>NC_136470.1:88104835-88839210 GCF_902686455.1 Sciurus vulgaris
CTAGACAAGCTTGGTGTTGGTGTGAAAAGGAACGGGAGAGTGCTGGAATTGCAGGGACCTGGGGCCCATGCCGCCATGCACCACTGGAGACTAGGAAAGGCAGGCCCAGGATTAGGGGACAGGAGGCGGAATGTGTGCATCCTCACCTGCTCCATGCACAGGGACTCTTGCCAGACATTCTGGAGGTTTAGTGTTGGGAAGAAAGGGAGAGAAAAACCTTGGTCAGAAATGGCCCAGAGCCACCCATTGAGAGGGTCAGGAGGGCGTGTATGCGGTGTGCATAGTACTCCGTAGAACGGGTGCGTGTCATTCTCCAGGTTCAGAGGGAAGCGTACCCGGGAAGCGTGCGTGTGAGCTGGTTTGCGTGGTCTGACCAAGAAACCGAAGTATGGTGGCGCTGATGGTCTTTGGTCAGGGTCTGTGGGAGGAGCATGGGAGTGTGAGGCAGGAACTCGCCCAGGCAGGAGGTGACGCCAACGCCGGCGTTACAGGGCCGAGTGTGCGTGCTGAGGCCGGGCTCACCTCGGGGCGCGTGGCAGAAGTGGTGAAGGCGAGAGCTTGCATATGCATGTGCGCGTACGTGAGTGTGGGACAGGGGAAGAGCAGGGAGGGACCCAGCCCTGCCTAAGCGCCCTCTCCGGGGCGGCTCCTCCGCTAGCCTGGGACAAACGCCGACGCCGCAGCGCCCTCCTGCGTCTGCAACCAGCTCTGCATTCAATTCATCCAAACGCCGCTTCCTGGGGGTCCCTACTTTCTTGGCTCCCAGAAAGAGGGAAAATGAGTGCGGCCGAGTGGACGAGGCGCAGGCCCTGGCGCGGAGCTGCGCCGCCCGCAGACCCGACTTCCAGCCGTGCGACGGGCTCTCCATCTGTGCCACTCACAGCCATGGCAAGTGCTTCAAGCTGCACTGGTGCTGTCACCTAGGATGGTGTCACTGTAAGTGGAGCCGCGTGTCCGTCGCCCGCGGCGGTCTTGGGGGCGCCCGCGGGGCCCGGCGGGTCGCAGCCCGCGCGGTGCGGCCGGGGGCTCCGCGCTCTCCGGGGGCTGCTGCGCCGCAGGCTGGGGCCGCGCTGGGCTCCGGGTCGCTAGAACTGCCCTGGAGCGCGACGCCTGGGTTGGCGCTGCCTTGGCAACGAGAGGAATTCCCGGGGGGAGGCTAGCTGTGGTCACTGCCTCGGGAGGGGATGTCCTCGTCCCGGCAAGACCGGACTCCCTTTTTCTTTTTCTTTTTCTTTGGTCCCGGAAACGTCCAGGCCGTGTGCCGAGAAGCGGTGGAGCGTCGGCTGAGTTGACGGCCAGCGGAGGGAAAGCCGCCTTTCCGGGTCGGCGGTGCGAGAAGCGCCTCACTTTCTTCCTCACTTGGCTTTTCCGATTGAGACTCCGATTTAAGAGTCTTGGAAATCGAACTTGTCCCATTGATTGTGTTCCAAGTGAGAAAGCGTGAAGTGTAGGCACTGCTTCCAGGAAGTTAAAGGAGCCGTTTTGGAGGGCACACTCCTTCATACCCAGTTGCAGCATTTAGAGCCAAGTGTATGAGTGTGTTTAAGAATTAGAAAATAAACTGAATTGTAGGTACTATTAAAGGACCTTAATGTAATGTATGAAAGCCAGAACTACATGGTCTCAGATCTTTCTCTGTATCCTGCCTTTAATTTTTAAATAAGTAGCCATTTAATCGGAATTACACATTTGATAAGTTCGTGATATTTGGCCTGTTCTATCTGATGAATTATTTCTTTTTAGAAATACATTTTGAAGTTAGTTTTCACATAATCTTAGAATAGAGGGTTTCAGCATGCTTATTTAGGACACAAAACTTTCAAGTGAACTTAAACTTTTTTTGTTGTTGTTGGTTAGAAGAAAATAGCTCGCAACTGGAGATGCAATATGTAATAAAATCCTCATTTACATTAAATGAACGTGATTGAATATTTTAATTGAATTTATGAATTAAAGGATATATAATGCTGTATTTTCTTTACAAATTCAACATACATGGAGCTGTACTGGTCCTTTTGTGTTCCCTCTGCTGTTGGGTCTTCTAATTTCTTTCTTTTATGTGTGTGTGTGTTGGGGGGGTGTCAGGATGGAAGGGTCGGAAATGGGGTTTGAACTCTGGCCTCCAACATGCAAGGCAAGTGCTGTACCTCTGAGCTACAGCCCTTCTTATTTTCTGTTTTGAGAAAAGGTTTTGCTAAGTTGCTAATGTTCAGGCTGGCTTGAACATTTGACCTTGTTGTTATTGTGGTCAGATATATTCCCAATTAGAAAACATTCCTGTGGGAGTAGTGTACAGAGTTGGGAGTGGCAACTGTAGGAGACCCAGGATGCTGAAGTATACTCAAGAAGGATGAATCGCTTGAGAGGCCATTTCCAGGTGGTATCAATCATAGTCCAAGGTGATGATGGTTAACTATGGTGCAGATCAGTGCCTGTTTTTATTTCAGCAGTATCCTTTGTAAGTACACAATTACTGATGGGAACCTTGCCCTCTAATCAGACAGCTTCTTCATTAGTTTTGACTCTTAAATTACTCTTCCTTATATGGAGGCGAACTTAGATACTTTCTAACATCCCCCACCCCATCCTATGTGTACCTTATGATACACAACCATCTAATTCTTTTTCTCATCATGACTGTTTCAACCCTTCAGATAAACACATCTGAATATACATAGGAATTTTTTGTAGTCATGTCCTGTCCTTTGTATCCCTGGCCATTTACAAAATGAAATAGATTTCCCTGTTTTTTCCTGAAATTGGTGTAGAATTCACCTTCACTAAATGAAGTTAGTCAGCATTTCCCTCTCAAATCAATGTTTTGTCCTATCCCCTTTTGCCCACACAACAGATGCTCCAGTTTCATCAGCTTCAGCAATTACAATGCACATGCAGCTTAGATGCAGTCACAGCTATGATTGATTGATTTGATTTTTGCATGAGTTTGTTCATTCAACCCTCACACAATCTTGTGGAGTAGATCCTCTTGCTATCTTCATTTTTTCAACTAAGAAGCTTGCCCAGGGTCACAAATACATGTATGGTGGCCTGTAGTACCTATGCATCAGAATGTGACAGACCACCGGGCACCAGGACCACTGGTTACTTGGTTCCACTGAAGGTACTGTGAGGATGAGTTCAGCTATTAGCAGAAATTTGCTAAATAAGTAAAATGAGAATGACTTCTGATTTTAAGAGAAGGGCAATGATCTGCAACATGGATGTTTTTGGAGTGGTTTTGAGTCATATAAACAGCTTTTAATAAACAATAAGTTATTTGAATAAAAGTTTCTGTTTGGTTTTGTTTGTTTGTGGAATTGGAGATTGACCCAGGGCCTTGCACATACTACCCAAGTGCTCTACTATTAAGCAACGTCCCCAGCCCATTTTATTATTTATTTATTTATTTATTTATTTTTGAAATAAGGTGTTGCTTAGTTGTCCAGGCTGGCCTCAAACTTGCCCATTCTCCTCTCTCAGTCTCATAAATTACTGGGATTATGGGCATATACCACCACTCCCAGCTCAAATTAAAAAAAAAAAAAAAAAGAAAAAAGATATGTGTATGAAATGAAGCTTCAGTCATGTCATATCCTCAACCAATTCCTAACTGGTAAAGCCTTTTTTGGTTGATTTTTCATAAATACCATATTATTAGTGGCTTCCAAACCTGTTGAACATGAAGATTTAAACCAGACACTTTTGAAGGTCCTTCCATGGTAATTTCCCACATTACTAGATCCTCACATCATTTCCAACAGTGCTCCAATCTCCTTTCCAGCTTCCTCATGCCAAGAATGGGAAATGAGAGCTGCCCCCCTTGGCCTGGGCTGGTGAAAGGGGAATAATGATGTATCTCTGGCTAGTGCAGCCTGGCTAAATGGACATAGGTGTATTTCCTGAACTGTGTTCCCATAAATTGTAATGTTCCCTTAGGATTGGCAGAGGTAGACTAGCTACCTTTCTAGTTTGGGCCAAACTGCAATTAAATTCATTTTTCCATTGTTTGCTTATTTCTTATGTAGGTGACTGAATCCAGTCCATGGGAACCCCAGCAGGGCTGCTGGTCTGGAGTGCTTGCTGGTAACTTTCTGAGTTCATTCTCTTATGTCATAGAATTCCATTAATTACTGAAAAAATATTTCTGGAGAAATTGTTTTTTTTTTTATTCTGAACAAATATAGGAACACATGTTTGAGAACCAAAAGTTGTCCAGTAAAAGATTAGCTTTCTTTAAAAAAAAAAAAATGGAATGGTTTCTTTATAGACTGTGGAAGGCAGAATGTTGATCTAGAAAAATTGAGGACTGGAGTCAGATACACCTATGCTTAATCTTGGACTTTTAACCTATTGGCAGTGTGACCCTGGACAGGTAACTCAACCTCTTTCAGCTTCAGTCTTCTCTTTTGCAAAATAGGAATAAAAAATCTACTTCACAGGATTGTTGTGAAGCTTAAACAAGTGCAAGAAATGGGAAATTACACTCCATTTATGTATGATTTATCAAAATGCATAAATCATTCTACTGTCATGTATAACTAATTAGAACAAATAAAAAATTAATAAAAAAGGGTGGCATCAAACCCTGCACACACCACTACCCCCCCCCCAAAAAAAAAACAGTGAATATACCACATAATATGATGTCCTGATGTCAGACTTTTGACTTGGACTCTGTATTTCAGTATGGCTCTGCCCATTTCTGGTTTATGGGGTTTTCATTTTCAATAAGGGGATGATAATAATAATACCAACCTCATAGTGTTGTAATCATCCCTGGAGTTTTGTAGAAGCAAGAAAACAGAATAATTTGAGGGCACAAAAGCATATGCACATGCAAAGATGACTGTTCCTGCTGACTTTATTTTCAGTCCCAGGGTCCAATCCAGAGTCTCATCTCTTTGTTATATCACTTTAGTCTCCTCTAATCATTTTAAAACAATTATACATTTTTTATAGCATTGAATTTTTGAAGAGTCCAAGTTAAGTATCTGTAGAGTGTCCCATATGACAGACTTGCCTGTTTCCTCTTGATTAGATTTCAGTTAAAATTTTTGTCAAGTGACCTGTGTCCTTACAGCATCACAAAAGTAGGCATAGGATGTCAGGTGCTCCACTATTGCTACTGCGGAGGTGGTCACTGTCAAGTTGCCCTGTTGTAAACGTACCTTTTCCCTTGGGGTTCTTTATTTATTTTTTTCCTTTTTGGAATTACAGTGTAATATTTTTCAATATGAAATCTGTGTGGTGAGACTTTAACACTGAGTGAATACCCTGCCACTCAACCAACTTTCGCGTCACCATTTCAGCATCGGCTGAAGATCCTTGAATGATTTCATATTACATTGGTTATTCATATCATATATTTTTTATTTCTTGATTCTTTAATCCAATATTATGATAAATAATAGATAATACATATAACAGGAATTAAAAATAAGTATAAGTAGAAAAAATAGCACTTGAAAATGTTTAATTAATAAGAATAACAAGGCATATTTTGCATTGTCTCCTATCATAATACCTCTCTACATACTTGAGTTTTGATTTTCTTTCCTTTTTTTTTTTTGATTTATTGTACACAAATGGGGTACAACTTTTCCTTTCTATGGTTGTACACAATGTAGACTCACACCATTCATGCAATCATACATATATATATCGGGTAATACTGTCTGTTTCATTCTACTGTTTTTTCATCCCCACCCCCTCCCACCCCTTTCTCCTCTACACCATCCAAATTTCCTTCATTCTTCTCTTCCCCCCATCAACCCCCATTGTTATATTATGTCACACACTTATCAGAGAAAACATTCAGCCTTTGGTTTTATGGGCTTGGCCTATTTCATTTAGCATGATATTTTCCAACTTCATCAATTTACCAGCAAATGCCATAATTTTATTCTTCTTTATGACTGATTAATATTCCATTGTGAATATATACTACAGTTTCTTTATCCATTTGTCAGTTGAAGGGCATCTAGGTTGGTTCCACAATCTAGCTATTGTGAATTGAGCTACTATGAACATTGATGTGACGGCATCACTGTAGTGTGCTGATTTTAAATCCTTTGGGTATAAACCAAGGAGTGGGATAGCAAGCTCAAATGGTGGGTCCATTCCAGGTTTTCTGAGGAATCTCCATACTGCTTTCCAGAGTGACTGCACCAATTTGCAACTCTACCAGGAATGTACGAGTGTGCCTTTCTCCCCACATCCACACCAACACTTATTATTGCTTGTGTTCTTGATAATAGCCATTTCTAACTGGAGTTAGATGAAATCTTAGGGTGGTTTTAATTTGCATTTCTCTAATTAGGGATTATGAACACTTTTTCAGATATTTGTTGATCACCTGTATATCTTCTTCTATGAAGTGTCTGCCCATTTCCTTAGCCCGTTTATTGATTGGGTTCTTTGTATTTTGGGTGTAAAGTTTTTAAAATTCTTTATAAATTTTGGAGATCAGTGCTCTGTCTGAAGTGTATGTGGAAAAGATTTTCTCCCACTCTGTAGGCTTTCTTTTCACTTGTTTCTTAGACTAAGAAAAAACTTTTTAGTTTGAATCTATCCCATTATTGATTCTTGCTTTTATTTCTTGCACTATGGGGGTCTTGTTAAGGAAGTCTGGTCCTAAGCCAACGTGATGGAGATTCAGGCCTATGTTTGGTGAAGGGACTCAGGTCTAATTCCTACATCCTTGATCCATTTTCAGTTGAGTTTTGTACAGGGCGAGAGATAGGGGTTTAATTTCATTTTACTGTATATGGATTTCTAGTTTTCCCAGCACCATTTGTTAAACAGCCTGTCTTTTCTACATTGTAAGTTTTTGGCACCTTTGTCTAGTATGAGGTCACTGTACTTATGTGGGTATGTCTCCGTGTCTTCTATCCTTTACCATTGATCTACCTGTCTATTTTGGTGCCAGTACCATGCCATTTTTGTTACTGTTGCTCTATAGTAGAGTTTAAGGTCTGGTATAGTGATACCTCCTGCATCACTCTTCCTGCCCAGGATTGCTTTGGCTATTCTGGGTCTTTTGTTCTTCCAGATGAATTTCATGATTGCTTTTTCTGTTTCTATGAGAAATGTCATAGGGATTTTAATTGGAATTGCATTAAATCTATATAGCACCTTTGGAAATATGACCATTTTGATAATGTTAATTCTGCCTATCCAAGAACATGGGAGATCTTTCCATCTTCTAAGGTCTTCCTCAATTTCTTTCTTCAGTGTTTTGTAGTTTTCATTGTAGAGATCTTTCACCTCTTTTGTTAGATTGATTCCCAAGTATTTTTTTTTTTTAGGCTATTTGGAATGGAGTTGTTTTCCTCATTTCCCTTTCAGTGTTTCATCACTTATGAATAAAAATGCTTTAGATTTATGCATGTTGATTTTATAAGCTGCTATTTTGCTGAATTCATTTATGAGGTCTAGAAGTTTTCTGGAGGAGGTTTTTGGATCCTCTAAATAGAGAATCATGTCATCAGCAAACAGTGACAGCTTAAGTTCCTCTTTTACTATTCATATCCCTTTAATTTCTTTAGTCTGTCTAATTGCTCTGGCCAGAGTTTCGAGGACAATGTTGAATAGAAGTGGTGAAGGAGGACATCCCTGTTTTGTTCCCGTTTTTAAAGGGAATGGTTTCAGTTTTTCTCCATTAAGAATGATGTTGGGGGGGCTGGGGAGATAGCTAAGTCAGTAAAGTGCTTGCCTTGCAAGCATAAGGCCCTGGGTTCAATCCCCAGCACCCCCCCAAAAAAAAAAAAAAAAAAAAAAAAAAGAATGATGTTGGGGGGGTGATCAAGATGGCAGACTAGAGGGTGACTGCATCTCTTGTCGCTCCAGAACCCAGGATTCAAGAAGGGGAGGCATTGAGAGACTCGGACTAAAATAGAGCCATGGGGTGAGTCTCCCCCACCAGGTGAAGCTCGGCCCGGGCAGCAGACCTGGACAGGGGCGGCTTCTCAGAGCAGGGCAGGGCAGCTAGAGTCTTCCCCAGGTAGCCCTGCTCCCTCCTGCTGTGGGCTCCTTCCACATGGCCAGCTTCTCGGAGCAGGCCCCCTGTGACAGCCTTTCTGCACAGAACCAGCTCCAAGTCCTGGAGCCAGTGGCGAGCTCCGGCCCACAGGCAGCTTCAGGGACCAGGACAAGGCAGCCAGGGATTCCTCAAGCAGCCCTGCTCCCTCCAGCGGCAGGCTTCTTTCACGGTCAGCTTCTCAGAGCAGACCGCCCAGTGAGAGCCTTTCCACACAGAGCCAGCTCCAAGCCCTGGAACCAGTAGCGGGCTAGGGGCAGCTTTCTTCGGAAACACTGCATGATCAAGTTCCTCCAAGACTTCAGTCTGCTGAAGGCTGGGAGGTGATATACTGGAAATCTACAGGGACACTAAAAGCCAATAGAGGAAATCTGCAATATCTCAGAGTCCCACTGACATCTGACCAATATGAGAAAACAAGGGAAGAAAATGTCCCAAACAAACCTAGAACTTTATCAATAAAACCCAATGACAGCACAGCAGAAGAAATGTCAGAAAGGGAGCTCAGAATGTACATAATTAAAACAATCAGGGAAGCAAACGAACAGATGAAAGAGCAAATGCAGGCATTGAAGGAGGAGGCGAAAGAGCAAATGCAGGTATTAAATGATCGCACAAATCAATAGGTAAAGGGGAAATACGGGAAGCAAGAGATCATTTCAATAAAGAGTTAGAGATACTGAAAAAAAACAAACAAACAGAAATCCTTGAAATGAAGGAAACAATAAACCAAGTTAAAAACTCCATAGAAAGCATAACCAATAGGATAGAACACCTGGAAGACAGAACCTCAGACATTGAAGAAAAAATATGTAATCTTGAAAACAAAGTTGACCAAACAGAGAAGATGGTAAGAAATCATGAACAGAATCTACAAGAATTATGGGATATCATGAAAAGGCCAAATTTAAGAATTATTAGGATTGAGGAAGGCTTAAAGAAACAAACCAAAGGAATGAATAATCTATTCAATGAAATAATATCAGAAAATTTCCCAAATCTGAAGAATGAAATGGAAAACCAAGTACAAGAGGCTTATAGGACTCCAAATATACAAAATTACAACAGACCCACACCAAGGGACATTATTATGAAAATACCTAACATACAAAATAAAGACAAGAATTTTAAAGGCTGCGAGAGAAAAGAATCAAATTACATTCCGGGGGAAACCAATAAGAATATCAGCAGATTTTTCAATGAAGACCCTAAAAGCTAGAAGGGCCTGGAACAACATTTACCAAGCCCTGAAAGAAAATGGATGCCAACCAAGAATTTTATACCCAGCAAAACTTACCTTCAGATTTGACGATGAAATAAATTCCTTCCATGATAAACAAAAGCTAAAGGAATTTACAAAAAGAAAGCTGGCATTACAGAACATTCTCAGCAAAATGTTCCATGAGGAAGAGATGAAAGAAAAAACGATGCAAATCAGCAATGGGAAGAACTAGCCTAAAGGAATAGCCAAATAAAGGAGAAACCAAATCATGTCAAAAAACAAAAATGAGTCAAATGACTGGGAATACAAATCATATCACAATACTAACCCTGAATGTTAATGGCCTGAACTCATCAATCAAAAGACATAGACTGGCAGATTGGATTAAAAAGAAAAATCCAACAATATGCTGTCTGCAAGAGACTCATCTCATAGAAAGAGATACCCATAGACTAAAGGTGAAAGGATGGGAAAAAACATACCATGCACACGGACATAGCAAAAAAACTGGAGTATCCATCCTCATTTCAGATAATGTGGACTTCAAGCCAAAGTTAGTCAGATGGGATAAAGAAGGACATTACATACTGCTTAAGGGAAGCATTAATCAGCAAGATATAACAATCAGAAATATCTATGCCCCGAACATTGGCTCATCCATGTACGTCAAACAAATCCTTCTTAATTCCAGAAATCAAATAGACCACAACACAATAATACTAGGCGATTTTAACACACCTCTCTCACCACTGGATAGATCTTCCAGACAAAAACTGAATAAAGAAATCATAGATCTCAATAACACAATCAACAATTTAGACTTAACCGACATATATACAGATTCAATGCAATTCCAATTAAAATCCCAATGATGTACCTCACAGAAATAGAGCAAGCAATTATGAAATTCATCTGGAAGAATAAGAAACCCAGAATAGCTAAAGCAATCCTCAGTAGAAAGAGAGAAGCAGGGGGTATCGCAATACCAGATCTTCAACTCTATTACAAAGCAATAGTAACAAAAATGGCATGGTATTGGTACCAAAATAGACAGGTAGATCAATGGTACAGAATAGAGGACACGGACACAAACCCAAATAAATAGAATTTTCTCATACTAGACAAAGGGGCCAAAAATATGCAATGGAGAAAAGATAGCCTCTTCAACAAATGGTGCTGGGAAAACTGGAAATCCATATGCAACAGAATGAAATTAAACCCCTATCTCTCACCCTGCACAAAACTCAACTCAAAATAGATCAAGGACCTCTGAATCAGACCAGAGACCCTGCATCTTATAGAAGAAAAAGTAGGTCCAAATCTTCAACTTGTTGGCGTAGGTTCAGACTTCCTTAACAGGACTCCCATAGTACAAGAAATAAAAGCAAGAATCAGTAACTGGGATAGATTCAAACTAAAAAGCTTTCTCTCAGCAAAGGAAACTATCAGTAATGTGAAGAGAGAGCCTACAGAGTGGGAGAATATCTTTGCCACTCATACTTCAGATAGAGCGCTAATTTCCAGAATATATAAAGAACTCAAAAAACTCTACACCAAGAATACAAATAATCCAATCAACAAGTGGGCTAAGGAAATGAACAGACACTTCTCAGAAGAAGATGTACAAGCAATCAACAGATATATGAAAAAATGTTCAACATCTCTAGTAATAAGAGAAATGCAAATCAAAACTACCCTAAATTCCATCTCACCCCAACTAGAACGGCGAGTATCAAAAACACAAGCAACAATAGGTGTTGGCGTGGATGTGGGGAAAAAGGAACACTCATACATTGCTGGTAGGGTTGCAAATTAGTGCAGCCACTCTGGAAAGCAGTATGGAGATTCCTCAGAAAGCTTGCAATGGAATCACCATTTGACCCAGCTATCCCACTCCTTGGCCTATTCCCAAAGGACTTAAAATCAGCACACTACAGAGATACAGCCACATCAATGTTCATTGCTGCTCAATTCACCATAGCCAGATTGTGGAACCAACTTAGATGTCCTTCAATTGATGAATGGATAAAGAAACTGTGGCATATATATACAATGGAATATTACTCTGCCATAAAGAATGATAAAATTATGGCATTTGCAGGCCAATGGATGAAATTGGAGAATTTCATGCTAAGTGAGATAAGCCAATCTCAAAAAACTAAAGGACGAATGATCTCACTGATAAGCAGATCTGGACATATAATGGGGGTGGGAGGGGTTAGCATTAGGGTTAGGGTTATGTTGAGGGTTAGGGCTAAGAAGGGTGGCAAGAATGGAGGAAGGAAGGCTGTATAGAGGGAAAAGAGGGATTGGAGGGGTGGTGGGGAGAGAAAAATAACAGAATGAATCAAACGACATTACCCTATGTAAATTTATGATTACACAAATGGTATGCCTTGACTCCATGTACAAACAGAGAAACAACATGTATCTCATTTATTTACAATAAAAAAAAAAAAGAATGATGTTGGCCATGGGCTTAGTATAAATAGCCTTTACAATGTTTAGGTATGGTCCTACTATCCCTATTTTTTCTAGTGTTTTGAGCATGAAGGGGTGTTGTATTTTGTCAAACGCTTTTTCTGCATCAATTGAAATAACCATATGATTCTTATCCTTAAGTCTATTGACATGATGGATTACATTTATTAATTTATGGATGTTGAACCAACCTTGCATTCCTGGGATGAACCCCACTTGATCCAAGTGCACTATCTTCCTAATATGTTTTTGGATACGGTATGCCAGTATTTGTGAAGGATCTTTGCATCTATATTCATCAAGGATATTGCTCTAAAATTTTCTTTCCTTGATGTGTCTTTTCCTGTTTTGGGTATGAGGGTGATATTAGCTTCATAGAATGAGTTTGGTAGGGTTCCCTCCTTTTCTATTTCCTGGAATACTTTGAGAAGTATTGGAATGAGTTCTTCTTTGAAGGTCTTGTAGAACTCAGCTGAGAATCTGTCTGGTCCTGGGCTTTTCTTGGATGATAGGCTTTTGATGGCTTCTTCTATTTCATTGCTTGATAATGACCTGTTTAAATTGTGTATGTCCCCCTGGTTCAGTTTGGGTGGAGCATATGTCTCTAGAAATTTATCGATGTCTTTGGTATTTTCTGTTTTGTTGGAATATAGATTTTCAAAGTAGCTTCTCATTATATTATGTATTTCAGGAATGTTTGTCATATTTCCTTTTTCATCTCAAGTTTTAGTAATTTGAGTCTTTTCTCTCCTCTTTGTTAGTGTGGCTAAAGGTTTATCTATTTTGTTTACTTTTTCAAAGAACCAACTTTTTGTTTTGTCAATTTTTTGAATTTTCTTTTGTTTCAATTTCATTGATTTCAGCTCTGATTTTAATTATTTCCTGTCTTCTACTACTTTTGCTGTTGTTCTGTTCTTCTTTTTCTAGGGCTTTGAGCTGTAATGTTAGGTCATTTAATTGTTGACTTTTCCATTCTTTTCTGGAATGCGCTCCATGCAATGAATTTTCCTCTTAGTACCGCTTTCATAGTTGTATCATCATTCTCGTTTACCTCTAAAAATTTTTTTTATCTCCTCCCTGATGTTTTCTGTTATCCATGTTTCATTCAATGGCATATTATTTAGTCTCTGGGTGTTGGAGTAATTTCTGTTTTTAATTTTGTCATTGATTTCTAATTTCATTCCATTATGATCTGATAGAACACAAGGCAGTATCTCTATTTTCTTGCATTTCCTAAGGGCTGCTTTGTGGCATAACATATGGTCTATTTTCGAGAAGGTACATTGTGCTGCTGAGAAGAAAGTGAATTCACTCGTTGATGGGTGGAATATTCTGTATATGTCTGTTAAGTGTAGGTTATTGATTGTGTTATTGAGTTCTATGGTTTCTTTGTTGAGTTTTTGTTTGGAAGATCTATCCAGTGGTGACAGTGGTATGTGAAAGTCACCCAGAATTATTGTGTTGTGGTCTATTTGATTAGTGGATTTGAGAAGGATTTGTTTGATGTACATGGATGCACCATTGTTTTTTACAATTGTTGTGTCTTCCTGATTTATGGTTCCCTTAAGCAGTATGAAATGTCCTTCTTTATCCCTTCTGACTAACTTTGGCTTGAAGTCCACTTTATCTGAAATAAGGATGAAAACCCCTGCTTTTTTACTGAGTCCATGTGCATGGTAGGTTTTTCCCCCATCCTTTCACCTTTAGTCTATGGATGTCTTTTTCTATGAGATGAGTCTCTTGAAGGCAGCATACTGTTGGGTCTTTCTTTTTAATCCATTCTGCCAGTCTATGTCTTTTGATTGATGAGTTTAGGCCATTAACATTCAGGGTTATTATTGAGATGTGAGTTGTATTCCTAGTCATTTGGACTTATTTTTGGTTTTTAACTTGGCTTGATTTCTCCTTTGAATGGATTTTCCTTTAAGGTAGTTCCTCCCTTTGCTGACTTCCATTGTTGTTTTTCATTTCCTCCTCATGGAATATTTTGTTGAGAACATTCTGTAGTGCAGGCTTTCTATTTGTAAATTCTTTTAACTTTTGTTTATAATGGAAGGATTTTATTTTGTCTTTTTATCTGAAGGTTAGTTTTGCTGGGTGTAGGATTCTTGGTAGGCAACCATGTTCTTTCAGAGCTTGAAATATGTCGTTCCAGGCCCTTCTAGCTTTTAGAGTCTGGGTTGAGAAGTCGGCTGCTATCCATATTGGTCTCCCCCATATGTAATCTGATGCTTTTCTCTTGCAGTCTTCAAAATCCTATCTTATTTTTTTTTTTGTATGTTAGGTATTTTCATTATAATGTGCCTTGGTGTGGATTTGTTGTGATTTTGTGCATTTGGTGTTCTGTAAGCCTCTTGTATTTGATTTTCCATTTCATTCTTCAGGTTTGGGAAATTTTCTGATATTATTTCATTGAATAAGTTGTTCATTCCTCTGGTTTGTATCTCTGTGCCTTCCTCAATCCCAATAATTCTTAAATTTGGTCTTTTCATGATGTCCCATAGTTCTTGGAGATTCTGTTCATGATTTCTTACCATCTTACCTGTTTGGGCAACTTTATTTTCAAGATTATGTATTTTGTCTTCATTGTCTGAGTTTCTGTCTTCAAGTGGTCTAGTCTTTTGGTGATGCTTTCCATTGAGTTCTTTATTTAGTTTATCGTTTCCTTCATTTCAAGGATTTCCGTTTGGTTTTTTTTTTTTTTTTTTTTTTTGAGAATCTCTGTCTCTTTGTTGAAGTGATCTTTTGCTTCCTGCAGTTGCTTTTTCAACTGCTTATTGGTATGGTCATTCATTGCCTGCATTTGCTCTCTTCTCTTATCCTTTGCTTCACAAATCATTTTAATCCTGTATAATCTGAAGTCCTTTTCTGACATTTCTTCTACCATACTGTCACTGGATTCTAATAATATAGAATCTAGATTTGTTTGGATCATTTTATTCCTTCTTTTTTCATGTTGTTCATGTATCTTCCCCTCTAGCAGTGCAGATCTGGGGTATTGCAGTTTCCCCCCTATAGGCCTATATTGACCCTGTAGGTTTCATATAGGTTTCTTTAAGAGGGAGATCAATATCAGCAGTGCCCCATTCAGACAGTATGCAGCTCGAAACCAAATAGCCCCTATGAGGACATTAACAATATTGTCATAATAAACAGAATAAGTTCAATTATCTTCAGTAGAACAAATAGATTTGCAATAAGGTCTACAGTTTCTAATGGAGGACAAAGAGGATGCGGAGGGGCATAGGATGTAGCTGTTAATGGGATATGTAGAAGTTCTAGATCATAGAAAGAGTGCAAGTATAATCAAAAGAAGTCAGTTGTTGAGGCATTTCAAGATGGCGGCCTAGAGGGTGGCTGCATTTCATGTTGCTCCAGGACTCAGGATTCAAAAGAGGAGATATTGAGAGACTTGGGACCAACTCAAAGCAGCCAGGTGAGTCTCTCCCGTTGGGGAGGCATCCCAGATGGGGCGGTAGTCCTGGAACGCAGGAAACTTTGTGAAGTAGAGCTGCCGGCGAGACACCCCTCCACCCGCTGGAGCAGTGAACTCGGACAACTGGGAGTGTCGTAGAGGAGGCCACTCAGCACAGCGCTGGGACTCGGAGCAACCACTGGGGCTCTGGTGGCTGCCCAGGGGAGGAGCGGCGAGGAGAGCTGTGTGGACTCAGAACACCGGGGCCTGCCCTGAGGAGGAGAAGGAGGAGCATGGCCGCTTGGATTTGGAGTGGCTATACCAGAGCTACAGGCGGTTGCCAGAGGAGGGGCTGCGTGGCGAGCTGTTTGGACTCAGACCACTTCTGAACACCAGGGCCTGCCCGGAGGAGTAGGAGGAGGAGTGCGGTGGGTCGTTTGGACTCGCAGTGACTGCATTAGAGCTCCAGGCAGCTGCTCAGAGGAGGAGGCGATTGGTGAGTTGTTTGGACTTAAAGCGACTGCTCCTGGACACAGGGGGGCTGCCTGGAGAAGCGCGGTGGGTCGCTTGGTCTCGAGTGGCCGCACCAAAGCTCCGGGTGGTTGCCCAGAGGACGCGTGCAGCGGGTCATGTGGATTCAGAGCCACTCAGAGTGACCGCTCCTGAACACCCAGGGGGTTACCTGGAGGAGGAGGAGGAACGGGGAAAGTCATTTTGACTCGGAGTGATTGATTGCCCTGGGCTACGGGTGGTAGGTGGGAGGAGGAGGTACGCAGTGAG
The DNA here is from genome assembly GCF_902686455.1 of Sciurus vulgaris. Taxonomy (NCBI): domain Eukaryota; kingdom Metazoa; phylum Chordata; class Mammalia; order Rodentia; family Sciuridae; genus Sciurus; species Sciurus vulgaris. Next base: position 88,120,772 of record NC_136470.1, read on the forward strand.
TTGCTTGGACTCCTAGTGACCGCACCGGAATACTGGGTGGCTGTCTGGAGGAAGAGGCGTGTGGCGGGTCTCTGGGACTCAGAGCCCAAACAGGCCTTGACTCAGCCCGCAGCCTAGGTCCCCTTTGGATGACCATTGGTCAACAAGTGGAGGCACCTCTGCCCACTAGCAGGGATTATACCCCACCTGAAGGCCACCACTCCTAGAGAGGCAGCTTCCTTGTGGAGCACCGCATTATCAACTTCCTGCAAGACTTCAGCCTACTGAAGGGTAAGAGGGGATATATAGAGAAATCTTCAGGGACATTGTAAGTCAATAGAGGAAATCTGCAATATCTCAGTGGTCTACTGATACCTGAACAATATGAGAAAACAAGGAAAGAAAATGCTGCAAACAAATCTAGATGTTACATCAATAAAACCCAATGACAGCATGGCAGAAGAAATGACAGAAAAGGAGTTCAGAATGTACATAATTAAAAGGATCAGGGAAGCAAACAATGAGATGAAAGAGCAAATGCATGCACTGAATGATGAGATGAAAGAGCAAATGCAGGCATTGAATGATCGCACCAATCGAAAGTTAAAAGAGCAAATACAGGAAGCAAAAGATCATTTCAATAAAGAGTTAGAGATATTGAAAAAAAAACAAACAGAAATCCTTGACGTGAAGGAAACAATAAACCAAATTAAGAACTCCATAGAAAGCATATCCAGTAGGATAGAACACCTGGAAGACAGAACCTCAGACATTGAAGACAAAATATTTAACCTTGAAAACAAAGTTGAACAAACAGAGAAGATGGTAAGAAATCATGAACAGAATCTACATTACAGAACATTCTCAGCAAAATATTCCATGAGGAAGAGATGAAAAACAAAGAGCAAATCAGCAAAGGGAGGAATTATCCTAAAGAAATTGTCAAATAAAGGAGGAACCAAGTTGTGTCAAAAAAATAAATAAATAAAATTTAAAAAATGAACCAAATGACCGGGAAACCAAATCATATCTCAATAATAACCCTGAATGTTAATGGCCTGAATTCATCAATCAAAAGACATAGACTGACAGATTGGATTAAAAAGAAAGATCCAACAATATGTTCCCTACAACAGATTCATCTTATAGAAAAAGATACCCATAGACTAAAGGTGAAAGGATGGGGAAAAACATACCATGCACATGGACTCAGCAAAAAAGCTGGAGTATACATCCTCATTTCAGACAATGTGGACTTCAAGCCAAAGTTAGTCAGAAGGGATAAAGAAGGTCATTTCATACTGCTTAAGGGAAGCATAAATCAGCAAGATATAACAATCATAAACATCTATGCCCCAAACAGTGGCTCATCCATGTATGTCAAACAAATCCTTCTCAAATTCAGAAAACAAATAGATCATAACACAATAATACTAGGTGATTTTAACACACCTCTCTCACCACTGGACAGATCTTCCAGACAAAAATTGAACAAAGAAACCATAGATCTCAATAACACAATCAATAATTTAGACTTAACGGACATTTATAGAATATACCATCCAACCAATAGCGAATACACTTTCTTCTCAGCAGCACATGGATCCTTCTCTAAAATAGACCATATATTATGCCACAAAGCTAATGTTAGCAAATACAAGAAGATAGAGACCCTACCATGTATTCTATCAGATCATAATGGATTGAAGTTAGAAATAAATGAAAGAGTAAAACACAGAAACTATTCCAACATCTGGAGATTAAACAATATGCTATTATATAATGAATGGATAACAGAAGATATTAGGAAGGAAATTAAAAAATTCTTAGAGGTGAATGAGAACAAAGAAACATCATATCAAAATCTCTGGAACACTATGAAAGCAGTACTTAGAGGGAAATTTATTTCAAGGAGCGCATTTAATAAAAGAAGTAAAACTCAACAAATAAACGACCTAACACTACAGCTCAAAGCCCTAGAAAAAGAAGAACAGACCAGCACCAAAAGTAGTAGAAGACAGGAAATAGTTAAACTCAGAGCTGAAATCAATGAAATTGAAACAAAAGAAACAATACAAAAAATTGACAAAATAAATAGTGGTTCTTCAAAAAAATAAACAAAATTGATAAACCTTTAGCCACGCTAACAAAGAGAAGACGAGAGAAAACCCAAATCACTAAAATTAGGAATGAACAAGGAAATATCACAACAGACAGGATTGAAATACAAAACATAATTAGAAGCTATTTTGAAAATCTATACTCCAACAAAATAGAAAATTTCGAAGACATCAACAGGTTTCTAGAGACATATGAATTGCCTAAACTGAAAGAGGAGGACATACACAATTTAAATAGACCAATTTCAAGTACTGAAATAGAAGTCATCAAAAGCATACCAACAAAGAAAAGTCCGGGACCAGATGGGTTCTCAGCCGAGTTCTACAAAACCTTTAGAGAAGAGCTCATTCCAATACTTCTCAAAGTATTCCATAAAATAGAAGAGGAGGGAACCCTCCCAAACTCATTCTATGAAGCCAATATCACACTGATACCTAAACCAGACAGAGACTCATCAAGGAAAAAAAATTTCAGACCAATATCCTTAATGAACATCGACGCAAAAATTCTCAACAAAATTTTAGCAAATCACATACAAAAACATATTAAAAAGATAGTGCACCATGATCAAGTGGGTTTCATCCCAGGGATGCAAGGTTGGTTCAACATTAGGAAATCAATAAACGTAATTTGCCATATCAATAGACTTAAAGTCAAGAATCACATGATTATTTCAATCGATGCAGAAAAAGCATTTGATAAAATATAGCACCCTTTCATGCTCAAAACACTAGAGAAAATTGGGGTAGTGGGAACATTCCTTAACATTGTAAAGGCCATTTATGCTAAGCCCATGGCTAATATCATTCTAAATGGTGAAAATCTGAAAGCATTCCCCCTAAAACCTGGAACAAGGCAGGGATGCCCTCTTTCACCACTTGTATTCAACATCGTTCTTGAGACTCTGGCCAGAGCAATTAGACAAACCAAAGAAATTAAAGGGATACGAATTGGAAAAGAAGAACTCAAACTATCCCTGTTCGCTGATGACATGATCATATATCTAGAGGAACCTGGAAATTACACCAGAAAACTCTTAGAACTCATAAGTGAATTCAGTAAAGTAGCAGGTTACAAGATCAATGCTCATAAATCCAATGCATTTTTATACCTAAGTGATGAATCTTCAGAAAGAGAAATTAGGAAAACTACCCCATTCACAATAGCCTTGAAAAAAATAAAATACTTGGGAATCAATCTCACAAAAGAGGTGAAAGACCTCTAGAATGAAAACTACAGAACACTAAAGAAAGAAATTAAAGAACACCTTAGAAGATAGAAAGATCTTCCATGTTCTTGGATAGGAAGAATTAATATTGTCAAAATGGCCATACTACCTAAAGTGCTATACAAATTCAATGCAATTCCAATTAAAATCCCAATGATGTACCTTACAGAAATAGAGCAAGCAATTATGAAATTCATCTGGAAGAATAAGAAACCCAGAATAGCTAACGCAATCCTTAGCAGGAAGAGTGAAACAGGGGGTATTGCAATACCAGATCTTCAACTCTACTACAAAGCAATAGTAACAAAAACGGCATGGTATTGGTACCAAAATAGAAAGGTAGATCAATGGTACAGAATAGAGGATACGGACACAAACCCAAATAAATACAATTTTCTCATACTAGACAAAGGTGCCAAAAATATGCAATGGAGAAAAGATAGCCTCTTCAACAAATGGTGCTGGGAGAATTGGAAATCCATATGCAACAGAATGAACCTAAACCCATATCTCTCACCATGCACGAAACTAAACTCAAAATGGACTAAGGACCTCGGAATCAGACCAGAGACCCTGCAGATTATAGAAGAAAAAGTAGGTCCAGATCTTCAACATGTCGGCTTAGGACCAGACTTCCTTAACAGGACTCCCATAGCACAAGAAATAAAAGCAAGAATCAATAACTGGGATAGATTCAAACTAAAAAGCTTTCTCTCAGCAAAGGAAACTATCAGCAATGCGAAGAGAGAGCCTACAGAGTGGGAGAATATCTTTGCCACTCATACTTCAGATAGAGCACTAATCTCCAGAATCTATAAAGAACTCAAAAATCTCTACTCCACGAATTCAAATAATCCAGTCGACAAATGGGTTAAGGAAATGAATAGACACTTCACAGAAGAAGATCTACAAGCAATCAACAAACACATGGAAAAATGTTCAACATCTCTAGTAATAAGAGAAATGCAAATCAAAACCACCCTAAGATTCCATCTCACCCCAATTAGAATGGCGATTATCAAGAATACGAGCAACAACAGGTGTTGGCGAGGATGTGGGGAGAAAGGAACACTCATACATTGCTGGTGGGGCTGCAAATTAGTGCAGCCACTCTGGAAAGCAGTGTGGAGATTCCTTAGAAAACTTGGAATGGAACCACCATTTGACCCAGCTATCCCACTCCTTGGCCTATACCCAAAGGACTTAAAATCAGCATACTACAGAGATACAGCCACATCAATGTTCATAGCTGCTCAATTCACAATAGCCAGACTGTGGAATCAACCTAGATGCCCTTCAATTGATGAGTGGATAAAGAAACTGTGGTATATATATACAATGGAATATTACTCAGCCATAAAGAATGATAAAATTATGGCATTTGCAGGCAAATGGATGAAATTGGAGAATATCATGCTAAGTGAGATAAGCCAATCTCAAAAAGCCAAAGGACGAATGATATCGCTAATAAGTGGATGATGACACATAATGGGGGGAGGGAAGGGTTAGTGTTAGGGTTAGAGTTAGGGTTAGGGAGGGGGGCAAGTATGGAGGAAGGAAGCACTGTATAGAGGGAAAAGAGGGGTGGGAGGGGTGGGGGAAAGGGAAAAAATAACAGAATGAATCAAACAACATTACTCTATGTAAATTTATGATTACACAAATGGTATGCCCTTACGCCATGTACAAACAGAGAAACAACATGTATCCCATTTGTTTACAATAAAAAAAAAAAAGAAGAAGTCAATTTTTAGCATGGAAAAAGGGAGAAAGAGACTCTGAGGGAACAGGTAAACAAGGAAAAGAGAGCAAGAAAAGTAAAGAAATATAAACTTAAAATTTTTCAATAAGGAGAAAAAAGAAAATCTACACTCTAACAGTCATATAGTATTCAAACCTCCCAGTCTTCAGTAGCCTAATGTATGAGAGGTACCTGACAATGAACTTCCAGTCTCCAGCAGGTATCTCAGAATGGGATTGGCCCCACCTAAAGATGGGAGATACAGCTTCCAGGATTATCCAAGATGGCCGCTCTGGCTTCCAAATGTGTTGGCAAATGGGGAGCTGCAGCTTGGGGTGTGGGTGTGGTCGGTTGGAGGTCCTGGAGGCAGGGTGTGGTTTGGTCAGGCAGGGGTCCTGGAGGTGGGGTGTTGTCAATGTGGTTGTGGGATCCTGGAGGCGGGGTGCAGTCAGTCAGTCTGGGGGTCCTGGTGGTAGTGCACAGTCAGCCGGTCTGGGAGTCCTGGTGGTGGGGAGCAGTCAGTCGATGTGAGGGCCCCGGAGGCAGGGAGCAATGGATCGAGTTGAAGGATCCTGGAGATAGGGCTCAGTCAGTCCAGCCAGGGATCCTACAAATCCTGTGTGTTGTCTCAAAATGGTGCCAGCCACATGTAACCAAACCTGCAGGTACTGTGACAGTGAACTTCCAGGCAACAGCAGGCAGCTGGTGCTCCACTGTCAGTCTGAACCTCGGGCGGTGGGTTATGGGTAGGTGAAAACCAAGTGATGGACAGGCAAGAGGCAGGCAAATGGTGGATGATAGCACCAGACAGTGAGCAATCTGCACTCAAAAAGTAGTCAAATATGCTGGCAGACTTCAGGTGATCGCAGTAGAGAAATGGGGTAAACAGCAGGGGATCAATAAACTGCAAACACTGCCTCACCAAGAAACACATATCCTCTGCTTGAAACCGGAGTTACAGAGCGACAAGGAACGCAGCCTCCCTCTAGTCCACCATCTTGGATCTTTCAAATCACATATTAAATCATGATCTTCTCTAGTTAACATTCCTCCAGCCCTTTGATGGCACCTTCTTTATAAAGAGGAGTTTCTCTTCTCTCCTGCACTTTTTCATTTTATGTATTATTAAAGATGAATTGATTCTTTTTATTCAGTGTGTTATAATAAAATATCATAATTCTTTTCAGGGCTTTAATGGTCTTAAGTTTGGCCAGGGAGAGTCCCTTCAAGCTAGCCGTTGTGTCTGTCTCCTTTTGACATGTCACTTATCAGAACTTTGAAGTCCCCTTTTCTCTCTAGCTGTGTCTAAGGTAGTCTCTTTTTTTAGTGCTCTTCACCTCACTGTGTCCAGATGGGGAATACTTTTATTTCCTTTTATGAATTAATTTGGATTCTTCAGTCTGTGAATGGATGTCTTTCATCAATTTGAGTAAGTTCTTGATCACTCTTCAAATATTGTTCTTCTCGCATTCACGTTATTTTGTTCTTCTGGAACTGTGAATAGATGTGTATCTTACATTTTCACTGCGTCAACTATCCAATCTCTTTTAACCACCGTTTCATAGCGTGAATCCATGTGTCACTACTACTGCATTCTGGAAAATCTCTTTGGATATGGCTTTCATATCATAAGTGTTCAGCCCAGTTTAATCTACTGTTAAATTACATCATTGAGTTTTTCATCTTACATTTCATAGTATTTTATAGCTCTTTTATGTGATTCTTTTTCAGGTAGCCATTTTGAAGAAACAACTTGCTCATTTTTTGTAGTTACTTCTTTATACTACTGATCTCAATTCCTTTTATTTCTTTTAACAGGATAGACATGCTTATTTTACATTGTCTGTTATAGTTTGGATCTTGAATGTCACCCCTTAAAGGTTCATGTGTTGAAGGCTTGGTCCCCAGTGGGAGGCTTTACTGGGAATGGTGGAACTTTAGGAAGTAGGGCCTAGATGGAAAAGGTAGGTCACTGGGTGCGTGCCTTTGAAGGGTGTACTTTGGCCCTGGCACTTTTTTCTATTTGCTTCCTGGCTGCCATGACACGAGTAGCTCTCCTCCTGCATGTACTTCTGCCATGATGGGCTGCCTCACAGTAGGCTCAAAAGTCACAGGGTCATGTGACCATGGGTTGGAGCCTCTGAAATCAGGAGCTCAATAAATCTTTCTTCCTTTATCTCAGGCATTTTGCCACAGTGATGGAAAACTGATTAATACATTGTGTTTCTAAAGTTTCCAGTATTTTACGTTTTTCAGATTTAATTCTACTGGATTCCACTATGTCCTTTGCTCATTTGCATGTTGTGTGATTTTTAACTGTGAGGTCCTGTTTCTTGGAACATTATCCTTTGGGATTTCCTGCAGATGGGATTTGCTTTTGCTTTTGCAAGATGCCTAAGGGCACTACTGAAGCAGGATTGCTTTCAGCTAAACAAATGGCTCAACATATTTGGACTACCAAGGAAATACAAAGTTTGCTTGAAACCTATTGAAGGACACCTTTTCCTTACAAATTACCATTTTCTCTTCTTTGTCAATTCATTAATATACTGAGGAATGTCAGAATTTTTTTCCAGCATTTTTTCAATTATTTTCAGCAGGAAGATTAGGCAGGTTGCCTAGTATACCTCCTGATTGGAAATAAGTCTATTTAAAAAATTCCTGCTATATTGTGTCTTTTATTAGGTTGCTTGAGAGCTTTTTTGGAACAACATGGAATGTCAATACATGTACTTAAGAGCTCAGTATAATAAGAGAAAGTGAGTATATTAATGTTCTGTTGAACCAGACATTATCATGTGGCTACTTTTTGTTGAGTGGTAAGCACCTCCATTGGGGACACTGGGGAATTACCACCGATCAGAGGCTTATTATGGTCAACTTCAGGTAAATTATAACCTCTGTGATGTTATTTGATTTGGCTAATGTGAACAGTCATTTACTTGTTTACCTTTTTTATACTGTCAAACCATTTTAGAATAGCTTTGAGAGGGGTGAGAATGAACCCAGAGCCTTATGCATGCTAGGTAAGCACTCTACCACTGAGCTACTTCCCCAGCCACAGGATAACTTTTTCAGGTAACAATGAGGTACAAGTTTATACCTGCTAGGATGGCAATGATAAAAAATACAGATAATAACAAATATTGGTGAGAAGGTGAAGAAATTGTAGCTATCAAACATCATTAGTGGTTAATCTAAAATGGTAGAATCACTTGGAAATTTTTGGCAGTTACTTAAATTATTGAGCAGTTCTACTCCTAGATAACCCAAGGAAAATGAAAACCTACATCCACACAAAAACATGTACACATATATAAATTCATAACAGCATTATTGAGTATAGCAAAAAAGTGGAAACACCCTAAATGTCTATCAGTTGATGAATGGTTATGTATATATATTATTTATGTGTGTCTGTATCTGTATATAATAGCATTTATATATTTCTGTACACAAACACCAATTACTATTTCACAATAAAAAGTAATGGCCTTGGGGCTGTGGTTGTGGCTCAGTGGTAGAGTGCTTGCCTAGCACACATGAATGAAGCACTGGGTTTGATCCTCAGCAGCACATAAACAAATAAAATAAGAGTATTGTGTTTATCTAAAACTAAAAATATTTTTTTAAAAAACAATGGCCTGGAGTACAGAAACATGGGTGAACCTTGAAAACATTATGTTCAGTGAAGGAAGCCAGACACAAAACTCTACATATTGTATGATTCCATTTATATAACTTGTCCAGAACAGGCAGATAAGAAACAGAAAGTAGATTAGTGGGTGCCATGGGTGGGGAATGAAAGAATACAGAGGGACTGCTATTCAGCATGGGGTGTGTTCTGGGGGCAGTGAAAATATTCTGGAATAAGATATTTTGGAATTTTGTGAATATACTAAAACCCACTGAATTGTATTTTTTAAAGGATGAATTTAGTTCTAAGCATGATACCAATAAAAATTGCATTAAAATACTCTTTATTATGTAGCTTTTTATGTTGAGAAACTAATTTCCTTCAAAATGTTTATCTCTTTATTGTAGTATTGGGGATTGAACCCATCTATGATAGTAATGAAAGTATTGTTTACACTTCGATTCACTTTAATGTAGATTTTATTTTCTGGATGTCATATCACTTATTGTTTTATAATTTGTTCTTAATGATATGACTGGCATGTTATAATTTTCTTTAGTTTTAATATAAATAGTTTTGTCATGAAATAAGTCTAAAAATTTCTTCTTAATTGGGCAGTAAGTAGATTAGGTGTTAATACCATTAGCATATATATTTAAATAATTGTACTTTATTTTGTATAACTTTATCAATTTATATTTTCACTAGACTGACTCCCTGGTGAGTTGTTAATAAATTTGATCCTCTCTTAATTTTGTTAAATGGCAGAGCTTAATCTTTTTTTTAAATTGGTACATTATAATTATACATAATAACTGTATTTATTTTGTTAGTCATGTTAGTCATGTTGCTCTACCTGGCTATTTTTATAAAATATTGTTAGACTTACAGTCATTCTTCTAATTCATTAGAATTAGTATTAACATGTGAGTGTCCTATAATTTCTTATGAATAGTATTAGCCAAAATACAAAATTGAAATTTAAAAACCATGTGAGACTAACCTGTTACTTTGGATCTTTTCTATATCTTTTTCCAAAATGGGCTTCAGTTTCTATAGAGTCTTAGAAAGCCACTGATTCCATGGTGAGATAGTGTTGTTAGTAAGTTATTTCTTCTATTGAGAAGCTTACTTTCTAGTCCATTTCTGATTTCCGTCCCTTCCTGCCAACTCTCTCTAGTGCCACACTGAAGAGCTTCCCCACCCCACCTGTCATCCATCTCATCCTGTCTGGACCATTTCCTGTACGCACAGCCCAGAGCTAGGTGCTGGGAATACAACATAGAAGAGGAGAGCCATGATTTCTGCTCTCCTGGCAGGTAAGACAGGCAGGAAAGAACTGGTTACACCAATAAGTATTTAATTACGACTACCATTTGTGTTAAGAAGGAAGACAGAGACACTTGAAGTGAGGGATAGAGGTGGGGAGGGTGACAGTAGGGAAGGCTTGTTTGAGGAAGTGATCCTGAGTTGACAGCTCAAGAGTGGGGGGACCTAACTGTGAAGGACTCTGGGATGGGAGTGGAGAGAGCAGTCTATACCCAGGGAGGGGAAGATCCTTAGGGAGATCAGGGTGTCAGGCAATGGTTCAAGGAAGTAAAAAAAAGTCCAGTGCATGTTTTTGTTGTTGTTTTTTATGAGTGAGTTAGTTTGATATGTGAGTAAATTGATCATGATTTGTATTCTTTTTACTTAATTAACTTTAAAGTCTTCATTTTAAAGATTACATACTTAGAAAAAGTTATAAAACAGTGCTGTTGTACAACTTCTCATACACCCCTCATCCAAATTCCCTATTAATCTTACAGTTAAATACTATGATTATCAAAATGAGGCCTATTGCATCTTTGGTAAGGCCTGCAAGTTAAAAACAGATTTCACATTTTTAAGGAGTGATTAAAAAATCATAGAGGAATATGCCACAGAGTTCTTATGTGGTCCACAAATCATAAAATATTTACTATTTGGCACTTTACATGAAAAAATTTTGGATCTCTGATCTGATCCATGGACTTGAATGAAATTTCCCCATTTGTCTCTTTTGTCCTTTTTCTGATTCAGAATCAAATCCAGGACGTCTTGTTGCATGTAGTTGTTATGTCTCTTTAGTTGTCTTTAATCTGGAAGAATTCTGCGGCCTTTTTTGCATTTCATGACCTTGATCCTTTTAAAAAGAACTGTCCAGCTATTTTGTAAGATGTCCCTCAATTTGGGCTTGGCTGATGTTTCCTTGATATTAATTTCAGGGAATAGGCAATTTGGTAAACTTGCTTTTTAAAAAAATCAACATTATATAGATTGCCACCAAATTATCATAGTTATAATTTTTCAGTTTGAGAATGATACAAATTATATTTTAGTGTATGATTTTAAAAAAATTTCTGAATGACATCTCTCTGTCCCCCCGCCCCCTGCCCAACATGCGCACACACACACACACACACAAATAGCCAGCAGGGGAAATCTCTGATGTTATTTATATTGCTTTTTGTTCAAGAACTAATGAGTGTATTAGAACTGTTGGCAGAAAAGTAGTTTTGTGTTAGTCTTGCTGCCTATGTTCAGAAAATCATATGTATAATAAAGTTGAGAAGCTATTGCCTTTATTATAATATTCCAGAACTTTATATTCACTAAAATGAATTCATCTCTGAAGTGTTTTTGTTTCGTAAATTTCATTTAGTAATATAAAACTTCATTTGAATAACAAAGAATTATTACTAGCAATTTTTAGCCTCTTGCAAAGCTGTGTTTTAGAATTGATGTATATTTCACACTGAACTTGTTAAATTGTGGCTAAATCTGTGATGCTTGTTTTCATATTTTATTTAAAAGCTACAATCAGGACTACTTTCCATATTTAATTTTTAATTCACTTTAAAACAGGATCACAGATTCACAGGTGAGACTACATGGAAAACTTTCCATTTTATGTAGGGTTATCATTTTGATAGCCCTTCACTTTGAAAGTAGTATAAAAGTGATATTTTGTTGTTAATCTCATTCAACCATTGCATCCTTCAAAAATGTATAAATTTAATGGTCAAATTTATAGACTTAGAAACTTTGTTAGAGACATAATGTAATTAAATTTAAAAATTTATGATCAATATGGTGGGCACACACTGAATATTTGTTAAATGATTAAAAATCAGACATTATTTTAAAATACTTGGTTAAATACCATACATTCAGATCTGTCCCAGCATTTGTTTCTTGATCACAGTAGCCAACCTTACTAAGGACAGTGTATGACTAGTATGTTTTATAGCATAATTAAAACATTTCTGCTCTGTGTAAAAATATACAAACTTGTCATATTTTTGGAACATGCAGTGACAGAATATATTCTTTAAAAATCTGGATGTTCTTAGTGTGATAGGGATTACCAGTAACTTCTCTAAAAGTTAGGAAGGAAAGCAGATGGAGATTATCTGTGTCAGAACTTTTCAAGTTTGCTGTAAGGCAGGCTTGACTGAAGCCTGGGAAATTCATAGTGAGGGTGCTGTGTTCTGGGACCCCATCCTTCAGCCAGGCATCTATTTGTCTGGTTTATATAAAAGAGAAAAGCTGAAGAAATCATAAACATTATCATAAAACACAGAGTTATGTTGTTTTTGGACTTAGTATCCTTCAAGGTTAATCAAATACAACTCCATTCATTTTCAGAAAATGAAATAGAAAACTGAAATTAGTGTTTGCTAAATAAAATAGGCAGGAACTTCTCTGAACCTCTTTTTTACTGTTTTTTTGTTGTTGTTCTTTGCAGTGCAGGGGAAGAAATCCAGTCCTCAAGCATGCTAAGCAAGTGCTCTACCACTGAGCTACACCCAACCCTCTAGTTTACTTATTTGTCCACTGGTGGTAATACATTGTAGAGTTGTTGTTGTGAGAATTAGAAATAATGTAATACTTGTTAGCATTGGCAACTACTGTGGTCCTAATTGTCAGTATAGTCTTGGTTATCCAGACTCCTACCCAACAATGACAGTGACAATAAGAAGGCAGGTTCCAGGCTCATGGTTGAAAGATTTCTGAACATGAATTTTAATTGGGTGAGGGGATGGATTTTGGAGGGGCTACTAAGGCCTTCAAAATGCAGAAAAAGGGATGAGATCAACATGAACTTTACTTTAAAAGATAGCAGAAGCTTTTTGACGATTTCTCCTTGGTGCAGCCACCATTTCTGTTGCCTGCCCTGCCCCATGGTATAGGGTGCAACATTTTTGATTCCAGCTTTTGATCTGATTTCCAACATTGTGGACTCTTGGACTTGACTTTGCACTATCAACACTATAGCAGAAATTTGAAGAGAAGATCCTAGAAGCAACAAAACAAAATAAAAACCCTAGAAATCATGTAAATAAAAACATTACTGCTCTGGACCACAAAGAAAGGGGTGGAAAGGGAAAGCTGCTTTTCTGTGCTTGGCTACTTTGCATCTTTCTCTAATATTATATCATTTGTCCACCCTGAGTGGAAGGCTGAATAAATGGATTTGGAGAAAAGAAAGGAAGTTGGACAGTATCTAGATTTCTCTGCTAGAGATTCTACTCCCATTTCTCAAATCGTATATATTTCCTAAGCCATTTTCAATGCTTTGATGTCACGGGGTGAGAATTGGTTCTCTTCTCACTTTTTATATCCTGCTTCCCAAGATGTAGTAAGTTATTTGTTGGCGGTTTCTGCTTTCTTATTTTGAACTTACTGAACATAGAGACTTATTGCAAGTTGTTTGTTGTTCTAAGGGTTTTTTTAGGATTGGGATGAATTATGAATCATTTCTGGGCTTAGAGATCCTTCTTTCCTCATGGATCCACACTAGTTGTTCATGGCCTTTTAAAAATGCTTCTAGTATGCTATCATATGGATATACTTGGTGGCCATTTGCATTGTGTCTAGTTTTTGCCGATTAAGTAGTAAAGCAGCTATAAAGATTTGTGTGCTGACTGGGGTTGTGGCTCAGTGGTAGAGCACTTGCCTAGCATGCACAAAGCACTGGGTTTGATTCTCAGCACCACATATAAATAAATAAAATAAAGGTCCATTGACAACTAACAAAATATTTTTTAAAAGATTTGCATGCATGTTTTGTGGGGATGTATGTCTTCATTTCTTCTGAGAAGGTACATAGTAATGAGATTGCTGGGTCATATTAGTATATATTTAATTTTCTAAGAAACCACCAAGCTGTTTTCCAAAGTGATCGTGCTGTTTTGCATTCCTACCAGCAATAAGCAAGTGTCTGTTTCTCCTCATCCTTGTCAGTACCAGGTGTGGCCTGTTTTTATAACATCTTTATCCACTTCAATATGTGTGTGGTAGCATCTCACTGCAGTTTTAATGTGATGTCTCTGATGACTAATGATGTTGAAGTCTTTTCATGTGTTTATTTGCCATCTGTATAATCTTTGTTGAAATAGCTGTTCAAACTCTTTGTTTGCTTATTTGCTCAGTTTGTTTTATTTTTTTAAAACAATTTGGCTGTGAGAGTTCTTTATATGTTCTGGATACCAGTCCTTTGAGACGTGTATTCACAAATATTTTCTCCCAGTGTGCTTATTGTCTATTTTTTAATTTTTTGGCACTGGTGACTGAGGCCAGGGGCACTTAACCATGGAGCCACATCCCCAGTCCTTACTGATATCATTGATTTAGAAGAAGTTCTTTTTTATCCCATCTCTCATTTAAAACACTATTTTGACCAGTCTTTCCCCTCAAAAGTCAGCTAGCCTCACTGTGAAAAAGTGTACCCCCTGCCTGTTATCTCACTGTCAGGACAGGTTAAACTTCTTTCACAAACAGACCCAAATCTATGTCTTCCTCCCATAACAGTCCATCTGGTACTGCATGGGACAGACCTCCTCCACAAACCATTTAGGAAGTCAGCCTTCTTTCTGTGGGTTGTGCCCTCCCTTGGGACTTGTGCTCTTCCATATCCCACAGTGAAAGAGGAAAGCACATGGTAGACAGTGTGTGAGATTTTATCACCATGGCAGGAAAAGTATTATTTTGTTTGATTCAGAAAAACCTGATTGGATTACCAGAGAAGTCAGCTTTGAAGGCTTCATGTCACTATCTATCAAATGAAGTTTCACATACAACAGTGGGTCCTGGGCCAACAGATCACCAGGGCAGCTTTACACAGCCATTTCTGTTCTTGTGAGTAGACATTTGCATGATCCAGCATGCAGAGGTTCTTCATTCTCACTGGAATCCACTTCACCATTTACCCTTTGGGCATTGTGCCACATTATAGTGTTTAATTTTTTAATCTCAGTAATGAATCACTCCTGATACATTGACTTATTTAACATTCAGTTCCAACTGGAAAATAGTATAATAATTCAGCGACCCATTTAAGGGCATATAGTACAAGTATAAACCATGTTGTATTGCTATAATAAACCATCTATTTCTCAGTCTCACAGGTTGAAATAGAGATAGAACACAACACTGAATGGCAGCCATGAAAACAATGCATTTAACACGCAAAAGCAGTAACATACAAATGGCATGCCGGTGCTTAGCCAGGAGAAGGAATGACATCCTATTGAGAAGTGCTTACTGATACAAATTAAAGAATATAAAAGTTCATACCAACAATCAAGAGACCTTTGAATGATCAGGCAGTCTAAAAAACACCAGCATGGTGGCACCTGCTAAGTCAGCTTGTCACACTTGCTTGGACTCTGCAAGTCAGGAGCCCATAGAGAGGGACACACTTCCTTACTTACACAGACAGCAAAATATGACCATAGGTTTACAACTGTAATTAGATCATTATCTAGAATTTTCTGTAGGGCCTTCCTGATCGTAGGAACTTCATATTTTCCATTTTTACACAAATTACAATGGAGATCTCCCAGCATCTTGGTTCTCCAGTGTACCATTGTCTCTTCTTATTACTTGGTACTACAATTCCTGCCGAATTACAAACTTTCTTGTCACCAAAAACAAATGGCCCAAGCCCAGTAGCCCAAAGAAGCTCAAACTGCGAAGAAATTTCCCTGTCAAAAACAAATAGGCTAAGCTAAGCCCAGCTCATTCAAAAGAACTGAAACAAGAAAAGAAAGCACAAGATCTGACATGCACTGTTGGTAAAGGGCTTACCAGGGATCTTAATCTACCGGCTAATTTTTCTGCTTCACCAAATAGTGGTAGAAATGAGCTAATGTCAGTCAGAGGTAGAAAGGTAAGAAAAATCCCCAAAAAGAAAAGTAATTTCAGCAACCTGCAAAAAAATCATTGTCTTGCTGGGCTTGATGATATACACCTGTGATCCCAGCATCTTGGGAGGCTGAAGCAGGAAGCTCAAGAGTTCAAAGCCAGCCTGAGCAAAAGTGAGGCACTAAGCAACTCAGTGAGACCCTGTCTGTAAATAAATGTTACAAAATAGGGCTGGGGATGTGGTTCAATGGTCGAGTGCCCCTGAATTCAATCGCCAAT
Source organism: Sciurus vulgaris (assembly GCF_902686455.1). Taxonomy (NCBI): domain Eukaryota; kingdom Metazoa; phylum Chordata; class Mammalia; order Rodentia; family Sciuridae; genus Sciurus; species Sciurus vulgaris. The sequence goes on from NC_136470.1 coordinate 88,136,927, forward strand.
ACCAAAAAAAAAAAAAAAAAAATTCATTGTCTTTAGTCGTTGTTCAGGGTTGGCTGGCTATGAGTGGTTAACTCCCAAAGGGCATGCTTTCTCCTGGCAGGACTTGCCCAAGTTTGTTACCCCAGCCATGGTGATCCCACCAGATCATGCTCAGCCACCAGTCCCAGTATGCCAATCAAAGAAACAAGCAGTGATGAAGAGCAGAAAAGGAGCTTTCATCAGTGTGGCTGTGCTGGGAAGAACAGACACAGAGGCAAAGTGACAAAGATCTGTCTTTAAGGACTGACAGAAACATTGAAGTTTTATAGAAAAGGGGAACAAAGGGAAGGGTCGGAGGCTTGCGTGGCGGGGGGTTTGCATAGCTGGCAGAGTAGGTCACGGTGGTCAGGCTGTGGTCTGGTTGATCATTGTCTCAGGACTGGTTCTGGGAAACTCTGGAAGGTCATCATCATTACTTGGAGTGGTGACTTGGTTTCCATCGAGACGGTGACTCCTGCTACGGAGGGTGGTTAATTCTGTCAGGGGGTAATTGCTCCCTCTTAGGGAGGTAATCTTGTCATGGAGTGATCTCTTCTACAAGGCCTGCTGGGGCTTAGGGATAGTTTCAGTCCCTGTCATAAAGATGCTTATCAAATCAGGCCTGTTGTACCTGGAATCCAAGCTAACTGCAGAAGAAAGCGGCTCAGACAGGAAAAAGAAAAAAAAAAAAAAATTAAAAAGGTAACTGGAATCAGAAAAGGACAAAATGAGGCAAAATGGCATTGGTCTGGTCAATGACTGGGCCCTCCTTCAGTTTTTCAAAATTAACAGAACATAGGTCTTTTCTCTCAGTGGCTCTGATTAAGCTAATTTTGGCTTATTTTGTATCTCTCCTTTACCCAGAGGAAAGATGTGCCTCTTGGACTTCTCAGTATTATGTAATGGTTCAGAATCTATTTTTCATCATCAGATTTAGTTTCTAATTAATCAGTAGAGGCAAGAAGTTTTGTTTAATTCTATCTAGGGTAAGTGGTTAAAGGTAATTAGGTGAAAGAGGGTAAGTATACACAAGGGCAAGCATTGTTCCTGAAATTGCAAGTTCTGTGACTAATGTTCAACCAAAAAACTCAGGAGGGAAAAGTTGGTGGAAGAAACAGGTTTAATCAAAGTCGGCCCTGAAGAAGTTAGAGAGGAGACTGCCATCTCAAATCTCCATCTTCCAAAAGAGGAGGAGGTACCGTGGGACAATAGACAGGAAATCTGCTTGCTGGGTAGAGGTCCCCCTTTTCAAAGTGTACCTCCCAGTATCTGAGTCTCTGTTTCCTCTTCAGAGCATCAAAGGGAACCTAGATCTCCTGGGGCCAGCATCTGCATTTTATTTTCAGATAGACACATTACTTTTTTTTTTCTTTAATAGTACTAGAAATTGAACCCAGGGTGCCTTACCACTGAGCTACATCCCTAGTCCTTTTTCACTTTTTACTTTGAGACAGGGTCTGGCTAAGCTACTGAAGGGCCTAAGAAACTCAGTGAGACCCTGTTTCAAAATAAGGGCTGGGGATGTGGCTCAGTGGTTAAGTGCCCCTGGGTTCAATCCCTGGTACCAAAAAATAAATAAATAAATAAAGTAAAATAAAACAAATAAATAAAAGCACCTTCCTGAGGGAATTGCTCTGCTACCATATTTCCATTTTATCTCTGAATTTTTGATTTCTCATTGCTGACCATAACTATGTGGCCTTTAGAGAAGTTGATTATTCTTTAAGATTTTTTTCCCCTTCACCTGAAGAAATCATGATTTTACTGCATCCCAACTTTCATCAAGTGTAACAGGTTCTTCAGGTTTTTTTTTTCTTTATACTTTTTTTTCCTTTCCTTTTTCCCTTTCTATTTTCAATTTTATTTGGGAAGTCAACTCATATTAGCTTGCTGAGAGATTCATATTTGAATGAATCATTTTTGTCCAGTTACATTAAACCTTTCATACTTCTTTAGCCAGTCTTGTTTCCTTCTATTCAGATCAATGTCAAGTCTCTCTGTAGGTGTAGTGCATGGCTGAGTACTCTGCATGTCTCCAGAACAATGGTTCTCATGCTTTTATAAAAAATGGTAAGAAACATCATTTTTACATAACAACTCAAGACTTGAACATGCAAATGCATAAATGGAAAGAAAGTTTTGTTCAACCAAACCTATCCTTGCATCTAACATATTCTGGCATGTAAACAAACAACAAGCCTCTATAAAGGCCATATGATTACAACCAGCAATGATGAGTCAGAAACCATGTGGAACCCAGGAGATGCCTGCCCCTGTGTATGATAATTACCTTTCTCTAGTCACTTTTCACCTCCTAACCTAGACAATCAAACAAACCCTCTCGCTTTCCTTTGGTTATTTAGACACCAAATCTGGTCTTGAAAACAATTCTGAACTATGACACACTGAGAAGTGCAACAGGCATGCGTAAAGGAAGGCTACAGAATGAGCAAAGTTATCTCTGTCAGTGCCATTGAGAGGAGATGGGCTTTTCCCATTGCCACCGTTGTGTCTTCTGTTTCTTTGTTCACAAGCCACGATTTGATGACCATTGGTTTAAGAATAAATAAATAAATAAACATTGTCCAAAGCAAAGGTCTGCTGTGGTCAAAGAAGCTGTAAGTGGTTCAGAAAGGAAAAAATAATAATAATAAATAAGAAGGTACATGGATTCGGAGAAGGACAAAGTGGAGTTGGTTTGGTCAGTGACTGAGCCCTCCTTCAGTTTTTTAAAATTAACTGGAACATGAGTAAAACAGGAGGGGTTAGTTTCACATGATTTTCAAATTTCTCTAATTTTATATTCTGATTAAGCTGGTTGCAGTGGCACATGCCTGTAATCCCAGTGACTGGGAAGGCTGAGACAGAATGATCGTGAGTTCAAAGCCAGCCTCAGCAAAAGTGAGGCACAAAGCAACTCAGTGAGACCCTGTCTCTAAATAAAATACAAAATAGGGCTGGGGATGTGGCTCAGTGTTTGAGTGCCCCTGAGTTCAATCCCCAGTACCAAAAAAAAGTCTATATTCTGATTAATACTCTTCATAAGCACTTATAGTACACTCACATGCTATATTAATTAGTGAATTAGCAGAAAGGCTATAAATCTAACAATATTTTATAAAAATAGCCATCATAAAATACAGGTAGAGCACAATTATAATGCACCCATTTTTTTAAAAAAAAGGAAGATTAAATACCACTATTTAACAAAATTAAGAGAGGAACAAACTTATCGGCAATTTGCCAGGGAAAAGGGGTAAGTATAATGAAAATATAAATTGATAGACTTAAATATAATAAAGAGCAATTATTTAAATATATGTGCTAACAATATTAACACCTATTTAATCTACTTACTGACTAATAAGGCAATTTTAGATTTTTTATTACCAAATTATTTATATTAAAATGAAAGAAAATTATAACATGCTTATTCATATCATTGTGAGTGAAGAGCAGGTTATAAAACAGCAAGTCATATGACATCCAGAAAATAAAGTCTACATTAGAGTAGATCAAAGTGTAGACAGTACTTTCATTATACATGGGTTCAATCTCCAGTACCACGATAAATAGATAAATGTATTAAAGGAAATTAGTTTCTCAATATAAAAAGCTATGAAATAAAAAAAGTATTTTAATACAATTTTTGTTGGAATCATTCACATACCTCAAAATTCATCCTTTTAAAAAATACATTTCAGTGGTTTTCAGTATATTCCCACAGTTCCACAAATATCACTACTATCTTATTTCAGAACACTTTCACTGCCCCAAAAAGGTACCCCATACTGAATATCAGTCCCTCTATATTCTTCCATTCCCCAGCCATGGCAATCATTAACCTACTCTGCCTCTATGGATTTGCGTATTCTGAACATTTCATATAAATGGAATGATATAGTATATAGGGTTTTATGTCTGGCTTCCTTCACTGAATGTGTTTTCAAGATTCACCCATGTTTTAGTATGTTTCTACTCTCCAGGCCATTAATTTTTCTTGTGAAATAGTAATCTGTGTGTACACATAAATACATGTGAATGTAACATTATACATATATACACACATATGTATACCTACATGTATACACATACATATCACATGTCATATATCTACTCATCAATTGATGGATGTTTCCACCCTTTTGCTATACTCAATAATGCTGTTATGAATTTATATATGTGTACATGTTTTTGTGTGGATGTAGGTTTTCATTTTTCTTGGGTTATCTAGGAGTAGAACTGCTCAATAATTTAAGTAACTGCCGAAAACTTCCAAGTGATTCTACCATTTTAGATTAACCACTAATGATGTTTGATAGCTACAATTTCTTCACCTTCTCACCAATATTTGTTATTATCTGTATTTTTTATCATTGCCATCCTAGCAGGTGTAAAACTTGTACCTCATTGTTACCTGAAAAAGTTATCCTGTGGCTGGGGAAGTAGCTCAGTGGTAGAGTGCTTACCTAGCATGCATAAGGCTCTGGGTTCATCCTCGTCCCTCTCAAAGCTATTCTAAAATGGTTTGACAGTATAAAAAAGGTAAACAAGTAAATGACTGTTCACATTAGCCAAATCAAATAACATCACAGAAGTTATAATTTACCTGAAGTTGACCATAATAAGCCTCTGATCGGTGGTAATTTCCCAGCATCCCCAATGGAGGTGCTTACCACTCAACAAAAAGTAGCCACATGATAATGTCTGGTTCAACAGAACATTAATATACTCACTTTCTCTTATTATACTGAGTTCTTAAGTACATGTATTGACATTCCATGTTGTTCCAAAAAAGCTCTCAAGCAACCTAATAAAAGACACAATATAGCAGGAATTTTTTAAATAGACTTATTTCCAATCAGGAGGTATACTAGGCAACCTGCCTAATCTTCCTGCTGAAAATAATTGAAAAATGCTGGAAAAAAATTCTGACATTCCTCAGTATATTAATGAATTGACAAAGAAGAGAAAATGGTAATTCGTAAGGAAAAGGTGTCCTTCAATAGGTTTCAAACAAACTTTGTATTTCCTTGGTAGTCCAAATATGTTGAGCCATTTGTTTAGTTGAAAGCAATCCTGCTTCAGTAGTGCCCTTAGGCATCTTGCAAAAGCAAAAGCAAATCCCATCTGGAGGAAATCACAAAGGATAATGTTCCAAGAAACAGGACCTCACAGTTAAAAATCACACAACATGCAAATGAGCAAAGGACATAGTGGAATCCAGTAGAATTAAATCTGAAAAACGTAAAATACTGGAAACGCTCAGTAACACAATGTATTAATCAGTTTTCCATCACTGTGGCAAAATGCCTGAGATAAAGGAAGAAAGATTTATTGAGCTCCTAATTTCAGAGGCTCCAACCCATGGTCACATGACCCTGTGACTTTTGAGCCTACTGTGAGGCAGCCCATCATGGCAGAAGTACATGGAGGAGAAGAGCCAGGAATGTCATGGTAGCCAGGAAGCAAATAGAAGAAAGTGCCAGGGCCAAAGTACACCCTTCAAAGGCACGCACCCAGTGACCTACCTTTTCCATCTAGGCCCTACTTCCTAAAGTTCCACCATTCCCAGTAAAGCCTCCCACTGGGGACCAAGCCTTCAACACATGAACCTTTAAGGGGTGACATTCAAGATCCAAACTATAACAGACAATGTAAAATAAGCATGTCTAGCCTGTTAAAAGAAATAAAAGGAAATAAAAACAGGAGTAAAAGAAACAACTATTAGCTGGGCACGGTGGCACGTGCCTGTAATCCCAGTGACTTGGGAGACTGAGACAGGAGGATCTCAATTTCCAAGGCCAGCCTCAGCAACTTAGGGAGACCCTCTCTCAAAAAAATTAAATAAAAAGGGCTGGAGATGTAGCTCAATGGTAAAGGGTCCCGGGATTAGATCCCAACTGGATGCCATATCTAAAGAAATTTTCCAGAATGTAGTAGCAGTGACACAGGGATTCACACTGTGAAACGGTGGTTAAAAGAGATGGATATTTGCTGACATGAAAATATAGAATACATGTCTAATCACAGTTCCAGAAGAAAAAAATAATGTAAATGTGGGAAGCACAACATTTGAAGAATGAGTGGTTAAGGACTTACTCAAATTGATGAACAATATTGATTCACAGACTGAAGAATCTAAATTAATTTCAACCATTTTGTCTTCTGTGTCTTTGTTCACAAGTTACACCATATTTGATGACCTTTGGTTAAGAAAAAAAAAAAAAATAAGGACAGCGACTGGGCTCTCTTTCAGTTTTTAAAAATTAACTAGAACGTAAGTCAAACAGAAAGGGTTGGTTGGAATGGGAAAAGCTGGTGTCCTCTCCTCAGTGGCCCTGAGTATGCTAACTTGCTCATTTTGTGTCCTCCTTTTCCCAGAGGAAATGCATGCCTGTTGGACTTCTCAATGTTATGTAATGGTTCAGAATCTGTTTTCATGACCAGATTTGGTGTCTAAATAGCTAATGGAAAACGAGAGGTCTTTGTTTGATTGTCTAGGTTAGGAGGTGAAAAGCATCTAGATGAAAGGTAATTATCATACACAAGGGCAGGTGTCGCCTATCTTCCTAATCATATAGCCCGTATGGAAGTTTCTTATTGTTTAACATTCTTTTTACAGACCCCCCCTTTTTTTCTTTTTTTCCTTCCTTTCTTGTTCCCTATTTCTAATTTCATGTAGGAAGCTCTTCCTAGCTCACTGAGAGATTCTTATTGGGTCTTTTTTGTTTGTTTGTTTGTTTGTTTGTTTGTTTAATCCCCTAAAGTGCTAGGGATTGAACCCAGGGCCTCCTGAATGCTGGGCAAATGGTCTATGCCTGAGCTTGGTCTCCTGTCTGCATGTCAGTTCTCTTTCTAAGTGTAGGACATGACTGATGACCAGGCCTTTTCCAGAACAGTGACTTTCATAACTTTTTTTTTTTAACTGTAATCAACATAGTGAGAATCCTAATGCTTTTCAAAGACAAATATACAAGTGCACAACTGAAATGAAATTTTCCTAAAATCAAACCTGTCCTTACTCATTAAGTAGTTTGGCATTTTTCTGTTTTCATTTTTATTTCTTCATTTGAAAAATGACAATCACAAGCTAAAAACTTGATCTGATGAACTTTCATTAACAAAATAAAACAATAAGCCAAGGTGTCCAAAAGCAAAGGACCGCTGTGGTCACGGGAGCCTTGTGACCAGCACTCAAGAATGTCATCTTCCCCCCATCCATGCTCCATGCCTGGCAGTGTTAAGGGGGAAAATACTTCCTTGTGGGCTTTATTCTGCTGAGAGGCTGCGGTCCCTGTCACCTGAATCTGGTAAAGCTTTATCTCTTACAGAGGTTTTCCTTTTCTTTTTTCCTGTTTTTGAGTTTTTCAAAATTAAAAAGAACATAAATGAAACAGGTAAGGTTGGTCAGAATGGGAAAAACTAGCCTCCTGTCAGTGGCACTAATTGGCCTAATCTGGCTCATTTTATGACCATCCTCATGCAGAAGGAAATGCAGCTGACCCTCTGTATCACTAGGTTACATATCCACCATTCAACCAGTTATGGACAGAAAATGTAGTTGGGTCCATGATGCCTAGTTCTCTAATAAACATGTAGAATCTCTTTTTTCTTATCATTTTTCCCTGCACAATGCAGTCTAACAAATATTTACCCAACATTTACCTTTCACTGTGTATTGTAAATAGTATTAGACTATTATAGCATTATATTACTATTATACTATACTATTATTATACTATTATGATAGTACTATACTGTTATGATGAATGTAATATTATATTATAGTATTATAGCATTGTATACAGTATTATATATTTTATATAATAAATATTATGGTATTATAATGTTAAATTAATTGCATATTATAAGCATATCTTTGACTATTTCTCCTTTACTTTCCTTCTATTGCTGTCAGTATGGCAAAGTGCAAGTGATTTTGTTCCCCTCTGAATTTCTACATCACTTTCTTTGTACCTTTAGTACAGCATTCATCTTATTGCGCCTTATATAATAGTCACATACATTTATCAGGTTATTCCTGTATTTTGCTATATTAAGAATGATATTTTTAATATCCTTAATTTAATAAAATATTAAGAATAATATTTTTGAAAGGGTTACTACTAAATCTGAGGGGTCAAATTAAAGCACAGTGCAGGAAAATAATATTGTTTTCAAAATAGATTCATTAAATCATCTCATTGCTTAATTCACAATAAAAATGTACATTATTAAACAAATGAGTGAAAGTTTTAATGAGGAATCTATGGCCTTTATCCATTATGCATGTACTTTTTTTTTTAATAAAGAAAAGGCAAAAGCTCTGATAGGAGAAATTTAATTCTAATTAATTTGTTTCGTATAATTTTTTTTCTTTTAGTTTGGCTGCACTATATGAAATAAAACTACAGAATGCTTCATCAGACAATATGATAAAAGTCATTGTGATTTCAGAGCATATGGAATATTCTGTGCAGGTTGCTTGTCTGACCCTCTCCCTTTATCTCTAGAATCCAGCCACAGACTGAGATCAATACTGCATTAGCTGTCCCTCTTGGTAATAACTTAGTGTGGCTAATGGATAGAGGGGACTAGAGAGTGACTGAGAAACATTTTAGAGAAAGGGATGAGTCTCTTCCAACTGAGACCCCCAGGTGAGAATTTGGCCTTCATCTCTTGTGTATTGGGTTGGACGTTTTGGTCCAGGCTTGAAGGCTGTGATAGCTGCTGATATGTATCTCTCTGCATAGATCTCCACCCTGTCTGAGCTTGGGCAAGTCTCCTTGATCTCCTAAATCTCAGTTTCTATGTCTATACTGTAGGGACAGTTTACAGAGGTTTTGTGAGATTAAATGTGTTACTTTACCCGAATGCCCGTAGTGCAGTGTCAGCACACTGAAGAGCTTCAGTAAGCATCAAGCTTAAATTGACACTGAGTCTTGAAAAGGAGTCATTTTTCCTTCTGAAGGGCACCCACCTCAGTGCCCGTGGCACCGCTTTCTTTGGTTCTTTTGTGAAAATGCACAAGTATGGCAAAAATTTCTGAAGTGGTGATTTATTTAATGGTGTCTTAGCACCTCTACTTTTTCCCCCTGAATGAATGTATAAAACCTTCTCACAGAAATCCCATGGGTTTAATAAGTCCTTCACTCCCCTTTTACAGACGAGAAGTCTGAGCCTAAGAGAAATTAATGTGCTAATCATTAATTAGCTATGAAATGCCTTCCTGACTATATGGACACTTAAGCTTGGGTGTCCAACACATTGACTTTAACACATAGAATGAGGGACCAGAATTATGGAGAACTTGACTTTTTTTGGTAAGAATTTGTAATCAGAGTTCATAGCCAGAAAAAAAATTGTTCTTCCAGCAGAACATTAGCCCAAACAAAAAAGTTTGGGCTACAGAGAAAAGTAAAAATGATTTACAGTCTCCTTGTTATACCGATTTTGTGAGTTAGCTAGGCCATTAATGTAGACCAAATATATTTGTGTCTTTCCACAGTGTCGTAATTTATTGAATATCAATATGTGCACTTTTATCAGTGGTAGTTCATAGAATACTTGTGAGTTACTCATAGTCATAAGCCAGGCAAACAGAAGTTCTTTTATTCCAATCATAATTTCTAATATCTATAACACTCAAATCACACTTTCACATAATGACATCTATGTTACAGAAAGGCTAAGGAAAGGTTAAGACAACCACAGGGGTTCAGGAGGCTGAAGTGAGAGCAAAAGCAGAGAACAGATAGAATGCACAGTCGCTGTAGGATCCAGATAGATGGCGGCTTTACAGTGTCAGCTTGAAGTAGATCGTGAATAGTTGGCAAGGGCAGGAGAAACCGTGCTCTGCTGAAGTCCCAGGATAGAGATTTTCAAGTTCCTCCCTGTGGGGATTTTCTTGGGCAAGGCTCATGTCCCAGGTGACAGGGTCAGGGGATTGTAGTGTCCAGTTTCTGGGTCATCTTCTTTTATGGGCCTTAAGTGAGGGGATTGCTCTATTCAGTGGTCTAGTAGGTTCTATAAACTCAGTGGACCTGGTTTTTCAGATTGGAGTTTGATAGGCCCATGCATCCATGTGCTTCTGATTAATTTGATAAGTCTACAGGTGGTCATTTCGATTAACACAATTAATTATTTATCTGTTTGTGCACTATGGCTCTGCCAGACAGATCATTGTTGTTTACTTGTACAAACAAGCTGTAATTATTTCACCTCAGTTCTTAATCTCAAAATGGAGTATCTTATGGCAAACTGCTTGACAAAATGAAGTGACTCAGATTTAGACACAGCCGGAAAACTGACATTCTATACATCATGGTATAACTCTGAGCAGCCTGCTCACCAAAGCCTAACTAGAACTAAGGCTATATTTGTCTACTCTTTTCTCTTTTTCTCACTTCTGGTATAACAATGCTTTGTATTTGTTAACTCGGGATGTAATGAAAAGTAACAATTTCTCTTCAGAATGTTGGATTTGCTATATAATCAGCTTATTCATAGGAGGGACAGAGGTCCAGCATTAAGGGGTATTTGGAACAAATGAAACAGAAGTAATTCAGAATTTACTTTACTGAGCTAGTGTCTGTAATGGTTAATTGGGGTCCAGCTATAAGGGTTAAGGGGAGAGCTATTAAAGAAGCAAGCACACAGGATGGCGAAGAGTAAGAAGTGGCTCCTGTGGGAAAGCCGGTCCAGTTTATTATCTATGTCAGGGTCATATCAAGTTACATTAGGTTACATGTGCTTTGCACATGTGCAGATCACATAACTTGCTTGCTTCTCAGAGTTCACCAGTACCAAATGTTATTATAATAAGATAATGTCTTCAGGCCTCAAGGACAAAGGAGTTGCAGAGCATCTCTAAGATATTCAAACAGGGCGCCTATTGTGTCCTGAGGAGTTTTCTCAACTTGAGGACTTTTGCTCCCCTGTACATTGACTCACCTGAAATCCCTACTAATGCCATTTACTTAAACCCAACATTTAAAGCTAACCTTCCATTCATCCCCTGGGTGGGCCTCTCCACCTTTGGACCTGACCTGACTAATAGAGTTGGATACAGTTTTAGTCATGTTAGATCCCAAAGGTGTTCCTGGTTCCAATATTCACATCTTCAAAAGAAAAAAGTTTCTTTTTTTCTTTTTTTTCTTTTCTTGTTTTCCTTATAGCTTGGGCAACAGCTCTAATTAAATGACTCATTTGACTGGGAAGAAATATAACCTGCAATGCAGTGACTGCCAAGAACATTTAAGTAACCATGGGGCGGGGGGCAGGGCAGGCATTGCCACCAAAACTGGACAAGACTTTAAAATGTCAGCAAAATCTTTGGATTCATTAGTCCAAATGGTGACAGATAATAAATTAGCTCTGGATTATTTGTTAGCTCAGAAGGTAGAGTTGGTGCTGTGGCCAACAGCTCCTGCTGTTTCTATGTCTATGTTTCTAGGCACAAATAAACTAGTGCTGTAAGAAATTGCAAAAATCTACTTGGCTTAAAACTATTTACCAGATAATGCTAATGATATATGGAAAACTATTAGAGATTCCCTGCCTAAACTCTCTGGTTCTTGACACTATTAGGACCCTTGTTTCCTGTGCTTCTATTCCTATTGTTATCTTTTAACCTCCTTGTTAAATTTGTTTCTTCTAGATTGCATCAATCTCGGGTTACAATGATGGTCATGCAGGATTTCCATCTGCTTCCTGCAGAAGATGACCTGCCTTTGACAGTCACCAGTCATTTAGAGCTTAGGTCCAGAGCACTTTACTCCTCCAGGAGGCAGTCCTAACTCAGAAGAAGCTATAGAAGATGGACCTTCATTCTTCTACTGCCCTTAAAAATAAGGAGCATTAAGTCTCTGAGGGAAGATTTAAGATAGAAGTATGGGGTTAAGTGTGACTGCTGAAAGAAAAGGACTACACACTCTATACTTGAGATGAGTGGTAAGAGGACCTTCCCAAACACATTCGTTGTTTAAGACAAACAACAAGAAAGCATCAAATCACTACAAGCAGACCTGACCACACTGCTTGCCTGAAAATAACCAGGCCCTCATTTAGATGCGTTTACATGCCAAAAGATACACACGAGGTGGAGGAAAACACAATACTATGTACAATATCATGTGCACACAGGAGTGCAAAGTGGTGAGGGCACAGTAATAACATTGCAGCATAACTTATGAATATGTCAATTTTTAACCCACAAACATATATATATTCCACTCACCCTTTGACTTCCTTGCTACTGTACCTGTGGGGTAGCCACCTTGCTATGTGAATCAATAAAATAAATAATTCTTACTTACCCTGTCTTTGTTGCATTGGATTTTTATCCTGCATAAGCTAAAGGACTAACATAACCAGTGACACTGGAAATATCAGGTGGATTGAACACTGAATCAATGCTATTCATCCTATTAAGTGATTCAAATGAACAATGAGAATTATTTCAGGAGACATAGGGAAAATTGAATAACATTTGGCATGCATTTAAGATAAAAATTCTAGGTAAACCAGGTATAGAGAGCACTGTCTTGATCAGGCTAAAGATATCAGTTTTTTAAAAATAGCAAATCCTAATTAGAATAAGATATATTCCATGTTTTTATAAATATATCAAATATATATTCTACTGTCATGTATAACCAAAAAGAACAAATTTTAAAAAACCTACAGCAAATGTCAATCAAATGGTAAATTGAAAGCTTAACTTTTTGGAAAAAATGAAGGCTGACTACCCTCACCATTTCTACTTGACATTATATTCAAGGTCCTAGGCAGCCCAGGGAGCTAGAAAAACAAGTCAAAATGTAAGATTGGAAAGGAAAAGGTAAAACTTTATCATTCAGTAGATAATATAATGTTTGTAGGAAAAGCAAAATAACAAATTTATAAGCATTAATAAGAGAATTTAGTAGTTTTGTTGGATATAAAATGAATGTCCCAAAATTAATTTATTTATGGTGGAAATAATTAAAAAGTGAAAGCCCTTTACCCTTGTCTGTGCCCCAGTTTCTGTCAAATTGAGATAATAATGTAAAATACACACTCACCTGTCCAAACCCAAAGAATGAACTAAGAAATGCAAGGTATAGCAAAAGCAAGGATTTTAACTGATGGTAAGAGTGCGTGTCTAAGAGGAAGCAGGCACCCCCAGAGCAACATTTTTAAAATTTGTTCTAGTTATAAATAACAGTAGAGCGCATTTTGACACATCATACAAAAATGGAGTATAACTTCTCATTCTTCTGGTTGCACATAATGTAGAATTGCACCAATCATGCACATAGGGTAATAATGTATGATTCATTCTACTATCCTTCCTACCCCCAAAAACCCCTCCCCTCCCATAACTCCCTTCTGTCTAATCCAAAGTACCTCTATTCTTTCCCTTATTGTGAATTAGCATCTGCATATCAGAGAAAACATTTGGCCTTTGGTTCTTTGGGATTGACTTATTTCACTTAGTGTGATATTTTCCAGCTCTATCCATTTACCAGCAAATGCCATAAAATTTCATTCTTTGAGGCTAAAATTCCATTGTGTATATATATCACATTTTACCCATTCATCTGTTGAAGGGCACGTAGGTTGGCTCCATAGTTTAGCTATTGTGAATTGAGCTGCTATAAACATTGATGTGACTGCATCACTGTAGTATGCTGATTATAAGTCCTTCGAGCATATGCCAAGGAGTGGGATAACTGGGTCAAATGGTAGTTCCATTCCAAGTTTTTGAGGAATCTCCATACTGCTTTCCAGAGTGATAACCAGTATTTGATCCCCTAGAGTGCAAGGGCTCTCCCCTGGTTCCTCATTGGCTGAGTACTACAGGATGTACCATCTCCCGGAATGTCACCTAGATTTTACTGTCTCCTATTGGGTTCTTTAAAGAAATCTACCTTTATTGTCTCCACTTCCCTTTGTTCGCTTGTGGTAGGGAAAGTCTCCTTGGGCTGAGTGCCTTTTAGCACAGTTTATCTGTACTGGTCAGGTCAGGCTCCTTCCTTCTCACCTTCTTGTCAAGAGGCTATGAATTTTTCATTACACTTGTAACTTTTCATCCTGAAGGATATAGAAAATATGCCCCAGGGAACTTCCCTTATCTACAACTGTTCCCCTACCTGCCCTCCTGCCCACCACCAAAATTCCTCCCATAACCTGTCCCAACTAAGTCCTATAAAACCCAGACCCTTGTTGTAGCATGTCACCATTTTCCCTCTCGAAAATGTGCCCCTCCATTACTTAATAAAGCACTGCTGATCCTTGAGGTTTGCCTCCATTTTGTTTTCTTTTTGTATTCTCTTTCATTTGCTTTCACATCCTCCTCTCCCCTCTAGCTGCTTTTTTACATCCCAAATAATTTTACATTTAAAAAATTTAAAATTAATACTGTATTTAAAAAATTTTGTTTTAGTTATAGATGGACACAATACCTTTATTTTATTTATTTTTATGTGGTGCTGAGGTTCGAACCCAGTTCCTCACACATGCTAGGCAAGCGCTCTCCCACTGAGCCACAACCCCAGCCCAATAATATTTTTGGAAAATGGACCTCCAGACTTTCTATTTCTCACAATAATAACACTACCCTTACGTGATAAATGGAAGACTATAGTTCAGAGTTTAAGAATCGGGATTCATAATCCAAATTCTACTTTAGTCTAAATCCTATTCCATCTGTTACTAGTCATGTACTTTAACTCATCAGTTAACACCTCAAAATCTTTACTTCCATAACTGCAAAATGAGAATTGTTAAACTATTTAACCCAGATGTTATGACAATTAAAAGAGAAGTTAGGGCTGGGGATATAGCTCAGTTGGTAGAGTGCTTGCCTCACAAGCACAAGGCCCTGGGTTCAATCCCCAGCACCTAGAGAAAAAAAAAAAAAAAGAAAGAAAGAAAGAGAGAGAAAACCCTCAAAAGAGAAGTTACATGAAACTACTTAGCACAGTGCCTGATGTATTTATCCAATAAATGTTAATTTCTATATTCATGAAAAACCCATCTCAATCTAAAATCCCAGGAATGATGGGCCTAAGGCTCCAGATGAAAATGATATAATTTCTGTAGAAAGAAAAGGAATCTTAAAAAACAGTACAGAACAAAATACTGGATGGAACATCACATATGATGGATTGGTGTGGAAAAAAGCCTAAGTCCTGAGCTGATACTTCTTGAGAAGCAGATAGCAAAGAGAAGTAAGTGAACAGGCTGCACCTGAAATCTTTTTTTACTATATAATGCTGTAGTAAAAAGTTTACTACATGTAATGAGAAATGTCATGTGAAAATGGGAAAATATAAGATTTTATAGTATGCCGTCATGAGAAATAGAAAGGGAAGTGGTCCATTTCCAAAATACAGTATTTAGTTTTAAATGTAAAATTACTGGGGATTTTAAAAAAACAGCAAGGAGGTGAAATTGGAGTAGAACAGAGTGGTTACCAGCAGTTAACACCTGAATGTGACAGATTCACAGCCTCTGGACAAACAGGAAGTGGGGGAAGGGCCAGCCTGACCAACAGAGATAAACTGTGTGTGTGCCAAGATGCCCTCATCCCAAAAAGGCACTCCTGCCAAGAGAGAACAAAGGGACAGCTAAAGGTACATTCTTTAAATAACCCAACTGGAGACAGCAAAACCTAGGCCAGTTCAGGAAAATTGTGCACCCCATAGTACTCAGACAAGAAAGAAGGGAGGGAGGAACTTTGCACTCCAGGGAATGAAATGCTGATCTTGACCGCTGTGGGTGTGCCTGCTACCCAGACACCTGCTCTTTCAAGAGGGTCAGTAAGAGTCTCACTTTCTCTATGCCTGTATCTCTTAGTCCATTCTTTGGTTTGGGGCAGGTGAGCCTGTTTCTTACACTGCCAATGTTAAAAATATATTAAACATTCATTCTCAAATCAGTCAGTAAGATGTTGAGGCAAAAAAGTTAAATAACTTATTCAAGGTCATAAAACCGTTTACATATAAACACGGGGAAAAACTAAGAATTCACCAAAATCTTATCTCTATGATAGTTAGGGTGATCCTTATGTTTTTTACAATTTTGTACACTTTCAAACTCTTTCATTTTTATGATCTGGAAAAGAAAAAGATGTTTGTTTTATTATTCTTAAAAAAATTGGTCAGGACATGATTCTAAGGTGATTGATTAATTCATAGTTTACATATCCATATGCATTTTACTATGATATCTTATGTTGTAATGACTTGTGCTCTTAACAAAGATATGGGGCTAAATTGCTATGAACAATGATGAACAGTGTCAGTCATAAATCAAGTGGAGCTTGTAAGCACTAAAGGGCGGGAAGCAGACCTCGACCGATTCAGAGAAGCCTTTATTTCTTCATGGACTCAGGTCATGTTGGGGCCCATTTTCTGGATAGGGAAAATGACCCTCAGTTACAGAGGGGATTTTGGTTTTAAAGGGTACAATAAGGGTGATGTAATCATTGGAAACCATGCACATACAGTTTTGACCATCAGGGGCTAGTTGTACAGGTTAAAACCTGACCCCGAGGGATGAGTACTCAAATCTTGCCCATGTCATTTAGGACTAATTTGCCATGCAGGAAGGTCAAGGTTTATGGCCTGGCATTCCATATCCGTCCCTTTCCTTTAGGGCCCATTGCTATCAGGAATGCACTGGGAGAGGTTTAATGTTTGGCCAATTTCCCCTCCCACCTTCTGAGCCACACTGTCCCTCCATTTTTCTTGGGGAGCTGTCTTATAGGAATATTGGTTTCCATAATCCTTCTTTCCAGACTCTGAAAGGGAAGAAAGAATTGGGGTGCTGAGTCAGATATGACTGCTTTGAGCTGAGAAGGAGCAAAGTGGAGGGGGGGGACCCCTCCTTTCAGAGTTCTGGAACAAAGCATGGAGAACCTGGTGGGGAAATGTGTGGGGAAGGAGACCTTGAGGTCATCACAGATGGCGCTCCCCTTAGTGGTCTCAGTGAGTCAGGAGGTGAGCCGGAGAATGGCGTCCACGTGTTCTGGGAGGCTACTGGGGCTGCACAGGTAAACTTATCAAGAAATTGTTCTTATACAGAATTAAAAATAGGCAGGGGCAATGTTATTATAAGTACAGTGAAATTAGCCAATTATAAGAAAGGTGATGATTAATTAATTTGCTTGTGCTAGGAAAACAATTTTTTCAGTGTCAGAACATGTTCTTCTAAAATGCCAGGAATCATAACACCTCAAGTACATAGTAGGTAAAATAGTTGGGACCCTATTTTCCTTAGTCAGGGCCATGGGCCCTACACAGATTTAGGGATTACCCTCCATGATTTCAGGAGTGTGGGTCCTTCAGATCATAGCAAGCATGAATAGCCTTGGAATCATAGTTTCCTGGCACTTTAATCATTTCCATCCTGCTTGACAAATTATGCAAAATAAGAACAGAAATAAAATTAACAGGATAGTTATAACTAGTAACCAAGCTATATGTGTAGAAAAGTATTTAAAAGGGTTCAGAGAAGAAATTCCTTCAGCTAAACTGCCCCAAACTTCTTCATTATTAAGGGTAGGCACTTTTGCATGGGCCGTGGCCAGAATCTGAGATTGTAATTTTGACACATCAAAAGAGGCGTTATGAAAGGGATCAAGTCCATGATCAATATGTACTCAAGTTTACCAGGTCTCAGAAAAATTCTTTTGAAATTGTTGAAGGAAATGAGCTGTTTGTGCCTGCTGGTGCAATGCCATCACTGCAGTAGATGCAGAGGTGATTATTCCAGCCACTATAACAGTGTCAGGTATTAGCCCTCAGATAAAATGTTTAGGACTTTTACAGGTAGCCAGGTGGTTACTGGCCTTTTGGGAAACATAGCAATTTGTCCTGAACTCTATCATATAGTCCAATTTGCACACTGTTGTAACATACAGTTTTCACATTTAACATAACATGTTTTGTGAGGCATTATATTGTACTTGACTAAGTCCAAACAATGAAACATAGGGGTTTAATACACCTGCTATGAGATAGGACTCCTTAAGAAAGGAAATATTAAGATGGGTAACATTTAAAACTTATTATATTGAAAATCACTGTTTGAGATTTGAAAAGGCTCCCAAGTCATACTTATTTTCCATATTCCAGGTGATCCTAGAGCTATTTCACCTTGACTCTCATCACTCCTGATTGATTATATAAAAACAGCATTCTTCCCTGATTGGTTGTAGGATGACAGATGTCAGGGAGTACAATTGAGTTTGTAAAGTCAGTACCAAATCAGTGTCCTGTTGGATATCTGCAATAACCTGTGCTGACTATTTTTATAGTGAACAGAGTTACCTAATCCTGCTGCTCCTGTGTTAATCCTGGAGGATGTTTTTAGCTCTATGAGTAAGGGAATAAATTGGGGGCGTGTTTCTACAGCTAGTGTGTGATGTTATTGGAATAGGTAGGCTTTGGTTGTGGGGTAAAGTGTCATTTTGAGGAGGAAGTTTGGTAGGCAGGGATAAATATGAGTCTGACAAAGGAAAAAAGCCTCAGAATTTGGGGGCATCAGGGCTGTGGGACTGACATAAGTGTAGGTCTTAAGTTCCAATATAGGAACTATTATCTTTGTTTTTGAACACAGTTTTGGCTATATTTTGGTTATAACAGTTTTTGCTAGGTGTTCAAGACCAAACTAGTCAAATTGACCTTGTTTCTATCTGCTGTTAAGACTCAGCTGAGTTTCCACAGGGGTCACTCTTAGGGAACTCAAGAGTAGCTTCTTATCTCTTCTAGTGCCATCTGCTTGGTAGGGTCTCCTTGATGAGGTGGCTTCCCTTGGAAGTGTTAGGAATGGCCCTCCTCTCTGCAGCAGTTGCACTGATTGACTTTCTGTTCTCCAGTGGCCTCTTTAATATCCCTGATCAGGAGGTCATGTGACCCAGAGTTGCAAGGCTCCTTAGAAAAGCTCTTACTTTCCCTGGGTTCAGGCTGATTCAGAGGGCAAGAGCCAAATACTGGTTTTCTTGGCCCTTTTGTGATAATCTTGATCTTAAACTTGATCTTAAACATCCAGCAATGCAGTTTCACCAGTCTTAGAGTAAGAGTATTGGGCTTTAACTCTAATGTCTATAACCTTACAGTCATTTATCCTTTGATTTAATTGGGGTCTGTACTGGAAGTTACCATTATATATTATCTGTCCTGTAGATGATGGCTTATTATCTCAAGTTAACCTAGGTTGTGTGTTCTTTAAGCAGTACCTCTGCAAAACATTAACAGGTAGTAGTTTTACAAAAATGAAATTAGCAAGAGTAAAAAATATATTCAGCTTACATAATAGCTATCTTTAATTTTGACTGAGTTATACATTATATTCCCTATTTGAGATTACAACAAAAATAAATCTTTTGAATACAACTTTAAATGAGCTGGAGTCTGGCCTACTTTGGAGTCACTGTAACTTCCAGTGAGGTGGGAGGCAGAGCCTTAACTCAGGTAAGGTGGAGCTCTTCACAAATCTTAGGTAAAGTATTCTACTTCTGAAACTGATCTTTTTCTCTTTCTTAAATGTCATTTTACAAAGTTTTACATATATTGTTTCCTTCTATATGAGCATTATTTAACACAGTATAACATTATATCTAAAACATGAATCAGAGAAAGGCTGAAAGAGTTTTTAACTTTCCTTTTGTGTGGAAAAGTGGCAAAATGCTTTCGTGTTTCATGATAGTAGCTTTTAAATGAATCAGGCTCTCATCTTTTAGAAATACATTTACATTTTTATCCCAATGTAGAAGGTAACATAAGGTTCAGGTCCAGTTACAGAACATCAAATGATATAAATTAATCCCCAATAAAATTTACTATTCTTATAAATTTAAAATTACCATTACAGACAAGTTTAGTTTGGTGAACAGCAATTTCATAAAAATATTCTTTTAAATTTTCTGCTTTAAAGATTTGTATACCTGGAAGATATGAACACATTTAGTATGCCATAGTGATGTTTTTATATTAATTAAGTTCAGTTTTTAAAGGAAAATTCAGGCTCTGTAATGTAACATAATACTCAAAATTAACAGGTGTTGCTGTGCAACCAGTATTGCATAGATCTCAATTCCTTCAAAACCATTTGCTTTAAAGAATAAAACTTAATAGACACAATGTTAAAAGTAAATTAATGTTGTAAAAAATCCTTGTCAGTTTAACATATGGATAATGCCTTGGTTTTATATAGGTACATTAGTATTTGACCTTAGGGAAAAAACCTTAAGTAGCTTTAACTGATTGTCTCACATACATATAACCAACTTAGTTACACACAAACTTGTTGAAATTTGTCCTTTATGTACAAATAGACTTTCTTAGCACTTACTTAGACCCTCATGTATTTCAACACACAAAGACTTTTTTACCCAGAAACATTTTTTCTTCTCATATCTGTTCACCAATTTATGAAAACACAAACAACATTCAAGTATATCACCCCATGGAATTCAAGAAGTTATGAGTATTTTGTGGGGCTGGGGAGATAGCTCAGTCGGTAGAGTGCTTGCCTTGTAAGCACAAGGCCCTGGGTTCAATCCCCAGCACCAAAAAAAAAAAAGAGTAGGGGGACAAGAATGGAGGAAGGAGGGACTGTATAGAGGGAAAAGAGAGGTGGGAGGGGTGGGGGAAGGAAAAAAATAACGGAATGAATCAAACATCATTACTCTATGTAAATATCTGAATATGCAAATGGTATGCTGTTACTCCATGTACAAACTGAAACAACATGTATCCCATTTGTTCACAATAAAAATAAATTTAAAAAAAAAAGAGATTGGTCAGATATTTCTGCATCTAAAACTGCAAAAATAAAAAGAGTATTTTGTTATATTCATTAGCATTTTAACTTTGTAAATTAATCAGATGTTTCTAACAAGTACATTTATGAAGATTAATCCATATATATCAAATCTAATTTACTTATAAACTATAAGAATCAAGGTGTCAGATAAGTGTATAGGCAGCATTCACCTCTTCCTTGTTGAAGGAAAATCCTAGAAATAATGGATGTATACCCTTACATTGTCATCTGTGTACCCAATGTAAACTGAACCTTTTAAACCATGTGAATTAAAGATACTTGGATCCTTTTTCTAAATTTTAATTCATGAGCACTCATTACAGGCCAATTTTGGTATCATGTACATGATATATGGACACATGCACATATATAGACAGACAACATGAAATACACATAACAAAAAAGCAAAGGCCATGCATTTTTTTTGCAGGTGAATCTCCATTGCAATGTTATAGATGTTTTTAAAAAAAGAAACAAACTCTAGAGTTGAATAAAAATAAAACTGATTTTAAAAAAAAAACCATTAACCTAGGTATGTAGTATCAAAATTGTGAGTTCAAAAAATATAGCATTTCAGAAAAACAAAACAGGAGTCCTAGAAGAAAAAATTATAATGGCCATTAATTATTTTAGTAAAATAGCATGAGAGAGTGAGAAAGAGGTAGAAAGGCAGAGAGAGGAAGGGAGGGAGGGAGGGAGAGAGAGAAAGAGAAAGAGAGAGAGAGAGAGAGAGAGAGAGAGAGAGAGACTTAAAACCATTTTTCTGTGTTGCAGCCCTGGAGAAGTTTAAAATGGACACTTTTTTTCTTCAGTCTCAGGTTGGTCCCTTGCTGGGACCACTGGCTATTGCAGTTCACATTCCAATGTAGGCTTCAGCAAGATTAGGCAAGGGAAATTGCTGCCTAGTACTTTTAAACCCTTTTGTCCCTGGTTGGTAATCAGATCAGGTTTGGATGCAGAAAATTATGAAACATTTTCTCCCATTACTTTTCAGAAATGGGGCTGCTATATCAAACTCCTTACTGAGACATGCTGCTTGCTGACTATTGGGCTGGTTAGGGTTATTTTTCTCTCTCTCAGTGACAAGCAGGTTAAATTTTTGCTCCATAGGTAAGTTGAGGGTAGGGGCTTGAAATAAGACTTTTTACATGACTTTGGGCTGGGACCTTACTCCATTTGCCATTTTGTAATAAATGATTTTTTTAATTTTTGGAGAATTTCTTGATCAAAGTTTCCATATTTGGGTGCAGATATTCTAATTTGTATTGTGGCCAAATTCAAGTGTTGAGCTTAGTGAGGCATTTCATTTTGAGGTCAGTTTGGGAGTAAAGGGTCTTAAAATTACTAATGAGACAACCCAAAGGGTAGTCTCGTGGAATTGACTGATTGATTCCCATGTTGGGGAGGGGTGAACAGGGTGTCAGATTGAAACCAAAGCGTCCCCTGGATTCTTTCTGCCACCAAACTGGACAGTGGCACCAAAAATGGGGGAACGTCTTCACCCCAGTTTCAATGGTGGAGGGACCCCCAGGGTCCCATGAGCCAAAAGGTGTGGGTCTCAGGGCAGGGTGCCTATCTGCAAAAGACCAGATGGACAAATGGACAGATAGACATGGGTGGACAGAAGGGATTTTACCTTTCTGGAAAATTTAAAGGTCAGTGTTGGATGCAGGTGAAAGTCAAAAGGAAGGCAAACTCAAAATACTGTATGAAATTATCTTCAGGCTGTGTGAATCAGATGTGTACAAAGTATAAATGAGTTTGTGTTTAGACTTAGAATTCATCCCCAAGATATCTCATGGTATATATTTAAATCTGAAATCTGAAACACTGAGAATTCCAGATAAAGGGATATTTAACATGTATTAATTTATTTGTTTTTCCTTTCCATGCTTTACTTTCTTGTAAAAGCTTATGAAAACATACCTGCATCCTACATGTGGTGATATGGTGAAGATTAAGTAGATTAATATACACAGTGTACTTAGAATCCACCTATATATGGTAGGAACTCCATAATTCTTAGCTATACATTATCATTCCCATATCTGCCTTTTTGTGAGTACAACTAGATGATCAAAAGGACGAATCATTAAATTTTTCAAAATTTAGTTATTTTGCATAAAATCTGTTAACCCATAATGAGTTTATCATTATTATTATGTTTATGATTATGAGTTTATCATTATTATTATGTTTATGTTTATGAGTTCATACATAAACATTTTTAAAGTTCTTAGTTTTAATTTCTAATACAGTAAATATCGGTAGATATAACCTACAAAAACAATAGCTTTTGGAGTCCTTCATAATTTTTAAGTATGAAAAGGAGTCCAAAGACTGAAATGTTTGAGAATTGCTAAAAGAAATCTGTTTCAACAGAAAAATTATAATACAAAACTGCCTATAGGCCAAATTGAGAATATGATTCTATATGCAGTAAAAATGGCTTCATTCTTCTAAATGAGTGTGTATTATGACTTCTTAGAATATGAAAGGAGATTTAGAAGAACTGAAAGTATTAAATTTATTCCAAAAAAATCAAATGACAAATTATTTTAATTTACAATGATATGATAAATACATGTTAAAGAGTGTGAACTATCTTAAGTGTCCAATTTAGAATTTTTAAGGAGAGGCTCACAATCCAAAATACTAGAGAAATTCAAAGCACATGGGACAGTTGATCGTGCAAAAGACAAAACAGGAAGGAAAGAAGCATGAACCAGTCCAAGTTCTAATGGTGTGAAATGAGTCTTAAATTCTGAGGTTTACCAAATTAAGCACATGGGACACTATCAAGGAATGTCGTAACCCTGTTTTCATTGTTATGTGTGAAAGGCAAGAGCATCTTGAGGAAAATCAGGAAGAAAACTGACTTCTTTGACAAAAAAGAAAAGAACTAGGATTGATCTCTTCCCAGAGCACGGCTTCAAGAAATGCCGTGCTAATCATATTTTTAACATGATGAAGAAAAGAAGTAAAAAAAAGTAAGAAGGTGACAGATTTTTTATTTGCATAGAAAAGGTCACAGCGAATTAACAGAAAGTTACCATTAGAACCATACACCTCTTTTTTAGAGGCAATATAATTTTAAAGGGAATATAGAATGACATCTGTTAGCACAAATGACTGAGCTAGGTGTGGACTTCACGGATCAGCAAAGCCTTTATTCAGCAGAGGAGTCATATATCTGGTGGACCCACTTTCCTGATGGAAAATGAGCCACTGGACACAGGAGGAATCTGTGCTTATGTATGCTACACTGAGAGGGAACTGATTATTGACAGAGCATGTCAGTTTGGGCATTCAGGAAACAGGTTGTGAGAATTGGAAATTTGTTTTTATTGGGCAATGTTTTTATTTGGGGAAGAATGGAGGGTCTGGGGTCAGCATTAAGTGCTTACTTCTTTCCCTTCAGGGTCCCATTGTACTGTCACTAGGAAAGGATTTATTTGGGGAAGGATCAATGCTTTGGCTTCCTTCCAGAGACTGCCATTTTAGGCTTGGTGGATATCTCCTTCCCAGGGATTGTCTTGTCACTGGGAAGGGATGTATTGGGGAAGGATCAATGTTTGAAGTTGTGAACTCAGACCCAGTAGAAGCAGCAATTAAATTTGCCTGGAGAATTTTAGGTAAGAAGATCATGATGATAATTGCACAGACCAGAAACAAGCTAACTGTTCATTTTAATAAGAAATTTTAAAAATATCTTCTGGGGTACATGTGTGAGAAATACGACAGAACTTAAAAATGAATGTACCAATATGGTATAAACCCCAGATATATTATATTATTTAGTGAAAAAGAAATCACTTGTGGTAGTTTGCCACTGTTGTCATAAAAAGGGGTGATGGGATAGAATGTATTCTGGAGAGAATGGATAAATGTAACTTCTGATCATTGAAAAACAGGTGCCTCAGAACTGGGCTATGTTTCCAGCCCTTTTTATATTTTATTTTGAGACAGCATCTCACTAAATTGCACAGGCTGGCCTCAAATTTGTAATCCTCCCACCTCAGCTTTCACAGTCTCTGGATTTACAGACATGGGCCACGGCACCCAGTTGGAATTTTTTTTTTTGGGGGGGGAGTACCAGGGATTGAACTCAGGGGCACTTGACCACTGTGCCACATCCCCAGTTCTATTTTGTATTTTACTTAGAGACAGGGTCTCACTGGGTTGCTTAGCACCTCATTTTTTACTGAGGCTGACTTTGAACTCTCCATTCTCCTGCCTCAGCCTCCTGAGCCGCTGGGATTACAGGCATGCGCTGCTGCACACAGCTGGAATTTTTTTTTCATCATGAGTGTTTTCCCACTGTGAAATAGAATTAAAGTTGAAACAAACAAAAGAGAGCACGCACAAGCACACTGCAACCCTCCGTAACTCCCCACATAGGCTGTGGGCCTCTGGAGCTCCTGTCTCTGGAGCTTCTGCATTCCTCTGAGGGCTTCTTGCTTTACACACTGGGATGTTTTAAACTCTAAGAGCTCCTTTAGTGGCATGCCTGAAGTTCGCTTGCTCATTTGCTTGATTTTTTTTAACTGTTCCTTTTCAGTCTGTGGAGGTTGTGAGCTCTAAATGAGCCAGGAGTTGGGGTGGGGGGATCCCAGAATAAATAACTGGGAGGAGCATTGGGCCACAGGCAGGGTGGAGTGTGTGCTGGTCTCCCGCTTGGGGGCAGCAAAGGCTCAAGGTCATTCCAGGGTTTTCCTGGGAAAAGGTCATTGTTTTGCTGACCCTGGCAAACACTCGCTTCAAGTCTTGTTTGGTTGTGTGTGTGGCTCCAGCCAGTTACTCTTCCAGTGCAATGGTAAGGCTTGCACAGGGACTGTGGGGAGAAAATACTGGTGGCTCCTAAAGAATTGGCAAGTCCGCACCCAAGTGGAAGAGGATTCCCTGCTGTCCTCTGCCTCCAGGCTGTCTTCACTAGTCTGCACCGCTGTGCTCCCTGAGGGCTGCTTGTTTTGTTAGAAGTGACTTGGTAGGGGCTGGGGAGATAGCGCAGTCGGTAGAGTGCTTGCCTTGCAAGCACAAGGCCCCAGCACCACAAAAAAAAAAAAAAAAAAAAAAAAAAGTCACTTGGTGTACTCAGAGCAAACGCTTTTACAATTGGAGTCTTTATATTATTCTTTGCACGGGGGCTCAAGGTACACCCAGGTCGACATTCACTCCTGTGGTTTTTTTGTAGCGACTTGAATTTCAACAGCAAGTTATTTTCTTTAATTGATTTTCCTAGATTCTGAGTTGAGAATTAAGTTACTTTAAGAAATAGATGAGGATCATGGTCTAGTGCACTGACACAATGATTGGCTTTAGTTTTTTCTCATTTCAATTTTAAATTGATTTTTATTAATTGAAAAATAAATTTATAAGCACAAAAGGATGCTCAATCTCAGCAACTTTGCATAGTTTGTCCACCTGGTGGCGTCCAAACATCAAGGTATCATCTGCTTTAAAAATTGGAAATTCATATAACAGTCATGGCTTTTGACAATTATATATGACAATTTTAAATTATAATCATGAAGAGCATATAGAGATATGTAAAATTGCTTGTGATACAAAAATGTTTAAAATATAAATTTTGACAGTTGGGCATGTAGCTCAGTGGTAGAGCCTAGCACCCCCCCAAAAGCTATCTTTATCTATATGCATATATGATATGCATTTGCATGTATTTTATAATTTTAGCTACATAGCACATGTATGAATACACACAGAAATTGGAAGGAAATAGGAATAAAAAACAGATGGTTTTCTCCAAAATCTTCTTAAACAGTTTTGCTTATGTGCTTTTTTTTTTTAATTCTAGCATGCAATGTGGTAATTTCCCCCAAACATTTCTACATCATTTTTGCTTTCTAAATATTTTTTCAGCTTTATGTGTTTATTTTGTAGATTTTTTTTTTTTTAGTTGTCAACGGACATTCATTCATTTATTTATTTATATGTGGTGCTAAGAATCGAACCCAGTGCCCCACACATGCTAGGCAAGCGCTCCACCACTGAACCCCAGTCCTTTTGTAGGTCTTAATTGGCTTCTCTTGTGATTCTAGAATCAAGAAGTATTTTTAGAACACACACAGCTCAGAAGGCCCCCTCAGCTTCACTGAGGGGTAATTTCCACACAATAAATTCTCCCAAATCCAGCACAGAGTGGTGAGTGTTGGTGACAGTGCACAGTCATGTGCCCAGTGCCACACCAAGATGCAGTCCTGTCACCCCAAGAAAGTATCCTCAAGTCACTTTCTGGCAGGTCCCCTTGTCTTTCCCTTGGCCACAGGCAACCATTGACCTGCTTCCTGTCACTGTAGTTTTATATTTTTTAGAATTTCATGTAGATGAAATCCTACATACAGTATGTTCTATTTGTGTGTGGCCTCTGTCACTTAATGGAATGTTTTCAGTATCCATCCTTGTGTCACATGTGTTAATATTTGGTTACTTTTATGACAGAAATGTATTTCGTAGTATGCATAAACCCCAATGTCTTTATCTGTTTATCCATTGATGAGTGTTAGGTAGTTTCTACTCTGGACCTTCATGGGTCTTTTTAGGCCTATATTATTGTTTCTCTTTGGTAAATAATTGATAACTGTAGTGCTGGGTTGTAAGGTAAATGTATACTTAACTCTGAAATGTTTTTTAAACCTGATAAATGAAAACCATGCATGATTTAAAAGTCACTGGTTTCTTGTAAAGCAAGCAAAAAATAGAAAAATAATGAGGTATGATTAAGTTTAAGTAAGTTCTCATTTCATTGCTTGTAATACATCCTATTGTGCATAGGGTAAAGACATTATTTATTTATTTGTTTATTTATTTATTTATTTATTTATTTTTGGTACCAGGGATTGAACCCAGGGGTGCTTAACCACTGAACCACATCTTCAGCTCTTTTTTATGTTTTTTTAGAGAGAGGGTCTCACTGAGTTGCTTAGCACCTTGCTAAATTTCTGAGGCTGGTTTTGAACTCACAATCCTCCTGCCTTAGTGTCCTGAGTCGCTGGGATTATAGGTGTGCACCATTGTGCCAGCAGTTATTTATGTTTTTTAGTTGTCAATGGATTTTTATTTTATTTATTTATTTATTTATATGCGGTGCTGAGAATCAAACCCAGTTCCTCACACATGTGAGGCAAACATTCTGCCACTGAGCTACAATCCCAGCCCAGGTATTTACATTTTTGACTAAGTGTGTTCTATTCTTGGTAATTTACTGTGGATTAATAATCACGGAAATATAAAAATTTGAGCATAGTCATGATCATTGAATTTTTATCATTATAAAGTATTGCAAACATCTCACGTATCTAATTTTAGGGCATTAGTTACCTAAAAGTGATGGATCTCAATGAAACAATTCCATTCAGGTATTAAAACTTCCATTTTTGAGGAAAATTGAAAAACTTGGGAAACTGCTTACTTCGTCTTCAGAAGAAAACACCCATATAGAAAATTCCACAATATCTTTTCATATGCCTGCCATCATAAGGGAAACACTGTGAGAAGATATAACACATTTCTAACAGATGTTGCATTGGAGTGGTAGGTAATCAACATCCTTAATTTAAAGAAAATATTAATATTTTCCTAATATCTGAGTCATTAAATTGAACTGATGGAAAAAAGGGGGTGATGTCTCATAGGGAAATGGGTTCAGAACCATTGTCAGAAGTCTTGAATTCTATTCTTAGCCTTAGCCATGTGCACCACAACAAATCTTCGGGGGCGTCTTTGTAACAAAAGAAATGTGCTTCACAAGATTAGTTGGTTTCAGACCTTGTTCCAGGCACCACGGCGGCCAGGCTCCCAGGGTTTGGTGCTTGTTACAACCTGAGCGGCTCCACCCTCTCTGTTTTGAGGTTTAGTGACTAGAATCCCACGGAAAACTCTAGGGCCTTTACAATTATTTTTGAATGAGTACCCATGTTTGAAATCCTATGATATCTTGGTGCTACGTTGTCATAGATAAATGCTAGAGATATAAGGTAGAGAAATAGGACTGATCAACAAAGGATGGACTCAGACAATCTTATCTATACTTGCCACTTCTTATCTTACACAATGCACAATTCAGAAGTGCCTATTTTTTTCTTTTATTATCATCTGAGGTCTTGTGATTTTCCTTTCTTTCTATGCTCCCCTGATTGCCTCTCTTTTTTTCTTTGTTTTAAATATGACCATTAGTGTGTGGTCATTTGACAAAACAAAACTGGCATGTTGGCAAAATTGGTATGTTTCCACAAAATATTAATATATTAATATTAAATACATATGGATTCATTATAAATAAAAATATGCATGTGTGCAAATCTATATTTCTATGAAAGTAGCAAAATTACCTTGGCATGGAACAATCATTCTCTAACTTGACAATTATCAGAATCTCTTGGATGGCTTAAAACCTAGATTGCAGGACTCTGCCCATGTTCTAATTCCCTACATGTAGGAGTAAGGATCAAGGATTTGCATCTCTATCAACTGCCTAGGTGATGTCAATGTCGTGCTCTGGAGACCACACTTTGAGAAACACTGAGGCAGGGAGCACAGATGTTGAATGGAGATTACTTTTCCTGATTTTGACTTTTTCCACATGCCATACAAACACTATCTATAGTCTTAAAGATATTGGTCAGTCATGAAAAATGTGGCTAAAAAGCCACATGACTTTTGTGGTATGTGAAAGATGTCGCAATTTAAATAATATATGTAAATATTTTCAATTTCCTTTTTCCATTTGTAAACATATTCCATGAATTCATCCTATTTCCACACTGAAATATTAAGTTTTTTTTAAAAAGGAAAAGATTAAGACATTTAGTTTTGGCATCCTATAGGAAAGAATGTTTGAAAGGGAATTCCCAGTGGTCATGCTTCTGGCTGGCACTTTTGAAGCCATTCATGGTAGGATAGGAGTGTAGGAGGTTAAGTAACTGTAGATTTCTCTACAAACTTAATGCAGAATCTTGGAGAGTTGACTTTGGAAGCTAATTAGCTTCATACATCTTAATAGTCTTGTTATAGGAAGCCTCCCAGACCACTGTGCCACATTAGATTTAATGAATGCAGAATTACTTGGCCAAACCAGATTGCTTGGCTCCCCTGGGAAGGCCTTATAAAATGTCGTATGTTTGCACTTCCACGTATCCGACAGCCTGCTTATTCCTGAACTAAGAACTGAGTTCCCATGTGCAGGCTTTCGGTATAAGCTGAAACTGAATGCCATTCTTCAAAGACCCAGAGCCTGTCCTTCTACAGCAGTGATGGGCCCAGGAAATGGCCAGCTGGGAGACTCAACTCAGGAAGTTGAGTTCTGTGTCTCTGTAACAAACGCTGGCCCTGTGACTGTGGCTGTGCTGGGCTGTGTTATTGTTTTTAACAACCCTAATTCAGCCCAAAGACTTGGTCTATTTGTTCATTTGGATTTCATGTCTTTTCAGTAATCTCAGTGGGGCTTGGGTTGTAGCTCAGTGGTAGAGTGTTTGCCTCGCTTGTGAGGCCCTGGGTCCTATCCCCAGCACCACAAATAATAAAAACTAAAGCAATGATGTGTTTTAATCTCCCGCTCTACCCCAACCCCTGGCAAATGATTATGTCCTTTGTACATTGTATTTGACCTGCAAGTTCAATTTATAAAAATTTAAAAATAAATAAATTTAGTGGTTTCCTTGGTTTTTGTCTTTTGCTCTTTGTAACTTATTTTTACTCTTTGAGGACATTTATATGACCCTGTCTCACTAGAAGTCCTCAGGGCATGTCCACACGTAGCCTCCCCTTGAGGTGGGTGATCCCCCCTCTCCCCGGAAGTCTGTGACTGTACAGTTGTTCTGTCCTTTGCGACAGCCTGCTGCTTATGAGGGTTATGGAGGACACGGCCTTTTGGGTCTGAGGAAGGGGTTTCAGTGAATTGCATGTTGAGATGCAGTAGTCTAGGCAAGGAAAATCTTTTCCCCAGGTTAGCACAAGGGATCAGGGGATTATCACCTTCACTTCTTCCTTCAAAAGCATGATTCACTTATGTTTTATCAACACTTGAATATACTTCTACCTTAGCCTACTTTATAGAGTTCAGACAAAATTAAGGCCAGGTGCAGAGATGCCACCTGTAACCCTAGCTACCTGAAGGCTGAAGGAAGAGAATGGCAAATTTCACACCAGCCTCAGCCATTTAAGGAGATCCTGTCTAAAAATAAATAACAAAAAAAAAAAAAAAAAAAAGGACTGGGAGGTCCACTGAGTGGTAGAACACCCCTGGCTTCAATCCCCAGCACCACAAAATAAAGAGAGAAAAGAAATAAGAAAAAAATTATTGTGAATGAACTATAGAGAGAATTCAGTTATAAGTGTACTTGAATCACTCTGTAGTTCCTCTTGTCCCCATTCTCCTGGACAGCTAATGCAGGTTTGCTGACATTTACCTTTTATTATGTAAGTACCAATGTGTGACAGTATTTTTTTTTTAATTAAAGTTGTGTCATGACATTATTTAAAGAGTTAATAAAAGCTAAAATTGATGTTAGTTAACATCGTCAGTGGAGAACAAAGTTAAAGAATACACAGTGGTTAAAGAAGAAGCATTCCATCCAACAGCGGTCTGAGTTCAACAATAGAATAAATGATTTTTCAACTACTGTTCCAATAGATGTAAAAGGGAAGTTCTGCATATGTTCTGTGCTAATAACCCAACAGTGGAAGAAAACAGCATCCTTCAACTAAAACCACAGCAGGAGAGGGACAGGAGAGGAGGCAGGGAAAAGCTGGCTGATTGTGTCCAGTGACTGTGCTTGGTTTGGCTCTAGGCTGTTCTGGACAAGTGCCAGGGAGCGCTCCCAGGATGCCCAGACAGTCTGAGAGGTCCTGAGGATTCCCAGGATAACAGGATCATGCTGGTCAGAAATAATTGCTGCATTCCATGAAGCAGGCTTTGCTTTTCTGGTTGATTTGCTCATTTTCTTCTATTCTTTCCAATTTCTGACCTCAGACAAACTTATCAGACACTGCAGCTGTCCCAGGGACAATGGCTGACACAACCCCCTGCCCTCCTGGAGGTATAGCTCAAAACACTGTTAAAAACTGTTTTAAAAAATGTCCTGCTCAGAACCCACCCTTCAGGATTCTTACCTGGGCCTGTGGTGGCCCCAGGCATCTGAACGTCTTAAACTCTCCAGAGGAATCGGATGTGATGTGCTGTGGAGAGGCGGCCCCAGGCACGGTGGGAGCAGCAGCGGTGTGGCAAGGACAGAGCTCCAGCTCTGGGACATCCAGATCCCTCTGCCCTGTCCCATGGCGTGGGTTACGCCAGCAGTAGGTTCGGGTCACAGTGCGGACGGCTCGGCCTCTTTCCTCATCCACTTGCTCCTCCACACGCTGTCCTCTCCCTCCTGCTCTCCCCACTGTCCACTCTCACCTTCCTTCTAGGCCACCAGTGAATGGAGTTAGCTGTGGACTGTAGGCCGTCCCATCCTCCTCTGCTGAGCTGGCCTCCCCCACATTGCGGGCTGGGCTGACTCACTGGACAGTTGAGCAAGTAATCTGTGGGCCTCTTGGGTACAGTTCACGTTTCTCCAAAGGAGCAGGGTGAGCAGGGACCTCATGGTCTTCGCTCCTCTCCTGAATGCCGCTCTTACCCCGTGGGACATCATTCATTTAGAAAAGCGTTCTTCTCAACTCTGCAAGTAACCAGGTGTTAGGAAAGGCCCTTGCCTGTAGCCTCCAGCAAGGGGATGAGATCACAGATGCCCGTGTGCCCATGATGACGTCCAGACCAGGCTCCCTCCCCTGGGACGCACCCTTACTCACTAGTGTGGGATTCAAGGTCTTTCTGTAATGGAGCTGCCTTAGAAGCACTGGTAGGTTTTCTATCTACACAGCCAAGGTGTACCTTTTTCATACAATGATTTATTATTGAGACAGTAGCACTTTTAGAAAATAGTTTTTGTCATTAGCCGAAGTTTGGTAACTGTAATTTGTTACACATTTGTTCTTCTATGCAAACTTTAGAATCATCCTGTTGAATTATTTAGTAATATACAGAACCAGTGTTCTTTTTTTTTTTTTTAAGAAACTGGTGTTTATTTTCCATAACCTTATTTCCATTTTGCTTAATAAGTTCTGCAGAACAGCTCAAGACCACTCAGTGGTTGTTCCTACCCACTCAGTAGCCTGAGCAGTGGGAGCTGCAGACCAGTCTTCAGTGGCTGGCTGGGCACTCCAGTCTTCAGTAGGGAACTGCTGGATAGGCACAGAGGGTACCTGCACACCTGCAGAACAGTCTGCAACCTCACATGCAGTAGCAGTGAACTCAGGAGCTGGAGCCGTCCATTCACCCTGAAATTTCTCCTTGGTCACAGCTTTTTCAGCAGCAGCCTGCTCTTCCTTTTCAATCTCCTCAGGATCTCTGTAGAAGTAGAGATCAGGCATGACCTCCCGTGGGTGTTCACGGGAAATGGTACCACGCATGCGCAGAACTTCTTGGGCCAGCATCCACCACATCAGACCCACAGAATGAGCTCCCTTAATGTTGCATGGAATGGCAATGTCCACGTAGTGCAGAAGAGAGTCTGTGTTACACAGCAATAGTAGGCAGATTGACATAAGATGCTTCTGTAAGAGGCTGGTGGTCAGCCCTGGGATCAGTAACCACCAGAAGACGTGGCTCCTGGAAGGCTGCCTGGATCTGGCTAGTGAAGGTTCCAGGAGGGAAGCGGCCAGCAATAGGAGTGGCTCCAATGGCAGCAGCAAACTTCAGCACAGCCCGCTGGCCAGTATTCCTAGAGGATATGACACTGGCATCGGCAGGGTTTTCGATGGCAACAATAGCACGAGCTGCCAGCAGAAGCTTCTCCCAGGTTCTCTTCAGATTTACGATATGTATGCCATCACTTTTCCCTTTGTAGATATATTGTTCCATCTGGAAATCAAGGTTGGTGCCACCTAAGAGGGTTCCTGCTGCAAGGAATTTGAGGACATCCTCTTCCTTCATTTGCAGGACATCAAGGGCTCTGGATATTGTGACAGTTTCCCTGTAAGTTACGACGGGAATCAAGAACAACGCCGTGTGGACCCCTCCCTGGGCAGTGCGGAAAGCAGAACCAGTGTTCTGAGTAGATGTTTCTATATAGTACATATGGGAAATGTTTCTGTTTTATATGGTTAAGTATGTGTATCCAGGACCATGAGGTCCTTCTTTATTAAGGTATTATCTATAGTCTTCTATCAAGTGTTATAGTTTCCTTCTGAAAGATCTTTCACTGTTCTTAATTTTTCATTCTTAAATATAATCTTAGAGCTTCTGTGAGGCATAATTTGCTATCTGCAGTTCTGCAACCATCCCCTTATATCAATTTTAAAACTTGCTCACTTCCCAAAAAATTCTTTCAAGCCCATTATAGCTAATTTCCATCCTAAAATCTAGGCAACCTCCTTCAATCTCTACAGATTTGCCTTTTCTGGACATTTCATATCAGTAGCATCATACAATATGTAATCTCTTGCATCTGGTTTCTTTCAGTGAGCATAATGTTTTGAGGCTCATGTGTGTTGAAGTGTTTATCAGTAGTTTGCTCCTTTTTTAATGCTGAATAGTATTCTGATATGGCTATACTACACCTTTTTTAAATCCATTCAGCAGTTGATGAATATCTTAATCAGCTTTTCATCCCTGTGACAAAAATAGCTGAGAAGAACTACATAAAGGAAGAAGGGTTTATTACCTCTCCCAGTTTTAGAGGATCAGTCCATGGTCAGCCAACTACATTGCTATGGGCTCAAGGTGAAGTAGGACATCATTCTCTAAGGGCATAATGAAGCAAAGCTGCTCACTTCATGACAGCGGGGAAGCAGAGAAAGCATGATGCACAAGGGATAAAATATAAACCCAGAGTCACACCACAGTGACAACTTCGTACCTGTCTACAGTTACCACCCAGTACAGTAGTCCTTTCAAATTAATAATTCATCAAATGGATTAGCCACTGATTAGTTGTAGTTCTCATAACCTAATTTCACCTCTGAATATTCCTACATTGTCTCAAACATGCGATTGTATCCAAACTGTGACAATGGACATTTGGGTTGTTTACAAATTATACTGTTATAAATAATGTTGCTATGCATATTTGTACACAAATTTTATGGAGACATATGCTTCCATTCCTCTTGGGTAGTAGATTACTAGGAGTAAAACTTCTGAATTGAGCAATAATTTTAAGAAACTATCAAACAATTTTCCAATGTGATGTACTGTTTTATAACCGCACAAGCAATGAATGAGGTTTCAAGTTTCTTCACACAATTACAAACACTTGGTATTGATGTCATTCTTATTGTAACCATTCTAGCTGGTCTATAATAATTATCTATAGGTACATAACAATTTACCCCCAAACTTAGTGACTTAAGATTAAACCTCTGGGGCTGAGGATGTAGTTTAGTTGGTAGAGTGCTTGCCTTGCAAGCACAAGGCCCTGGATTCAATCCCCAGCACCAAAAAAAAAGAAAAAAGAAAAAAGATTAAACCTCTGTAACACAATTTCTGTGAGTCAGAAGTCAGGTATGATTAGACAGGTCCTCGGGCTGTAGATTTTTTTTCTTTCTTTTGGTGCTGAACACAGGCCTCCCCTTGCTAGACGTGTGCGCTAACACTGAGATACATCTCCAGCCCTGGCTGTAGGATTTCATACAACCCTGTGATCCAGATGTGGCTTCTAGCCATTGACTGTGGCTGTCGTCACCTCAGGGAAAACTGGATGACCTGCTTCAAGGCTCACTCAAGGGGTTGTTAGTTGGGTTCAGTTCCTTTTGTGCTTTTGGACCAAGAGCCTCAGTTCCTCCCTGACTCTAGGCTGATGCCACCCTCAGTTCTTTGCCACATGGCTTCTCCACAGGGCAGCTCACATCCTGTCCCTGGCTTCTGTCACCATGAGCAAGTGAAGCAGCAAGAGATGGTGGACAAGACTGAAGCCAGAGCCTGTTGGTTTTTAACCCAGTCTCAGAAATGACATCCCATTATTTGAGGCTGTCTGCCACATTCTTTGTGGTTTTAACCTGCATTTCCATTATGATTGGTGATGTTGAGCTTATTTTTTAAATACCTTTATTTTATTTATTTATTTTTATGTGGTGCTGAGGACCAAACCCAGTGCCTCACATGTGCTAGGCAAGTACTATACCCCGAGCTACAACCCAAGCCCCATGCTGAGCTTCTACCACATACTTATTAGCCACTTGCATATCAGAACTTCATGGTTATTGCCCCTTTAAAAAATTGAGTAGTGTACCTTGTTAGTTTGTGTTCTAAAAGGTCTTTGTAAATTCTGATTAAAGGTGTTTGTTAAATATTTGATGTGCAAGTTGTATTAGTTTTCTACTGCTCTAGTAACAATTCTAACAGTTGAAATGCAGAAACTTGTTATCTTACAGTTCCATAGCTTGAAATCACTCACTTTGGAAGCTCTGGGGAAGGATCACTTTCCTACTCCTTTGGGTTGTTGGTGGAATTCAGTACCTTGCATGGTAGGACCAAGTTCCCCAAGCTCTTGCTGTGTGTAAACTGAGAGTGGTCCCTGGCTTCTAGAGACCACTGCATCATTGGTTCTTGGTCCCTTCTCCCATGTGAAAGTTACAGCATTGCAGCAGGTCCAGACCCTCACATGGTTCATCTCTGACCCTTCTTGGTTGTTGAATATCTCCCATCACAGTTGTGATCAGATTGGCTTGCCCAGATAACAGAGGGTAATCTCCCCTTCTCAAAGCCTTAACCTTAATTCCACCTATAAACTCCATTTGCCTGTAAGTTTACCTGTTCACAGGTTTGATTCTAATTGGAGTTGAGATGAAATCTTAAGGTAGTTGTGATTTCCATTTCTCTGTTTACTAGGGATGTTGAACAGATTATTTTAAACATCAAATATTAAATCAAAACTTTTGTTTGGACTCATTGACAGATTAATACTGAATCTATGAAAAATTATTCTGGTCATAGGATAAAAATAAAATTTAATTTTAATGCATAAATGTACTTATAATGACATAATTGCTACAGATATGTTAAATTCTATTTTCTATGACTAAGTTACAATGAAAGAGATTTTGGTGTCAGTGTTCTCTTAAACATCGTAATGTAGTATTTACTTTGGCACTTTGAATTTAAAATAGTTATCATTATTGTTGTTTTTATATATCACTATTCCTTTCATATAATAACATTTCCAAAGCTCCGATCTCATTTATTTCTTTGCATCAACCTCTAGAATCCTGTAGATTCTTGAACAAACCAGTTCTGAGCTTGCCTCAAATGGACACCCTTTTCAGGAAAGAATTAATAGAGATGCGGAAGCAGCACCCTGGGTGCCTCGCTTAGGAGATTTGTGTCCATGCAGTCCCTATGAAGAGAGGAAGAGGGGCTGGGGATATAGCTCTGCAGGTAGAGTGCTTGCCTTGCAAGCTCAAGGCCCTGAGTTCGATCCCCAGTACCGCAAAAAAAAAAAAAAAAAAAAAGGAAAAGAAATGTGCTTTATGTGCCTCTGAATGTGTTCCTTTCCAGATAAATTCAGTGAATAAGTTGTGTGAATATAATACCACAATAGCTGATGAGAGAGCTTTAGGAAGTAGTTCAGTTTCCCAAGTGCTTTCATTGTTGGAGAAATGTGTGAACAATTAATAAATGACAAATACAGTAAGTCAAATCACTTTTGACCCTGTATCCCCATATACTTAGTATTGATGGCAAATCCTATGGATCATTCATGCACACACAGTCACTGAGCACCTCCTGAGTGTGTGGTGGACCTAGAGCCCAGAGGGCATTGCAGCAGCATGGAAGCCTGTGCTGAAGTTGTGTCCATAACCCCAGAGGTGGTGAAGAAATAGTTGGCAGGGTAGAGTCAGCAGTGAGAATCTATATGCAGGGAGGGCATGGACAACTCCCCAAAGACAAGCATATTAGTAGCCAGAAAGAGGCCTGACACAGTTGGAAATTGTGGCACCCCAGGACAGCTTAGCAAGTCCTGAGCAAGTCCATGCTCCTGAGATCACTTCTGATCAAGGCCCATCTCTTGTGCTCAGCTGTGTTTGCTGCTTGAAAGGGGTTCAGCAATGTTTATTGTTTATTCCCCAGGACACAGAACATCGGTCACCTGGTCTTTATGATCTTTTCTATTCAAAAAGTAATAGAAAGACTAAGTTTTTAACTTAACTTAAGAAGGGATCTTGGAGGATCCTAGACAGCGGACTAGAGGGAAGCTGCTTTCCTTGTTACTCTGTGACTCAGGATTCAAGCAGAGGAAATAATGTTTTTCTGCAAGGCAGTCATTGCTGCCTACCAATCCCCTGCAGTTAACCCCCCATTCATCTGCCATGATCGCCTGCCCCCTGCCACTGCCTTTTAAGTGCAGATTGCTTACTGACCACTGCCTGTCATCTGCCATTTGCCCATTTGCCTGCCTCTTGCCTGCCCATGAACAGAACGTCCAAGAAATGTGGGATAACATGAAAAAAACAAATTCAAGACTTAATGGAACAAACGAAGGCATGGAGATACAAACCAAAGGAATGCACAATCTTTTCAATGACACAATATCAGAAAATCTCCCAAATCTAAAGAATGAAATGGAAAATCAACTACAAGAGGCTTACAGGACCCCAAATGCACAAAATTATAGCAGACCCACACCAAGGC
This sequence comes from Sciurus vulgaris, assembly GCF_902686455.1. NCBI lineage: Eukaryota > Metazoa > Chordata > Mammalia > Rodentia > Sciuridae > Sciurus > Sciurus vulgaris. The sequence goes on from NC_136470.1 coordinate 88,175,451, forward strand.
ACATTATAACGAGAATGACTAACATACAGAATAAGGATAGAATTTTAAAGGCTACAAGAGAAAAAAAATTAAATTACATGGAGGGGGAAACCAATTCAGATCTCAGCTGATTTCTCAACCCAGACCAGGAGGTCCTGGAATAACATACATCAATCCCTCAAAGAAAATAAATGCCAACCAAGAATTTTATATCCAGCAAAATTAAGCTTCAGATTTGAAGATCAAATAAAAACCTTACATGATAAAAAGTAAAGAATTCACAACTAGAAAACCTGCATTACAGAACATTCTGAGCAAAATATTCTATGAGGAGGAAATTTTTAAAACTGTGAAAACCAGCAAAGGGTGGAACTACACTAAAGGAAAGGTCAATCAAAGGAGAGACTAAGTCAAGTTAAAAACAACAAATTATCCAAAAGGACCATGTATTAGGGTTCTCTAGAGGAACAGAATAAACAGGAAATATGATTATAAAGGGAGATGTATTAGATTGGCTTACATGATCAGAAACTGGATAGTCCAAAATGGTCATCCGCTGGCTGGAGAGCTGGAAGAACCAGCAGCTGCACAGTCCAAGAGGTAGAAGCCCCAGAACAAGAAAGATCAATAGTGCTACCCTGGTCCAAGACCAAGGCTTCTGGAAACTACATGAGGAATCACTGGCAGAGTCCACTTTGGAATAGTGAAGAAGCGAGAGCCTGATATCCTCAGATGATTGAAGCAGTGATCAATTTGTTCAAGAAAAGTTGAGTTTGTCTCTGCATCTGCTTCCTTGTTCTTCCAGCTTTTACTCCATCCTATTGGGCAGTGCTGCCCATGCCTAGGGAGTGGCTCCACTTCAGTTCCTATCTTACATTCCAATCATTCCTAGACATACCCTCATTGACACACCCAGAAGTCTCTTAATCATCAGGGTCTCTTAATCCAATCAAGTTGACAATTTAAATTAACCATTATAGACTGGGAATACAAATCATATCTTAATAATAACCCTGAATGTTAATGGCCTAAACCCATCAATCAAAAGACATAGACTGGCAGACTGGATTTTTTAAAAGACCCCCAAATATGGTGTCTTCAAGAGACTCGTGTCCTAGGAAAAGACATCCACAGACTGAAGGTGAAAGGTTGGGAAAAAACATATCACTTACATGGACTGCATAAACAAGCAGGGATTTCCATCATCAGACAAAATGGACTTCAAACCAAAGTTAGTCAGAAGAGACAAAGAAGGACATTTCGTACTGCTTAAGGGATTCACATTGATAAGACTTAATAATCATAAATATATATGTCCCAAACGATGGAGCATCTACATATATCAAACAAACCCTTCTCGATTTCAAAACTCAAATAGACCACAACACAACAATACTTAGGTGACTTTGTTGATGGACTTTATTTTATTCATTTATTTATATGTGGTGCTGAGAATCAAATCCAATGCCTCACACATGTAAGGCAAGCACTCTACCATTGAGCCACAACCCCAGCCTAATACTAGGTGACCTTAACACACCTCTCTCACCACTGGATAGATCTTCCAAACAAAAACTAAACAAAGAAACTACAGAATTAAATAATACAACTAATGATTTAGACTTAATGGACATATATATAGAGTATTTCATCCATCATTGAGTGAATACACTTTCTTCTCAGAAGCACATGGATCCTTCTCTAAAATAGACCATATATTATGCCACAAAGCAACTCTCAGCAAATACAAAAAAAAAAAAAATAGAAATACTATCCTTCAGTCTATCAGAGCATAACAAAATGAAACTAGAAATCAATGATAAAATAAAAAATAAAAGCTACTCCAATACCTGGAGACTAAATAGCATGCTATTGAATGATAAATGGATAAAAGAAGAAATCAGGGAGGAAATACTTACAGGTAAATAAGAACATGGATACAACATATCAAAATCTCTGGGACACCATGAAGGCAGTGCTAAGAGGAAAGTTCATTGCACTGAGCTCATACATTAAAAAAAAAAAAAGTCAGCAAATAAATGACCTAACATTATATCTCAAAATCCTAGAAAAAGAAGAACAAATCAACACCAAAAGCAGTGGAAGACAGAAAATAATTAAAATCAGAGCTGAAATCAATAAAATTGAAATAAAAGAAACAATTGAAAAAATTGGCAAACCAAAAAGTTGGTTCTTTGAAAAAATGAATAAAATTGATAAACCCTTAGCCACACTAACAAAGAGAGAGAATTCAAATTACTAAAATTTGTGATGAAAAAGGAAATATCATGACAGACATTACTGAAATACAGAGCATAATTAGAAACTATTTTGAAAATTTATACTAGGGTAAAATAGAAAATCTAGAAGACATTGACAAATTTCTAGTGACATACAATCTACCCAAATCGAAGCAGGAGGACATGCACAATTTAAATAGATCAATTCCAAGCAATGCAATAAAAGACTCCATCAAAAGCCTACGAGTCAAAAAAGACCAGGACCAGATGGATTCTCAGTCAAGTCCTACAAGACCTTCAAGAAAGAATTAACACCAATACTTCTCAAATTATTCCATGAAATAGAAAAGGAGGAAACCCTTCCAAATTCATTGTATGAGGCTAGTATCATCCTGATATCAAAACCAGACAAAGACACATCGAGGAAAGAAAACTTCAGGCCAATATCCCTGATGAATGTAGATGCAAAAATTCTCAATAAAATTTTGGAAACACATACAAAAACATATTGAAAGGATAGTGCACCACAATCAAGTGGGGTTCATCTCTGAAATGCAAGGTTGGTTCAACATACAGAAATCAATAAATGTAATACATCACATCAATAGACTTAATGACAAGAATCATATGATTATCTCAACAGATGCAGAAAACACATTTGACAGAATACAGCATCTCTTCATGTTCAAAACACGAGAAAAACTAGGGATAGTAGGAACATACCTCAATATTGTAAAAGCTATCTATGCTAAACCCAAGGCCAACATCATTCTAAATGGAGAAAATATAAGAGCATTCCCTCTAAAACTGGGACAAGAGAGGGATGCCCTCTTTCACCACTTCTATCCAACAGCGTCCTTGAAATACAGCCAGAGCAATCAGACAGATGGAAGAAATTAAAGAGATACGAATAGGAAAAGAAGAACTCAAAATATAACTATTTGCTGATGACATGATTCTATATTTGGAGGAGCCAAAAAATTCCACCAGAAAATTTCTAGAATTCATAAATGAATTCAGCAAAGTAGAAGGATATAAAATCAACATGCATAAATCTATCTAATACATTTCTATTCATAAGTGATGAATCCTCTGAAAGAGAAATTAGGAAAACTACCCCACTCACAATAGCTTCAAAAAAAAAAAAAATATTTGGAAATCAATCTAACAAAAGAGGTGAAAGACCTCTACAATGAAAACTACAGAACACTAAAGAAAGAAATTGAAGAAGACCTTTGAAGATGGAAAAATCTTCCATGTTCTTGGATAGGCAGAATTAATATTATCAAAATGGCCATACTACCAAAAGTGTTATATGGATTCAATGCAATTCCTATTAAATGTCCCAATGACATTCTTCATAGAACTAGAAAAAGCAATCATGAAATTCATTTGGAAAAATAAGAGACCCCGAATAGCCAAGTCAATTCTTAGCAAGAAGAGTGAAACAGGAGGCATCACAGTACCAGACCTTAAAGTATACTACAGAGCTATAGTAACAAAAACAGCATGGTATTGGCACCAAACTAGACATGTAGACCAATGGTACAAAATAGAAGACACAGAGACAAACCCACATAAATATGGTTATCTCATACTAGACAAAGGTGCCAAAAACATACTTTGAAGAAAAGATAACCTATTTAACAAATGATGCTGGAAAAACTGGAAATCCATATGTAATAAAATGAAATTAGACCTCTATCTCTCATCCTGCACAAAATTCAACTCAAAATAAATCAAGAACCTAGGAATTAGACCAGAGACCCTGCACCAAATAGAAGGAAAAGTAGTAGGCCCAAATCTTCATCATATCAGCATAGGAACTGACTTCCTTAACAAGACTTCTAAAGCACAAAAAGTAAAATTAAGAATCAATAAATGGGATGGATTCTTCCCATTTATCAAAGGAAACAATTGATAATTTAAAGAGAGCCTACAGATTGGGAAAAAATATTTACCACACGCACCTCATAAAGAGCACTAATCTCCAGGAGATATAAATAACTTAAAAAACTTTACACCAAAAATATAAAGAACCCAACCAATAAATGGGCTAAGGAACTGAACAGACACTTCACAGAAGAAGAAATACAATCAACAAACTTGAAAAAAATGCTCATCATCTCTAGCAATTAGAGAAAAGCAAATAAAAACTACTCTAAGATTTCATCTCACTCCAGTCAGAATTGCAATTATCAAGAATACAAGCAATAATAAAGGTTGGCGAGGATGTGGGGGAAAAGGTACACTCATACATTGCTGGTAGGACTGAAGATTGGTGCAACCATTATGGAAAACAGTATGGAGATTCCTCAGAAAACTGGGAATGGAACCACCATTTGAGCCAGCTATCCCACTCTCTGGTTTATACCCAAAGGACTTATGATCAGCATACTATAGTGACACAGCCACATCAATGTTTATAGCAGCTCAATTCACAATAGCTAAACTATGAAACCAAACTAGATGACCTTCAACAGATGAATGGATAAATAAAATGTAGTCATATACACAATAGAATATTACTCAGCTTTAAAGAAGAATAAAATTATGGCATTTGCAGGTAAATGGATGGAACTAGAGTATAACATGCTAAATGAAATAAGCCAATCCCCCAAAACCAAAGGCCAAGTGTTTTCTCCGATAAGCAGATGCTGATTCATAGTGGAGGGTTGGTAGGGAAGAATGAAGGAATTTTGGTTTATGCAGAGGGGAGTGAGGGGAGAAGTGGGGCAGTGGGGATGGGAAGGACAGTAGAATGAGACAGACATTATTTCTCTACATACATGTATGATTACAGGACTGGTGTGACTCAGCACCATGTACAGTCAGAGGAATGAGAAGTTATGCTCCATTTGTGTACACTATGTGAAAATGCATTCTACTGTCATGTATAACCAATTAGAACAAATTTTTTTAAAAAGCGTTTTTAGTGAACATCTAGCCTTTAAGAATTTTTTAATTCTTCAACAGTAACAATGCCACTTCACCTGTCAAGACAAACCTTTTCAAATTTACATGTGGAAGTGGTTGAATCTTGAAACATCTAACATTAACTCAAGAGAAATTTGCATAGTTTTGTTAAAACTATAACAGGAGCAACTGTATTTTTCTCTTTACTTTATGTCTTGTGTGGTTTAAAATTAAGGCTCTAGTGAACACAAAAACTTGCACAAAAAATATTGATGGCAGAATTATTCTTAATAGCCAAAAATTGGGAACAACCCAAACGTCTATTAACTGATGACTAGATAAACAAGATGTGGTATACCTATACAGTAGACTGTTATTCAGCTATAAAAAGGAATGAAATGGTGATGCCTGCTATAGAATGATGACCCTTTAATACTTTAAATACATTATGCTAAGTAAAAGAAGCCAGTCACAAAAGACCACCAACTGTATGCACATTCATATGGAATGTCCACAATAGGCAAATCCATAAGAGACGGAAATTAGATTAGTGTTTGCCTAAGGCCAACACTAAGAATCGTTGGAGGATATAGAATGGGGAATGGTGGCTAATAGCTACAGAATTTCCTTTTGGTTTGATGAAAATATTTTTAAAGTATTCTGTTGATGATTGTATAAATGGAGGACACCAAAAAAAAAAAAATTGGGTTGTATAATTTCCAGAGGTAAATCATTTTATATGCGAATTATATCTCAATAAAGTAATTAATAGACGGGGCGATCCAAGATGGCGGAGAGGGTGACTGCATCTCCAGTTGCTCCAGAACCCAGGATTCAGGAAGGGGAGGCATTGAGAGACTCGGACTAAAATAGAGCCTCGGGGTGAGTCTCCCCCACCCGGTGAAGCGGTGAACCGCTGCCTGGGCGGCAGGCCCAGATTCGGGTGGCTTATTAGAGTAAGGCAGAGCAGCTAGAGTCCTCCCCAGGCGGCCCTGTGCACTCCTGCGGTGGGCTCCTCCCACAGGGCCAGATTCTCCAGCATCTCGGAGCAGGCCCCCCAGTGAGAGCCTTTCTGCACAGAACCAAGCTTCAGTTCCCTGAACCAGGGCAGTGAGTTCCTGCCCACAGGTTGCTTCAGGGACCAGGACAGGGCAGCCAGGGACTTCCCCAAGCAGCCCGCAGCCCGGCCCCCTCCAGCGGGAAGCGCCTTTCCAGGCTAGCTTCTCGGAGCAGGCCCCCCAGTGAGAGCCTTTCCACACAGAGCCAGCTCCAAGTCCTGGAACCAGTAGAGGACTAGGGGCAGCATCCCTTGGAAGCACTGCATTATCAAGTTACTCCAAGATTTCAGGCTACTGAAGGCAGGAAGGTGATACACTGGAAATCTACAGGGACACTATAAGCCAATAGAAGAATTCTGCAATATCACAAAGTCCCACTGACATCTGACCAATATGAGAAAACAAGGGAAGAAAATGTTCCAAACAAACCTAGATACTATATCAATAAAACCCAATGACAGCACAGCAGAAGAAATGTCAGAAAGGGAGTTCAGAATGTACATAATTAAAACAATCAGGGAAGCAAACGAGGAGATGAAAGAGCAAATGCAGGCATTAAATGATCGCACCAATCGACAGTTAAAGGAGCAAATATGGGAAGCGAGAGATCATTTCAATAAAGAGTTAGAGATATTGAAAAAAAACAAACAGAAATTCTTGAAATGAAGGAAAAAATAAACCAAGTTAAAAACCCCATAGAAAGCATAACCAATAGGATAGAACACCTGGAAGACAGAACCTCAGATATTGAAGACAAAATATTTAATCTTGAAAACAAAGTTGGCCAAACAGAAAAGATGGTAAGAAGTCATGAACAGAATCTACAAGAATTATGGGATATCATGAAAAGGCCAAATTTAAGAATTATTGGGATTGAGGAAGGCTTAGAGAAACAAACCAAAGGAATGAACAATCTATTCAATGAAATAATATCAGGGGGACTCTAGAACATCAGCCATGGCCCCCTTCTTCCTACTGGAAGAAGTTTGTATTATTATCCTTAAATAAAACCTGCTTAATATGCTTGCCTTGGCATGCTTCTCTAGTGTTCAATCTTCAACATTAGAAGGAGCAGAGCTCATCACCAGAAAGTATAGACAGGACCTTGGGCAGAGGAGTGAGGAATGAAAGAGAGAGACTGAAGCAGTAATCATAGAAGGTTTCAGAACACCCATCTGTAGCTGAGTTGGCATGACCGGAGAGTATATCATTCCTGGTGGTCGTATTGGAGCCGAAGTCTGCGATGGAGCTTGGGACACACCACCCCACAGGTGGTACTGGCATTTGAGAAAACAACAGAAGAGGAAGGTCACTCTCACCTGCCCTTGCCCTTTCACCCTGAAGCAGGTCTTTAGAGCCTCATGGGAGAGGTGACTTTCCTATACCTGGAGGAAAGTGAAGCCAGAACTGGGGACAGGCAGTTAATGTAGAAATAGGGGATCGGTCAAATCAAGGAAATGGAGGCCGCGACAGTCATCTGCCTCTGGAAGTTGGAGACTGCCCCTGGGAGAATGGAATGTCAAGGATCTTTGGAGCCCATTGATTACCACATTTACCTGCCCTTATCAAGGACTGCTGGCAAGGAGCTGCTAATTGATGCCCCCTGGGCCCTTGCCTGGCTGAATCACTTTGGCCCTCCCCCTGCCCCCTCTGCTTCTCACTTTAAGCATCTCACCTGCAAAACCAGGCCTAGTCACATAGGCAGGAAGGAGAGATAAGCGGGGAGAGAACTGGAGAACCAAAGAGACCTTAGCCTATAAAAGATGTAGGGGGCGCTCGCTTCTTGGGGGATTCTAGAACATCAACCATGGCCCACTTCTCCTTGGGAAAAGTCTATATTATTACTACTTTTAAATAAAAACCTGCTTAATATGCAAAAAAAAAAAAAAAAAGAAAGAAATAATATCAGAAAATTTCCCAAATCTGAAGAATGAAATGGAAAACCAAGTACAAGAGGCTTATAGGACTCCAAATATACAAAATTACAACAGACCCACACCAAGGCACATTATAATGAAAATACCTAACATACAAAATAAAGACAGAATTTTAAAGGCTGCGAGAGAAAAGAATCAAATTACATTCAGGGGGAAACCAATAAGAATATCAGCAGATTTTTCAATCCAGACCCTAAAAGCTAGAAGGGACAACATTTACCAAGCCCTGAAAGAAAATGGATGCCAACCAAGAATTTTATACCCAGCAAAACTTACTTTCAGATTTGACGATGAAATAAGATCCTTCCATGATAAACAAAAGCTAAGGAATTTACAAAAAGAAAGCCGGGATTGCAGAACATTCTCAGCAAAATATTCCATGAGGAAGAGATGAAAAACAACAATGCAAATCAGCAATGGGAGAAACTAGCCTAAAGGAATAGCCAAATAAAGGGGAAACCAAATCATGTCAAAAAACAAAAATGAGTCAAATGACTGGGAATACAAATCATATCACAATAATAACCCTGAATGTTAATGGCTGAACTCATCAATCAAAAGACATAGACTGGGCTGAGGAGATAGCTCAGTTGGTAAAGTGCTTGCCTTATAAGCACAGAGCCCTCGGTTCGATCCCCAGCACTGCAAAAAAAAAAAAAAAAAAAAAAAAAAAAAAAAAAGACATAGACTGGCAGAATGGATTAAAAAGAAAAATCCAACAATTTGCTGCCTGCAAGAGACTCATCTCATAGAAAGAGATACCCATAGACTAAAGGTGAAAGGATGGGAAAAAACATACCATGCACACGGACACAGCAAAAAAACTGGAGTATCCATCCTCATTTCAGATAATGTGGACTTCAAGCCAAAACTAGTCAGAAGGGATAAAGAAGGACATTACATACTGCTTAAGGGAAGCATAAATCAGCAAGACATAATAATCATAAATATCTATGCCCTGAACATTGGCTCATTTACGTCAAACAAATCTTTCTCAATTCCAGAAATCAAATAGACCACAACACAATGATACTAGGCGATTTTAACACACCTCTCTCACTGCTGGATAGATCGCCCAAACAAAAATTGAATAAAGAAACCATAGATCTCAATAACACAATCAACAATTTAGACTTAACCGACTAATGTAGAATATGCCATCCAACAAAGAACGAATATACTTTCTTCTAAGCAGCACATGGATCCTTCTCTAAAATAGACCATGTCTTATGCCACAAAGCTACTGTTGGCAAATACAAGAAGATAGAGATACTACCTTGTACTCTATCAGATCATAATGGATTGAAATTAGAAATAAATGACAGAATAAAAAACAGAAACTTCTCCAATACCTGGAGATTAAATAATACACTATTATATGATGAATGGATAACAGAAGACATCAGGAGGGAAATAAAAAAAATTTTTAGAAGTAAACAAGAACAAAGACACATCATATCAAAATCTCTGGGACACTATGAAAGCAGTACTTAGAGGAAGATTTATTTCAAGGGGGTGCATTCAACAAAAGAAGTAGAAATCAACAAATACACGACTTAACACTACAGTTCAAAGCCCTAGAAAAAGAAGAGCAGACCAACACCAAAAGTAGTAGAAGACAGGAAATAGTTAAAATCAGAGCCGAAATCAACAAAATTGAAACAAAAGAAACAATCGGAAAAATTAACAAAATAAATAGTTGATTCTTTGAAAAAATAACCAAAATTGATAGACCCTTAGCCACACCAACAAAGAAAAAGAGGGAGAAAACTCAAATTACTAAAATTCGTAATGAACAAGGAAATATCACAACAGACACGAGTGAAATACAAAACATGATTAGAAGCTATTTTGAAAATCTATTTTGAAAAGCTATTTTGAAAAGCTATTTTGAAAATCTCCAGCAAAACAGAAAACCTCGAAGATATCAACAAGTTTCTAGAGACATATGAATTACCTAAACTGAACGAGGAGGACATACACAACTTAAATAAATCAATTTCAAGCAATGAAATAGAAGAGGTCATCAAAAGCCTACCAACAAAGAAAAGTCCGGGACCAGATGGGTTCTCAGCTGAGTTCTACAAAACCTTTAAAGAAGAGCTCATTCCAATACTTCTCAAAGTATTCCATAAAATAGAAGAGGAGGGCACCTCCCAAACTCATTCTATGAAGCCAATATCACCCTGATACCTAAACCAGACAGAGACACATCATGGAAAGAAAATTTCAGACCAACATCCTTAATGAACATCGATGCAAAAATTCTCAACAAAATATTAGCAAATCGCATACAAAAATATATTAAAAAGATAGTGCACCATGATCAAGTGGGTTTTATCCCAGGGATGCAAGGTTGGTTCAACATCCGGAAATCAATAAATGTCATTCACCATATCAACAGACTAAAAGTTAAGAATCACATGACTATTTCAATAGATGCAGAAAAAGCATTTGATAAAATACAGCATCCCTTCATGCTCAAAACACTAGAGAAAATTGGGGTAGTGGGAACATTCCTTAACATTGTAAAGGCCATCTACACTAAGCCCATGAAATATCATTCTAAATGGTGAAAAACTGAAAGCATTCCCCTTAAAAACTGGAACAAGACAGGGATGCCTTCTTTCACCACTTCTATTCAATATTGTTCTTGAGACTCTAGCCAGAGCAAGACCTCTACAATGAGAACTACAGAACACTAAAGAAAGAAATTAAAGAAAACCTTAGAAGATGGAAAGATCTCCCCATGTTCTTGGATAGGCAGAATTAATATTGTCAAAATGGCCATACTACCAAAAGTGCTATACAGATTCAATGCAATTCCAATTAAAATCTCAATGGTGTACCTTACAGAAATAGAGCAAGCAATTATGAAATTCATCTGGAAGAATAAGAAACCCAGAATAGCTAAAGCAATCCTCAGTAGAAAGAGAGAAGCAGGGGGTATCGCAATACCAGATCTTCAACTCTATTACAAAGCAATAGTAACAAAAATGGCATGGTATTGGTACCAAAATAGAAAGGTAGATAAATGGTACAGAATAGAGGACACGGACACAAACCCAAATAAATACAATTTTCTCATACTAGACAAAGGTGCCAAAAGTATGCAATGGAGAAAAGATAGCCTCTTCAACAAATGGTGCTGGGAAAACTGGAAATCCGTATGCAACAGAATGAAACTAAACCCCTATCTCTCACCCTGCACAAAACTCAACTCAAAATAGATCAAGGACCCCGGAATCAGACCAGAGACCCTGCATCTCATAGAAGAAAAAGTAGGTCCAAACCTTCAACTTGTTGGCTTAGGATCAGACTTCCTTAACAGGACTCCCATAGCACAAGAAATAAAAGCAAGAATCAATAACTGGGATAGATTCAAACTAAAAAGCTTTCTCTCAGCAAAGGAAACTATCAGCAATGCAAAGAGAGAGCCTACAGAGTGGGAGAATATCTTTGCCTCTCATACTTCAGATAGAGCACTAATTTCCAGAATCTATAAAGAACTCAAAAAACTCTACACCAAGAATGCAAATAATCCAATCAACAAATGGGCTAAGGAAATGAACAGACACTTCACAGAAGAAGATGTACAAGCAATCAACAGATATATGAAAAAATGTTCAACATCTCTAGTAATAAGAGAAATGCAAATCAAAAGTACCCTAAGATTCCATCTCACCCCAATTAGAATGGCGATTATCAAGAACACAAGCAACAATAGGTGTTGGCGAGGATGTGGGGAAAAGGGTACACTCATACATTGCTGGTGGGGTTGCAAATTAGTGCAGCCACTCTGGAAAGCAGTGTGGAGATTCCTCAGAAAGCTTGGAATGGAACCACCATTTGACCCAGCTATCCCACTCGTTGGCCTATACCCAAAGGACTTAAAATCAGCATACTACAGAGATACAGCCACATCAATGTTCATTGCTGCTCAATTCACTATAGCCAGATTGTGGAACCAACCTAGATGCCCTTCAGTTGATGAATGGATAAAGAAACTGTGACATATATATACAATGGAATATTACTCCACCATGAAGAATGATAAAATTATGGCATTTGCAGGCAAATGGATGAAATTGGAGGATATCATGCTAAGTGAGATAAGCCAATCTCAAAAACGAAAGGACGAATGATCTCGCTGATAAGCGGATGTGGACATATAAGGGGGTGTAGGAGGGGTTAGTGTTAGGGTTAGGGTTAGGTTTAGGGTTAGGGATAAGGAGGGTGGTAAGAATGGAGGAAGGAAGAACTGTATAGAGGGAAAAGAGGGGTGGGAGGGGTGGGGGGAAGGGGAAAAAAATAACAGAATGAATCAAACGACATTGCCCTATGTAAATTTATGATTTTTAATTAAAATAAATTTTAAAAAGAGTGAAAAAAAAGTAATTAATAAACAAATGGTGCTAAAGTTGATGTCCTTCAGAGTGGTGTGGACAAACTGTTTCACAATAATTTCACCTGTGAACCCAAATTTATTAGGAGTCCTAATCCAGCCAGGTGTGGTTGGCCAGCCTATAGTCCCTGCTAGAAGGAAGGCTGAAGTAGGAGGATTGCTTGAGCCCAGGAGTTCAAGGCCAGCCTGGGCATGACCCCCATCTCAAACAAATAAATAAGAAATCCTGATAGAAAAATGTTAAAGGGCTAGGGAGATAGCTCAGTTGGTAGAGTGCTTGCCTTGCAAGTACCAAAAAAAAGAAGAAAGAAAAGAAAAGAAAAATGTTAAACAAAAGAGTATGAATTTTCAGTTGTTAAAAAAAAATACCAAGGACTTGTCTTTAATTGTAGTTTAATTTTAGAGTATTTTTGAGACATATTCTACTAGATTTTATGTAATTTTTTAATTAAGGGCATTCATGAGAAAGGTTCTTACACATAATAACTTTGTCTCCAAATTGACTTGTTTTCAAGCTAATGTAGAGAAAACCACATCAAATTTTCTTCTTCAACTCTTGCGTAGATTTTGAGTTCTTCAATCTTATTAGAGACTCCTTACACTAGTCTCTAGTTTGAGGTTTTGAAACTAGAGGAACCGTGAACAGGTTTTATGAGTCAGCAACCCCTGAAATTTTATGATAGTTTGTGCATATGTATCCAATTGCATTTCCTACAAAAGGTCCCATGTATTACATCATGTTCTTAAAAGTGTGTATGATCAAATAAAGGTTAAGGAGTAATATTTTATAGAAAATGGGAAGAACAAGTGTATTCTTTACATCAGAGGAAGCAAAACTAATTCTCATTTGTTGGCTCCTCCCTATAGCAGTACTTAATATGATGAAGCCTTTCAGGATATCCTGTCCTTGAAAATGCACTTGCTTAAAAGGCTGATTTAGTTGTGGCTGATCATTTTCAAACTATATCTGAGAAAACTATCTTTAAGGGGGATTAAAAAAAAAACCTTTCTGAATGACATTTTTAAAAATGTGTTCTAATTAATGGTAATTGACTCTGTAGAGGATGATACATTGAACACACCCTTGAACTTGTGACTCCAATTTTAAAGATGAGATTAATGATACATCTGGAATCAGTGAAGTCACTTGGCAAGCAGTTGCTACAACTCATTCATATCCAGCAGGAACAGGTGTATGGGAGAGATAAAGTAAAGCATGTTATTTCTAGGGTAGTAACCTGTAGAATCCTGGAATTTCTAGGGTCTTACACTGGTCTTTAAAATAGATACCTAGAAATCAGAAATGTTGTGGGCTCACTAGATTATTGGAACCCTTTCGGTAACCATCAATGACATTAATTGAAGTCAAGCTCTCTGGACTATGTTTAGAAAGAGGTTTCTGTAAGAACAGTCTCTGACTATTCTTGGGATTGTCAGTGCCACCTGCTCATCTCGTCACTTTAGGCATATTTTGAGTTTAACAGGCAAGCTACAGGGCAACCAGGCAGGACAGCAGTATCACACCACTGCAGGGGACACCAGTCATATAGGACACCAATGGATTGTCATTCAGATAGAAAAATGTGAATGTTAACCTACAGCATTGTACAATACCCAGTGTTGTCCAGGACTCCGTGGGAAGCTTTCATGCCCTAAACTCTCCTGTTGGTTGATGTAAATATCTTTCCAAACAAAAGTTGTTTGACATTGTGATGGGATGAGCTCCATTAGATTAGGTTTCCAATGGATCAGATTTTTAGGAAGTGAATACATATTGTTTGTTCTTTTTAGTATTTCTTCTTTAGCTCCTTGAGAAAGAATGAACAGGGCTTTGAATTCTTGTTCCAAGGATTCCAGAACATTTTCACTGTAGTGTTTATGTGTTGTCTTTTACCCATTTTAAACAGCTTGTCAGAATGAAGGCCCAAGAGCATCTTGTAAGATGACCTCAGCAGAACTGATGGAATCTGTCTTGTGCACGTTCTCACTATACTTGTTATTCCACCTTCCCTAAGAAGACACAAACAGTTGCCTAATTCTATCCAAAACATGATGTTCTTAGGACAAGGTTAGAACAAAGCCTTCTCCAATCAAATCATAAATGCTCTTGGATTTCCAGAGCCAGCCAAGACCTGGAGAACTGTTGATTTGTAAATTTTGGCAGAGACTGTTGGCTTTCACCCAGAGTTTTTCTTCTTCTCTAGTAATAAGTGTCCCATTATTTGAGCATATAATGTCCAGAATATACAATATATGTGCCAATTTCTATTACATTAAATTGTGGGCATGTGACTGCATTCTAGACACTAGAATGTATTTGGGGATCTCTTGTGGCAGCCGTGGGAAGCTCCCTTAAGAATAAGATGATGTGTATTCTTTACTTATTTCTTTTTTGCCCCCTAATCCATCTTCATGCCTGATACACAGATGTGATGATTGGAATTCTACCTGTTGTACTAGCCCATGAAGACAAAGGCACTGAAGGGTCACTGAAGACCACAGGGAGCATAGCTGCCCCTCCAAATAGCTTTCCCCCAGTCATTTAGGTGAGACACATCCAGGGCCTATAAGCGGGTGGGGTGTCAATATTACTGTAGCTCTTTAATTTTAGCCCACCTGAGTCTTTACTAATGCAGGTGGGATCCAGGACTTAGTGGCAGGAGGTCTTTTTGTTTTTGTTTTCTTGGTGTCATAGGTAATTCCAATGCACTGGCAATATTGAGAATCTAACTTTATGAAACAATTTTTTCCTTTAAAATATTTTTGTAAATTGTGTTTTTCAACTTGATGTGAAATTGCTCATTTAAAAAAAATCATATTATGCATATAATTCTTGTAGGCAATTTGTGGAGCAGTCCACTATAAACCTAAGAGTAAAACTGTGCATTAACATTTAGTAGGAAATAGTCTCACAGGCACACTTGAACCTCAAATTGCCCACTACATAGTGAGAGAGAAAAGCACTCACAGTGAAAGTGCAGTATCAGAAAGGTGGTCAACGATGTGACAATGGAAAAGAAGAGCAATTAGAAAAGCAGAACTTCTCAGCAAGGACCGAAGGGGACATACCAAAGGTGGGGGCGCAAACCTGCTCACTAATCAGAGATCTCTAAAATGGGATCTCAACCCAAGGAAGTGTAAAAGATGATCCATAGAAGTACAGGCAGAAAATATTGGAACTGCTGTTTCTACTCGTTTTCATCTAAAAATAAGAAACCTATCTTGACTAATATTTTGCATGCTGATAGACACTGTTTGTCCCCACTGGGTTGCATCTCACAAAGTCATATATCAGGAATGAGGTGTCCAGAGGGAAGATGACAAGTCTAAAGTGCAGAGAGGTTGAGAGTGGCCACCTCCCTCCTTCATCTGCTTTCAGCATATTGAGAATTATTGCAAATTATGTGTGCTGGGGTGGCTGGGTATTCATACAAAATTATTTAATGTAACTTAACCCTCACAAAAGATTCTTTGAAATAAAGAACAATGAAGATAGATAATTCAAACAAAGGTGAACCCCAAGGCAGTGGCAAAGCTGGCACTACTCATCTCAGCACATAGTTAGCTGTGTTGTAAGGTAGGATGGTTTAGTCAGTCTGGCAAGAAATTGTCCAAAAAGTTTTGATATTATCCAAACTATTAGAAATATTGATTCAAACCTACTATTCATGGTGAAGTTGCCCTAGTGTATTGTCTTGTGATATTAACTAATAATATGAAACCATCGCCTATTACCAAAACATTTTAATAGATTGCTTATTTCATCATCTCATTTCTAAATTTCTTTTTACTATGTTTTATAATGCAGATGTATACTCACCAATCAGTAAAAGTATGTAATTTGTAAATTAATAATCATCCTATATATTAGAGGTATATATTACAAATTTATGTAATGTGTCACCAGATCCTTTTTCAGGAATGGAAGATTTTTTTTCCTCCCTGCTGCTAGGAGGGCTGCCAGAAGATGGCATTCTTTGGAAGTTTCCTTGCTCAAAGTCACACTGTCTTCCAAGGTTAACTGGCATATAATGACTGCTCAACAGTGGAGTTTACTTGTACCTGATCCCCTTGCCCCAACTCTGAAGGGCTGGCATAGCTTTAGAGCTCCCAGTGACAGTTCCTGGGCTGTGGTCTTCAAGGGTACTCCATTGCAACTCAACTTTTCCCTCTCTTCACTCCTGCTTCCCTGTCACAGGGGTTGATGTGAAGATCACTCACTAAACACTCCAATCTCCATTTCAGAGCCTGCTTTCCAAGGAACCCAACCCACAACACTGGAGGTGCACAGTTAAATATATTGGGAAACTATCCATATGTGATCAACTCTAGAATTTATTTAAAAGACTTCATTTCACATACTATTGACTGTATAAATAAGCGATGTGCCAGAAAAGTGCATTCTCTACTTGATGTATATAGGATTTTATTATTATATCAAGCTTGTAAGTTACATTAATCAAGTTTTCTGTATAGCCTCCCTGATG
Organism: Sciurus vulgaris; assembly: GCF_902686455.1. Lineage (NCBI taxonomy): Eukaryota > Metazoa > Chordata > Mammalia > Rodentia > Sciuridae > Sciurus > Sciurus vulgaris. Next base: position 88,192,473 of record NC_136470.1, read on the forward strand.
TTTTACCTGTAGTCCTGCCCCCTTCTGGTGATCAGGGTCAATTACCCATGACAGGCCAGTGACTCCCTTTCTTGCCACAAAGATTCAAAAGTGACTGAGTGTAGCCATAACTTAAGGGATTCCTCCCATGCCCTTGGTGTATGTAGTTTCTTCTAGGAACCAGGACTTCTCGATCTCAGAATGTCAGTTGCTTGCATAGGAAGCAAAATTCCTCAAGTGGATCACCAACAATGGTGATAAGAGAGGCCACTTTTACTTTCACTCTATGGTTCCTACAACCCTGTGTTCTACTATTGGGAACATAATGCCATATAATAGTATTTTAGTCAGCTTTTTCGCTGCTGTGACTAAAAGAACTGACAAGAACAATTTTAAGGGAGGAAAAGTTTATTTAGAGGCTCATGGTTTCACAGGTCTCAGTTCATAGAAGGTCGGCTCCATTCCTTGAGGCTCCAGGTGAGGCAGAACATCATGGCAGAAGAGTGTGGTGGAGGGAAACAGTTCATATGATGATCAGGAAACAGAGAGAGAGAGAGGGACTCTACTTGCCAGATACCAAATATATACCACAAAGGCACACCCCAGTGACCCACTTCCCTCAGCCGCACCCTACCTACCTTCAGTTACCACTCAATCTCATTGAGGGTTCACCCACTGATTAAGTTAAGACTCTCATAACCCAATCATTTCTCCTCTAAACTTTATTGCATTGTCTCACACATGAGCTTTTGGGGGACAGCTCACATCCAAATCATAACAAATGGTTAGGGTACAAACTGCATCCTGGAGATCAGATATCATAGGGTATCATCTGAAAACTGGCACCTGAGTATTTCCGAAGAGATATGTCATTGCTCTTTTAGGAAGACTGGTGCCTTTGAGTGCAGTGTGTGATTGGATTAGGAGATATCATGGCCATATACCAACTTCTGCACTTCTTTTGTCCAAAAGTGTAGTCAACTTAGAACCCAGTGGTTAGCATTTGGGGTGCAGTATTGGCCTCTGTTGCAAATTGTACATTCAGCAACTAGATCATCCTTGGTGAAAGGGATCACATCCTATTGGGTTCCCGCATAGCGCCCTACAACCATGTCTATTGTGTACATGGGCTGCTTATCCCAGCTCTAAGGCAGGAAATGATAGTCTCAGCACTTCTCTGATAGATTATTTTGGGACATAACTGTAAGTATTGTTCTAGTGGCCAAGGTGGCAGGTAAGGATATTTCCTGAGGTGGACATGTGTTGCCTTGCAAGACAGAAGCCTCTGAATTAGCTTTTTTTTAAAAAAATTGTTTTTTCTAGTTATATGTGACAGTAGAATGTATTTTGATGTACATGTATTTTGACATACTCCATATCTACATGGAGTAGAACTTCCCATATGAATTGATTTTGAGCCAGGAGAGAAGCATCCATGTTGAGCAAGGAGGACCAGGTCACCTGTGTAGGTCCAAAGCATTCAGGGAATCCCAAAATTTGAGATTTTCAAATTCATCGATCCAAGTGTCCCCAAGTCTTTCTAACTAAGGTCCGAAGCTACACGTAGTGAACTTGCCATGAGAATTCAACCTTCTCTAGAACTCCATTTCGCTTATAATTAAGTCCTGGGTCTGTTGCCTCTGCTTTATCTCCTCTGTGACTATAAGAGATGAGTCTTTTATAAGCTGCTGGAGAAGTTATCTGATGTCCACAGTTCCTCTTACATTGGTAATTAATCACCTTCACACCTTTTATTATATTTCTCTAGTGCAACAATGGCCCCCGGCAATAGCTATCTGATGCCATGTAATTACAACTTTCTATAAACCTTTCAAATGCCTGAGATATTGCCCTCATTACCTTCTACTGCTATTCTAGCCCAACTTATCCCTGGCAAAACTTTTATAGTTCAACTTTTATAGTGACAGCATGCCAGGGGCTATGAATACTCCACTTACTACCACTGATGATTACTGGTTGGCTGGTTGGTTGGTTAGTAAACCAGTTACCAAATTGTATTTAGAGTTTACCTCCTAGAACCACTTCTGATAACAACTGTCAGACTAAGTTCTCCAAGGGAGAGACTACAAGATGGAGATATCCATGTAGGAGGTCCACCGGTGAATGTTCTGCTGGTGAATGCTCTCGAGAACGACACCTGTAAGGAAGCGAAGAAAGCAGGATTGAACTGTGATGTGATTCAGTGGAAGTCGCACTGAACCCATTGGCAGCCCTGAGGCTCAGGCTGGGTATTTGCACCCCACTTTGATTTGCTTTTGGATATGAGCTGTCCCTGGGGAGGGAGGGCTGGCCTGGCACACAGCTCCAGCTGAAAGCAATGTCCTTAGGAAGGAAGGAGCTCAGGCCCTTCCTTCTCCCAGGAACTCCCAGCAGCAGGGGGAGTCAGTGCCTTGATGCTGATGTGGGGAGTCTAGTTGGTTCTACCTTGGACACCAGCATTGCTCTCATTGTACTTGTATGTTTTTGTCATCCACTTCCTGACATCTCTCATCATCCGGACTCTCATCTCTACCTGGCATCTCATCTTGTCTCCCTCAACTCTCCAGTTCTGTCCCTTGAGTCCTCTGAAATTCACAATTTATATCAGCAACATATTCTCTAGTTTCAAAATGTTCTCTGAACATTCCCTCATCTTGGCAAAAATTCTTAATGTGTTTAAGGGAGTCTCCAATGAATAGCTTCATCAGCCAGTTTCTGAATCAACTGAGAAATAAAACAAAAAGTAACCACGAGGGCTAAAATGTTACCTTTATTAGTGTTAGAGCCAGGTTGGAAGGTGTGGTCTTAGGTATATTAACCCCATTGATTTAATAACATTGCACCAGAGAACTAGATAGACCTCCCTGGATGATAACAGCACTGGACCACACATACAGCTCCATCTTTTCTAAAGCCCTCAGTTCAGAGTCGCTATTGATTTGGAATGGTCCATGTACTAAAGACTTGGTGCCCATCTTGGTGCTATGGGGAAGTGATAGAAACTTTAAGAGGAAAGACCTACTAGGAAGGTTTAGGTCATTGGAATCACACCTTTGAAGGGGAATAATGGGACTCAATCTCTTCCTCTTTCTCTTTTGTGTCCTAGCCATGAGTCGAGTGGTTTTGCTCTGCCATGTACTTCCTGCCATAGTGTGCTGCCATACCACAGGCCCCAAAGCAAGAGAACCAACTGAAACCTCAAAAACTGCGAACCAAAATAAATTTTTTCTCATTAAGTCAATAATTTCAGATACTGCTTAACAAAAGTAGTTTTGAATAATTTCCTTATGCATGGAGGTTATTGGGCTCCTTTTAGAAATGGATGATTAAAAGGCATAATTAGGAGAAGGAGGAGGAGAGGTCCTCAGCCCTGCATTTTTTTCATAGCACAATTACTATTTGACATATTACATATTCATTTATTTGCTTATGCTCTATGTCCCCCTACCCAATGTAACCTCCTTGAAAGCAAGCTGTTTGATTTGGAGATGAGGTGACCCTCAAAAGCTCCCATGTTAATGCAAGAGTATTCAGAGGTGAAATGATGGGTTATGATAGCTGTAGCATAGTCAGCCCCTCTATATTTGAATGGACTGACTGGATGGTAACATAGGCAGGTGGAGTGTGGTTGAAGGAGGTGGGTTACCAGGGGTTGGGGAGGTATGCCCTGGAAGGGTGTCTCTCTTCCTCTCCTCCTCCCTTCTCCTCCCTCCTCCCTCTTTCTGGCAGCCATGCGCCCAGCCCTGTGCCTCTTCCACCATGCCCTTCCTCCATAATGCTCTGCCTCACCTGACTCCGACAGGGAACCAGCAGACCATGAACTAAACCTCTGAAACTTTGAGCCCAAAATATACTTTTCCTCCTCTAAGTTAGTCTTGTCAAGTATTTTGTTCACAGAAACAAAACCTAACTAACACAGGCATTTAGAGGAGGAGGCCCCACAGTGCAATTGTTAGCACTCTGGACTTTGAAAGCAGGCATTTTGAGTGTTTTACTTTCTGTTGTGTCCGGAATGGAAACCAGTGCTTGAACATAAGAGATGCTTAATATAATTTGTTTAAGAAATAAAAACCTTTGTTTACCCCCTTTTTAAAAAATATTTTTTAGATGTTGATAGACCTTTTATTTTTTATTCATTTATTTATATGTGGTGTTGAGAATCGAACCCAGTGCCTCACACATGCTAGGCAAGTTCTCTACCACTGAGCCGCAACCCCAGCCCTATCCTTTTTTCTGGACTATTAACTATTATTAACTATTCTAAAATATCATACTTCACGTTCTCCATACTGGGAATTAGCTCAGGCTGTTTTAGGAACACTAAAGGAAGGCCATAGAAACATTGCCCATCCACTATTGGTCTCAAAACTACCTATCACAACTTAACATAAGGTAATAGAGAAAATAAATTTCTATTAGTATCCTAATTTTTGCCTTGTGCACCTATTCCTAACTATAGATTCCATGACTCAATAATATTTTTCCTGATGCGTGATTTATGTGAAAAAGTTACAAAGAATGAAAAAAACTACTAGGTTTTTATACAGTTAGCAAATCTTCTGTCTTCAAAACAATAATATTACATAAAATACAAAACTGAAGAATATTTGTTATTAGCATATATGAAATTTTGAAATCTGAACTTTTGCAGAAATCCTAATTTTTTCTTTATTACAAATGTTCAGTTACCCAAGATATCCTCAGGAGTATCACATAATACAGACCATGTGTGGGGAAATGGAACAAACCTAATGAAGGGCTATTGAAATAAACCACTTCCAAGAATAGTGTGCATGTTTTTTCTGCATTCCCCACAAGATGGTGCTGCTGAGAAGTCTTCTTAAACATTCCATGTTGGGGGCCCACTTATTAACTAAGCAATAGAATATAATTCATATGCTCAATAGTGATTCTGTAAACTAACATTTATTTCAGTAACCTCAGACAAAATGTTCTGGAGGCTTCTGGAGCTTGTAGGTGGGTGGGATGTGGGTCACTTTCATAAATAATAGGAAACATGAATAAGTGGAAATTGAAACAAGGATTTCAGCTACAATAGCTTTTGACCATATTAGATTTCCAGTGATCATCATGTATTTGAATTACAATAATCTTTCTCAGACTTAAAAAGTTAGGTGAGATGTGCATAATTTACTTGTGGCTCTTGTTCAGTTATGACAGTGAGCATAATAATAATATCATTGCAATTTTAAAAACTCGATTGCTTATTCTTACATGGTTTATAAAAATCCAATTTTATTAATTCCTCTAGTGAGGGCAAGACGTTTACAAGCAATGATTTAACAGTTGGATTTTTGGTTCTTTCTATAGAGACTTTTTGTCTGTTAGTCAACTCAGAAATATTTTTTCAGTGTATAATACATAGTATATCAATGTATTAATAAGAACCTTGATAAAATACAGTAATTAGTTTGCTTGATCCTGAGAGTTACTAATTTCAGTGAGAAGACATAGTAGTTATAGGTCATTGGATTCTATAATTTGCTACAAATTTGAGTCTTTTGTAGAAATCTGAGGGGTCAGTAACCTCTTATTTTATCCAAGATGGAAACAGAACCTTGCTATGAAATCACCACTATGCTTTTTATCTAGATTAAATTCTGGCTTCCTTACATGTTGATTCTATGTTTCATCTTTAATCATTATTATTACTTTCTCCTAGTGTTACCAGAATTGGGGTGAGAAAAGGGAAGGCATTATTTACATAATCATCTGCCTAATCATCTACATTCATTTGCATAAATTATAAATCTATCTTAGAGACAGAGAGGGAAAGCCAGAGAGAGCTGAGCCTGGGATGGGGGGGTCAGGACTTCCCAAAGGTCCTTCAGGGAGAAGGAATATGAGATGACAGCATCCTGGAGCTTGGAAGAGCCAGAGGAGCAGGCATCTGGACTTGAGGACTTTGGGGGCTGCCTGAGGGTACAGACTATGAGATTATCACTGGAAAAAACAACGAAGGAAAGGAAAGTCAGCAATATAGCAAAGCTCAATGCACTCCCTTCTCCCTTTTTCTCCAGTTGATGTCCCTATTTCCCAGTGCCTTGGCCTGAACATGGGGTGGAGCTCCATGCAGGGCATCAGCAGCTGTTTGCTGGGCTGCTGGCAGGGGGGCTGCCGAGCACACAGACCCCTTTCTTCTTCCATGGAGGGAGTGGACAGTTGCTATGAGTCAAGCCTTGTTTCCCTGTCTGTACCCTAGTTATCAGAGGGATGTGAAGCCCTCTGTGTCCTGTTCCGGGCATGCCAGGCCAGAAGACCACACAAAGAGAAATAGCTCCCACATTCCAGGGCCTTCTTTAGACCCCATGGCTAGGCTGACTTAAGGGAGGGGGTGGGGGTAGGGGTCTTGATCTGATGTAATTTTTTTTTTCTGTGTCTCTAGTAGAATAGTTACAACAGTAACAGTCAAACTTAAAAATCACATTTACAGAAAGGATACCATTCCAAGGACACAGAGAGGCAAGTCCAAGTTTTTCACCCAGACAGAGAATTACTCTCAGCTATTATACATGAGTATGTACTTACTTGTAAATCTTGTAGACATGTTACTCTAATATACCTTATGAGGTACAAATATCCATGGGCATTTTAAAAGGTAATGGTAAAAATCTGTATAAGTAGAATTTCTCATATTTTCTTCCTTCACCCCAGTGGATTGTCTTGTAATCCTCCAGACTGGAGATCATTATTTCAGACTGTGGAGTTCTGGGAAAAGAGGCAATTAGGCAATTACAACAGGCCCAGGGCATGTGAGATGCTTTACTTCATCATCTATACAGGGGGCTTCCAAGGCTTCCCAGGTCTAGGTCCCCAGAAACGAGCGTGAATTCTAATTCCATGTAGATGACATTGAATCCATAATTGAATCCATAATGAGCTTCCTGGGCCACAGATTCCTCATTTGTAAACTGAGGTTGTCATAATGTCATAAGTAGAGCTCCATGTGAAAAGTCTGTAGTGCATATCGACCCAAAAAAGGATGGTACTCATTCTCAAAAGAAGATTTACTCTGAAGTTAACAAAGTTTAAAATTTAGGGTGCAGCACTGGGCACCTGCCTTTCCAAACCCTTGGGAAAGCCCCCACAGTTCTGTGGTTTGTAATTTTCTGCTCTTTTCCTCTTGAGAAGGGTCCCTAAAATTATGTACATTTTGGACTCAAAATGGATCCTCCCCATCATCATCAGGCTACCCCAATTCTGACATGGAATTAAAACTTACCAAGGGCTCTCTCTGAATAATGTCCTAAGTGAGTGGTTCTCAACCCTGCTACACAGGAGAATCAGTCTGGGAAACTTTGAAAAAATAAATACTGATACTTAGGCCAACCCCAGGAGATTCTGACTTTATTTGGAATTGGGTGGGGTCCAGGGAATGGCATTATTTCATTCTTCTCAGGAGGTGCCAACCAGGACTGAGAACCACTGTCTAAACGAGTATGCAGATTCAGCACGAAACCCAATGATGTCAAAACTAGTGGCCTGCAGTGGGCTAGGTAGAGGCTGAGGGCACCTCTCTTAGGACTCCTGTGAGCCAGGCACTGTGCCAGGAGCAAAGATGACTCAGAGCTACAACTGTCTTGGTTCACAAAGTATTTAGAACCTGCTGAGGTGAAATGCACCTACCATGATGCTGGAAGAGGAACTTTTGGTTCAGCAAATGCGTCAAGGAAGTCTTCCTCACCTACCTTGAGTCAGAAAAGACAAAAATAGATGCAGCAGGGAAAGGGGCAGGGTGATCCACACACAAAAAAAACCTGCACAAAGGCTTGGAGGCATGAACTGGGGGGAGTGTGTTGGCTGGGCTGAGGGCACTGAAGTGGCCTGAAATTTGAGATAAGTAAATAAAAAATGAAACAAAAAAAATGAAAAAAAAAAAAAAAAAAGAAAAGAAAGAAATGGAAGCAATGAGCTCTAATCAGGTGAGTTGAAGAACAAAGAGGACATTGGGCCATTGGGCCAGATGATGGAGGCTGGCAGGGCAGCTGGGTTGGTTGGAAGTGAGCCAGATGAGCTTGCCTTTATGAGCAGAGGAAGATGGTTCAGCTTCCCAGTGCCCAGGAAGAAGCACAAACCACCAGGCCCAGGGGTGCAGTGGTGCACGCCCATAATTCCAGTGACTTGAGAAGCTGAGGCAGGAGGATTGCAAGTTCAAAGCCAGACTCAGCAACTTCGCAAGACCCTGTCTCAAAAAAAAAAAAAAAAAAAAAAAAAAAAAAATTTAGAGGCTAAGGATGTAGTTTAGTGGTAGAGTGCCCCTGGGTTCAATCTCCAGAACCAAAAAAAGGAAAATTAAAACAAGCAACCCCTCCATGCCTGACCAGGCCCATATAAAGCTCCTCTGGAGCCCAGGATGCAGGAGGCTGAGCACAGGAACCTGTGTAAAACTAGTCAAAGAAGATGGTAGAATGGGGAGAGGACCACCTTTGGCTCCTGTGGAAGGCTAATGGCCTTTCCCAGCATATCCCTGTGATTTCAGAATTTCAGGCCATCCTGAAATCCCATTCATCACTCCCTGGCCTGGCCCCACTCTTTGCAAAACTACCCTATTCAGTTCAACAACTCCATACCATAGTTCGTTTGAGAGTTGTTTTGCTTCATTTTTAACATTTTTGAAGATTCCTCTTATCTAAGATAATGTCCTTAATGCTTCTATGATCAGAAACTTTTTTCTCTCCTCCACGGGGATAAAAATGTTTTTCTGCTTGTATTTCTATATCAGTTAAGCAGTTTGTTTTAGTTTCTATTTAACACACTGACTCGGTCATAACTACTGTGTTCCTGTTGTTAGGTTAAATGCTTTACATACATTGTCTACGTTTTTCCTCAAACTACCCTCAAGATAGGCATTATGAGTTCCATTTTACAAATAAGAAAAAAGAGATCGAAGAATATTTAGAGATTTGCCAAAGATGATCTGATTCTAAGTATTACTCTATTACTGTATATGTAAATATGTCTTCATAGTCGTATCTAATCATTTCAATAGCACTTGGTAGTGATGCCTTCCTCCCTTGCACCCCTTCTGATTTGCGCATGTTAAGCTCTTAGAGTTGAATTTATTTGTCAAATTTCTATTTTTTTTTTTTTCTTGGTACTGGGAATTGAACCTAGGGGCACTCTACCACTGAGTGACATCTCCAGCTCATTTTAATATTTTGTTTTGAGATCGGGTGTCCCTAAGTTGCCCAGGCTGGACACAAACTTAGGATCCTCTTGTCTCAGTGTCCAGAGTTGCTGGGATCACAGGTGTGCACCACCATGCCTGGCTCGATTTAGTTCTGACTCAACAACTTTATTCTGTACTTAACATTATACTTCATTATTTTATAGTTGTCAATTTGTGATATATTTTAAATTTTAGTAGCAAAATGTATATGAAACACGAGCCAGTAATCATCACATCTTGTACCATAAATATACTTTGACATTCTTGTTATACCAGATGAATTGCACTCTTATTTTACTAAAAATAAGAAATTAACATTAATAACTTGAAATTAACTTTCTAAATCTTTACTTGGTAAACCTACATGTTAACCTGGGAAATAGTATTATATTTCCTTTTCTAAGCAGGTATAGCAATTGATTTATTAACAACCCTCTTTATAATTTCTCAGAATAATGTTTGTCAGAAGGTAAATCAATCCCCATCAACAATAGAATCCATTTTTATTTTATTTTGCTCATATATCAGTATCTATGCTAATATATATACCTGTACACAAAACATATATATATATATATATATATATGTGTGTGTGTGTGTGTGCATATGTAATAGATACACATATGCAAAATTTTGGGAGAATTTAGAAAGTCTGCATTTGAACTCATTACTTCTAAAAAGTTGATTCCTTAGCTGTTTAGGTCTGCCATCATGCCACTTGAAAAAATAGATATTTAATTTCTTCTTTCTAATATTTATATACAATATTTTCTTATCTTGAATAGCTATTGACTATATGTCTAGAACAATAGATATTGGGTTAAAAAAAAAAAAAAAAAACAATGAAAGCCTGGGCCATCTTGATAAAGAGGAATTTTGTTTCACAATCTCTGATTATTGTGGTTGGCTTCCCTGGAACCTAGAGGGCGGGTGAGAGGGAGTGGCCAGCTGGGTCCTGGTCTATATAGCATGGCCTCAAAACATCAACATAATAACCAACAATGAATAGGGTGCAAAAAGTAGTAATTGAGACTGAAAATGCACAAAAGCATAAGCCAGTTCCTTTCTATACCTCTAGGATAGAAGAAAGAGCCACAATTTGGGGACCAGGAACCATGGATTCTATTTCCTTTCCCATCAGAATAGATTGCAGATGGAATAGTTTTATGACCTTGGGCAAGCAACCTCGTAGCCTGTCTGTGGTTGTACTTTCCTGAATGATAAAAGGGGCATCCCTTAACCATTCCTGTCAGGCAAGGAATCTGCAGATCTCTCCCCACAATCACTTTCAAGCTACTTACACTTTCAGCTTCTAGACAGGAACACATGCAGTTGGAGACCCATGGGAGGTGGGAGAAGGGGATGTCCGGCTTGTGCTTCCTGGAAATCACAACAGCTGCCGCTAGAACTGGGCGCTCTTCTGGAAGAAGGAGATGAAAGTCTCTCTGGGAGAAGCTCTGAAAGTAGGGGAAAGTGTCCTTGGCCTGACCCTAATTTCACCCCAGGTGAACTAGCTTTTATCTCAGCCGGAATAGCAGCAGTGACCCTTAATCCCATATAGGGATACACCTAGGCCAAATAGGAATAAGTAGCAGAGAACAAGAGCAAGCCTTATCCTTAGCTGTTTGAAGCTGCAGAAGAACCAGGGTTCATTTTTTAGACAGTTGAGCAAAGAATCTAAGCTCAGCCATCATAGACATGTTTAGAGCTAACTGCATCCTTGAGTCTTTGTACCTGATACAGTGGATGTGGGGAAGAACTCCCAGAAGATGATGTTTTGTTTTGTTTTTAAATTTTTTTTTTCAGTTGTAGATTGACACAATACCTTTATTTTTGATTTACTTATTTTTATGTGGTGCTGAGGATCGAACCCAGTGCCTCACATGTGCAAGGTAAGCCCTCTATCACTGAGCCACACCTCCAGCCCAAGATCTGGTTTGTACTGGTTTAAATATCATCTTCCTGCAACTAATTCATGCTGACTTTTAAAATAGCAGCATTATATTTCTGATCTTCTCCATGGCCCCTGGCCTCCCAGCATCTAGTGGACACACACTCGCATATGATTACACCAGGCCTTATCAGTCATGGTGCCTTCTTGCCCACCGGCCCTTCTGTGGGAAATTGTCCATCTGTGATTCCAACTAGTTCGTCAATTTACGTGGCTTTAGCATCATAGGACTTCCCTCTCCTCCTCCATATGAAAATGACTGCTAAGATGGTGTTTTGAAAAAAATCCTCACTTTAAGGAATTTGAACTGGGAAAGAAGAGGAAAACGTTGGTCATGTCAAGAGCTAGAGTGGTGGGGTTGGGATTTTATGAGGTCAAAATAGGAAGAAGCAGATACAATAAGTAAAGAGAAGATATAAAGGAGAGAAAAGACAAAATAGAATAAGTGTGTTGGTGATATAAGGCATTAACCCATTTCTGGTGCATACTAATGAAGCTACAGGAAGTTCTGCTGCCGCTGTTCCCAGGGCTGTCTTGGATCTCACCCCACTTCCTGGAGGCCTGAAAGTATCATGAGTTCTGTTCTTGGAGCTTGTATTACACCATGTGCCTCCTGACATTAAGCTTCGCATCATTGGAAGTATGCACAACGGAAAGATAGATACACACATGAACACTTCCCTCCTGGACACTGAGTACTGAGAGTTCCAGCAGGGATTTTTCTATGATGGCTCTTCTGCTCTCTGAACAGAATGGCAAAGATCTCTGTGTTCTTCAATAGAAGATGATAGCTATCATTATTTCACTAACATGATCCAGCTACTACTTCTCAAGTGCCTATTTTGTACCAGAAACTGTTTTTGGCATTTAATAATCATTTTCTTGTTCAATCACAACAATCCTACTGAAATTGACATTTTCAGTTCCTTATGCAGCTGAGGAAATGCTGTCTCAGAGAGCATAATTAACTTGTCCAGGGATACCAGTAAGCAAGTGGAACAGGCAAGATTTGAACCTTGCTGTCTTGCTCCCAAGTTCCTGCCCTTTCACGCTGCTGCAACACCTCACTGAAAAGTGCTATAAAAGCCAGCTTTTCAGGCTGGGGATATAGCTCAGTTGGTAGCGTGCTCGCCCCATAAGCACAAGGCCCTGGTTCAATCCCCAGCACCACAAAAAAAAAAAAAAAAAAAAAAAAAAAGCCAACTTTTCATGGGACAGAATTGAGCCTCACAGAGAACACAGCATTTCACATGGTTGGCTTTGATACCTGTAAGGAAGGCAGTTGAACACAGTTCCTGCCACTTCCTATTACATTATACCTAGACTCTTAGCTCCCTTTGTAACTGGACCTAAATCCATCTACTCACATCCTAAAAGCCAATTCGTGGGAGATGAATTAGTGGAAAAAAAGTCAAGTTCATCCAAGGGCCACCCCACTGAGAAGATGGGGGAGCTCTTGTTCCCCCAAAAGGTGATTTTAGAAAACTAAGGTATTCAAAAGAAGTTTTATAGGGAGGGAAAAGAGATATAGAGGGCAATGAGCAGGAAGACTACATGTTGGGTGGGGTCTTGTCATCCACTGAATATGTCTACTTCCTCCCACCCCTTCTGGCTAGAACATTGCCTTTGACCTCAATCTCCTGAGGCTAGTTACTGTAATACTTTTGTTGTTATTGTTCTAATTAGTTATTCATGACAGTAGAATGCATTTTGACACATCATACATAAATGGAGTACAACTTCTCATTCTTCTGGTTGTATATGATGTAGAATCACACCAATCGTGTAATCATATATGTATATAGGTAACATGTCCCATTCGTTCAACTGTCCTTCCTACCCCCATACCCACTCCCCTCCCTTCACTCCCCTCTTCTAATCCAAAGTACCTGTATTTTTCCCTAGCCTAGCCCTCCCCCTTATTGTGAATTAGCAACTGCATGATACCGCTTATCGGTTATGGGTAAGGAGTTCTGTTTCCTCAAATGTTGATGTTTGAACATTAGAAAAGCCCGCTAAGGCAAGCATAAACAGCAGATTTTATTTAAAAGTAGTAACACAGACCTCTCCCAGGAGGGAGACAGGGGCCATACTGGTATTCTGCTATCCCAAGAAGTGGGAGCATCTTGCCCCTTTTATAGACTCCTTTGTTCTCCTGCTCTCCCCCTCCCCCCCAATCTTTCTCCTTCCTGCCTACAAGGCTAGGCCCAGGAGATGCTGGTGGAATGGCCAGGGGGTGAGCATGTGGGCTGGAAGGGCCAAGGTGGAGTGTTAGGCAGGAAGAGGGTGGCAGCCCAGGGGGCACTGATTAGTCACTCAGGAGCTGCTTCATTAACAGTCTTTTGTCAGGGGCGGGTGGTATAAAGGGTTCTGAAAACATGAACATTTCAATCTCCCAGGGGTGGTTTCCAACTTCCTGGACTCAGATTGGCCTCCATTTTCCCCGAGTGAACCCAATTACCCATTCTACCCTAACTGTCTGTCTTTAATTCTGTCTTCATGCATATCAGAGAAAACATTTGGCCTTTGGTTTTTTGGAATTGGCTTATTTCGCTTAACATGATATTCTCCAGCTCCATCCATTTTCCTGTAGTTCCTGTAATTATTTAGACAAACACTGCTTCTGCAAGCTAAGCCTCACAGCCAAGTACATGCCTTGTTAGTGGATGTGCAGGACTAAAGAATAAGGAGGGGTACTGCACATTCTGACATTATCTCATGTTCTGGGTTCTGTAAATATGAAGGAAGATAATTAGCAATTGACATCTTAATCATTTAGATGCTGCTTTTCTTTAGAATTTAGACTGCCAGGCAAAGGGAAGGAGGGGGAAGTAACTAAGGGACAGCTCCCAAAGGAGCAGCCACTGTTCTACTTTGTTATTTTCTTGGCCTCCAGGGGTACTGGAGTTTGCAAAGTGAAGCTCCTGAATGCATAAGTACAGTTCATATGCAGAACACCCTATTTCACACAGCTCTGAACCGGTACCCAATTGCCCATTAGCATTCTCCACCCACATACCTCCCAGCACTTCATCTCCATACATTCCAAATTGAACTCTTTTTCTCCAAATTTGTTCTCTCTTCTTTGTTTCCTAGCTAATGACCAGCATTGTCCTTGCAACCCCTCTGCTCCCCAGAACGAAATCATTCTAACTGATTTTGCCTTCTTGGGATTTATACAATGTCTGCTCCTCCCATCATAATGGTTCGGGCTCTTCAGCTCTCTCTGGGACTGGCAAGTCCCTTATCTCTGGTTTTGGTCCATGCAATGTATTCTTTTTGGTATTTCCAGAGTTAGCATTTAAAAAATGCACATTTTTAAAATTAATTCATATCAGTGCATTATAATTGTACAAAATACTGGGATTCATTGTGACGTATTCATAAACGCACATAACATAATTTGGTCCATTTAATTCCCCAGTGCTTCCCCTTTCTCTCCACCCCACCCTTCCTCTTCCTGGTCCTTCTTTTCTTCTGATCTACTGTTTAAAATGCACATTTGATCCTGTCACTCTGTGCTCAAAATTCCTCAGTGGTTCCTGTATTAGCCACTTATTGTGGGATTACAGATTTTTCCACAATTTAGAAAGTTAAAACAACACTTATTATTATCTGAGTTTCCATGGGTCAGGAATCTAGATGCAGCTAGGAGGAGTTCACCAGGATTGTGGTTTTATCTAAAGGTTTAAATGGAAGAATTTGCTACTAAGCTTCTGTAGCTATTGTCAGATCTTGGGTCCTTACTGGCCATTGACCAGAGATGGTCCTTGGTATGTGGGCCAGAGTGACAGAGGGCCACTTACAAGCTGGCAGTTGAGAGAGAGAGGGCAAGACACAGAAGTCACCTTCTTGAAAGCAATCCTCACTGCCACTTTTGGAGTCATTAAGTCTAGTTTCTACTACAGGGAGAGAATTACACAAGGGCGTGAAAACCAGCAGGTATGGACCAATGGGGGCCACATGAGAGGCTTCCTACCATGGCTTCCCAGCTCCTGGAACAATGGTTTGCTCTGGGTTGTGGGGATTCCAGACAAGTAGGGTTCCAGCATTTCTCACCAACACAAATCAGTCTCAACTGGAGCAGCTGGATTTTACAAATCTGTTTCAGTTCTGTTTCTGAAAACACTTCCACCTAACAAAGTGAAAGATGTATAAAACCTTCAGTTTCAAAAGATCAAGTCCAACCTTTCGTGGAGTTCCATGATCTTGACCTCTGCTTTCCAGGTCTGCCTCTTCTTTGCTCCTTTCGGTCCCATGTTACTTTCAACAAGAACCCTCAGAAAAGCCCGCTGCCTTTGTGGCTGCTGTGCGTGCTGCTTCCCGTCCCCTCGTCCCCACTCCAGCCTGTTTGCGTGGCCAGTGCTAACTTGTCCTTTCTGGGAACTGTGTTTTGATGCTTCCAGGAAGACATGTGTTTCTTCCTCATTCTCCTTTTGTGATTTTAAAAAACCGTTTAGCCAGAGCAATTTCCTTTTATACTCTTTGGCTGGCTTATGTCTCCCTTCTAAATTGTCTCCAGCATCCTGCCCAGGCCTGGCACAGAAGACACTGCTAACTAGGATGCAGTGGGTAAAGGAGCCCAGCTTTGTCAGCCAGCTGCTGCCTGAGTGCCTGGGGGGCTAAAGAGAGTGCTGACCACAGCCCAGTCTTCACGGATTACATGTGGTACCTCAGCTGCCTCATTTATAATCCATGAGTCAGTCACTGTCTTCCAGATTGTTCATCACTGTCAGTATAGCCTTTAACTGCTTACTGAAACGAGCTAATTAAGGCTGAATTATTTTAATTGCCAATCGTGAAGAAAAATATTTTGTGAAAAATGGAAATGCAGAATGTATTTGTTATCCCACCATTAAAAGGAGCCAAAGTTCTGGTTTCCAGATTATGAGAGGTCCAGTGCCCCAGAAGTAAGTGGACTGTCAGAGCGTAAAGAACAGGCTGTGTTGTGTGGAGCGCAAAATCGACCCACATCCGCTCCTCTTAGTGTCTCCTCACATCACTCAGGAGAAGCTGAGTGGTTATTCGTCCAGATGAGCATGAACACCCAGGGGATATGATGTCCACAGGGGTCAGATTGTTTGGCAGGTTAACGACAGACTTTTTTGCCCTCACCTTTTATGCTCAAATCCCCCCTAAAGGCTTATTGTTCCACTCAAAATTGCCAATGAAAAAAATATTTCTCTAGTTGATCAAACAAACTGGCCCTAAACCTCGGTCCTTTTCAAAGAGAAGCTGAGAAAAAGAAATGAAAAAAATTTTTTTTACTGAGGTGATCCACAAATATCAGCCACTTCCTCTCCTTTAAATATACAAGAAATGCTATTTGGAGCCATCTCAGGATTCATCTGGCTTTCAGTCTTGCCTTTGAGGGTGGTACAATGGTGTATTTTGTGGAAAAGCTGCCCTTCGTGGTGTGGTATCAAAAGGTTAGGGAGGAACCACGAATATTTCTGTTATGGGTCCCTCATTCTTCCGATGTCTAAAATATCTCTTTGAATCTATAGTTGTCCCAGCCCAGGTCACCTACAGAGGTAAGACATTCAATAAGATTTCCAGGCAGTTTTAAAGTGAGGCTTCAAAGGAAGCTACTTATTCGGAGGATCTGAGATTTGAAAAGCAGGTGTTTTGTCCCTCCACACTATTTATGAATTTTCGGTCAGATATATTTTGATGTGTCCATTCAACAATATGCATTGAGTGTCTCTGATGCACCCAACACCATCCCAGGCACTGGGAATACACAGTACCCGTCTCACAATTTGAGGCACCAAATGGTAGGCACAGTAAGTTCTTAAGAATACAAGAGAGGGCTGGGATTGTAGCTCAGTGGTAGAGCGCTTGCCTAGCATGTGTGAGTCACTGGGTTCTATCCTCAGCACCACATATAAATAAATGAATAAAATAAAGGTCTATCAATATCTAAAAATATATTAAAAAAAAAAAAGAATACAGGAGAGTGAGCTGGCAAAAGGTTTGGGGTAGCATTTGAGCTAGAACTTGATGCAGAGTAGGATTCCCTGTGCAGAACGGGAGTTGGACAGTTTAAGACAAAGAAGGCAGCATAGAAGCAGGCAGAAGAGGACAGCACACATTCAGAAACAAAATAATAATGAAGGGAGGTGACTGATCTGAAGGCACAGGGGAGGATGGTTGGAGAAGAGGCCAGAACAGCTTTATATCTCCTCCAAAGGAGTTTCAGTTTGTCCAATTGGCAATGAGAAACATCAAAGGATTTTAAGCATAGGTGTGACGTGATCAGATTTATATTGGAGAGAGAGTGCTTTGGGGTCCCCCGAAGGAAGGACTGGAGATTTTATAGTTGGGATAAAGACAATTTGTGAATATGGAGGGAGTCTGGAGGTGCTATAAAGAGGGCAAAATAATATGTATTGAATATTTGCAGTGTGCCAGATAGAGGGCTCAGCATATTTAATGTTCATGGCAGGTGCATGTGATAGGAATTATAATTCCCACCTAAGAAACGAGGCTCAATAACTTGTCCAAGATCCCTAGCAAGATGGCAATGGAGCTGAGCTTTGATCAACTCTGATTCCAGCACTGCTGTTCTGTTCTTGACACCAGAGCGAAAGATGAGTCTAAATTATGCCAGCAGCCACACCTAAGAGGCATCCTCTCTCCTCAGAGGTTCTGAATTCAGTTATATCTTATTTGGAAGCCACTGCGTCTGCTCCATCACTGTAATTGCTTTAACATGACTAATTGACCAATTACTAGCAGGTTATTTATAACCATGGTGGAATTAGTTGCTTGGTTCAATCAAGCAGTGAAAAAGCAACTGATTTGTAATGACTTGATTTATCAAAGTGTTTGGAAGGGTTGGTGTGCATAGACAGTTTCTATTAGCAGTAGACAAATATGTGTGGTACAATAGGAAGGGAATATTTGACTATTCACAAGTGACATCTGAACCAAGATAATTTAACCCTAGCTCTGTAGCCAAGTGCACAAGTCAAAGTTTTGAATGTTAAGAGATGTTCGGGAGAAACTTGTTTGTTTGTTTTAAATAAAGAAACTAAGCTTAGGAAGTATAAGGAATTTGTGATGGTCTTCCAGTCAGTAAATGACAGTGGTTAGACGTGAACTATTTGCACTGTTGTGATGCCAAGTCCTAGAGATCTTTTCCTACTATGCCTGGTGCACTGTGACATTGAATAAGTCATTTAGCCTCTTGAGTCCTCAGTTACTTTGTCTAAAACACAAGAGAGTTGATGAATGTTTCAGTTAGCTTTAGCTATTAAGAAGCAATCTAAATGCAGTAGTTTAAAACAACAAACATTTTATTTATCTTGCTATTCCATGATTTGTACTGGTGGTTGTTCTGCTCTGAACTGACTTCTCAGATCTCTCATTTGCTTCTGTGATCGGTTGGCTCCAGCATGATTGAGTAGAGCCTGATTCGTAGGTCTAGTGGTTGACAGACTATTGGTTGGGAATTGGCTGCTTATCAAGTGGGAGTGCCTTTATTCTCCTCCATAAATCATTTTATCCTCCAGCAGGCTTGCTCAGGCTTGCTCAGGCTTGTCCACACAGTGGTCTCAGGGTTCTAAGCACAGGAAGAAATGGCAAACCCCAGTGAGCATGCTCTTTGCAAATTTTTACTGTGCCATCTTTATTAGTGTCCCACTGGCTAAAGCAAGTCACTTGGTACAGTAGTCAGCTTCTGGAATGGTTCCCAATGATGTATTCCTTCCCTTGTGTAATTTCTACCCTTGTTGTATAGGGTTGTACCTAGTGACTTGCTTCTAATGTATATAAGATGGCACAAGTGATATGAAACCTTTCCCTAAAAGATCATGTCTCTCTCTCTCTCTCTCTCTCTCTCTCTCTCTCTGCAGGAGATCCACCTCAGGGGCTCACATATGTTAGACTAGTACTCTACCACTGAACTATCCCTCCAGTTCTGCTCTGATAAAACCAACTGTCACTTCTGTGTTATCCTCTGGAGAGGTCCCTGGAGAGGTCAAACACTCCACATCCCAATAGTTCCCTGAGGAACTGAATCTAGCCCAGTACAAGTGAGTGAGTGAGCTTACAAGCAGAGGCTTCCCCAGTTGAGCCTTGAGATGGGACTGCAGCCCTGGCCCACACCTTCACAGTAGCCTTGTGAAAGATATTGAAGCAGAGGACTTGGCTAGGCATGCCTGGGGGCGTCACCCACAGAAGCTGTGCATTGTTTCAATTTTGGGGTCATTTGTTACACCAGAAGATAAGCTAATATGCATAGCTAAGCTCAGAGTCATTGCGGGAGAGGACTATCTGAGGGTGGGGCTAAAAGAAAAGTAACTATATAATAACTATTATTCATATGTATGCAAACAATTTACCAAAAATGAACTTTTCCCAACCTATGGAGTCTGATATGGAATTATTTTTCCTACTTCGTATGTTTATTTGTTCTCCGTGCTAAGTAGTGGTGATATAGTTAGGGTCTGGAATGTCCCCAGTGGCTCATGTGTTGAAGGCTTGGTCCCCTGGTGGTACTATTGGGAGGTAGGGACTAATTGGAAGAAATGGTTACTGAGGGCATATTTCCTATCCCATACCTCTCCACCATGATATTCTGCTTCATCACAAGCCAGAAATAATAAAGCCAAGATACAATGGACGGAAATTGTGAGCCAAAATCAATCTATTCTCCTCTTTTTTTGGGCGGTGCTAGGGATTGAACCCAGGGCCTTGATGCTTACAAGGCAAGCACTCTACCAACTGAGCTATATCCCCAGCCCTCTATTCCCCTCTTAAAACACTTTTCTCAATTGTTTTGTTGTAGCAGCAGAAAACTGACAATACAAATGGTAACAAGATGATGAACAAGATGGAGGTCTTATTTGTGCCCTTAAGGAGCTTACAGTATGTATGGGGAGAGTGAACTGGGAAAAGTCACTAGTTCCATAATTCCCTATAGTTTAAAGTTGGGATAAGTGATATGAAGGAAGAGTGTATATAACTTAGTCTGGGTTGGCTAGAGAAAGCTTCTTTGAGGAAGTGTCACTGAATTTGAATTTGGAGAGGGGAGAAGGAAGGGGAAGAAGAAAATTCCAGGCAGAGGGAATGGCATTCTTAAAGGTGCATTAGGGAAGTGGCTAACAATTGTGGGACAAATTCGTCTTTATAATCAAATTGTATGCTATTATGTGATACTGGTATAGAGTGTTATCATTTTTAAAAGTTCCTTTAGAGTTACGCACTGAAATATTTTGGATGAAAGATTATATGATGTCTGGGTTTTGCTTCAAAATAATCTAGTGGCAGGGTGGGGATCAGGAGAGGGTGAAACAATAGATGAAACACAATTTTTTAGATGAATGAATAATTATTGAAACCTGGTGATGGGTACAGGTGTTTATTATACTTTTCCCTCTACTTTTGTGTATATTGGATTTTTCCATAATAAAACTCTAAAAAATTATATTCCAACAACACATACTAAATGTTGTTTGTATATTTTTGAGAAGTCACTGCACTTACCTCTTTCTACTCAGTACCAGACAGAAGTTAATAACATCTTTAGGGTAAGGGGATGAAGTGTCATGGATTAGAGCACAGAGGTCTCAGTTTCCAATACTGTGGCTAATGTAAGAAGGAATGTTTGGGTATTTGCTGTACCTCTTGGTTAAAGTGCCATTTTGTATTCTTTCTCATGCTCATTTTTCACTAGCCAAAGATGGTATGTTTCATATTTAGTGGAATCTTATAACATGGTTCACCTTAGAGTAGAAGCCTGTGGAAGTATCTTGTGTAAGTATTCCTGAAGGAATTCTATTATTAGGTCTTATATGTTATGGACAGTATTAGAGGAAATTTATAGGTTGAAAGAGAAATACTGGGTAGAACAGATGGAAATACCCCTTCCTTAAAAAAAATTCTTGGTTGGCTTGGTGTGGTAATAACATGGTGTGGATTCCTTTGATTTTCTTTTCCTTTTCTCATGTTATTCTGAGGTGGGTTAGAATATGAATTTAACAGCAGGGAGGAGTGGATTTTACAAGTCGGCTAGGCACTGAGTGGGGTGGGCACCTGGGGAGGAAGGTGGAGAGATGAAGCCTCATGTTTACAATTGTTACAGTGTTAGGTCAATGGGGATCCACGGTTTGTAACTTAGATTCAGACATTTCAAAATACCTTTGCCACCAAAGTAAGTTTCTCTCCATCCCCTACTAATGATTTCACTAGAATCAGATATATGCAAATTACATTTTCCTTCTCAAGCCAAGGTTAAATAAAAGGGAAAAGGATGAAATATTGCTTATGGCAGCAAGGCTTTCCAGGGTTTGAGGTTGAATTTGGCTGTCTGTAAACCAGAATGAATCTCCTCTCAGCACAAAGCAGGAAGGGATAGAAGTGGAGAACAGTAACTTAGGCATAAACATGTTCCAGCACAGCATTTGTGTTGAACGGCTTTCTTGTTTCCTGAAACCTTGGTTATTACAGGCATTTTTCCTGCACTCTGAAAATCGTTTGGCAAATAAGGATGTCCGGTCCCTTTCTGCATTCCAGGCTGGATTCTGGCCCCATTGCAGGGAAACACCAATCTCTAACAATGCTCTTTGGGAGCAAATGCTTTGTTTTCTTTTCACTGAATCCAGCCAGGGGTCCATTCTCAGCAGCAGAGCCTGACATGGAAAATCTATTTGGAGCAACTTGGGTCCAGGAGGGAAAAATGCAATCCCAGTGTGTGGGGAAGTAGCAGGCAGCCACTATCAGGGCCAGTCATACCCACTGGCCAAGGGTGGGCACCAACATTGAAAGGCAGGCAGACATGAGCCCTATAGGTGTACCAAACCATGATAACTCTGTCCATATACATCATGCACACACTTGCCATGCCAGTCACATGAACCACACTGCCACACACACACACTCATATACACACCATACAATACCCACCTGCATGCCACATACACACACACACCCAATTACAGATACCACCCGCATTACATTAACACACATATATGCACACTTCATCAAACAGTGCATTTGGTCCAACCCCGCTATGTGCTACGGCAAAGACCACCATACTCCAGATGATCATACACTGCGTACACACACAGACTGCAGTCAGTTGGTTGCTTTCCTATTAAGTCAGGTAGGTTGCAATCCTGGACAAGTTGGGTGCCAGAGGGAAGAAGTGGATAGTGCTGGTCACTACCCTATGCTGGACCTGGGAGTAAGAGGCAGGCCTCGGTTTGAGCGCGCGTGGCGGCATGTGTGCGTGTTCCCTAGGGACTCTGGTCGCCTGAGAAGGGTGAACGAGAAAAATGTGAGAAGCGTGTGCAAAGAGGTCATGGTGTATGTGTGCGTGAGAGGAGAGAGAGAATCTCGCTCAGAGACGCGTCCGGAGCCGCCCATTGAGAGGGTCGGGCGGGCGTGTACGCTGTGTGCACAGTCCTCGGTGGAACGTGTGCAAGTGTCTGCCATTCTCTAGGCGACCCGGCTCTGAGGAAGTGTGGGAGGGAACCGTGCTTGTGAGCTGGTTTGCGAGGCCAAAAAGGAGACCAAGGCGCATTTGTCCTAACCGCCAGCCCTCCATCGGAGTCTGTCTGAGGAACAAGGGAGTAAGCGGCAAGAACTCGCCTTGGAGGGAGGCGACGCCAACGCCCGCGCTCCCGGGCCAGGCGTGCGTGAGGAGGCCCATCTCACCCAGGGCGCGTGGCGGAAGCCGTGGCGGCGAGCGCGCGCGTGTGCATGTGCGCGTGCGCGTGGGGGCGCGGCGCGGAGAGAGGCGGCAGGCCCAGCCCGGTCGCAGCAGCAACCCGGGGCTGCTCCTGCTCGAGCCAGGGACCGCCGCGCACCAGCCGCCGCGGTCGCCGCCCTCCCGCGTCTGCAGCCGGCTCGCCGTTCGGTCCGCCCAGACGACACTTCCCGGATTCCCGGCCTCGGCTCCGCGCAGAGGAAGAGGAAATGAGTGCGGCCGCTGCGCCGGCGCCCGAGCGGGGTTGGAAGAGCGAGAAAGTGGACGAGGCGCAGGCCCTGGCGCGGAGCTGCGCCGCCCGCAGACCCGACTTCCAGCCGTGCGACGGGCTCTCCATCTGTGCCACTCACAGCCATGGCAAGTGCTTCAAGCTGCACTGGTGCTGTCACCTAGGATGGTGTCACTGTAAGTGGAGCCGCGTGTCCGTCGCCCGCGGCGGTCTTGGGGGCGCCCGCGGGGCCCGGCGGGTCGCAGCCCGCGCGGTGCGGCCGGGGGCTCCGCGCTCTCCGGGGGCTGCTGCGCCGCAGGCTGGGGCCGCGCTGGGCTCCGGGTCGCTAGAACTGCCCTGGAGCGCGACGCCTGGGTTGGCGCTGCCTTGGCAACGAGAGGAATTCCCGGGGGGAGGCTAGCTGTGGTCACTGCCTCGGGAGGGGATGTCCTCGTCCCGGCAAGACCGGACTCCCTTTTTCTTTTTCTTTTTCTTTGGTCCCGGAAACGTCCAGGCCGTGTGCCGAGAAGCGGTGGAGCGTCGGCTGAGTTGACGGCCAGCGGAGGGAAAGCTGCCTTTCCGGGTCGGCGGTGCGAGAAGCGCCTCACTTTCTTCCTCACTTGGCTTTTCCGATTGAGACTCCGATTTAAGAGTCTTGGAAATCGAACTTGTCCCATTGATTGTGTTCCAAGTGAGAAAGCGTGAAGTGTAGGCACTGCTTCCAGGAAGTTAAAGGAGCCGTTTTGGAGGGCACACTCCTTCATACCCAGTTGCAGCATTTAGAGCCAAGTGTATGAGTGTGTTTAAGAATTAGAAAATAGGGACTGGGGTTATAGCTCAGTGGTAGAGCACTTGCCTAGCATGTGTGAGGCACTGGGTTCGATCCTCAGCACCACATAAAAATAAATAAAATAAAGGTATTGTGTCCGTCTACAACTGAAAAATAAAAGAATTAGAAAATAAACTGACTTGTAGATATGCTTAAAGACTCTTAGTCTAATGTATGAAAGCTGGAACTACATGGTCTTGTACCTTTCTCTGTATTTATGCTGCCTTTGATTTTTAAGTAGATTAAACTTAAGTAGCCATTTAATCAGAATTCCACAATTTGATTAGTTCATAGTATTTGGTCTTTCTCTGTCTGCTGAATTGTTTCCTTTTAGAAATACATTCTAAAGTTAGTTTCCACATAATCTTAGAATAGAGGAGTTTGGCATGCTTATTTAGGACACAAAATTTTCAAGTGATCTTAATATTATTTTTTCCTTGTTGGTTAGAGAAAGTGACTCACCACAGATGCTGTATATAACATCCTTTTTTACATTAACTGAACACGATTGAATATTTTTAGTCAAATTTATGAATTAAGGGATAGAAAATCCTTGCATTTTCTTTACAAATTCAAAGCACATGGAGCAGTACTGTTTTTGCCTTCCATCTGCTGATGGATCAGTTTCTTCTTATGTCTCACTATTCATTCTTATTGTGCTCCCAGTTAGAAAGCAATGGGGACAGGTTACATAGTTGGAAGTAGCAATCACGGGAAACCTTGGTGCTAAATAAAGTACACACGTAGGAGTCTGGTGAGTCCATTTAACTGCTAAAGCATCCTGTGGAGTATGAGGAATGTTAAATTTGGTCCAAGTCAGTGCCTGTTTACAGCATCTCTTCTAAGTGCACCATTACCGATGGAAACATTATGGTCTAATCAGCCAGCTTCTTCCTTCATTAGCCTTGACTCTTAGAATACTCTTCCTTATAAGGAGCTGAAATCCTTACTTTCTAACTTCTTTCTACTGGTCCTGTATATGCCTTATGAGATCATATAGAACAAATTCTTATTCAGAATATTCCTGTTTGAGCTGTTCACATATATGTTTCTGAATATGCATAGGATTTTTTTGTTTTTGCAGACATTGACTATCTTATCTTTATATCCCTGGCCATTCTCATAATGAAATATTTCCCTGGTGTTGTCAGTAATGGGTTTGAATTTCTTGTTCATTGAGTGACTTAATGAAGATAGCCATCATTTTCCTCTGAAGCCATTGTTTTTTCCTGTTTATAAATTTTCCACTCCCTCTGTCCTTCCTATTTTAGAATAATATCCAGGCTCCTAAGCATCCTGGTTCTGTTCTGAACATGTGTCAGTATGGTTATGATCCTGTAAAGGTTGTGACCCCCAAAAAGATAGGTGGTATCCTAGGTGTGGTCTGATCAGACCAGAGTGGAGCAAGATTGGGTACATCCCATCTTTGAGATACTTCTGTGGCTGCAGCTAGAATCACATCAGCTCTTCTGATATCCACATCTTATCATGCTGAGCTTGCTGCTGTCATATTGAAATAATCATGTTATCAGCTAAAGCCATTGAATGGGCCCTTCAAAAAAGAAAAAAACAAAAACCATCATTTGGGGGCAATTAAGCTAGTTGTGACAGTTGTCCATTTTAAAATTATAGATATATATTTAGACACAAGTATAGGTACCTTAGATATTTTTCCTTATTACGTCTTATTTTAGGAGGATTAGCTCATTTTTCTGACTTACTATGTTTTCTAATTCCAGTTTTTAAAATATATGTATTAGTTATTACTCCTTGGTTCGTGTCATGCCCATCTTAGACGCTAAGAGTGTATGTTAACTTTCTACACCTTCATTCTAGTTATTGATAAAATAGTAAAAGTAGGAGAAATCTATATATAGAGTCCTGAAACTCCTTAGCAGTTCACTAATGACTACTTAAGTTGTTCACACAATTACCTAATCACCTAGGTATACTGTTATTCATCTTTTATTTCTCATGTCCACATGGCTATAACAAGAACTGGTCAGAGAGCCTTATTACAATCCTACTAACAGAATTTTTACTGCTTCTTTCTGATCTGTGATCTATCTTTTGAATTTTCTCTTGAAAAAAAAAAAAAAAAAGACATTAATGTGGTGTAACTTAGACTGGTTCCACAACTGCTTACCACTTTCTTTTCTAATAGTTAGTAGCTGATTTAATTTAACTTAATTTAATTTTTGACATAAGGGGCTTTATTAAGCAAACAAAGTGTCTCCCTGCAGGGTAAGAGAGAAAACGAGAGGAAAAGAGAAAGGGCACGCGCTAGAGAGAATGAAAAGTGAGGAGAAGAGAGAAGGAAGGTGAGTAGGAGAGAGAAAGCATGAGAAAAGATCTAGAAGCTGATTTTAAATAAATGATAGGAATTTATTGATTTTAAATAAATGATCAGAATTTTGACACCTTTCCTATTGGTGTCAAAGATAGATGTCAAGTATATTGTACTGTTGTTGGCAATTCTGATTTTAAAGTGAGTCCTATGTTCATTTGCTCTTTTCTAGTCCTCAGCCAGGCTCTGGTTCTTGTGGTTCCTGCCTGGGCAGCAGTTCAGTGATCCATTCACAAGGAGCTGTGGCATTAAAAGCAGCCAGGTGCTGTGTTATGGTCTTCTCATGTGATTGGGCATTAATTCTTTCTACTCTTTGTAGCCCAAACAGCATTTTTTTCTTCAGAAGAAGTAAGTTAAGATACTTAAGAAGTTCATTTGTTCGTTTGTTCTTTCTTCTTTCTTTTCCTTTCTTTTGTTCTTTCTTTGCTTTCTCTCTTTCTCTGTCTCTGTCTCTGTCTCTTGTATTCATGAAACATTTCAGTTCTAAGCATGCACATGTCATGAGTACCTTCTCTTTATGAGACATTATTATGGAAATAATACAGATATGAATATATCTGGATTCTGACCTTTAAGTTCCATGCTATATTTGTTTTGTGATTCCTTTACACTCAAAAATGATACGGCTGAGAAAACTATTGACCAAAACTGAGAATACCAAATTGAGAGGATTCCCTTTTACTTGAAAATGGTAGATTCAGAACAAATAAAGGAAATTTAGGACTATATAATTGATATTAAAGTTGTGAAATTTATAACCTTATTAAATAGAAAAGACTGGAAAAAATGAACATTTATAAAAGATGTAGAAAGCTTGTATACATATTCATAGATGCAGTGCTTGGTGCATTATTACATAATTAGTGTATTTGGGTGATGACTGACTTTTGATGTCTAGGAGGAAAACCATAACCTTTCCTATTGGTGTCAAAGATAGATTATTTTGCTGAGTAAACAATAACTCTGAATCTGTTACTTAATCTTTTCCTAGTAAGGAATGATATTGGACTGAATAAGTGAAGGTTTCTAGGAGGAGTCTTGAGAAAGGAAAAGACATGACTTGGTTAGAGTAGGATAGGGAAAAATAAACCATATGCAGGTATTGTGAGAGAGTTTTGTGGCTAGAGGGGGCAGATGATTTAGAAGAAAAAAGAAATTAGGTTGGTGGAGATAGAGATAAGTGGGTGGACTTTAGAGATATTGAGGTGAAATCTATAGGCTCAATTAGACTTGAAGAGTAAGAGGCAGGTTATTAAAAATAACTTCTGGACTTCTGGAATTCTGCATTTTGCAGCTTAGATGGATGAAAAATCAGGATTGGGAGGAAGATCATGAATCCATGTTTGGATTCATTGTGCTTAAGCTGCTTTTGTCATCTCATGGTGATGTCAGTAGGCCATTAGATAGAGGAATCTGAAAATCAGAGGGGAGATCTGGGCTAGAGATAACATGGAAGTCATTTACTTATTACTGTTTGCAGTTGTAGCCATGATGAAACTTGAGATTGCCAACGGGGAGAAGGTAGCACGAGAAGTAAAGAAAACCCTTCGGCTTTCCTTTAGAACACTAGTGTTTAAAAGTCTGGATACAGGAGGATAACTTCAGAGGAGTCTAGAAAGAGATGGCTAGAGAAGAGAAATAGGAATAGTATTGCAGAATCCAAGGGAAATGAATAATTACAGAAGGAGTACTTAGATGAACCCCATTTTCAGCAGGTTCTTAGATGCTGGTGAAATACACTAGTAGTAATTTTCTTTACTGAAGAGGATGATGAAAGGGTTGAATCTTGACTTTAGGATTATGCTTAATTGAAGTATTAATCAAAGCTATTTGAGACAGTAATACTTGAAGGTAAAAAGGGGATAAAGTGCCAGGAGTGTCCTTGATGTAGGACACATAGGTTATTTTTAATATTTATTCAATGATTACTTTGTGCTGGAGTAAACTTAATATACTGATCACTTACTAGCCAGTTATGTCATCATATCCATTTTAGGACTGAGAAAAATAAGCCTAGAGAGGTTAAGTAACTTTCCTTGGGGGCTAGTAAAGGCTGGAACCTAGATTGGATCCAAGTCATGGCTGATTCTAGGACCTGGACTTGGAACCACTGTTGGTACTCCAGTACAATTTAAAATTAATGAGCAGAGCAGAACCAACAGAGCTCAGCTCCACTAAAGCCAATGATGGGGAAAGTTTAAGAAATGGGCAAGTTGTATCCATTGCAGCAGTGAAACCCAGAAGCTGAGTACTGTAAAAAGGTCACTGGATGTTGTGAGGAGTACAACCCCAAGTGAAGGGTTAAGAAAGAGAAAGTGATTAGATGATGACAGGCAGGGTTGAGTGGGTGTACACAGTATGATGTAGGTGCCACCAGCAGAACTCAGAGTTGGCTTAATAAAGTCACATAAAAGATGAGCTCAACTTTCTGCAGAAGACATCTTAAAGGCTGTCGGTTTCTTTCAGGTTGAAAGCAGGAAGAGTGGGATTGATGTTGTCTAATAGATGATATTAGCATATCTAAAGAAAGACTGTTACATCAGAAGGTGGATGGGCCGCATAGAAATGTGGAAAGAATGGGAACTGGAGAGGTGGAATCCGCAGGTGCTTTTCAGGTCTGTTGAGAGAAGGTGGTATGTTGACTAGCCTTCGTGGGCTTGGGGCAGGGCTTTCCCTGAAGACCGGGTTATAATTCCTGTTTATAGATCTCCTATATGGAAACAAGGAGCTGTTAGAGAATTCAAGTGTCTGGACCTTAGGGCAGATAAATATGCTTCTTGCCGTTAATAAATTAGCATTGTAGTTCTCATGTGATTCTGTTCTCTTTTCCCGCTTTTATACGACTCTACAGAAACTCAGCAAGATCAAGCTCTCACTTCCCTAGGAGAAAGCTAGTTGGTTTTTCCAAAGGACATCTTGATCACTTCTATGACAGTAGCTAGAGAGAATGTATTCAAGAAGGTTGACAGTGAAACCAAGGCTCCCCCCGCAAAAAAAAAAAAAAAAAAGAAAAAAGAGTGGGAGGCTGATTAGTTAGAAAGCTCAATTTATGCTTTTTTCCTGAGAATGAAGATTCTAACCATGTCTAGTGATTCAAGGATGAGAATACACTTTTTAAGAGGAGAATAGGGTTCCAGATGAGTTTCTTCAAAGCTCTTCCAAGTAGAGTAGGGAAAGCTGATAGGTAGGGAAAATTGTTGGTGTCTTTCCATCCCAGCAGTGTTTACGTCTGGTTGCATGAACCCCAGCAATAACAACACGTACTGCTTACATATGGGCACAGTTAGGAATCATTGTGTATGTGTTAGTTCATTCAAACCTTGCGAAACTTGTGGGGCGAATACTCTTACTATCCCTCTTTTTGATCAGGAAACTCACGCAAGTTCACATGTAGTACTCCTGGTGGCCTGTGGTAGCTACTCATTAGAATGTTACAGACTCACTGGCACCAGGGCAGCTGGTTTCTTGGTTCTGCTGAAGGTACTGTGAGGATGAATTCAACCGTTTTAAATTCTCTTTGGAATAAGCAGAAATTAAATAATTAAGTAAGAATGGCTTCTGATTTTAAGAGAAGGGCAATTATCTGCAACATGGATGTTTTCAGATTTTTCATGAATGCCATAAAGCTGTGCTTTTAAAAAACATTTGATGCCAGGCATGGTGGTGCTCACTTGTAATTCCAGCAACTTGGGAGGCTGAGGCAGGAGGATCTCAAGTTTGAGGCCAGCCTCAGCAACTTTGTGAGACCCTGTCTTTAGAATAAAAGAATAAAAAGGGTTTTGCTGTAGCTCAGTGGAAGTGCCTTGGGTTCAGTCCCCACTGTGAGGGCGCACACACACACAAATTTGATAATGTGCAAATAATACTTTAAAAAAAAAACACGCAAAAATGTGTGACATGAAGCTTCAGTCATGCCATAGCCTCAAATAATTCCTAACTTTTAGGTGTGAGCCTTTTTTTGGGTTTAGACTTGCATACAGACCTTTTAGTTGTTACCTGCAGGCCTGTTGAACTGAGACTTAAACAGAGGCTTTTGAGGGCCTTTCTGTGGTAATTTCTTACATTACAAAGTCTTCATTTCATTTAAGTTTGTTCTTGTGTTACAGAATCTCACTGCTATAGGAAAGAGTATTTCTAGAGAAATTAAGCAATATTGATTTCAGATAAATATAGGAGCACATTTGACATGTGTCTAAGAGATGAGCTTTTCTGAAAACTGATGAATAGTTCATACGTAGACTGTGGAAGGCAGAGGTGTCCTAGAAGAAATGAGAAGCCTGATGTCAGACACAACTGTCTGGCATCATGCCCATGACAACCATGGTCCTTCTACTTCTCGGCATGGTGATCCTGGACAGTCTTCTCAACCTCTTTCAGCTTCACTGCTCCCTTCTGTGAAACAGGAATAAGAACCCTTACCAGGGTTTCTGAGAGAAGCTTAAGAACATATAAGCAAGGTATTAGCCAATCTAGTATCCTGGTGGCAGGCTCTTGAGTTGGACTTAATGTTTCCATCATAGCTCTGCCCTTTTTCTAGTTATGTGGTTTGGGAAATTACTTAAACCTGTCTTTTCCCTCTCTCCTTTTTTCTTTCCTCCTTCCTTTTTCTTTGCCTACTTGGAATTGAACACAGGGGTACTCTGCCACTAAGCTACATCCCAGCCCTTTGTATTTTGAGACAGGGTGTTGCTAAATTGCACAGGCTGGCCTTGAACTTGTGAGCCTCCTGCCTCAGCCTCCTGAGTAACTGGGTGTATGGATGTGTGCCATCACCCCTGGCGCAGTTCTCTCATTTTCTTTCTTTTTTTTTTTTTTTTTTTTTTTTGTGGTGCTGGGGATCGAACCCAGGGCCTTATACTTGCGAGGCAAGCACTCTACCAACTGAGCTATCTCCCCAGCCCAGTTCTCTCATTTTCAATATGGTAATAATGATAATGTCAGCCTGATAGCGTTGTGATTATCCTTAGAGTTTTATAGAAGCAAGAAAAACGAATAAATTGAAGAACACAAAAGCACACAAAACGACTGTTATGACTGACTGTTTTTCAACCTTGAGTGCAATCCAGATTCACATAAGTTTACTATAGTCTCCTTTAATCATTCTGAAACAATGATACATTTTTTTTATGACATTGAATTTTTTGAAGAGTGTGTGTTCTGTAGAATGTCCCATATTACACACTTGCCTCTTGTCTCCTCATGATTAGATTTTGGGTGAAATTTGGTCAGGTTACTGCATAGGTGAACTTGTGTCCTTACAGCATCACAAGAGAAGGCAGAGGACCTCAGGTGCTCCACCACTGCCGCCGCTGAAGTGACCACTGCAGGTTGACCCATTGCAAATGAACCTTTTCCCTTAAATATCCTGCTCCCCAGCCAACTT
Source organism: Sciurus vulgaris (assembly GCF_902686455.1). NCBI lineage: Eukaryota > Metazoa > Chordata > Mammalia > Rodentia > Sciuridae > Sciurus > Sciurus vulgaris. Next base: position 88,224,076 of record NC_136470.1, read on the forward strand.
TAATGCTGTGATTTAGGCATTGGCTGAAGGTCCTTGCATGTGTCACTTTATTACAGTGGTGGCTACAAAATAGTGATCTAATTCTGTTGTTCCTCCTACCATCCAGTGGCACCTTCTCTCTGAGGTGGAGTTTCTCTTCTTTACCTGCACACCTTTGTTTTAATTGTTATTATAAACTGTATCTTTTTCATCCAGTGTGTTGTAATCAAACGTCATCGTTCTTTTCAGTGCTCAACCGTCTCATGATTGGGCAGGGAGCGTTGCTTCAAGCTGGCATCTGTGTCCTTTTCACAAGTCTTCTCGTTTGTTGATCACTTCCCAGTTTTCTGGCACAGCAGGTTGTTCCAGGCTTATCTAATAATTCTCTGCCCCAGATCAGAAAGCTAGTGTTTTTCCAAGAAGCCCAGATTCTTTTTTTGTGAGAAATGGTGAGAAAACCATCATCTGGTCCCATGGTGTGCTTGTTTCCGCTGGATATTGTTGCATCTCTGTGTGTCCTTCATCTTTGCTTAATGCCCGCATGTATTTCCTTTCTCTGTTATTAAAACCCTAGTTTCCAGTACATCATGATATTTACTCATTTCTTCTGTGCTCAGCCTGCACACAAGATAGGTCAGAGATTACTATGTCAGTACCACTACCAACAACAAATGGATGACTAAAGTTTAAGATTCTTTGCATGCTTTTGTCTTCAGACATCCTAGAAGAGCTGTGTGGTGAAAGAGCTCCGGAGCTCAGATGTTTGTTGAATTGCATGTTTATTTCCTGATGGTCATCTTAATGTTTCTCATTCTGATCAATTGTTAGCTTCCTTTTTTCATCTTCTTTCAATTAGACTTTTATTTTGAGATAATCGTAGCTTCACTGCAGTCACGAGAAATAATACAAAAGAGGTCCTATGTACCGTTTATCCAGTTCTCCAGTGGTAACATCTTGCAAAGCTGTAGTACGACCCCACGGCCAGGGAAGTGACATTGATGCAGTCAAGATAAAGGACAGGGATGGCTCATACTGGCCTTCTAGAGCCACACACATTTCGTCTCTGGTCCCAACCCCTCATCAGTCCCTGGCAATCCCTAACCTGTTCTGCATTTCTTTGGTTTTATTTCCAGAATGCATATACATGGACTCACACACAGTACGTAATCTTTCGTGATTGGCTTTTTTCACTTACCATAACTCTCCTTGGAGATTCATCCAGGTTGCTGAGTATATCAAGTGTCCATTTGTTTGTTTTTCTTTGTTTCTTTCTTAGAAACAGGCAGATCACAGACTTACTGAAAGCAGAAACGAATGTAACGCTCTGTGGAGTGGAGGGAGTGGGCTGAGCCGGGGAACAGCTCAGGCCCCTCTCGTTTCTTTTCACTGCCAAACAGCGTTCCATGGTATACACATACCACAGTTTGTTCGACCATTCATTTATTAAAGGACATTTAAATTATTTCCAATTTTAAAACAGATAAATCTGTAAATATTTGTGTATATTTTTCTGTTTGAATGTATGACTTCGTTTCTCCTGGATAAATGTCCATAAATGCCACTGCTAGGTTGTATGGTAGTTACACATTTAATATTTTAAAGAAATGCCAAACTGTTTTGCAGAGGGACTGTAGCATTTTACATACTGTATTAGTCAGGGTTCTCTAGAGAAACAGAATCAACAGGAAATATGATTATAAAAAGGGGATTTGTTATATTGGCTTACACGACCAGAAGCTGGATAGTCCAAAATGGCTGTCTGCAGGCTGGAGAGCTAGAAGAACAGTAGCTGCACAGTCCAAGAGACAGAAGCACCGAAACAAGAAGGATCAATAGTGCTACCCTAGTCTAAGACCAAGGCTTCTGGAAACTACCTGGAGAATCACTGGCAGAGTCAGCTTTGGAAGAGTGAAGAAGCAAGAGTCTAATATCTTCAGATGATTGAAGCAGCAATCAAGAACCCATTTAAAAAGAGCTGAGCTTGCGTCTGCATCTGCTTCCTTGTTCTTCCAATTTTTATTCCATCTAACCCACCATCCTGTTGGGCAGTGCTGGCCACGCTTAGGGAGGGTCTCCACTTCTGTTCACCATCCCACATTCAAATCATTCCTACACATGCCCTCGTTAACACACCCAGGAGCCTCTTAATCATTGGCATCTCTTAATCCAATCAAGTTGACAATTCAAATTAACATGTGTGAGTGGTTCAGTTTCCTCATCACTTCCTTGCCAGCCTTTGGTGTTGTCTTAGCCATTCTCATAGGCGTCCTCTCAGTTTGGGCTACTATAACAGAGTACCATATTTTATACTTATAACTAGAAGATTATTTCTTAAGAAACTTGTCATGGAGGTTGATAGCCCAGTCTCCAGATATTTTAGCTATTCTTGTTCCTTTGCCTGTCCACATGAATTGTGGAATAATCTCAACTAAACCTATTTTTTAAAAAATCATTAGTATTTTGATAGGAATCACAGTAAATCTGTGTATCAGTTACAGATGTTTGATGTCATTCATCAATATTATATAGCTTTTAGCATATGAGTCCTACACGTTTTGTTAGAATTTCACATAAACACTTAAATTTTTTGAGTGATTGTAATTGTTTTTACATTTTCAATCTTGGTGCTCTGTCTTCATTGCCACCATATAAAAATATTGTTTATTTTTTTATGTTACCTTTTTATCCTGTGGCCTTGCTGAGTTACCTTTTTTAGTTTTAGGAGGCTTATAAAAATTTCAAATAAATTCCTTGGGATTTTCTACACTGTCTTCCATTTTAAAACAGGGATGGTTTGAGTTTTTGCTTTCAAAGCTATATGTCTTCCCACACCCTGCCTTTTCTTGCTGTATTGCACTGGCTAGAATTTTGAGCCCTGTGTTGAATAGGAGTGCTGAGAGAATGTGTCTGTACCTTGTCCCTTCATCTCAGGAGGAAAGCACTGAATCTTCCACTCTTTGTGTAATGGCAGCAGTAAGCTTTTTGTAGGTATTCTTTTTCAAGTTGAGGATGTTCCCCAATATTCCTATTCTGGGAGGTTTTTTCCTATCATGAGTAGGTATTAAACTTTCAAATGCTTTTTTCTGTATCAATTGATGTGATCCTGTTATTTTTCCTCATTAGCCTGCTAATATGGTGGATTATATTGATTTGTTTTCAAAAATTGAACCAGACTCACGTTCCTGAAATAAATCCCATTTTGTTATGGTATATAATTCTTTTTATGTATTGCTGAATTCTATTTGCTAATAGCTTAAGGATTTTTCTGTCTGTTTTCATGAGTAGTGATGGTCTGTAGTTCCTTGTACTATCTTCAGGTTGGTATTATACTCTTACTCGCTTCAGACAATGAATTGGAAAGTTTTCCTTTTCGTATTTTCTGGATGAAAACGTATAGACTTGATATGAACTTTTCTTTAAATGCTTAGTAGAATTCTCTAGTGAAACCATATTGACCTGGAGATTTTTTTTTTTTTTTTTTTTAGTTTAAAATTCATTTCAGTTCAATTTAAACACCTGGTTTCCTCAGTAGTAATAAGGCTATTCAAATTATTACCAATGAATGAGTAATGGTAGTATGCATTTTTAAATGAGTTGTTTCATTTCTTTCTAAGTTGTCGACTTTTTGTATGGAGTTGTTCATAGTAGTTCCTGGTTCGACTCTTTATATTTTCCTTGTCTGTGGTGATATCCTCTGCTTCATCCCTGGTATTGGTAACTTGTGTGTTTTGTCTGTATTCTTGTTTTGTCTGTATTCTTGCTAGAGGTTTTTCATTTTTGTTGAACTTTTCAAAGAACCAGCCACTTATTTCATTGATTGTCTCTACTGTTTTTCTGTCTGCCATCTTTGATTTCTGTTGTAATTTTTATTATGCTCTTCCTTCTCCATTTGAGTTTTTAAAAATTTTTTTTGTAGTTTTAGATGGATTTTATTTGTTTATTTTTATATGTGGTGCTAAGGATTGAACCTAGTGCCTCACACATGCTAGGCAAGCACTCCACCACTGAGCTACAGCTGGAGCCCTCCATTTGGGTTTATTTTGAAAGCTGCTTTTTATAACTCAGATCATGAGTTGGGAGCTTAGATTACTGATTTGAGATTTTTTTCTTCTTTCTAGCATATGCGTTTATTGATATAAAATTCCCTTTAGCACTGCTTTAGCTGTGATGAATTTTGATGTGTTTTATTTTTATTTTCATTAAGTTCACTGTATCTTTTTTGATTTCCCTTGAAACTTACTTTCTGACCCATGGATTTTGAAGTGTGGTTTAGTTTCCAGGTGTTCACTGTTTTCCTGTTATCTTTCTGTGAATTAATTTCTAGTTTGATTCCATGTTGTATGATTTTAATTTTTATGACATGGCTGAGGATTTTTTATGGCCCAAGATATGGACTGAGTGTCATGAACACTTGGAAAGAATGGGTATTCTGCTATTATTGGGTGAAGTGTTCTGTGTGTCTCTTGTTTATTTCGTGGCTGAGATTTTCAACATCTTTATTTTTTATCTACATGTTCTGTCAGTGGTTGAAAGAGGGGTGTCTCCAACCAGTTGTGGATCTGTCCTTTCAAGTCTGTTAGTTTTTGCTGGACCTGGGTTTGCATTTCTTTTGTTAGTACATACCCATTTTACAATTGTTATGTTTTCTTGTAAGGTTAACCCATTTGGGCTGGGGTGGTAAAGCGCTTGCCTAAAATGTGTGAGGTTTGATCTCCAGTACCATGTAAAATAACTAAATAAATAAAGGTATTGTGTCCACCTACAACTAAAAAAAAAAAAGAAAAGATTGACCTATTTGTCATTATCTAATTTCTCTGTTTTGTAATTGTATTTGCTCTGAAGTCCATTTTCTCTGATATTAACATAACCACACTTGCTTTCTTTTGTTAATGCTTGCATGACCTGTCTTTTCTATTTTTATCCTGTCCATACTGTTAAATATGGAGTGAGTTTCTTGTATGTAGCAAATAGTTGGTCATGCTTTTTAAGTCTCTTCCAATCTCTTATTTGATGTATGTAGACTACTTACATTTAATGTAATTGATATGTTAGGGATTAAGTCTGCCATTTTATTTTTTGTTTTCTTAATTTTCTCCTTTTTCATTTCTCTGTTTTCCTTTTCCTGTTTCCCCATGAGTTACTTGAACATTGTTTTACAATTCCATTTGGATTTATCTGTAATATTTTGAGTGTCCTCTGTGTAGCTTTTTAGTGGTTGCTATATTACATTACATATATATGATATCATAGTTTTTTAAAATATCTTTTTAGTTGTCAGTGGAGTTTTATTTTTTTCATTTATTTGTATGAGGTGCTGAGATTCAAACCCAGTGCCTCACACATGCGAGGCAAGTGCTGTACCACTGAGCTGTAACCCCAGCCCACATCATAGTTTTTAACCAGTTTGAATTAAGCATAAAAATTCTACTTCCCTTCATGTCCCTTTGGCTTCCTCCACTTAAAATATAATCTTCTTAATATGTTTATTCTATATGTATTTAGAACCATGTCAGACAGGGTTATAATTTCTGTTTTAACTGTCAAATGTAATTTAGGAAACTGAAGAAGAAAAGGAAAGTAACTTTTTATCTATTGTATTTTTTCTTTTTTTCTGATTTTCCAAGGTTTCTTTTCTGGTGCTTTTCAAAAGAAAACTTTTGGCCTTTCTTTTAGAGTGTGTCATATTGTGGCAAATTCTCTTCATCTCAGAATATTGTGCTTTCCCTTTTGTTCCTGAAGATGTTTTTGGTGGGTGTATGATTCTGCATTCTTCTACTTTCGGCACTTGGTGGGGCGGGGGCTGTGGGGGAACCTCTGCCACTTCTTTTGGCCTCTAATGAGAAATCCATTGTCATTTGAACTGCTTTCCTCTTATGGATAAGGTTCTCTCTTCCTCTCTCTTCTTTCAAGATTTGTTCTTTTTCTTTAATTTTCAGAAATTGGATTTCTCTGCGTTGTCCTGGTTCAACTTTTTGATTCTGTAGGTTTATGTTCTTGGCCAACTTTGGGGAGTTTTGGGCTCTTGTTTCTTCAGGTACTTTTGCAGCACTGCTCTTTTTCTCCTCTCCTTTCAGGACCCCAATAAAATTAATATTAGATTTTTAAAAAATTACACATGCATGGTCCCTCCCTGAGGTGCTTCCCTTTTTAAAAAAAGTATATTTTCTCTCTCTTGTTCAACTTGGGTGATTTCTGTTGCTTCGTTTTGTAATTCAGTAAAAATTTTCTCTTCCATTCTTTTGTCAAGTCCATCACTGAGCTTTTTATTTTGGTATTATTGTATTTACTTTGGCATTATATTTTTAGTTATTGTATTATTAGATGGATCTTTATTCTGTTTCTTTCAGAGACTCTCTCTCTTCTGAGGCTTTTTATGTCTTCAGTTGTTTGGAATGTATTTACAGTAGCTCACCGAAGTGTTTTTTATCATGCTGCTGCATTGTCAGATACTTCTAACCATTCTGTCATCACAGTTTTGACATCTGATGGTCCGTTCTTTTTCTATTTGATTCTTCCTGGTTTCTTGCTGTGACAAATGATTTACAATTAATACCCAGACATTTTGGATTATATTATGGGACTCTGGATCTTATTTAAACCTTGTATTTTTAATGACTTAAAAAAAAAAAAAAAAAGACACACCATTCTGGCAGGGGAAGGAGATTGCCTCATGACTGCCAGATGGAGTAGCAGTCCAGAGTTCACGCTTGGCCCCCTGTGGACTCTGTGTGTGGGACTCCTCACTGCTGGGTGGGAGAGGGAGCTTTGCTCTCCTTTAGGTCTTCCCTGACCCTCAGGTGTGGCCCATTTACCACACAGTTCTGACTTTTCACTAGGCCTCTGACCCCTCCGGGTTAGGGTGTTGAAGTGCTTCATCAGAGCGTTGCAGGGTGGAAATCCAGCTTACCCTTCAGCCTCCGATCTCCAGGCTTTGCTGGCATGAATCTGGGTGAATATATAGTTTTTTTTCTCTGATGTTGAACAGGAGCTGAACAGTTACCATCTAAAAGTTTTCTGTCATTTTAGGTTATTCTTTTCCTATTGGCTAGAGAGAGAAAGCAGGTGTTCAGACTGCTTTCGTCTGCCCCATTGGTGTCCTGGTAGATAGCTCTTCACATAGATCTGGGATATATGAAAGGAGAGGATACATACAATAAGCCTTGGGAACTCCCTGTCATTGGGTTGGTGGTTTTTGGGCCCTGAGGTTTCTAGTGGGTCAGGCATATTCTATCTGCCTTTCATTGTTTTTTTTTCTGTTTACTTCATATTTACGGGGTTTTTCTTTGTACTTAGTGGGAAGGAATAGGGAAAAGTATGTCCACTCTATCTTCCTGAGAATACTAGCCTCCATCTCTGACATGGTTTTAATTTTAAATATATAAAAAAATTCATGGTTCAAAAGTGAATATATATAAAAAAAGAATACTGAAAAAGTTCATTTGTGTTTCTATACTTGACTACTTGATTCATTCACCTTTTGTAAGATATTATTTTGATTCATTTTGTTTTATTCTATTTTTTTGCAAATTTATGTGCATTGTATATGCACATATGTATGCATGTTTACATATTTATCTGCCTATATTTATTTATTTTTATATAGTGCTGAGGATCGAACCCAGTACCTCACATGTACTAGGTGAGTACTCAACCGCTGAGCCACAATCCGAACCCTCCCCTTTTTTCTTCAAAGCTAGTCATACTCTAGTACTTTTTGCCTTGTGATTTTTTTCATTAGACAATATACCCTAAAAATCATTTCTTAACTTTTTTTTTTGCGGTGCTGAGGATTGAACCCAGGGCCTTGTGCTTGCAAGGCAAGCACTCTACCAACTGAGCTATCTCCCCAGCCCCCATTTCTTAACTATTTATAGATATGCTTCTCATTTCTTTATGCTTAAATGGCACTCTGTTGCATAGTTATGCAGATTTTTAACCAATCTCTTCTTACTGGGCATTTTGTTTCTCATTTATACTCCTTTACATAGTGTTGCAACTATAATTGTGTATATATGGAAGTATGTCTTTAAAGTCCTAGCACCCGGTTGCCGTGTTAGAGAATCAATGTTTGCGTTGGTTTGTTAGGCTTGCCAAGTGCTGTTCAAATGGGTTGTACCATAGTCCTCCCGTCAGTAGCTTATAACAATGACTGGCTCCTCAATATGCTTCCCAGCAAAGCATGTTGTCAGACTTTTGAGATTTTGTTCATGTTATAGGTGAAATAGTCTATCAGTGTAGTTTTATTTGTACCTTTCTTGTATTTTAGTGAAGTTGAGCCTATTTATTTTACCTCCATTCTGCTGAGATATTTTCACTGATTATAGTCTTCCAGTATAGTGGAGATGTCAGTCACTGTCTTCTGGATTTACTTGTTGTTGTGGAGAAGCTAGCTGTCAACTGACATTCCTTTCAGGGTTATCCATCTCTTTTTCTCTTTAACTGCTCTTAAGGTAGTCTCTTTGTTTTTAATCTTCTACAAATCTCCATGTTTAGATGTGGAATTCTTTTTATTTATCCTGTTTCAGATTCATTGAGATTCTTCAGTCTGAATGATGTCTTTCATCAATTTAAAAAATACCTGACTCACTCACTCTTCAAATTTTGTCCTTTCCCTATTCTCACATCTGGAACTGGTGTGTTTTATATGATTTCTCTTATCCTCCATATCTTTCAACCTCCATTTTACATTATGAATCCCTTTGTCACTTCTAATACATTCCAGGCAATTTTTTTCAGATATGACTTTTAGTTTACTCAGCTTAGCCAAGTTGCATCTGCCATTAAGTTAACTCATTGAGTTTTTCATCTTACTTTTGTAGGATTTTTTTCTTTAAGAGACAGGAGTCTCACTTTATTGTGCAGACTGTTCTGGGAATAGACTCCAGTGACCCTTCTCCTCAGCCTTCCAAGCAGCTGGGACTACAGCCATGCACCACAATGCCTTCCCTTCTGTCTTGTATTGTAGACCTTCTTTTTGATTCTTCTTCAGATAGTCTTTTTGAAAAGAACTTGCTCATTTTTAATAGTTACTTGTTTTCACCCAAGTTTTATTCCTTTTATTTCTTCAAATATGATGAATGTGCTTATTTTATATTTTGTTTTTGATAGTTTCAGTATTTGAAGCTTCGTTGATCTGATTCTACTTTATTTTACCGTGTGACTTGCTTGTTTGCATATTTTGAGATTTATAACTGTGAACTCCTGTTTCTTGAAATGTTATCCCTTGGGAATTCTGCAGATAGGATTTACTTTTGCCAGAAGCCTGAGTGCACTATTAGCATAGAGTTGCTTTGAGCTGGGGCTGGGGAGATAGATCAGTCGGTGGAGTGCTTGCCTTGTAAGCACAAGGCCCTGGGTTCGATCCCTAGCACCCAAAAAAAAAAAAAGAATTGCTTTGAGCTAAACAAATAGCCTGATGTGTTTGGACTGCTTAGGAAGGGTGAAGCTTGAAACCGATTGAAGGAGACACCTTTTGTTTATGAATTACATTCCCCCTTCTTTTCTTACATCCTGAGTTCAAGACATGTAAAACCTCTTGGGAATAGGTTTATTTCTAGTGTATTCTTACACTGATGCCAAGTTTTTGGAGAGTTTTGTCTAAGACTGTCGTTGGTAGGCCTAAAGCTTTGTCTTCTGAACTCTGAGCTATCAAAAAGCCGTAGAAACCAAGGCTAAAGTTTACCTATTCTAACAAATATCCTCAAAGTGAACATCATGTTCACTTTTCTGCTTGGTTCACTAACTTTCTACCTTCTGTTTTTTTAAGTTTGTTTTACTGAGTATTTCTTACTTTTTTTTTTTTTTTTTTTTTTTTTGTAGATCATCAATGTAGTGTAGAATACTGAAAATTCTGCAGCATTTTTCAATAATTTCAGTGGGAAGCTTAGGTTATCTGCTATACCATATGGTCTGAAACAGGTCTATCTTAGAATTCCTGTTATAGACTGGGCGTGGTAGCACAGTGACTATAATCCCAGCAATTTGGGAGGCTGAGGCAGCAGGATCTCAAGTTTAAGGCCAGCCTCAACAGCTCATTGAGGTCCTAAGCAACTTGTGAAACCCTCTCTCAAAATAAAAAATAAAAAGGCTGGTGACTTAGCTCAATGGTAAAGTGCCCCTGGGTTCAATCCCTAGTACAAAAAAAAAAAAAAAAAAAAATTTGCTGCTGTATTGTATGTTTTATTAAAAGTTGTTTCAAAGCATTTTTTGGGGAACATGGATTGTGAATTTATGTAATAAGAAGCAGTAAATGTATTAATCCTTTATAGAACTAGATACCAGACTTCAGGCAAACTGTGTTATGACATTATTTCTTGGTTACTTTTTGTTGATTGCAAAGCACCTTCAGAACATTGGGGAAGTTTCTCCATAGTCACAGACTTATGGTTAACTTTCAGGTTAAATTACAACTTCTGTATAATTATTTTAATTTGGGTAGGGTGGATAGTCATTTAATTGACTATCCACAATTTGTAGATTGTCAAGCACTTTAAAATTACTTTAGAGCCACAGTGAGTTACCACTTTACATCTACTGTGTTGTCAGTAATAAAGAAGAGAGAATCACAAATGTTGGTAGGGGTTGCGGAGAAATTGGAGCCCTCATGCATTGCTGGTTGGAATATGAAATGGTACAAAACGTTTGGAAACCAATTTAGCACTTAACTCAAAATGTTAAGCATAGCGTTATCATATGACTTAGTAATACCACTACTGGATTATTCAAGAGAAATGAAATACATTTCCATACAAAAACTTGCACACATACATCATCAATAGCAGGATTATTGATACTTCTCAAAAAATGGAAACACCCCAGATCATCCGTCAGTTAATGAGTGGATGACCAAAGTATGCTATTTTATGTAGACTATTAGCCATAAAATGAAATGGGATAAAGTCCTGATATATACTAAACATTATATTAAGTGAAAGAAACTAGACACAAAAATCTATATATTGCATGATTTCACACATATGAATTGTCCAGAATAGACAAATCCATAGGGAGAGAGTTGGTTAGTGATTGCCACAGGCTAGGGGAAGGAAGAATAGAGAAGGACCGCTAATCAGTGTGAGTTTCTTTCTAAAATGATGAAAATGTTCTGGTATTAGACAGTTGTGATGTTTCTAGAACTTTGTGAAAATACTAAAACCCACTGATTTATATTCTTTAAAATGATGAATTTTATGACATTTGAATAATGGCAGTAAAAACTATGAGAAATACTGTTCTATAGTTTTATATATTGAGGAACCAGTTTCCTTCAGAATGCTCATTTTTAACATAAACATTAGTAAAAAAAAGTTTTTTTGGGGGGTGTTGGGAATTGAACCCAAGATATCATGTATACTAAGCACACGCCTTACTAGTCACCTGCACCTGCAATCCCAATAAAATATTTTATAGAATCATTTTATGATATAATTGACATAACATGAAATGACTTTCTAGGTAGTAAAAGACCAGGAAATGCAAGTTCTTCAAAAAATACCAATTACTCAATGAGAGATTATATCTCAAGTGACACACTGAAGAGTTGGCTGATATTTAGTTGCTGTCTTTGAGGAGGTCTCTAAGCCAAAAAGATCAGTGAGTGCTCAGCTTTCATTGTATTACCATAGTGAAAATATTCCTATGCTTCAATCTGTTTCCTGTAATACTGGCTTTACATTTGGATGTCATATCACTTATTGCTTTATAACATACTCTTAAGTCAGAATGAAATGAACTTGTAATTTTCTTTTGTTTTAATATAGATAGTATGATAATAAGATAAGTCTAAAATTGCCTTCTTAGTAAGTAGATTAAATTAAATTGGTTATTGATATTGTTAGCATATTTAAAAATAATTGCCCTTTCTTGTATGTAACTTTATCAATTTATATTTTCACTTTACTTACCCTTTATATTTTCCCCTTTTGCCTGCCATGTTATTGATAAGTTCGTTCTTCTCATTATTAATTTTGTTAAATGGCAGTTTTTATCTTGTTAGTCACATTGTCCTACCTATATTTTATAGTGGCTACTTTAAAAAGTATTAGTAGATTTATACTCATGATTCTGTTAATTCAGAATCATAAATTAACATATGAGTGGCCCTTAATTGCTAATGAATAGTATTAGCCAGAATATAAAATTAGAAAAACTTAAAACCATGTGAGAGTAACCTGTTACTTTGGGTCTTTTTTACATCTTTTTCCAAAATGGTCTTCAGCTTCTTTAGAGGCTTAGAAAGCCACTGATTCCATCTTTGGACAGTGTTATTAGGAAGTTATTTCTTCTATAGAGAGAAGCTTACTTTCTAGTCGTCTCTCATTTCCATCGCTTTGTGCTGGCTCTCTCTAGTGCCACACTGGAGAGCTTCCCCAGCCCACCTGTCATCTGTCTCATACTGTGGAACACTTCCTGTATGCACAGCCCTGAGCTAGTGCTGGGAATACAGCACTGAAGAGGACAGTCATGATCCCTACTTTCCTGGAGCTTCCTTTCTAGTAGGTGAAGAAGATGTTAAATAACTGGTCACACCATAAAGTATTTAATTACAACAGCCATCTATTTTTGTTAAGAAGGAAGATACAGCCTGCATAGATATGACATTGGGAACAAGAGCAGGGTGACCTTGGGGAAGGTTTGTTTGAAGGCCTTCTGCTCTATTGAGACTAGAGTGTAGGTAGGAACTAAGTAAATAAAGGGCTCTGGGATGGGATGGGGAGAGAGAGCAGTCCCTACAGAGGGAGAGGATGCATGAAGATCCTTAGGGAGGACAGAACCTCGGAGGCCAGTATTAGATTTTGTTGTAGCTGTTATATATTTGTTAATTGAACATAGGAATAATCAAATCAGGATTCACATTTATTTATTTAACTTTACCTCTTCATTTAGAAAAAGTTATAACACCTGTTTTCTTACTTTCAGAAACTATCTTCTCATTGCCTCCTGTAACATGTCCATTTGATATGCTTAGACATCATTATGGGCTGTTATCTAGAATCACAGGAAGAAAAAGTAAACATTTTAAAATTTTTGTTTCAGGCTAGGGTGTGGCTCAGTGGGAGAGAGCTTCCTAGGATGTGTGAGGCACCACATGTAAATAACACCTGTTTTCTTACTTTCATTCAAATGTCAAAACAATTTTTTAAAATATACTTTTAAAAATGTTTTTAAATTATAGATGGACACAATAACTTTTTTAAAAAATATATTTTTTTAGTTGTGGATGAATATTTATTTTTATTTATTTATAAAAGTAAATGCTAAGCAAGCACTTTACCACTGAGCTACAACTCCAGTCCTTGGCCACAGTAACTTTATTTATTTACATGTGGTGCCTCACACATCCTAGGAAGCTCTCTCCCACTGAGCCACACCCTAGCCTGAAACAAAAATTTTAAAATGTTTACTTTTTCTTCCTGTGATTCTAGATAACAGCCCATAATGATGTCTAAGCATATCAAATGGACATGTTACAGGAGGCAATGAGAAGATAGTTTCTGAAATTCATTCTTGGGTGTGAGATAAGGCCTACCCTTTGTTTCTTGTGTGTGTATGTGAGGGGGGGGGGTGGCAAGGTTGTTTTTCTTTGTTGTAAATTTTTTTCCCCTTGTCCTGGTGCTTGAACCAGGGGCGCTTAACCACTGAGCTACATCCCCAGTCCTTTTTTAAAAAATATTTTATATTTTGAAACAGAGCCTCACTAGGTTGCCACGGCTAGGCTTGAACTCTGTGACCCTCCTGCTTCAGCCTCCTAGTGTCTGGGATTACAGGCGTGAGCCACTGTGCCCAGCTGTTGTTTTTGAGACAGGGTCTTGCTATGTTGTAGGCAGGTCTCAAGTCATCCTTCCTACTCACCCTCCCCGGTTAGCTGGGGCTACAGCTCTGTGCAGAGGTACCTGGCACCTGGTCCTGCTCTTTGAATTGATTAATTTTTCCCATATGAGTTTGCTTATTTTAGTTCTCATGTCAAAGTGAATTTTTTAAATTTTTACTTTTTCTTCCTATGATTCTAGAGGGACAGTTCATAATGATGTGGGAGATTATAAAAGGGACAACTTATAGGAGGCATTGGATAGATAGCTTATGATATTCCTGGGTATGAGATGAGGGAGTTGGGGAATTTCAGTAGAAAAGATGGATGATGATACCTAGAGAACTTTCCTGAGGCAGTAAAGTGGATTTTTAAAAGCTACAGAATCTCCTCAGGAGACTAGAATGTGAAGATTTTTAATATTTTTATTGTGTGACTATGACTGCAGCAAGGGAACAAAAAAGAGACTCTTGCATCTTCAGATTTGTTGGTGGACTCTCCCTTCTCTCTTGGACTGGTTTTGTGCATTTGGACAGGCCCCACTCAGGAAGGGTCTTGTTCTTAATTGATGTAGAAGTCTAGAATTCTTCATAAGTTTTTGCTTTAGTTTGGATCTTAAGTGTCTGTCATAGGCTTATGTGACTTAGTCCCCAGGATGGTGCTACCGGGAGGTGGTAGAATCTTTTAAAGAGGTGAGACTTAATGGGAGTTGTTTGGGTCGTTGAGGGTGTCCCCTAAAGGAATTATGAAACCCCTGTCTCTTCCTCTCTCTTTCTTTGCATTCTGACTTGACAGGTGGTACACATTTTTGCTCTACCACATGCTTCCACCGTAGTGTGCCACCAGAGATCTAAAACAACAGGATCAATCAATCATGAACTGAGACTTCCCGCATTATGAGTCAAAATGAACCTCTTCTCTTTATAAGTTGATTTCCTCAGACGTTTGTTACAGCGATGGAAGGGATGACTAACACAGTTTTGAACAAGGGGCTTGTGTTTTAGCTTTGAACTAGGACCCACATATATAGTCGGTCCTGCCTTTTCCCATTCCAGTTAAGGCAAAATAATACACATGCCCTTACTATAAAGGAAAATAATATGTTTCTTGGGTTGTTTAAATATGAGGTGAGCTAAAATGTGTGAGTGCATGGTGAACCTCCTTACTGTGTAGTGTAACTTCTGTTTTCTACATCATTTCAGAGGCCTTATTTTCTAGCTGCATGTCTAGAGGCACCCAGGGAAGTTATTTGGAACTTCTTGTAGTAACAGTTAATGATCTCTTTCATAGCTGTTCTGTCTTATATCCCTGAATTTCACTTGTCTGAAAAGAGTAACTTCAGAGTGTAACTCACTTGTCCACTTTATATCTTGCAGCAAGTTCTTTAAGCTGTTTAACCTGGAAGAATGGTCTAGAACTTTCAGCTCTTAGGAATTTTTAGCCATACCAGCTTGAAATTACACTGCTATATTCTGTCTTTTGATATTTTTTTAAATTCAAGAAATTAAAGAGCAAACAAAATGAAATAATATATGAATCTTTTTAGAAAAGTTGAACATTATAGATCAGATATTTATCATTTTTACCTTAATTTTTCATGGGCATCTTGTTCTATTTGCCATGATCCTTGTTTCCTCTTTTAAAAAGTGTTTTATTAAATGTAATTGTAGATACAATAAAGCTCACACATTTTTAGGTTTTCAGCTCTGTGCATTTTAATGAATGTATGTAATTAGTTGATATAGTTCTTGTAAGGAAAAACCAGAATGCAAGTTGAGATGAGGGTGAGAGGGTTGAAAAGAACCATGGTGTCTCAAGATTGCAGGACATATAAGACACAGCAGGCCTGGTGTCCAGGGCAGGCTCAGGAGAGAGAGAGGAACAGTAACAAATGTATGTAATTGTGTAGCCACTGCAGCATCAAAGTGGAGAACATTTCTCTCAACCCCAAGATTTCCCTCAAGCCCCTTTGTAGTCGTGCCCTACCCACTCCCCAGCCCTGGCAATTGTGGATCTGTTTCTGTGCTCCATAGTTTCATCTTTTCCAGAATGTTTTTTGTGATGCAGTTATAATACTGTTTTGCAGTTACCACAATAGCAACTTTTTTGCTACTCTTTGTAATATTTCAGAATGTTATATAAATGGAATCATGGTGGATGTAGCTTCCTCCACTTTCCTGAGAGTGCATTGGCAGTTCATCGTTTTCTTTGTGGTTTACTATGCCGTTGTGTGGCGGTAATACAATTTGTTAATCCAGTCATCCATTGGTGGACATTTGCATTGTTTCTGGTTTTTGGAAATTAAAACAGCTATAAACTCTTGCATACATGTTTTTGTGGGGACATATGTCTATATCTCAACGTGTGGCGATAAGATCTACTCTCTTAGCAGATTTCAAGCATGTATTATTATTAACCCTTCACTGTATTGTACATTTGGTCCCTAGAACTTATCCATCTTGCAACTGCAAGTTTGTATGCTTTGCTGGTTGTGGTGGTGCATGCCTATACTCCCAGCGACTTGGGAGGCTGAGGCAGGAGGATTGTTAGTTCAAAGCCAGCCTCCACAAATGCAAGGCACTAAGCAACTCAATGAGACCCTGTCTTTAAAGAAAATACAAAATAGGGCTAGGGATGTAACTCAATATTTGAGTGCCCCTGAATTCAATCCCCAGTACCCCCCACCCCCTCAAAAAAAAAAAAGTAAACGTCTGTAGCTTTGTTGGTCATTAACTTTTTATTTAAAAGTTTATTTCTTGAAAACTTTATATGCTCTTGGTTGAGGAGAGACCACCTCACAATATAAGATGTAGGGAAAATGTGTAAGTCATCTATGAGCTGTAACAGAACCAGCCAAATAACATAAGCTTTCATCCTTATATTGTTTTAATTATGTCCATTAAAAATCACTGGAAGTACAGTTAATGTTTCAGAAGTCTGGAGGGTTAAGAAAAATAAATCTGCTTTAGCATCCAATTCTTCTCTTTCAACACAGGAACTAGGAGAAACTTACAGAAATATCTCCATTGTCTAAAGGGATAAAGTCCTTTCCATGGGGTGTTGTGAAGTTTTAGTGTCCTTTTAGGTGTATGGTATTAGGGCAGAGTGGCTCTTGAGATGATTATTTTAAAATGACTCAACTTAAGCATTGTACAACATTCAACTTTTCTGTTATCCTAGAACCGATACATGATTTTAATTGTTTTTGAAATTCTACTTAGTATTTTGATGTTAGCTTTAAATTTTATTATCTTAAAGCATAACAGTAAAAGAATGAGAAGAGCACAAACCTTTCATGAGGTCACCATCTTTTCTGAAATATTTTAAATGTAATTTACATGTCTGGGGTTTATTTCAAGCCGTATTTCACCCTCATAGGTTTTTTCACTCAGTAGAGGTTTCTGCAGATGGACCAGAACCTGTATAAGCAGATGTGGTATATGCATCCACATGTACGTATATATATACGGTATACATATATCCACATGTATGTCCGTATTTGCTTAGTGCCCCATGTGAGGCACTGTGCCTCTGCAGAGCATACAGAATGAAAGACTGTACTTATCCTCAAGGAACTAGTGGGAGAAACACAGTACAGCGAAAGCTAGTCACGTGTGTATGCATATCAAAATGTACCGGATGGCACAGAAGTGGAGAACCTAATTGGGACATAGGGCATCAGGGACGCTTCCAGAATGAAGGTTGCCTGAAGCTGAGCCTTCAAGGAAAGCAAGAATTTGCCAGGTAAAGAAGGAAAGGGGGATGGTGGAATCATTCCAGATCTGCAATAATACCTGTAGATATGAAGGAACATTTATTTGACAAGCACTTTTTGTGCCAGGTATATATAATGTATTATTTATATTGTGAACATACCGAATAATAAAATCAGACACACTTGCTGATCTCTTGGAGTTTACACTCTATGTGGAGAAAGATTGATACAATAGTAATTTGTGATACAGGCAGTGAAGAAGTTCAAGGTGTAGTATAATAGAGTTGGGGTCGAGGCAGTATTCCCTAAGGAAGTAGCCCTAGGCCTGAGAAATGAAGGCTGGTTTCATAAACAAAGATTGTGCAAAGTTGTATTTCCCTCTTTACTATTGTCATAAAACCCAAGTTCTTGGTACCTTTAAATATCTTCAGGAAGTCCAGAAGGACTGGAATGTAGGGTATGGGTGGAAGAAGGAAAGGACAGGAAACTGGAGAGGTGAGTGGAAGCAAGAAATAGAAGGACTTACATACTTTTCTAAGATATTTGGTTTTCATCTTGAGGGTGAGGAATATTGTGAACCCCTGAAGGATTTGAAACCAACTGGGAAACATAATCAGACTTGTGTTTTAGGAAGATGTTAAGAAAGGTTATGTGGGTGATAGTTTGGAGAAAGTAAGACTGTATTAATATTTACTTACTTATTTGCCATGTAATACATGCCGGCTTCTGTATTTTCAAATATTAATTTTTTAATTTCTTCAGTTCTGCCTTGTCAAAGGTCATTTTTCTTTTCTTTCTTTTTTTTTAACTTTACTTTTTATGATATGTATGTAGTAAGAACTGTGTGTGGTCTTTATCCTAAGTGGCACAGCTTCTAAATTATTCACAGGTCTTATAAGAACAAAATTGGAGAAAATATATTTCACATACTTGAAAATGATTGCACTGTTCCAGAAATAATACTGACTACTGAGTGGCAGAATCACCCACTGCCTTAATTTGTGTCCCGTCCACACAGAAGACAGATGTGACTCCCTGTTGAAAAAACTACCTGTTGAAAAGCAAACACAGAATCATGGGCTGTGACAACTGGAAAGGTCTTTAGAGATCATCTAGTCCAACCCTCTGTACTTTCAGATGAGATGAAAATTTCTGTTGTTTATAAGCCATGTAGCCCATGGTACTTTGTTGCAGTAGCCTGAATCAAGATACTTTCCTGTGAGAACTTTAGAACTTGTGTTCCCTTCAGTTGGTTTATTCCCGAGAGGCAAAAGAGAGAGCCGAATAAAGCATAAATGGTTTATTCTTTCCAGTTTTGCCAAATAATACGCCTTTCTCTCTCTCTTCTTGGTAGAGGGAGGAAAGTCATAGAGAGGGGCAGGAGTTTTGTACTAACTGAGCTCCCCTCCATGTGAAAGGATTAGGGAAGAAGAAACCTGCTCCATTATTGGCCTCAATAAATGCTGTTAAGATTATGGTATAGGATCTATCTGAACCACAAATGTTGGCAATGTTCAGGAGAACATATATGTTTTTTCAAAATTTATATCTTATCAGTTAACTGATGGACCAGTGACTACAACCAAAATAAGAAAAAATAAATTTAAATTTTATATCATAGAATTGGAACCTTAAAGATTAGTCAGTTGCATCTTAATCCAGAAGCTTTTAAAGAAACACTGATGTCAGTATATCAGGGAAGTGCAAATCAAAACTACATTGAGATTTCATCTTACTCCAGTCAGAATGGTAATCATCAAGAATACAAAGAATAAATGAATTTGGTGAGGATGTCGGGGAAAAGGTACACTTATACACATTGGTGTGACTGCAAATTAGTACAACCACTCTGAAAAGAAATATGGAGATTCCTCAGAAAACTAGGAATGGATTCACCATATATATGATCCAGTTGTCCCATTCCTTGGTATATATCTAAAAGATCTAAGAACGGCATACTAGTGTTACAGCCACATCTGTGTTTATAGCAACACAGTGCGCAATAGCCAAGTTATGGAACCAGCCCAGATACCTGTCAACAGACAAACAGATAAAGAAAATGTGGAATATATACACAGTGGAGTTCTATTCAGCCATAAAGAATAACAAAATTGTGACATTCGCTGGTAAATGGGTGGAATTGGAGATCATGCTGAGTGAAATAAGCTAGACCAAAATAAGGGGAAAAAAGTGGCAGGGAATGGGGATGAAAATAGAGAACTCAGTGAAGTAGAGTAAGTTGATTGAGGGGGAGGGAGAGGGATGGGAAAAGGGTGGGATGGTGGAAGAAACCAGCTTCCTGTATACATATATGAATATAGCACAATGAATTTCACCTTTATGTATATTTATTATATATGGGTTTAAAAAACTATAAATAAATGGAAGAAAGCTTAGATGAGTAAAGGAAATGGAACAGGGGAGGAAGGAGGAAAAAGAAAAGGGGAAGTGCTAGGGATTGAGTTGGAGCAAATTATATTCCATGCTTTATAATCATGTCAAAATGAACCCCAATATTCTGTATAACTGTAATGCACTAATAAAAAATAAAAAGGGAAATGTTGATGCCTAGGGTACTGTTCCGGACCACTTAAAGTCTTGGGTAGTAGGGGGCATGTCCTAGGTATTGCTATTATGTCAGAAACTGCTCAGAGGATAGTCTAGACTGGAATCATGGATCAGATCTAACTTCATCTTTTTATATGGGAAAAAAATCTGAATCCCAGGTTGTTTGGGTGACTTGCCTAATGCTGTAATTAGTCAGAAGTGGAATAAAGAATCTGGCTTTATACCTCCAGTGTCCAGGGCTTCTTATTGAAAACAAAGCTTTTGGTGGGTCCACTTCTTTTCCATAATTTTAATAAAACAAAAGAATTTGCATAAACTCCTGTCTCATGTTAGGAGACCTGGATTTTAATCTGGGTGACGTTAGATGGTGAAGTCATTGGGATTTAGTTTTTTAAAATTAAAGGGTTAGAAAAGATAGTTTTCAAGGAATTTCTGGTGAGTAAAACTGTATGCTTCGGTAGTTTCAAATATGAAGCATGAGTTTTATTGTGCCTTAGGGCTAATTACTTTTAACTTTTATTAAAGCAAATGCGATGCTTAGGTGCTTTCATTTATGTTGTTGTTATAATTAAAATATTTTCGGTATGTTTCTGATGGGACTTTTTTTTTTGGTGGGGGGGATACTAGGGATTGAACTCAGGGGCACTTGGCCACTGAGCCACATCCCCAGTCCTATTTTGTACTTTATTTAGAGACAGGGTCTCCCTGAGTTGCTTAGCACCTCACTTTTGCTGAGGCTGTCTTTGAACTGGGGATCCTCTTGCCTCAGTCTCCCGGGCTGCTGGATTACAGGTGTGTGCCACTATGCCTGGCAAATCATTGAAATCTTACTACTATTTTAAAATTATAATCCCTTAAATATCTGAGTTTAATTTGTTTCATTAATTTATTGTAGATGTGCTCTAGGGACATCTTTACATGATATGGAATATCAGGAAGAATGCTACTAATTGAACTTGAATATTTCCATGTATGAATATTTTCCAAATACCTGATTATCTATTTGAATCCTTTTAACTTAATCCAAATATTTCTCAACATATAAATGTATCATGCAACAAAATTGCCCCATCCTTTTATGGTCCTTTAGTTTCTTTGTGTTCATTTGGCTTTTTTCTTTTAATTAGCCATTTAGTTAATATTAAATAGAATTTAAATTGTTTAGTTTAATTGTCACAGCTTCTCTCCTGTTATATTCCAGGGACTGAGCTTCGTACCTCCCTCTTCCCTGCCCCACATAGCTCTGTCTCTGACACTTAAGAAGTGCCAAATAAATTTGGTTGACTTAATTACTGTTTTATACTCTGGTATTAATAGCTCACTGAATCTTTTTTCAATACATACCACAACTGGGACTTTTGGCACTATCTAGGAATGCATTACAGTAGAAGTACTGTGACTAATGAATAGGGTTATTTCAATAAGTGTTTCTACTAGTGCTAGTTATTTATAGGCCCTTCTATATTTGTCTGTTGTTTTATGACTGGATAAGTTTTTTCGGCCTTCTCCTTCCTGAATTAACATCAGATGGGGTAGGAATCACAACATTGCTATTTTCAGCCACATGTGAAGAGAAGATATACTCCCTTTAAGCAATGTTTACGTTTCTTTCAACTTCTAAAATTCTATTTAAAAAAGCATGTGACAACTAGTTCTTTGTCTCATTTGTCTTTATATTGCCATTAACTTTCTGCATAGTGTAGATCTTTAGATTAAAAACTTATATTTGGGTCAGACATGTTGGCACATGCCTGTAACCCCAGGGGCCCAGGAGGCTGAGGCAGGAGGATTGCAAATTCAAAGCCAGCCTCAGCAATTTAGGGAGGCACTGAGCAACTCAGGGACACCTGGTGTGTAAATGGAAAGGAAAAAAAGTGGGGCAGGGTGTGGAGATGTAGCTCATTGGTTAAGTGCCCCTGTTCAATCCCTAGTACCAAAAAAAACCCAAAAACAAAAACAAAAAATCTCTTCCATTTCAAGGTAACCATTAGCTATGCTACTTTATTTTTGTCACAAATCCCTGTAGAATTTATGTGCATGTCAAACCTATAATTTTGGAATTGAAATGTTACAAATCTAACTCATGTTCAGCTACTCAGGTTGGAAATAATGTCATGGGAGTTTTTACTGAATCTAAAATTTCTTAAGTACCATAATAAGTAATATTTAAATAATATTTTTATTTATTGTATACTGAGAATTTGACAGTATGTAATATTGAAAAATGACATTTTGATTAGTATAGAGATGCAAATTCCAGATGTATAAAGAAGAATACTTTCAGTGAAAATTCAAGGTTCAGGTCTTCTCTGGCAGATATGGGGTAGAGTAGGGAGGACTATGAAACAGGGGTGACTATGCAGAGATTTCAACTATATTGATGGTTTTAATTGCTCTTGGATACATGAAATTGTTATTCTTCATACCTTTATGTAAGACAGATATTTCATAATGATTTTTTAATGTTGACAGTGAATTGGATGAGGATAGTTTGTGCACATACTGTAAGTATTGGGGAGTGGTAATATGTACTGTTTGTTGTAAAACTTTGCAGAAATAAGTTTTCCAGTGAGACTTGAAACAGAATTGTCAATAGAAGCACCGTGTTTCAAGTCTAAAAGACAAGGTGGGAGGAAGTAAGCTGGAGAGAAGTACTGCGTAAGGAAAGTGGGTCAGGTGGCAAATGACCATTCACTCACCCAGCTTCTTGTTTTAGTCACAATGTTGTCACAAAATGGGCCACGAGGGATTACCAGATACTTGAAACAAACGACATCAGTGACAGTTGCAAAAGTCTTGTGACTAGGAGGAATAGGAGAGAAAGGGAAACCAAGCAAAGGCAAAACTTCCAAAGGGAAGGCTTGCAGAATTCACTTAAAACTTTTTTTTTTTGGTAAATAAAATCTAAATTATCTTCTGCCTGAGCATACAGCAGGGCTTAAATCAGTTCCTTTCATTACTTTTGAAATTCTGTATCTTCTTGGAGTAGGAGTGACTCAGAAGCCAAGCTGTAAATCTCAAACCCAGTCTGTGCTGACAAATGTAACACTGTAAACCCTTGATGGGTCATCCAGACGGGTCATCCAGACTTTCTAGCGGCAGGATTCCAGGGACATCCCAATTAATAAATCTTTAGGGAATTAAACTTCATCCTATAAAATTTGGTTAAAATTCTTTTAAAAATTGACATATCACCAAAGGCAGATATATATGTGCTATTAGATGTGTATTTGGATAAGTGTTCTCCAAGATCCATGTGTTAAAGGCTTGCTCTCCAGTGTGATGTGATTGGGAGGTGGTGGAACCTTTAGGGGGTTCTTAGACCACTGGGAACTTCAGCCCCTTGTGATCTCTATATTTTGCTCCCTGCCACCACGTTCCTGCAATAATATACTGCTCTTCAGAGACCCAAAGCAGTGGGCCCAACTGATCATGGACTGGAACCTTCAAAACTGTCATCCCAAATAAATCTGTTTTTTTAAAAATTGCCTCAATTATTTCATTATAGTAATGGTGGATTAGTCAACTTTCCATTACTATGACAAATACATGAGATAATCAGATTAAAAAGAGGAAAGTTTTATTTTGGGACCACAGTTTTGGAGTTTTCAATCAACAGATAGTTGACCCCGTTTCATATATTTTCATTGTAGATGGACACAATACCTTTATTTTATTTATTTATTTTTATATGATGCTAAGGATCAAACCCAGTGCCCTATGTGTGCTAGGCAAGTGCTCTACTGCTGAGCCACAAACCCCAGCCCCTTGACTCTTGTTTCTTATGGGCCTGTGGTGAGGCAGTACATCATGGAAGGAACATGTGACACAGGAAGCTGCTCATCTCATGGTGGCTGAGAAGCAAACACAGAGGAAAAAGAAAGAGCTGGAGTCCCAACAGCCCCTTCAGGGTCCTACCCCAAATGATGTAACTTCTTCCCATTAGTCCTTACCTATTAAATGTTATATAACCTTTCAATGAATCATAGGCTAGGAATAAAGTCTTTAATACACAGGTCTTTGGGGGATGTTTTAGGTTCAAGCAATAGCAGGTGGAAGGTTACTCACAGGAGACTGGTAGCAGAAGTGGGGTTTATTGCTGTAACTCTATCTGATAATGTAAAGGAGACTTTGAAATTGATTTAGAGGAGAAATTTGGAAGAGTTTGGAGGAACATACTAGAGGAAGGCTAAAATGCTCTTGGTTGGAGCTTAATGGGAATTCTGGTGTAGCTGAAAGCTGATGAGGTGCAAACAACAAAGACTATTCTGATAAGATTTCATATGGAAATGGGGGGGACTCTACAGGGAATCAGATGAGAGGCCATCCTTGTTACACCATGGCAAAAAAAAGTTTTTAAATGCTTTTTGTCCATGCCCAGAGTCTTTGTGGGAGGTCATTCTTAAAGGTGATAGACTAGCTTACTTGGTGGAGAAAATTTCAAAGCAACAGCATATTCAGTGGCATAGGTATTACTGGTCACTGTAGCCACATTTGCAGTGAAAGTCAAGAACAAAGACAAAGCAGACTGATTTACTTACAGCTTTTTTCATCAGTAGCATCATCAAAAAAAAAAAAAAAAAAAAAAAAAAAAAGAAAGAAAGAAAAAAGAAAAACGAAAGTTTATAGCTTGACCAGGGAAGAAATGCATGTAAAGATGTATCCAACAAGTTTGTAGTTGCTAAAGAGATGAATGAAAGTTTTAAAAAGCCAAGTGCTTCACATCAGAAAAATAGAAAAGATGTTCAAGGGCATCTCAAAAATTGACAAGGCTACAGTCATCACAGGCTCAGAGATGTAAACATACAAATGTATTTTGAAGACATTCCAGGGCAGAATCATTTCAGAAGAGAGCCTCAGAGTACCATGTGCACCTGGGACTGCCTGGGGATTCATTTCACCAAGTTCAGCTGACCAGGCACTCTGAGGCTACTACAGCTGTGGTTCATGTGGGCTCAGGTGTAGCTCATGCTGTCAAGGGACCTTGGTGAAATTCATGTGATGTTGGTTTTGCCTACATGCAGAATGTAAGGATTATGGAGTCATGGCAGTTTCAACTGAAATTACAAAGGAAAGACTGGGAGATCAGACAGTGTTTTCAGAGTCAGAGTTCCTACAAGCAATGCTCGGCAGGGTGATGATGCATATTGGAATTATTGGTAAAAAAAAAACCCTAAAGCTGAAAACTGAAACAGAGACTCTAAAATGGTAGTGGTGCTAGCAACATGTAATGCAGAGGGCCAGCAGAGCCATACAGAAAGAGTGACCATATGGGCCACACCAGCAAAAATACAGGGGTGTGGCTGCCTTTGCCCTTGGAAGCCCACATCCTGCCACTGTGTGCTCCCTGGACATGGAGCTTTAGGATTGATTTTAAGTTTGCTTTGTTGAGTTTTGGTCCTTGGGCAGATACTTCCTTACTGTTTTTCTATTTCTACCCTTAAAAACAGGAATATTTACCCTATGCCTTTCCCACCATTGCATCTTAGAAGTATTTAACATTTTTTTCTGAATTTTACAGGAGCTCCCAATTGAGTTTGCCTTGAGTATCAGAATAGACTTTGAACTTGGACTTTTGAGCAATGCTGGAATGGTTAAGGCTTTGGGAACTCTTGGGATAAAATAAATGCATCTTATTATGAGGTGGACATGATAATCCTTTGGAGCCAAGGACAGAATACTGTACTGTGGATAAGTGTCCCCCAAAGGTCTGTTGTTAAAGGCTTGGTCCCTGCAGAGGCACTTTTGGGCAGTGGTGGAACTTTGAGGAGATAGGGTCAGTGGGAGGCCCCTAGGCCATTCGTGTTGTGCCCTCGAAGGGAATAATGGGGCCCTAGTCTCTTCCTGTGTCTTTTGCTTCTTGACTGACGAAGTGATCAGGTGTGCTCTGCCTTGTGCTCCCACCCTGTGCTGCCTCATCAGAGACCTGAAGCAACGGTGCCAACTGAATATAAACTGAAACCTCCAAACCTGTGAGCCGAAATAGATATTTTCTTTTTATATTTTATATTTTCTTTTTATATTTCTTTTTAATTGGCTTAGGTATTTCATTAAAAAGAGCTAGCATGGCATGCTACCTGAACAATAAAGTATTTTTGCACAACTTCCAGTCATTTGATCAGAGATGATGGTAAAGTTGGTCTTTGACAAAGAGGTTGAAGCCTTATAAAGCTGTCGTCTTGACCGCAGCTTCTCCTGGTGCTCTGCCATTCCTCAGCACTAGCCACTCTTTCTACTTTTGTTGTCCAGTCCAAACTTTGCTTTTCGCTCCTTTCCATCACAGAGGAAGAGAATCTGATATTACTCATTGGTAATTGGTGGATTACACTCTAGAGTTGCAGAGAGGGTTGAATGTTGCTCTCCACAAATCGGTCCACCTGTAACTGTGACCTTATTTGGGAAAAAGGTCTGGGAAGAGACAATTCAGATTAAAGTGATGAGGTCTTCCTAGACCATCCAAGTGTACTTAAGTTCAAAGGCAGATGTCCTTATAAGGGGAAGAAGAAGAAAAGAAAGAAGAGGAAGCTGTGAAGATGGAGGTGGAGAGGGAGACAGTAGAGTCCCAGCCAAGTCTGGACCCCCAGAGCTGGAGGAGGCAGGGAGAGGTTTTCTTCCAGAGCCTATGGAGGGAACATGGTCCTGACAGCTTGTTGACTTTGGCCTCCAGGTTGTGAGCAAATTTCTGTTCTTTCAAGCTGCCAAGTGTGTAGTAGTTTCTTATGCCAACTGTGGGAAACTAGCACAGATTTAGTGAAACTCCTTGTTGATGTCAAGAAGAGTGAGTGTTGATCTTTTACCTTTCTGGACCTTTATTTCCTCATCTGTAAAATAAAATAATTAGATTAGATGACATCTAAGGCACTTCTACCTGTGTGAATCCTTTAAAAACAAGGTTTAATCAGTTAAAAACCATAAATTTAAGTTAGGGAAAGGGATTGCCAGACATATTTGTATTTTTAAAAAAGAAAGGAGTCTTTCAGTCAAATTATGAGAGGTTTTCCCTTCATCAGTGTAAGTGAAAAATAGCTTTTCTGTGTCCTCAGTGAAAATCAAACCATAGAAACTTGACAAAATAAAACTACTGGATAACAAAATAAAATTTCAAAACCATACTAGAAAATTGTGATGACTGCCAGGCTTCTCTTGTCTGGGTAAATTATCCCTTTTGTTATTGTTAACTTTAAAAAAAAAAGGATGAAATACTGATGTTTAAAACTAGTTCTTCATGTACAGAGAAAGAAGATGTATCCCATTTGTTTACAATAAATATAAATTTAAAAAATCGTTCTTAAATGTGGTACATGTACACAATGAAATATTGCTCAGCTTTAAAGAAGAATGAAATTATGGCATTTGCAGGTTAATGGATGGAGATGGAGAATATCGTGCTAAGTGAAATAAACCAAACCCAGAAAACCAAAGGCTGAATGTTTTCCCTGACAAGTGAATGCTGATCCATAATGGGGTGGGGTGGGGTAATGAAGGGACTTTGGATTGTGCAGGGAGGGGAGGGGGTGTGGGGATAGGAAGGACGAGGACGGTGGAATGAGTAGGACATTATTACCCTGTATGCATGTATGATTACACAACTGGTTTAACTCTGCACCATGTTCAGCCAGAGGAGGAAGAAGTTGTGCTCTATTTGTGTACAATGTGTCGAAATGCATTCTACTGTCATGTATAACTAGTTAGAACAAATAAAAAAAAATAAAACATTTAAAAAGAGTTCTTATTTTTACCGTGTATTTAGTTCTCTGTGTTCTTTGCTGTGTGATTCTGGTGACTGCTGCGCCTTTCACTCAGGAAGCTTCTCATTAGAACATAGCAGTATGATTGGATTATTGTGCCATGGAGTCCTCGTGGCTATCGTGGCACTTCAGTCTCTTAGTAGACTTACAGTTATGGTCCCCTTAAAAAGTGCTGTAGAGCACATTTGTATCATTTATTAGCACCCCTTCACGTAAGTTTTAATGGGCGAGCTTTTAGTTGGTAGGCCAAGAACTTTCCTGAAAAGTCTTTAAATAAATATGTGCCACCACAGAATTTATTCCTCCATAAATATCTTTGCCTTTTCTTTTAAAATTCAGTGTTTTAATCCAGTTGAGATCTAGTATATACTTCCTAATACTATATAAAGATCCACATTTCTTAAAAAGCAAAGAAAAAGAAAAAGACTTAAGTTGTTAAAAATATTCACTGCTGGAGACTGGGGATATGTGCTCAGTGGTAGAACACTCACTTAGCATGCATGAGGCCCTGGGTTTGATTCCCAGCATTGATCTAAAAACAAAAACAAAAAAATCTGCTGTTGAATTAATTATATATCAGTCTTTCCTATAATATCTCAAACGTGATTTGATTACTAACACTTTACTTGAACATTTTTTTGCTTTGCTTCTTTTTCTCCTTTTAAAAAAACAAAAACCTAAAACATTTCTAATTCCTTAATTTAGAGGATTTTTATTTTGAAGAAAGCATAATGTTAGACCAGGAACAAACTGCTCACCTGACCTATAATTTAGAGACACTATCAATGTGGAAAAGCACTAATGCCATTTGAACAATAAGGTGTGGAAATTGAGCTGTTGAATGACATAAAAGAGAAAGTATAACATAGGCCTTTGTCTAACTGATTATGCAGTTATTTCCCTAGTGTCCTTTTATAATCTGTTCCTACAAAGACGTTAGTTTGGAAGACAGTAACCAGTCTTAGGTATCATCTAAGATCTTTATTGGAGTTTACCTTGTATTTTCCAGAGGACCCCAGGGCTGTCCAGAGCTGCCTCTGTCCTCTGAGTGTATTGATGGTGGGTGTTGAGGAGCAGAGGTCTTGTGAACTGTTTTCATTTCCCTGGAACCTTGATGCAGGCTCTGCTGGGAAGAAATGGTGGGTTATATATTAGAGCCCTTTGGTGTCTTCTCTGAAATGTAACTTAGTTCACCAAAGGTAAGATAGAGTCAGAGTCCCCAGAGTGATTTAGCAAAGAATGTCCTTTAGGGCCAAGTAAGGGCTTAACACTGGGCGTATGTTCACCCATGTGTTTATGTTCCTGTGTAGGTCTGAACTTTAATTTTGATGTTAACATGCTTTTTACAAGTACAGACACTCCCCCCTTGAAATTCCGATGTGTCCTCACAGAGGCCCTACTTCACACTCCCTCCAAATGAAAATTGCCGTTCTCTGTGTGCGAGCAGGGGTGGTAATGTTCATCTCCATGGCCTCAGAGCCTTTGTGGACTCCTGAAACTCTGTCCCCTTCAGATCTCTCTCCTGTGTTTCTGCCACCTGTTAGATGGCTACCTATGGATATCCCACAGGTATTTCAAGTTCAGCACATACAAGACTGTACACATCTTCTACCCTCTTCCCAAACCCACTCCTCTTATAATTCTTTTTTTAAAGCAGCTTTAATGAAAATAAAGGTCACTTTTAAATAAGCGCATGGTCTGCTGCGTTTTGGCACACATTCAAATCCTGCCACCATAATCAAGACAGTGAATGTGTCACCACTCCCAAACATTTTATCCTTTTGTGATTCTCACCTACCATCCCTCACTGTGCCACCACTCTCCTTTCCCACCTCCAGCTGGAACCACCAGCTTTTATAAATGAAGTTTTACCAGAATACACCACCACGCATTCATTTTTGTATTATCGATGACTGCCTTTGTACTACAATGACAGAGTTAAATATTTGTTACAGAGACTTTATGGTCCACAGAACTTGTGTATTTGTTATCTGACCCCTTACAGAAGAAACTTGCTAATATCTGGTCTACAGTTTTATGTACTTTGAATCGCACAGTATGTATTTCTTATGTCTGACCTCTTTTACTTAAAATAATTATTTTGAGATTTTTCCATGTTTTGCATTTACTAATAATTCCTTTTTATTGTTGTATTACATTGTGTGAGTAGACCACAGGTTTGGTTATTTTTTTAAATCTACTCTCACCTGTTGATGGACATTTGTGTCATTGCAAGTTTTTGACTATTGCAAATACAGCTGCAACGAATATTTATGGACAAGACCGCATGGTCGTGTACTTTCATTTCTCTGGGGTAAATACCTAGGAGTAGAATGACTGGAATATGGGGTACCTGTATGTTTGTAAACCTTCCAAATTGTTTTCCATGCCATTTGTGCCATTTTACATTTCTATAAGGAGGTATGAGAATTGTAGTTCTTCTGTATCCTTCCTTGTACTTGGTATGGTTACTCTTTTTAATTCAAACCATTCTAATAGTGTGTATTAATAGCTTATTATGGCTTTAATCTGCATTTCTATAAACTAATGATGTTGAGAATCTTTTCATGTTCTTATTTATTATCCACTCACTTTGATGAAGTATCTATTTAATTCTCCCCACCCCCATTATATGGTTCTGGGGATCAAATCCAGGGCCTAATGCATGCTAGGCAAGCACTACCACTGAGCCATATTCCCAACCTTTTGACCATCTTTTAAGAGGCTTGTTTTCTTATTGAGTTTGAGAGTTCTTTATATATTTTGGATACAGGTTCTTTATCAGATATATTATTTGCAGATATTTTCTTCTAACTTGTATCTTTTTGTTCTTAAAACAGTATATGTCAAAGAGGAGACTTTTAAATTTTTATTAAGTCCAGTTTGCCAGTTTGTTCTATTAAATCATGCCTTGGGGGTATCTTAGATAGCTTTCTCATAATGCAATTCATAAAGAGTTTCTTCTGAACTTTGGATCGTGTAGAGGAAAATGGGGTGCGAGGGGGTGGGGACAGAAAGATAGTAGAATGAAACAGACGGTATTACCCTATGTATATTTATGATTACATGAATGTCGTGAATCTGTATAACCATAGAAATGAAAAGTTGTACCCCATTTGTGTACAATGAATCAAAATGCAGACTGTAAAAAATTTTTTTAAATTTTAACAAAAAAAATTTGCCAAAAAAAGTTTCTTCTGTGTTTTCATAGGAATTTTATATTTTTAAGTTTTGCATTTATGTTTATGATACATTTTGAGTTTTCTTTTGCATGTAGTGTGTCAGATATGGATTAAATTTCATTTTTTTGGCTTGCAGTCATTCACTTGTTCCAGTACCATTTGTTGAAAGATTATCCTATCTCCACTGAATTGGCTTTAATTGTTGTAAAAAAAATCTGTAGTTCCTATGTTTTTGGTCCAATTTTAGGTTGATTCCATTCATCTGTTTGTCTCTTTCGGTGCCTGTAGCACACTGTCTTTCTTACTATAGCTTGAAGAGAAGTCTAGAAATTAGGTTATGTTAGCCCTCTGGCTGTTGCTTTGGTTATTTTAGGTTCTTTTTATTTTTATATGACTTTAGAATCACTTGTCAGTTTCTGAAATTTTGATTGGGATTATATTGAATTTATAGATCAGTTTTAGGGGAATAGACATCAATATTGAGTTTTCTAATCCACAAACAAGGTACACCTTTTGATTTTATTTTTTTCAGCAGCATTTTATACTTTTCAGTGCACATACCTAATTTAATTCCATCATGGTCAAAGAATATACTTTCAGTCTTTTTAAATACTAATTTATTGAGACTGAATTTACACAGTCCAGAATATGGTCTTATTGGTAAAGGTTTTATATGGACTTGAGAAGAATGTGTATTCTGCTGCTGTTGGGTGAAGTGTTCTACAAAGGTCAGTCAGATCATGTTGATAGGTGATGTTTTATAAGTCTTTGCTATCCTTGTTGATTTTCTGTCTACTTGTGATCACTTACTGAGAGAGAGGTATGGAAACCTCTTGTAATGTTGTCATTTTTTTTTTCCTTATAGGTCTATCAGTTTTTGCTCCAAATATTTTGACTCTGTATTATTGAGAGCATAAACATTAAGTCATTATGTTCTCTTAAGTCAATGACCCATGATCATTATGAAATGAAAAATTTTAAATTCTAGGTCATATTCCTCATTATCATTTTATCTGTTATTAATATAGCTACTCGTGTTTTCTTTTGATTAATATTAATTGTTTTAAAAACTTTGCCTGTTTGTATTTTTCTATTTGAAATGCATATTTCTAGGCAGCAGAGGACTGGACCTTGCTTTAAAAAACAAAATCCAATTTGACAGTCTTTCTTTTAATCTTAGTGTTTGAACCATTTACACTTACTGTGACTATTAATTTTCTTAGGTTTAGTCAAACTGTCATTTGTCTCTTATTTTCCCTCTCTGTTCTTTGTTTCCTTTTTATTTTTTTATGCCTTCTTTTAAATCAAGAATTTTTATGATTTCATTTTATAGCTTCTTTGTTGGCCAGTGAGCTATAATTTTTTGTTTTGTATTTTAATATATTATGGTTTGAATCTGGAATGTTCCCTCAAAGTCTCAGAAGTGATTAGATCATGAGGTCTCTGACCTCATCAGTGGATTAATCCATTGATGACTGAGTAGACTACTAGCAGAGGGTAGAGACTGGGAAGTAGTTAGGTTACTAGGTTATAGCTTTAACTGATTAGGTTATAACTCTCATAATCCAGTCATTTCACTCTGAGTATTCCTGTATTAACACAGGAGCTTTTGGAAGACACTTCATAGCCAAACCATAATATTTCACCCTTGGCCCCCAAAAGCTTATGTCCATCTCACAATGCAAAATGCATTTAGCCCATCTCCAAGAGTTCCATAGTCTTAGTTTCAACATTGCCCCAGAGCTAAGCCCAAAGTCTCCTGTGAGACTCAAGCAAACTTTTGACTATGAGCCCCTAAAACTCTAAGGCAAATTACATATATCCAATATATCAGAGTAAACATTTCCATTCCAAAAGGGAGGAATAGGGATGAGAAAGAAGAGATAAGGTCAAATCAGACCTAAACCAAGTCAGGCAAATATTTTTTGTAGCTTCATCTTCAGAATCTGGGGGACATGGTGGTTATTTCCAAAGGGCTTGGGCAAAAATACCTCTTTGACCTTGCTGGTTATAGCTCACATATGCTCTCCTTTAGCCAGGTTGTCTCTGCAGCCAGTAACTTTTCTTGGCAATCTTACTAGCATTTCTTAATTCCTGGGGTCTTCACTCCAGTTTTGGCTTCCCTTCATAACTTTATGTATCATTCTTTCAGGGGCAAACTGCAGGGACCCCCAACCCTGCTATACTTTGCTTGGCCTCCTAGGTCTTCCTTTAAAAATCTCAGTGGAAGACTCCATGACCCTTTAACTACAGCATCCTGCATTCCTTCAGAGCCAGCACCATGTGGATAACACCAAGGCGTGTTATCACATCGTGCAGTATCTGAGCTCCCTGGAATCACAGCTGTGGTGTCCTTTTGGTGCTTGCATGGTTCAGCACGGTGAAACAACTTCCTAGGACCCCCTTGTGCAAGCAGGGTGCTCTGCAATGTCTTGGGATTTTTCCTTCTACATTCTTGAGCTTGCAGTGGTTATGAGAAACTCTTGAGGTATCTTTTCAGTGATCTCCGTGCAAAGTACTTTTTTACTTTTTTGTTACTCTTTAACAAGAATAACTTTCTTGGCCACAGTTTTACATGCACTGTTTTGGTCAAACTAGAAGTATTAAAAATCCTTCAGCTCTGCTTTCTACTCCTGCTTCTCACAGTCTACCTGGTTAAATGCTGGTAGCAATATCTAAGCCACCTCCTGAAATGCTGTGTACTGCCTTGAACATTTCTCCCCCACATTAATTAGTCCATTACTTTTAAATTCAACTTTACACAAATTCTCAGGACATGGGCAAAATGTAGATAGGTTCTTTGCCAGTATATAATATGAGTGGCCTCTAGTCCAATTTCCAGTAGAGGCCTTATCTCCCTCTTGCATTTCTATTAGCATTCTGGTCTTCTAAACTCCCACCAGAATCATCCATTAAGCTCTGCTTACTACATTCTAAAGCTTCTCCAACTTGCTTCTCTAAACTTTTCCAAATTTCTCCTGCAAACCAGCTCCAAAGACTTCTGAACTACATGGTCAGGTTAGGTACAGCAACAACCACACTTCTTGGTACCAATTTCTGTTTTAATAAGCTTTTTCATCACTGCCACCAAAATACCTGGCCAGGACAGCTTAGAGAAGGGACAGTTTTTTGGGGGCTCATAGTTCAGTCCATAGAACTGAGTCCGTTGCTCTGGGTACAAGATGAGGCAGAACATCATGGTAGAAGGGTGTGGTAGAGGATAGCTGCTCCATTCACAGCAATCAGGAAGTGTGTGGTGGGAGGGTGCACAGGGAAGCTGTACGCTTGCAGGGCATAACCCCAGTGACCCACCTCCTCCAGCCATGCCCCACCTGCCTCCAGTTACCTTCCAGCCCATTTAAACTAGGTTGAACACATTAGGTTATAGCTCTCACAGTTCAATCATTTCACCTCCCAACAGTCTTGCATTAACACAGGAGCTCATTTCCAAACCATAAATACCTCCTTAGTTATGTTTATTTCTAGGTATTTATTATTTTTGATGCTATTGTTAGTGGGACTATTTTACTTTTCAGAAATTTTGTTGTTAGTGTGTACAAATTCAGCTGATTTTTGTATGTTGATTTTGTATTGTGAAACGTGCACAATTTTTTAGTTCTAACAGTTTTTTAATGGCATCTTTAGGGTTTTCTGTATATAAGATCATGTCAGTTACTTCTTTATTTCCAGTTTGGCTGCTTATTATTTCATTTTCTTGCCTAAGTTCTGGCTTGGACTCCACTATTTTCCTGGATAGAAGTGGTGAGAATGACTGTATCCTTGCCTTATTTCTGATTTTAAAAGAAAATATTTTAGTTTCTCACCATTCAGTATTCTGTCTTCTGTGGGTTTTTCATATATGGTCTTTATTATCTTCTGTTCTTATTTTGTTGAGAGTTTTTATCATAGAGTGTAGAAGTTTGTCATACTTTCTATACATCTGTTGAGACAATCATATGATTGTTTTCTTTTATTCTGATGGTGTATCACATTAATTGTTCTTCTATTATCTGGCCTTGTCTTCCAGCGATAAATCTCACTTCGTTATGGTGTATTATCCTTTTAATGTACTGTTGGATTCACTGCACTAGTATTTTGTTGAGGAATTTTGCATGAATATTTATTGTGACTATTGAACTAAAGGTTTGTTGTTGTTTCTTTTTTACCCCAATGTCTTTTATGTGGCTTTGGTATCAGGGTTTCAAAGTGTTCCCTCTTGCTCAATGTTTTGGAAGAGTTTTGAGAAGGATTAGTGTTAGCTCTTTTTAAAATGTTTGGTAGAATTCACCAGTGAAGCCATCTAGTCCTGGGCTATTCTTTAGTGGAAGATTGATTGTTGATTGATTTAATTCTGATTCAATCTCCATACTAGTTATAGGTCTGTTCTATTTCCTCATGACTTAGTCTTGACAGATTGCATATTTCTAAGAATGTTTATAGTATGTTCTAGGTAATCCAGTTTGTTGGCAATGATAGTCTCTCTTATTGATCCCCTTCATTTCCTTTTATTGTAATGTCCCCTCTTTCATTCCTGATTTTGAGTGTTGTCTTTTTTTCTTATTAAGTTTATTTTTAATCTTGTCAGAAAACCATCTCTTAGTTTTTGTTGAGTTGTACATTGATTTCCTAGTCTCCGTCTTGTGTATTTCTGTTCTCATCTTTACTGTTTCCATCCTAATAACAGCTTTGGGTTGATTTATATATTTCCTAGCCTCATGACATCTACAGTTAGTTTTTAAAATTTCAGATATTTCTCCTTTTTAAATGTAGACATGTATCACAATAAAATTCCCTCTGAGGACTGCTTTTACTGTATCCCTTGAGTTTTGGTATTGTATTTATAAATCAAACTTCTGTACATTAAACTGTTGGTGTGTTCATTTGTAAATTGAATCATGTAAGTCCCTCTATAGAGTTGGATCTTTTTTTTTTAAGTCAGTTCAGGTACTTTATGTCTTTTGGAGAGTTTAATTTACTTAATTATTGATAGGGAAAGGTTTACTGTGTCAATTTGGTAATTGTTTTGTTATTTTTAAACTTCCTCTCTTACTGTCTTCCTTTGTGTTTTGTTGAATTTTTGTATTGACGTAGTTCTGTTTCATTGTCTTTTTCTTTCTTGTAATGTCTATAGGTCTTTTTTTCTCTATGATCACCTTGCAATTTACTTAAAATACAGTTGTAATGGTCTAGTTTAAGCTAATAACAAATTTGATCACATTTAAAAACGCTTGTTATCCCCCCATTTTATGTTTATTGTCTTCACAGTTTGCATGTTGTAAAAATGCAGGAAAGACTAAGAATTATTTCTAGTGATCCGTTTTCATGTTCACTGTTTCATCTGTTCCATGTTTAGTCAACTTGATCTCATCTGCTGTCAAACCTCTATAGTGAATTTTTTAGTACAGTTGTGGTCTTGAGCTCCATGGTTTCTGTTTTTTAAAAAAGATTTTTCCATCTCTGTTGGAATTCTCACTTTGTTCGTGTATTGTTCTTGACTTCAGGGAGCATATTTAACATATTTGAGTTTTAGTTATTTTAAATACTTATGTCTTTTAACTTTTATACTAGAATTAAAAGTGATTTGAGCCAGGCACAGTGGTGCATGCCTGTCAGCCTAGCTACTCAAAAATCTGACACAGGAGTGTTCTAAGTTCAAGGCCAGCCGTGGCAACTTAGCAAGACCGCGTCTTAAAATTAAAAGGCGCTCAGTAGTAGAGCTCCCCTGGTGTCAATCCCCAGTAGCACCACAGGAGGGAAAAAGTGATTGATCCACTACCATTACAGTAACACAAAACTCTGTGTCTGTTCATTGATTAATTGGAACTGGGGACTGAGCCCGCAAGGGCTTTACCACTGGGCTCCTTGCCCAGCTCTTTATTTTGAGACAGGGTCTTGTTAAGTTGCCGAGGGCCTTGCTGAGTGCCTGAGTCCACCTTGAACTTTCCGACCCTTTACCTCAGCCTCCTGTGAGGTCGGGATCACAGGGACGCCAGCCACCATGCCCAGCTTACCTGTTTACCTTCACCAGCCAGTCTCATATTCTTATGCTAGTGTGTTGTCGTTTAGCATTCTTTGATCTCACTTGAAGAACTTCCTTGTAGCATTTCTCGTAAGGCAAATCTAAGTGGTGATGAATTCTCTCAGGTTGATTAGTTTGTTTGTTGTCTGAGAAAGTCTTCATTTTTCCTTCATTTTTTTAATGATGGTTTTACCAGGTATATTGTTCTTGATTGGAAGGTTTTTTGTTATTATTGGTTTTTTTTTTTTTTCAGTATTTTAACCATATCATCTCACTCCCTTCTAGCTTACAACACTTCTTTTTTTGGGACAATATATATAAATGGAGCATAACTTCCCATTCTTGTGGTTATACGTGGTGTGGCATTACACTGATCGTGTATTCATATGTGAACATAGCAAAGTTATGTCTTCCCTATTCTTAGCCCCCTTACCCCTCTCCCTTCCTTTCATTCTCCCTTGTCTAATCCAGTGGATTTTGTTCTCCAACCCCTTAGTGTATGTTAGCATACAATATCAGAGAGAACATTCAGCCTTTGGTTTTGGGGGATTGTCTTATTTTACTTAGCATGATATTCTGTAGTTCCATCCATATACCAGCAAATGCCATAATTTCATTCTTCTTTAAGGCTGAGTAATATTCCATTGTGCATATGTACCACATTTTTTTAAATGCATTTATCTGTTGAAAGGCACCTAGGTTGGTTCCAAAGCTTGGCTATTGTAAATTGGGCTGCTTTAAACATTGATGTGGCTGCATCACTGTAGTATACTGATTTTAAATCCCTTGGGTATAAGCTGAGGAGTGGGATAACTGGGTCAAATGGTGGTTCCATTCCAAGTTTTCTGAGGAATCTCCATACTGCTTTACGTAGTGGTTGTACCAATTTATAGTCTCACCAACAATGTATGAATGCACCTCTTTCCCCACATCCTTGCCAACATTTCTTGTTAATTGTATTCTTGATAATTGCCATTCTGACTAGAGTGAGATGAAATCTCAGTGTAGTTTTAATTTGCATTTCTCTAACTGCTAGAGATGTTGAACATCTTTTATTGTTTGTCGATCAGTTGTATATCTTCTCTGAAGTGTCTGTTTAGTTCCTTTGCCCATTTATTTATTGGGTTATTTGTGTTTTTTTGGTGGTAAGTTTTTTGAGTTCTTTATATATTCTGGAGATTAATGCTCTATTTGCGGTGCAGGTGGCAGTGATTGTTTCCCATTCTTTAGGCTCTCTCTTCACTTTTAAAAAAAATTTTTTTAAACAGTTTATTTCTCCTACTCATTGTATGGTGTTGGGGACTTGAACTCTGGTCCTTCCCCATTCTAGACAATCACCCTAGGAGTTGGACTATATTGTCAGCACTCTCTTCACTTTCTCGTTTGTGAAGAAGCTTTTTAGTTTGACACTAACCCATTTATTTATTCTTGATTTTACTCATTGCGTTTTTGGAGTCTCATTGAAGAATTTGGTTCATAAGCCGACATGATGGAGATTTGGGCCTACTTTTTCTTCTAGTAGACATAAAGTCTCTGGTTTAATGCCTGGGTCCTTGATCCACTTTGAGTTGATTTTTGTGCAGGGTGAGAGGTAGGGGTTTAATTTCACTTTGATACATATGGATTTCCAGTTTTCCCAGCACCATTTGTTGAAAAGGCTATCTTTTCTCCATTGTACCTTTATGGTACCTCTGTCTAGTATGAGGTAACTGTATTTATGTGGGTTTGCCTCTGTGTCTTCTATTCTGTACCATTGGTCTATGTGTCTGTTTTGGTGCCAATGCCATGCCGTTTTTGTTACGGTAGCTCAGTAGTATGACTTAAGGTCTGGTATTATGATACCTTCTGCTTCTCTTTTCTCCCTAAGGGTTGCTTTTAGCCTGAAAGATTTCTACTGGAAAAAAAAAAAAATCTGCTGATAGTCTTATGAGGGTTCCCTGTGACAGGTTATTTTCTTCTTGCTTGCTTTTCAAAAAGAAAAGTCTTTAACATTGGACAATTTGATTATCATGTTTCTTATTGTGGATTTCTTTAGATTCTTCCTGTTTGATGCCCTTTGGGATCTTCTTGGATTTTTTTTTCCCTAGATTTGTGGAATTTTTAGTCATTATTTCTTATATGAACTTTCAGGTCCTTTCTTCTTCTGAGACTCATATAATGTAATTGGTTTGCTTGATGGTGTCCTATCCATTCCTTAAGTTTTCTTTATTCTTTTTCGTTCTTTTTCTTTCTCTTCTCTGAATTAGTCCCAGTGAAGTATTTTCATGTTCATTGACCCTTTCATCATCTTGATCTAGTGTGCTGTCAAACCTCTCTAGTGAATTTTTCAGTAGTCTTGAGTCCATGGTTGCTGTTTGTTTAAAAATTATTTTCTATTTCTATTGAAATTCTCACTTTGTTTATGTATTGTTCTCTTGACTTCAGTGATTATTTTCATGGCAGTTATTTTGAATTCTGTATCAAATAAATAATTCTTATTTCACGAGGACCCTTTTCTGGAGACATAGTTCGTTCCTTTGCTGAGAACATCTCTGCCTAATTCGTTCCCTGACCCTCTGTGTTGGTGTCTGCGGTCTAGATGAAGGAGAGCCCTCTTGTGGAGAAGATCTCCTCCAGTACGCTTGGCCAGAGACTCTGGGGGTCCCTGTCAACTCTGTCTCTCCTCAGAGAGAAGAAGGAAGTTGTAGAGTTTTGTCCACACATGCTGTGAAGAGCCAGGGGTGTGGAGAACTACGGCACTTACCAGTCCAAATTGCCATCCCCACTTTCCCTCAGGCAGCTTAAGTGTGCTGGTCCCTTCAGCGCTCCACTGCTGGAAAGACCAGCCAGTTCCCTGGGGAGGCCCCTCAGAAAAGTTGGGGTACT
This sequence comes from Sciurus vulgaris, assembly GCF_902686455.1. NCBI lineage: Eukaryota > Metazoa > Chordata > Mammalia > Rodentia > Sciuridae > Sciurus > Sciurus vulgaris. Next base: position 88,263,959 of record NC_136470.1, read on the forward strand.
GTACACACAAATTATCCTTTTCCTTTCCCTGGGAAAAACTGGGAGGTAGGGACTCTCTTCTTGATCCTGTGGCCCTATACTGGGGTTAGAGATTCTGGTAAGAGCTTTCCAGATATCCTCCTGCCAGCTTCAGTGAGTGACTTCACATTTCCCTGAATGTGGAGTCTTTCACTTCCTTTCTGGATTTCTCACAAAGGGAATTTGTCCTGAGTTATTGCTGAATTGACTTTAGTCCGGGAAGGAGGGACAAGGGCTTCCTGTTCCTCTGTCTCTTGTGTTGCTCTTTGTGTATTTTTATTCTGGCTGCTTTAAGAAATATTTTTCTTTTCTTACTGTGGTATTTATTTTAAAGAAAATTTTCTGTTTGTTGAAATTATAAAAAATTGAGGCTTCTATTATATGTATGTATATATATATATATATAAAATCTATCTCCTTTTAAATTTTATATCCTGGTAACTATTATCTTTTAGATTTCACAGTAGAGCCTACAGCAGATTGGAAAGTAAAAACAACAACAAAAGATGATTTGAGAAGCATTGAGTTATGGGTGGGGCAAGAGTTTTTTTCCTGTGTTCTTTTTAATTTTGCTTTTTAAAAACAGATATGGTTTACATACCATAAAAATCACCCTTTTAAAGTATATAGTGTTTTTTAGTATATTCACAAAGTTATACAACCATCACCACCATCTAATTTCAGAACATTTTTATCACCCCAAAAGAAACTCCCTTCCATTCTCTCCTACTGTTCTTCCAACCCTAGGCAACCACTAATCTTATTTTTTTTTTGTCTATATAAATGTCTATTCCGCCCACATAAATGGGATCATATAATATGTCATCTTTTGTGACTGACTTCTTAAGTGTTAACATTTTTAAGACTTACCTGTGTTGTGGCATATATCAGTACTTCATTCCTTTTTGTGACTGATTAATGTTTCATTGTATGGATGTACCAGTTTTTGGTCATTCATCTGTTGATGGACATTTGGATTGTTCCCTGTTTTGGGGTATCATGAACAATACTATGAAAATTTGTGCATAAGTTTTATGCATGTATTTTCACTTTTCTTGGTTACATAGTTAGGGAAGAAATTGCTGGGTCATATGGTAACTCTATATTTAACTTTCTGAGAAACTGCCAAATAGTTTTCCAAAGCAGCTGTAGCATTTTACATTCTCATCAACAATGTATCAGAGTTCCAGTTCTCCACATTCTTGCTAGCTCTTGTTATTGTCTGTCTTTTTGATTATAGTTATCCTGTGGGTGTAGGGTGGTAGCTCATTGTCATTTTGATTTGCATGTCCCTACTGGCTAATGATGTTGAACATTTTTACATGTGCTTATTGGCCATCTGCATTTCTTCTTTAGAGAAATGTTTGTTCAGATCCTTTGTCCAGCTAGGCATGGTGGTGGATGTCTGTATTCCCAGGAGACTGAGGCAAAAAAACCCACCAAACTTTTGCCATTTAAAAATTAGATTATTTTTCTAATTGTTGTAAGAGTTAAATCCGTGACCAACTAGGTGCTTTGCAGATATTTTATCCCTTTCTGTGGGTTGTCTTTTCACTTTATAAATGGTTTCTTTTGAAGCACAAAGTGTTTTGGGTCTTTTTTTGTTTTGTTTTGTTTTTGTGTTTGTTTTTGTTCTGGAGAGTAAACACTGAACTAGGTCCCCAACCCCTTTTTATTTTTTATTTTGAGACAGGGTCTCACCAGGTTGCTGAGGATCTCTAAATTGCCCAGGCTATTGTGTTTCTCTTGCCTCAGCCTCTCAAATTGCTAGGATTACAGGTCTGTGCCACCACAACTGCACATGACAGGTTTTTTAGTTTGATGTGACTTTACACTTTTTGGTTACTATGTATTTTTGTATTTTTATAAACATCTTTGAGCTTCCTTCTGGGTTGCAGTTAATTGGAAACAGTTTGATCCTTTCAGGTTTTGCTTTTTTGGGTTGTTAGGTTAGCAGTTCTCTCTAGGGCTAATTTTTTCTCAGCACTGAGGCAAGACCTTCCAGGGTATGATCCTTAGTGCTCCAGGAATTACAGGTTTTCCAGCCTGCCTGGTGGAGACAGCTCTGTGTGAGTTAGGGCCAGTGACTGAACTCGCCAGCGTGCTTCCGAACACCCGGGGTTTCCCTGCAGGGCCCTGGGGTTCTCTGTGCGCCGCTCCCGGCTGCATGGACTTCCTTGGATTCAGCTTTGTCTTCTTTTTTCATTGAGTGTTTTGGACTTCACTTGGTTCTCCTTCTCTGTGCTGTGGCTGGGAAATAGTCTCAAGGCAGACACTTTGGGAACTTCTGGGACTTAATTTCTATTGGTTTTTGTTTCTCAGGGGTGATTGTTTTTGTTCTCTAAAATCCAGGGTCTTGAAAACCATTGTTCCATATATTTAATCTGTTCTTTTTGTTGTTGTTGTTACTTTTCTGGCCTCTGTAACTCCATCTTTCCCAGAAGTGGAATTCCTTTTGTATTTCTTAACTTGGTGAGTGGTGCTGCCAGCCACCTATTTGCTCTATTCAGAAACCTGGGGTTACCTTTGGCCTTTCCCTTTCCCTTATTTTACATATTAGGTCATCAGGTCTCACAGAATCATCCTTTCTAACCTGCTCCTTGACCACTGCCTTGATTCAGGCTCTTGTCCATTGTTCTCTTGCAACCTAAGTCCCTTCCTAGCCCTTCAGTCCATGTTCCCTACTACTTGCTGTGTTGTTTCTAAAACAAAAATGTGTTCTGATCTCTCTCATCTTCACTTCAGATCCCTCAGTGACGCCTCCTGTGCACACTGCAGTCGCATCCCAGGAGCGGGGGCATACAAAGGCTTTTCTGGGTGGTCTCTGTCTTCCCCAGGGCTGCTTTCCTTCTCACACCTTCCCCTTGTTTTGGCCATAATGAAGTACTAGAGTTCTCTGACAACCTTTGCTCTTCGGTCCTCCTGTGCCTTCAAGTACCACGGGATGCTTGGAACAGCTGGCTTTTCCAGCTTCCCCAGGCCTCTGTCCACCAGACCCATTCAGATGTCACCTCTTGCTATTGTTCCCTTGCCCTCCTGCCCCACCCGGCTGTTGACTTCTCTCCTTTGTTTCTCTGGACTCTGTACATAATCCTGTGGTGACACTTAACACATTGTATTGTAATTGTGATCTCTAGACTGTTGTACAAGATAGAAAGCACAGCCATTTTCTAGGGATGATCCTGGTCTGTCTAGGGATTATACAGCAATACACCCATTGCTTTTCTTTCTCTAGGATTCATAGTATATCAGAGTTTCGATATTTACTGTGCCTCCATTTGGAACTAATTTGCAATGGGGGAAGGCCAAAGTCCAGAGTCCAGCACTGAGTATTCATTGCCTTCCTTCGGGGCCTATTGTTTTGGGAAAAGGAGTTACTGGGATGCAATATTTGGAGTAGAATCACGTGAATTCCAGTATCAATACTCATGATACTTAAAGGAAATAATTGGAAATAAATGAATAAATGCAAAAGAGTTGAGGTACTTAACATTATTTTCATCTGATTTTACCACATGAAACTGGGATCTAAGACCAAAAGCTGCTTGGCCTTTGTTCACTGGCACAGCCCACATGAAACTGCACAAAGAATAATGTCTGAAAAAAAAGTCAGTGTTTTAAAGAATAGTTAGGAGTCTAAAGAATTGGGGACCAAAGCAAGTGGGAAAAATCACACTGACAATATTTAATAAAAAACCTAATGGAAATATCTGAAGAAATAGTCTTGATGTATGTGAGGTCTACATTTTGTTACAGGAGAAATGAACTAGCTCTAGCTACATAATCTAATGAATTTAGGATATAAAACATGCATATTCACCCTTAAGAAGATTGGCACTTTGCAGTGCTGCTGCTTGGCAGATGGTCTTAGGGCCACTAGAAGATATGTAGAAGTTCCTGAAGGGTTATGGGAAACAATATTCTTACAAGACAGCCCCCAAGAAAAATGGAAAGATGGTGCAGCTTTGGAGGAGGGAGGGGAAATTGCCAAGCCTTAACTTTTCCCAGTAACTCCTTTTCCCAAAACAATAGGCCCCGAAGGAAGGCAATGAATACTCAGTGCTGGACTCTGGACTTTGGCCTTCCCCCATTGCAAATTAGTTCCAAATGGAGGCACAGTAAATATCGAAACTCTGATATACTATGAATCCTAGAGAAAGAAAAGCAATGGGTGAGACTTGAGTACTCATCCCGTGGGATCTGGATTCCCATCTCTCCAGGTAACAGTGAGTTTCCGCCTTTTTATAGCTGCCTTCCTGAGTTAATGTTTTAACCCGCACAGCTAGCCCCTGACTGCCCAATCGGCAAGTCCACAGTTTCCAATGATTAAACCACTTTCTTTGTACCCTAAAAAACTAAAATCCCCTCTGTAACCAATGGCCATTTTCAAATCTAGACAATGAACCCCTAAGGTCCCCAAGTCCACAAATGAATAAATGGCTTCTCTGAATCTTTTGAGGTCTGTACCCATCATTTTGTGCTTACTGTTCCCCCTGATGGATAATCTCATCAAGGAAAGACAGTATTAAAGAATTAAGTTAGTTTTTTCTTCCTTTCTTCCCATTGTTCAAGTCGATCACATTTGATTATATTGCCATGGCATTGTCTTACACCAGTGCAGGTAAAATAGCCCCACGGTATTAGTCAGTGTTTTCAAGAGAAAAAAGGGAGGAAGGGAGACTGGCAAGTTCAGATCTGCAGTGTGGACCAGCAGGCTTGAGATTCGGCAGAGCCAATGATGCAGGTGTGTGGGCAGTCTGCTGTCCAGCAGACTTCAGCGGATTGCCGAGGCCCATTTACATTATGGAATGCAGTCTGCTTGCTCAGAGTTTATTGATTTAAATGTTAATCTCATCTAAAAGTACCTTCCACGTTAACATAAAATTACCATCCAACCTACCAAGCAGTACGATGAGTAATTAGTTGTGTTCACAAAACTGTTAATTGTATAGCCCCATCACATTGTTTCGTAATCCCCTGGGATTTTATGGAAAAATTATAGATTTTTGGAGTTGTTAGCATTAATCAGTGAAATCTAAGAGATACTTGTGAGAATGTGGCCTCCTTTTTTTCCAGTAGAAGCAATAAAAACCTCACTAATTTCTTTGTTTGAAACCATCAAGAAGATCTCACTGACATTTGAGGATCATGGTCTGCAAAGGATTCACAGAAATCCTATCTGGTTCTTCATTAGCAATTTTTGTTTTTTAATTCCCTAATTGGTATGCTGCTTTCAAGAACAGCTGGGGACCTCTTTGAACCAGCCATCTGCACAGTTAGACAATTCCCAGGATGGTTTTATTTGCTTAGATTAGCCCAGGCTCACCCAAAGCAACTGCACCTCAACATGCCTTGTGGTGCTCTTGGCTTTGTTTCTCTGCAAGGGCCAACCTTACTCTGATGGTGTCATAATATCACCACCAACAAGAAATTCCACATTCTTCTTGGTCATTGAATCAGTTTGAGTCCAGTCAGGAGGTAGAAACCACGCAGCAGATTAAATGGGGAAGCAGTTTATTATGAAGCATCATTAAACTCCTTGTTCCCATTTAGTATTAGTTAGATGGATGGTGAAGTAGAGATGCTGTAAGTATAAATTTGTTATTTTTTACCCCTAATTCTTGGGATTTCTCCAGTGGCACCAGTTTTGGAGTTGGGCAACCTAACTGTATACAGGTCCAGAAGAAACCAGAGGTAATCATTACAACTGATTGAGTAAAAATAGATGTTTTCTTTGATTATATTTGGAATGATAATTTATGTATATAAATGTTAATTATTTGGTTTTAAATTATATCTTACAGATATTTAGAATATTTCATTTTTATTATGGCTAATTATAAGAAAATAAAGTTCTAGAATGCTGTATTAGTTGATATAATTTTGAAAATGAGGTTCTTCAATAATGAACAGACATGTTACCTGTAAAAATAGACTTTCACAAGGTTACATTTTAAAAAATTCAGTAGACATTTCCTACTGAGCTGTTCTAAGGAGAGATACTTCAGATGCTTCCAGATCTTGCTTTTCTTAGATCAGGTTGTCTAGTCAGCATCCTTTTCTTGTGAATTTCTGAACTTTTCATCCCCAGATCAATAAATAAACGTGACAGATGTCTTGTACTGTGTCCCTTAGTTTAGTCTGTCAGCAGTACCCACCCTCTGAAAGGATGGCTGCTACTAACATGTTTGAGATCTGTAGAATGCCACAGCTCTGTGCTAGAAGGGTGGCAGAAAGCCACGTCGGAATTGTCACGCTCCAGGTTCTCCACTTGTGCTGTGCTCCACAGGGACCTTCATTCCCAAATGGAGTTTTCAAACTACAGTTTTAGAAATCTGTTGTCTAGTCTGGTGACTCAGCCCATGCATAGTGATTCTGCAGAGAAAGGTAGGAGTTTGAGATGGTCTCATAAAACATAAGGTCAAGGCTTTTTACAAAAAAATCAAAGATAATGCCTTTCATTTTTATTAACGACCATGAAGAGTGTGGTGTTCATGCAGCTTTCCACACCTTATAATGATGGTAGCGTCCACATTCGGCTACATTCCCATTTATTCCTCTTTCCCTCCATCACCTTTCTGAATGTTTTCCTGCATTGCAGATCGCAGACAGTTACTGCATTCTGGCTGAGTCTCTGTGCACCCTTTCAACAGCCATCCTTTTTCTGAACATATGGTTTTCATGCTTCACGTCACCCCTAGTGACCCATCTTGGGGAGAAGGCGCTCTCAGCTCTCTTTTCTAACTGGTTACTGTATTCCATTAGCTCTGCAGAATAGCTCCAGATAGATAAATAGGACTTTCTAACTTAAGTGAAAGAGATAGACACATTCACTATATGAACCCTTACTTGGCTACTGGGACCTTACGACTTCTCATTTTCCTCCCTGCGACCCCCAGCATGGCCTGTGTAGCTACACTTACATCATCAGGGTGATTCTGAGGGCTCTGGCTAGAAGGAGCCTCTTCCAACTGGAGTCACTTGCCTGTGTCTCCTGGACTTAAAGGGTTCCATTGTGCCAGTTTATTCAGCAGAGTGACTTTGGCTGTATCGACCTCCCATGGCAGAGGAAGGGTCTTGCTCTTTCCAGATCATCTGGCTGGTGAGGCTGGTTTTGGTCGTAGGGGAGCACTCTGCTCCAGCCAGGCTGCTCACCTCACCATGGCCCGGACATTCCCCCTTTCCCCGCTGAGTTTTAGCACAAGGCAAAGCGTGCTGCTTTCTCTTGAGGGCCCTAGCTCTCCTTCAGCTGACATTCTGTGATTTCTACGGAGCCTTCTCCAGCCCTTCTAGCCCTCACTTTCCCCTGAACTCTTAACACTATGTGTTGTCTGTACCTCCAACTTAATATTTATCTTTCTCTTTGTCGTGCTATGGATATTTCTGTGACCCAAACTAGATGGTAAGTGGGATGCATTTTACACTTGTTCTTGTGCCCCTAGTTGTTCTCTGGCAGTTTCTCATTAAAATACTCAGAACTTTGTCACATGTATCTGCCTTAAAGCAGAAGATTTGGGTTCAGGTGGGACTAAACATGGTTTTGAAAGCATAGAGCACTCATTGTTCTCTTTCATGATTGGCTGTGGTGAATTCATATACGCGACAGCTAGCATCCCTATTTTTGACTTACGTTACTTAACATAAGTGTCCTCTTTAAGGCAGGTCTCACTGTGTCTGCGGCACACTTCAGGGTGTTAAAATGTGGCCTGGAGTGGCATGGGTTATAGAAGTCTCTTGGTAAAAGGCTCCTGCCCTGAATGAGCTGCTTGCAGGTCCTTTCTTCCACATCCGTCATTCCATTTCTTTCCTCCTTGACTTCAGTCCAGACCTGGGTATGATCCTGGGAGGCAGGTGACAGCTTGGCTGTTGTCTGTTTAGGGCCACAAGCTGCTGCCTCCTCCACTGTCTTCTCAGTCTGTCGCCTCCTGGCTCATCGTGCTGTGGCCACTCTGGGCCTTCCCCTTTTCTTTACCCGTTTAACTCCACTCCATCCTGAGGCAAGATGCACTAAATGGTCTCTCTCTCAGAGATGGTTTGCCCAACCTCCACCCCCACATCCAAATCAAGCATCCCAAATCTGTAACTTCTTTTTAAAATTTTTAATTTAAATTTATTTTTATCTGATACATAAAACATAAAATACATACATATTTGTAGGGTGCCATGTTATGGTTCCATACATGTATACATTGTGTAATGTTTAAATCAAGTTAAACATCTGTTTCCACAAACTTATTTTCTTCCATCCCTCCCTCCCTCTCTCCTTCCTTCCTTCTTTCTGCTGGGGATTGAATCTAAGTCCTTCTGTCTGTAAGTATGTGCTTTACCCCTGAGCTACACCTCAGCACCTATCATTTCTTTAGGGCAAAAGTGTCCAAACTCTGCTTCTACCTTTTTGAAATGTACAATACCTGATGATTGTCTGTAGTCGCCATGTTGTGCCGTCACACAGCAGAACTTCTCGCTCCTAATTGTAGCTTAGTAGTCATCGACCAGCTTCTCTCCCGCCCTCCCTTCTCCCCATCTCTGGTAACCACTGTTCTACTCTCAACTTCTGTGAGGTCAGCTTTTTTTAATTCCTCATATGAGTGAGGTCAGGTGATACTTGTCTTTCTGTGGCTGGCTTCATTCACTTAATATAATGATAAATAGTTCATCCATGTCATCACAAAGGGCAGGATTTCTTTTTTATGTGTTCTTTTTATTATTAGTTCTTGTCATTAATCTCTTACTATGACTGATTTATAAATTAAACTTTATTATATGCATGTATGTGTAGGGAAAAAACCAGTATCACACAGGGTTTGGTACTGTCTGTGCTATATGTGGTTTCAGGCATCCACCAGGGGTTTTAAAGTGTATCCCTGACTGATTTGGGGAAAGCACTGTGTACACTTCCAGAAACTGGGAGGGGCAAAGAGGTGGAGGGAAGGGTTTGGTCCTGAGTAGTTCCACCTATAAAAGTGGGGAGTCGAGAGATGCTGACTCGTTGATGGTGCAACATGTAAAGACATACAATCGTGCATTATGTTTGTATATAAGCTATGTACATTATTCTGTTACAAAGGTAATTAATAGTAGAACAGCAATATTACTTAACTATACTGGGGGCACAGAGCATGAAGAGGAGGAGTGGGTGGAGGCAGTGGCTCACAGGGAGAAGGCCCCAGCTGAGCCAGCCCCGAGGCCTGGCACTGCAGTCACATCTACCTCCGAAGGAAGCCAGGAATGGCTTCAGGGATTCAGCTTTGTCTCTGGAAACTGAGGTGCTGGAACCTCCTTTCTGACTAGATATCTGGGTCCAGAAGACTTATGGATAGACAACTGTAGTCACTCAGAATCTTTCTGGAATGAGTGAGTGAAACGCAGGGGTTTGTGTGCTCCGATTTGAACAGCTACTGCCTGTAGCTCAGTTTTGGCTTCTCCCCCGAAGGCTTCCAGGTGCAGGTTTCAGAGGTTCAGTCCACACTCGCTGACTCCGTAGCTCTGGGGCGAGTGAGGCCAGTGGAAGGGCATGGTAGAGGGAAGCTGCTCAGGACGCAGCAACAGGAAGTAGAGCCCAAGTCTATAATTTCTAACCACTGATTTTGCTTGTCCTTCTTATTACTTTTTGCCTGTCACTTTTAATGGTTTGTAATTATGTATCTTTTTATGTGACAATTTGTTTCAAGTATGTATCCCTCCCTAGAGCATAGGATTCTGGGGCTGAGATCTGTTTTTTGTTTTTTTTTTAAATTTTTTTTAGTTGTTGATGGAACTTCATTTTATTTATTTATATACAGTGCTGAGAATCAAACCCAGGGCCTCACACATGCTGGGCAAGAGCTCTACCACTGAGCCACAACCCTGGCCCCAAGGTCTGTTTTGCTTGATCTTTAACCCCATGTCTCCAGCTCAGTGCCTGGTTTAGTAACTGAGGTTCAGTAATATTCTTTTGAAAAATGGAACGGAAGAGGATGTGAAAGCAGATGTAGTGTTTGGGGTAGGCGATGAAGGTGGGGTGGCAGAGAACCGGGTCAGAGAGGAGCTGGCAGGAGCCCACCCAGGCTCCTGGCTGCATTCATTGCATCCAGACTTGGGACTTTTGGAAGACACTGCTTGGCAGGACTGGCCAAATGGTGACCTGGCAAGTGTCTGGACTGACTTGAAGAGCCCTCCAGGCAGCTCTGCCTTCTAAAAACAAAAAGAATGATGCCATGTTCACAGTGTGTCAGAAACTGAGTTAATGCTAGAAAGCGTTCGCATGTTCAGCCCGTTAACCACTCCATGAGGTACATATCACAAACCACTTTCACACGAGGGAAACTAAAACTGAGAACTTGAACAACCTCATGAAGGTCAAACGGTGAATGAGCAGCAGAGCTGGCGGAATCTGGCATCTGATTGCAGACAGCTGACCTCCGCCATCTCCTGTTGACTCCTCTGCCCAGGCACACAGCTTAGGTCAGAACACCATGCCTGAAAGTCTGCCACAGCCTCCTCTCAAGTTGCATCTCTCCTTTCAGTCTGTCAGCACAGTTTACCAGACTACAGGCTTGTAGCCCCCTACCTGCCTTGTGGTGATCCTCAGTGGTCTCTCCTGCTGCCAAAAACCAGAGCTGGGGCTGGGGTTGTGGCTCAGTGGTGGAGTACTTGCCTCACATGTGTGGGGCACTCCTCACCACCACATAAATTAATTAAACAAAGGTATTGTGGCCATCTACCACTAAAAACTATTTTTTTTTTTTTAAACTTGAAAAACAAAAAACAAAAACCCCAGAGCTGCTTGCTCGCATTCCAAGCCCCATCCAGTCTCAGGCTTGCTCAACCCTCTTCCTCCTCTGCTCTTCGTCCCAGTGCCGAACAGACACACCAGCTCTGAGACTCTGGAGCAGTTCTACTTGCTGCGCTGCAGCTCCACAGCCCCTGACTCCACGTCAAATCTCCCTGGAAGCCTGGGCCCTGCTCCACTGCCTGCTGAGCACCTGGTATACATCCCTGTAGATAACGCTTTACTTTTTGTTTTCTGTTCAAATTTGAAAGTTCTCTGAAGTGTGTCCACATATTGTATTTCATTTTATTTTCCTTCAGCATCGGATTCAGTAGGATGAACATAGGAGATATTAGTAACTCTTTGTTCAGTGAGCTGGTAAACCGTGTTCTTGGTGGTCTGTCTCACTAAGGATTTGCTTCACATTAATGTTCCATCATGGCACTTCTGAAATGAAGATCTTGCTTAAATTCCCAACTGGGAGCTGCAAGCATTCTCCTCGGTCAAAGTACAAAAATATTGGTATATTGACTGTCAGTGGGGCAGAGTGGGGAGTCAGGCCATAACCAGGGTGGGTTATCCAAAATGCTATCTTTTGCTTTTGGTCTGTGAACAATACACATTGCAGAAATTATTAAATAATAGTATCTCACATTTTTTCAAAATCTTGAATATCCTTAGAAATAAACATAATTGTGATACAATATTTAAAATCGAAGAACTGAAATTTGCATGCAGTTCACTTCAGGCCACTCTTCCCCCACTCAGGTTTATCTTTCTAATTATATCTTGCTTAGGCTAATATTAAAGTTACTTCATAATCCCTGAGAATGGTTTATTTCATGTGTCAAGGGGGACATACATTTCATAACCATAAAACTATCTGCAAAAAGCTCATTTCCCTTCCTTTGATCTTTAAGAATCAAAATATACAACTGATTTTAATTAAAAAAAAATTAGCAAGGTACATGCAACTGCTTAAAGGGACATATAAATTTTAGTTTACTTTCTGTATTTGTTTTGGTGTTTTGTTTTTTCTTTGTGTTCTATAATAAAAAGAAACACCTTCAGGAAATTTATCTGCTATGTAATTACACTGTGCTACAAATTGGAATGTTAGCTGAAGCAAATGGCAGAGAATACAGTGTCAACTCACAGGGTGTCATCTAGATCAGGGTGGTAGTTTGCAGATGGTGTCCTCCAAGGACTGGGTCCTAGAACTGACTCCTGTCCCACTATGTGAGCTTGAGAATGTAATAATAACCTTTCTATTTTTTTCTAACAAAAGAACCAAGATGAGAGCATAAATCTTTAGTGTCTTACTGAGGCATTGGGAGAAGAGTGAGTACTAGGTATTATTGCGAAACACTAAAGGGGAAAAAAATCAGGACTATTATGAATCAAGACTTTAATAGTGGAAGTGACTTATGTAGTGGCTTTGATTGGCCTTCATTTGAGACAACTGAATGGGTTGAACCAGGTTTCCTGAAAAGAAAGATATCTGAAATTTATTTTTCAATGACTGGCCACAGTTTTTTGTGATCTTGGTCATGTCGTTTAATCAGCTTTATTATCAAGAAAGTGATTTTAGCGCCTTTAAAGTTTTTTAAATTATTTTTTGTTTCTTAGTGTTTTTTAAAATATATTTTAATTTTTGATCAGCAAAGTAATTGTATTTATGTGATACAGTGTGACATTTCAGTACATCTATACAATGTGTATCGCTCAGATCAGGGCACCTGGCATGTCTATCACCTCAGACACTTTTCATTTCTTTGTGTTGAGAACTTTCAGAATGTTCTTTGCTAACTATTTTGAAATAGCTGTCATCCATACTTATCTTACTATGCTATAATTAGGCTGTTCCTTCTATCCCCCTGTACTCATTAACGCTCCTCTCTCCATCCCCCTCCCCCAAACCTGCCCAGCCTCTAGCAACCACTGTTTGATTCTCTGCCTCTGTGAGATTCACTTTTTAGCTTCTATATATAATTGAGAACGCCAGTATTTGTCTTTCTATGCGTTACTTATCTTGCTTAACATGTCTTGCAGTTCTATCCAGGCCCTGCAAATGACAGAATTTCCTCTTTTTATGACTGAATAATATTCTATTGTGTACACATGCTGTGTTATTTGTATTCATCTATCAATATTATGTTGATTCTGTATCTTGGCTATTTTGACTAGTACTGCAGTAAACACGCAGTACTAGTCTTATTATTGATGACCTTTCCTTTGGAGATGTATATATACTTAGTGGTGAGATTGCTGGATCATATGATTGATAGATTCCTAGGTTTCGTGTGTGTGTGTGTGTGTGTGTGTGTGTGTGTGTATGTGTGTGTGTGTGTTTTGTTTTTTGTTCTTTTGCCATGCTGGAGTTTGAACCCTGGGTCTCACACATTCTAGGCAAGTGCTTAGCTACTGAGCTATACATCCAACCCTTATTTTTAGTTTTTGAGGAACCTTTATACTACTTTTCATAATGACTCTACTAATTTTATTCTCACCAGTAATGTATGAAAGTTCCCCTTTCTCCGAATGTGTACCAGCACTTTTGGATAATGGCCATGCTCATTATGGTTTTGATTTCCATTTTCCTGATGATTAGGCACATCAACATTCTTTTCCATAAAACTTATTGGTCACTTACATATCTTATTCAGGTCATATCCATTTTTTAATTGGATTTTGTTGTTGAGTTTCTTACATATTCTGAATTTTAATCCTTGTATGTATTTTCTCTCACCTGTAGGTTGTCTCTTCACTCGTTTCCTTTGCTGTGCAGAAGCTTTTTAGTCTGGTATAAGCCCATTTGACAAATTTTTGCTTCTGTCTCCCTTTCCTGGACCAAATGTCCTAAAGAGTTTCTTTTGTTTTCTTCTAGTAGTTTCATTAGTGTCTTTTAAAAGTCTTTGGTACATTTTGAGTTAATTTTTGCATGTGGTGAGAGTTGGGGGTTCAACTCCCTTTGGAAAGATTGCAGATAAAAATAAACTTCACATAGCTAGCTGAGGTGTGCATGCCTGTTAATTCCAGCTACTTGGGAGGCAGAGGTAGGAGGATCATGAGGCCAGTCTGGGCAACTTGGCAAGACCCTGCATCAAATGAAGAACATACGAAATCCACAAAACAAGAACAAAACCCTCACAAACTCATTTTTGATGTGTTTTCAAAATGGGTATTAAATAGTGCAATGAGGTATGATGTTCCTTTCCTATGGATTAGCTCAGTGGGTGATTTGAATAGCTGAGATTCCACTTCCTATGAACATTTTGAGAACAAGCCTAAGAACAAGTTATTAATAAAGAGGACCGGAGCTTATAAGAGGCTGATTCTCACATTATGGCAGGAAAGGCGCAGCTAAGCCAGTGCCGTCTTCAGACTTGGACGGGGAAACGTTGAAAGGTCACAGGTGCTACCTCCCCTCGCTGGGAGAAAAATGCCTGAGATCATTAGCTGAAAAGAGAAGAGGTCTGTTGTGACTGTAGTTTTGTTAGAGAAAATACAGAAAAATATGAAAAATCATGGCACTGGAAAGAGACAAGCGGCACTTGGAGTTGTGGAAGAGCAAGGGTCATGCAGCGCCCTTTCGAGCTCTGCGGACCCTCTCGGAAAGCTGAGCACAGCCCTTTGTTCTCAGTATCCTTTGTGCAGTGCCGGCTTCCGGGTTTCGAGACTCGTGCAAGCCATCTTGATGTCTCCCCCTTGCTCCAGGCAGCTCTGGTTCCTGCCTTAGTGGCTGAGCAAGCATGATTACAGAGGCAGAAACTAGCAGGTTGCAGCTATTAACAGAGATAAAAAGAAGCATCTTAGGAAGGAGTTGCTGCTTCAGTTTCAGAGATTCGAGCCCACGGTTGGTTGGCTATGTTGCTTTGAGGCCTGTGGTGAGGCAGAGTGTCATGGTGGGGAGCCCGTAGTGAACAAAATTGCTCACCTCATGGCAGCTAGAAAGCAGAGAGGAAGGGTGCAGGGACCCTGTATTCCTTGAAGGGCACATCCCGAAGTCCTGTCTTCCTTACACTAGACCCCATCTCCCAATAGTGCCAAGGGCCAGAACCAAGCTTTCAACCCGTGAGCCTTCGGGGGCATTCAAGGTCCAAACTATAGCAAACTCCCAGGAGCGAAATCTGGGATGATTTGAGCCACAAAATAAATGATAGTAATAAGTAGCAAATCCATGGAATAAAATATCTATGAGCCTATGCTTATATAAATAATTGAATAAATGGAGAAGGAGCAGCTGTTAGTGTTTATATAGAATTCTAATTAATACAGAAGAAATTATGGAAATAGAAACACCATTTTAATGATGGTGGCCACCACCACTATAATAATTGTTGCAGGCAGGATCCACCTATGTTTGGTAAAGTTACTAGGTGAAAGCATGATGGAGTATTTCTATAGTTTCAAAGTATATCTTACATAGAGAAAAACTAACTTTATAATGGAGAAACCTAGATACCATGTCAAGCATTACATAGCCTGTAACAAGATGTGTCAACCGATTATACCTCCTGATATAATACACTGTTGGAAAAGGGCGTTACAACATCAGTTCTGTGGTGCTTTTCTATTGTTTGTTTTTTATTTTGAAAAACTTACAGATTCATATATGCAATTTTGAGAAAAATAGAGTTTCCTTGTCTCCTTTACCCAATCTCCCATGTTGACTACAAAACAACAGCGCAGTGTGACAACCAAGTATCAACATCAGAACAGCTGAGGTACAGCACTTTTCCATCACCAGAAAGAGCCCTCATGCAGCTCCCAGGGATAGCCACACCTTTTTTATTTTCTTAATTGAATTGTCCATCTCATTATTGTAAGAATGTTTTCCATATTCTGGTTTCTTCCTAAAGTCTCTGAATATACTGAATTTCTCATTAACTTTTTAAAGAGTCTTAGAATCTTGGAGAATGTGTGCATTCGCCATCTCTGCTTTTTCCAGGGCACACAAGTGGCACTAAGTACATTCGCAGTGTGCGGTTGGCACAGCCACCCAGCTCACCGCTCTTCATCCTGCAAAACTGAAAATATCCATTAAACAACAACGTCCCATGCTTCCCAGCCCCAGCCCTGGAAAACAACATCCTCCTTTCTATCTTTATGGATTTGATGACTCTGGGGACCTCAGAAAGTGGAGTCACACAGTACTTAGCTGCTCTGACTTACTTCACTTAGCATAATTTTCTCAAGGTTCACCATGTAGCATGCATCAGACTCTCCTTCCATTTAAAGGTAGATTAATGTTCTGTCTTATATGTGTGTGTGTATCCTATTCCCCGCCTGTTGGATATACTTGGGTTACTTTCACCTTTGGCCATTGTAAAGAACACTTCGATGAACAAATCCCTCTTTGAGACCCTGCTTTCATTTCTTTTGAATATATTCCCAGAAGTGGAATTTCTGGAGCATAAACAGTCTATAGATCATATTACTCTCCTTTTACTTTCTTAAAGCCTGGACTCTGAGTATCTTTACTGTTTAGAGGTCTAAATTTTAGAAGTTCTCATCCATCTATTCTTTAACACAATAAAGTCTTAATTAAGAATGCTGTTCAGATAACAGAGTATGGTGATTGAATTTCCTGACTTAATATCCAGAAACCCTTTTGTTTTGGTTCTTACTGTTGAACCAAAACTTACTCTTGGCAAGTACAGTGGCATGGACAGAATTGAATGTGGTAACTTGTGACACTTCAACACTTCCAGCAGTGTCATTGTGAACATGGATCACAGTGGTGGGCCTCAGGGCAGAAGCTTGGGGAGGAGTGGAACAAAGCGTTAATCTCTCTGACTGTAAAAAGCTAAATCCTTGAACGAGGAGCTGGGGATGGAATCCCGGACCTTGCTCATGCTCGGCAACTGAACTACATCCCAACCCTATTTTTTTATTCTTCAATGTGCATATAAGCAAATCAAACATTTTATGATCAACATACTGGAAAAGTGGTTACCAAACTTTATTTCTCACATGGTCTATACTACTCTTTTCTTCTCTGCCTTCTTTGCATCTGTACCCCCAGGTCGTGGCGGTCACCCTAGCTGAGTAAGACGTACCTCACACAAGGAATGGAATCTGGAGTGCAGAGCACGCCTTCACTTCCCATCTGCATTTCTCTTTCCTTTACTGCGTGGTCAATTCAAACTGCTATAATGCTGTAGATTAGGTGGCTATACCAACATTTTTTCTCATGACCTGGAAGCTGGGGGTTCAAGATCAAAATGCTGGCAGATTCAGTGTCCAGTGAGGGACTGGTCCTGGCTTGCAGATCCTGAATCTGGGGCTGCACCTGGAGGGGAGAGAGGGGCCTCTAGTCTCTTCCTCTTGTTATAAGGACATTCGATTCATGGGGCTTTACCCGGATGACCTCAGCTAAACCTGATTACCTCTCAAGACCCCACCTCCAGCTACCATCACACTGGGAACAGGGAACTTCAGCATTTGAAATTGGGGGGCCTTTCTGCACTGAAATTGGGGGGCAGGGGACAGAACATTCAGACTATAGCATTACATTGCAAGAAAGAAAAATAGAGCTTTGGAGGAGAGGGGACCAAGAAGTAGAAGAACCAAGAGGAGAGAAGCCAAAGAAAGAATGAAGAAGCACAAGAGGGAAAGGAGGAGAAGGGCCTGTGGGGACGCAGCCAGAATAGCAGCAGGAGGTTGGGAAAGGCCCGAGGCAGGCCTCACCTCCTTCCCTCTCTGGACTAAGTGCAGTCTTGCGGGTCTGAGGAGGTCGCAGAAGGCAGAAATGCACTGCCAAGATCCTCTACAGCTGTGACACGAGGTAGCTAGGCCAGAAGTCACTTAGGTGGAATGAACTTAGCTTTCTGCGCCAGTCACAGCCTCAAAGCCCAAGAACCTGTGGCCCAGAGCAGAGAAAACCAGACCTCTGTTCCAGTCACATTCAGCACTCTGGGGACAGGAGAGGTAGTTCTCCAAGTCTCTCTTGGTCCTGTACCCCTGCACGCCTTCTCTAACCCTGAGCTGGAGGATCTGGAAGAAGGCTGAAGGCCTGCCTCCTTTCTCCGCAGTGCTTAGAGGCGGGGGTCCTGCCGTGCCAGCTGTTAGATCTGACCTACTTTCACCCCTGCCTGGCAAGCAGTAACACCTTCTTCTACAGATACAGAGAAATGGAGATACGTGGTATATTTTAAACAGAGTTTCCCAGGCAGGTGTGACCGGGTTCTTCTAACTTGTATTTTTACCACACTGTAGAGTTTGAATGATATTTGTGCAGGTTTTGAAGCAGACCTGGGAACCCACAGGTGTAATGATTTTAAACTTGCCTTTTCCATGTTTAAAGATGAAGTGAAGATATTTTTAGAATAAGTTAGTTACAAAGAAATTGTGGCATCTACACTACATTTTTTTTTTTTTGTACAGGAGTCAAGAAATAAAAAAATACAAGACAGCTGGATTGATTTTAATAGATTACCTGTGGTGCATAGTTTGATAGTATACAACTCACATTTCTGATCTGAAGTTGCTGTTCTTCCATGGCTGAATTAACATTAGGAAAAAACCCAGGACCATTTTCCTTACAAAAGGTGATTCCATGCAAAGATTATCAGTCTGATCAAGAAATCAAACAAGGCCAAGTACCATGTACAATAAGTGAATTGCCTATAAAAAGATGCTTATGAGGATACTGTGGATCAGTGATTCTTGATTGGGAGGGAGGTGTCCTGTCGGGGGATGGGGTATTGGACAGGTTCTGGCCACATTTGTTATTCTTGCTTGGGAAGGAGCCACTCTTGGCACCTACTGAATAGGTAGAGACCAGGGATGCTGCTGTACACCCTACAGTGCAAGGACAGAACCCACTTCAAAGAATTGTCTGTCCAAAATGCCAATAGTTACCAAGGTTAACAAGCTCTGCCACACATATCTGTGGAAAGGTTCAAAGCCAGCCTCAGCAACTGAGGCTCTAAGCAACTTAAGAAAACCCCTTCTCAAAATAAAAAAAAGGGTTGGAGATGTGGCTCAGTGCTTAAGCACCCTTGAGTTCAATCCCTGTTACCAAAACAAAACCCAAATATGTGCAGGATATACGACATGGATGGACTGATAATTCATCCAAATTGGGAAAACCCAAGACCATGCCCATAAGTGTGGTTATTCTCTCTGGATTTGGGGGTGGGGTTATCCACTGTTAGCTTTTTATTTTGAAATCATTAAAAATTAAGACTTACAGACTAGGCATTTTTCATCTTTGTTTCCTTAGCATTTGACACACGGGAGACCTTGTTAAACGTGGAATAAAGAGACTGAGAAAAGAGACACGTTGGACCAGTCCTTTTAGGTCTCATATCCGTGTTAACAGAGTTGCAGCGGAGGGGAAATTCTGGAGATGAGCTGCTTGGCTTCCGGAAACACCCACCAGGTGGCCCCTCCTGTGCCTCTGCTTTGCTTGGCTTAGGCTGCCACGTGCCAGTGGCATTGGTGTCAGGGAGAACACCTTGTCGGGCCACTGATGCACTTTGTCTCTAGAGAGATCATTGTATGGAGGCCAGGATGGTCCAGTAGGCCATTACCTATTAAGTATGTCTGTGTCCTGTTTAAAACATGGAAAACTAGGGGTTGAGGGTGTAGCTCAGCCTTAGAGCAGTGCTGACCGTGTGCACGGCTCTGGGTTCAGACACTCCCACCACCGACGAAACAAAACAACCGGCAAACAAGCATGGAAGCCTCGAGGGTGAATGTCCCCGTACTTCTTTTCCTTTGTGCAGTATTGGGGATTGAACCCAGCGGCATTCTACCAGCTACTACACACTCAGGCCTTTTCGTTTTGAGACAGGGCCTCACTAAGTTGCCAAGGCTGGCCTTGAACTTGTGAGCCACCCTCCCCAGCCTCCCGAGTTGCTGGGATTCCAGGTGTGCACCATCATGCCAGGCGCCATGCTCTATCTTTAAGTGATTACAAGTGTGCAGTGGTTCTACTGCTAGTTCATTTCTAGATGTTACGTGTTTTTAAGAATGTCCTGAGTCCTCAGAGAGAAACCATTATAACTTTGTTCATATAGTTTGTGTCGTGCTCTTAGATTTCAACCATCTCCTTTGTGTCCCACAGGCAAATACGTGTACCAGCCCATGACCCCTGTGGAACAGCTCCCAAGCACTGAGATTCCTGCCAGGCCTCGGGAACCCACAAACACCATTCAGATCTCAGTCTCGCTCACCGAACACTTTTTGAAATTTGCATCTGTCTTCCAGCCTCCCCTTCCCCCGGACTCCCCCAGGTACTGTATGATTTCAGACCTCTTCATCGACAACTATCAGGTTAAATGCATCAACGGGAAGATGTGCTACGTGCAGAAGCAGCCAGCGCCACATTCCCACAAGATGAGCCCTGAGGAGGTCTCTGCACACGATGCCTTAATTTCAAAAGAGAGCAATACACCAAAAATAGATCACTGCTCTTCTCCCTCAAGTTCTGAGGACTCTGGGATCAATGCCATTGGGGCTCACTATGTGGAATCATGTGACGAGGACACAGAGGAAGGAGCAGAACTGAGTTCAGAGGAAGATTACAGTCCCGAGAGCAGCTGGGAGCCAGATGAGTGCACCCTGCTCTCCCCGTCGCAGTCTGATCTGGAAGTGATCGAGACCATAGAGACCACCGTGTGAGTCCAGGCAGACGCGCCCTCGGAGCCTCGCTGAGCTTTTGGGCTTTGGTCTGATGGGTCCTTTTCCAGTGCTGTTCATGTTTTCTACCCGACCCCACCAAGCATAGCAGTTCCGTGGTCTGCTGATTAGTGTCACTCTTGAATTAGTCTTTTAACTAAGATGTTCTTTTTATTACAAACAGTTTTCTTTTGTACCTTGACTTACTTTCTATGTAGCATCTGGTGTCATGGATTGTGACCCAGCCTTAATTTCACTGGGAGCTGTGAAAGCAGTGAAATGATGACCACAGAGTGTCACGGATCGGAGGAGCTGCCTAGAGCGATGGTGACAGGATTTTTGTAACAGCCAGTCCTTTGCAGAATGACTCTTGGCATCCTTCTGTCACGCACGCACGGCACCCTGTCCTGCTAGCCCCACCAGGCGAGCAGCTCAGCCAGGGGTGGTGCAGAGCGCACCCTTGTTGATGTCGTTCCTTCCCTTTCCCCTGCTCCCCACCATCTGCACTGGGTCTGGACCAGAGCCGCCTCTGCTTGGAGGACAGCTTGGCCCCCGGTAATGGCCAGTCTGCAAAACCCATCGTGACGGGGGCTGAGCTAGACCCTCATGTGAGAAGAGATGGCCTCATCAGTTTCATGGTTGCTGCAGCTTTAGCTGAGCACCTACGTGCTGCGAGGGGCTGTGGGGACACAGAACGAAGAAGATCTGATTTCTCCAATGAAAGGCCCACATCCCAATAAGGGACTTGATACCAGCAGCTAGCGGTGTTCGGAGTGCTCTGGGAATGCAGGGAAGGAGAGATGGACATGGCTTGGGGAAGGTGCTGCAGCATTTGAGCTGGCTTTGGTGGGGTCTCAGCATCTCCCTGCTTTCCTTAATCGTTCTTCAAAACTGAGGAGAACACTTAGGAAGTTATTTAGGTATTGCATTTAGAAGGCAGCCACATCTGACATCTTAAGGAAGAAATCAATAATAGTTTTAGTTAGCATGGAAATGCTAAAAGACAGAAGTCCTTTAGGGATTAGGAATGAATCTAATAGGTTTGATTAATTCTGCTTCATTTGGTTGTATGAAGCATTAGAACGGCTTAGGTGAGAAATGAATTAGAATTCAGTACGATGCATGGATTTTTTTATGCAAATGCAAAAGCAGTTGAAATAGTTCACTGCTAAGTCAGGAGAAAATATTTTGTGTGATATTCATTTACTACACTAATATTTATAGTCCATTGTCTATGTTCTTTTCTTTCACACACAAAATAGTGAATAATTCTTTATTTAGCTCTCTTCAGAATTCTATTCCTAAACTCCGTTCTCTACCAGCTAGTCTCATGAGTTGGTTATCTGCCATTTCTCCAAATTTTCCGTGAGGCATAGTTAAGAATCCAGGAGCTTTCAAGTACTGCCTAATGAAATGAGAACCACCAACAATGCAGAGAGAGAAATAAGTTGTATATCCAGCTCTCTGTGCGTGTGCTCCCGGGGCATTGTCTTGTGCTGTCCACATCTTTCCTGTCTTGCTAGCGTTTTAGGAAAGCAGCAGCTGTGTTCTTCCCGAATCCTCCATTTAGTATCCTTTATAAACTCCTCGAGAAAGAATCTGCTTTCCTAGTTGTATGTATACTTCAAGTGATTTACTAGACTTTTTGTTAGGTCTAGGTGCCCAGAACATCCAGAGTTGAAGGCAGAGTGTTTATTTTCCTTGGAAACCATCACTAGTTAAAACTGCATGTTGGACGAGGATGCAGAGTGAAGTTTCCCCTTGGTGACGTGGAGTCAGTGAGGGAGACTGAGAGGTAGTACTGCAGGTTGCTCCAGGAGCTGCCGGCAGGGGGAGGGGAGCTGCAGGGCTTTCCCTGCTCTGCCCTCGCTGGCCAGGTGACCTGGGGACATCTGATGAGCCCTGCCTGTGCTTCTTGGTGCCTCCCTGGAGGGAGTGACCAGCTGAAGGCAGGCACGAAGGCAGTGCCAGCAAGGGCTCACCGGCTGCTGTGTACTCAGGGTTGGAATGGCACCCCAGGGCCCCATCTAGGTGCCCTGGTGAGCGCCCTGACTTTCCCCCAGGGGCGCAGGCAGTGGGGCTGCTTCTCTACCCTGTTTCCCTCAGTTTTCTATTAGGGACCCACAGCACAGAGAGAACTCACTGGAGTCAGCAACCAGGGCCCCAAAGCCATGGAAATGCACGGTCATGCCCACGCTTCTGGAGCTTGGCTGTGCGTCAGGGTTGGGCCTTTTATCAGTAATATCTACGACTTTTGTTCAGGTTCCTGTTTTTTAAACTCCTTTACTGCCATTTAAAAGATCAGCCACAATTTTAATGGAATTTTTGGATTTGATAATGGTTGATAATCACTTTAAACATTTGCACAGTCTCTTTATAATGAAAAACTCACTAGGCGTCACTTACTATTTTATAGAATTGGAGATGTTCCCATTGAATTCTAAATATCAGATACTCCTGGATCTCAAAAGTCTTTTCTAAATAAGCACAAACAAGAATTTCTGTGGTCCTAGCGCTGTTATTACTAATAATTATCTGAAATACGATTGACCTGCGATTGTTTCTTTATGCTTGCATTCTGAAACCAACTGAGAAGGATATGAAAATGTGTAGTTTCAACTTAAAATCTAGGTCTCTTCTGTTCTATAGAATATGAAAGAATTTCTCTGTAATCCTGATATTATATTGCTAATTTGCATAAGCATATTTGTAGGCACTTTAGAAAATATTTAGACTGCAATATGTAGTATAGGCATTAAGCACAGTCATGTTAAAATAGACTTTTGATTAATACTTGTACAAAAAAATATGAAAGCTTTATCACTTGGACCTCTTTTGGAGCAGGGCTGGGCCGTGTGGGTGGATAAACTGCTTTCTTGGGGTTTTTGGAAACCTGGCATCATTCCCACTTTAGAAAGCTGGTATAAAGGCTTTTAGGTAGAAGCTTAATTTCACTGAATGTGGAATTTAGCTTTCTTATCTAACCAGGATTTTAGAATTTAAATTTCAAATATGCTTATAACTTTTCTGAGAAATGACAAAGCAATTAAAATGTTTTTGTGGTTATAACTGTTTGGTACATTAAAAAATAAGGCTTTATTATCAAATTCAGGTATTTTTTACCTTGTAATTTTTTAAGGTATAAATTGAAAATTTGAGGACAACCCTGTGGACAAAGAGTTGCCTTTCTGGAAGTCTTGCAGTTCAGAGGAATACAAAACCATGAAGTCATTTCCTGATTCGATCTAGGATTTGTCTGTCTATTGGAAGTGGTAGTTTTATTTCTTAATCTCCACTTCTTGGTCTGTTTGAAACATCACAGTTCTTCTGGGACTGATCATAACAAACTTTTTTGCAAATTTAATTCTCTGTTTGGGGAATAGGATGCTACCAGATACTTGAGGAAGCTGTCAAAATACCCAGATAAATTTGGCAGTATGGATACTACTAGGGAAGAAAAAAAGCACAAGTTGAAGGAATATTTATATCATCACTTCTTAATTACTCCCACATCCTGTTTGTAAAATTTTATCATGTTTTGGCTTTTCACAGAAGGAAAACAGTTTAGCCATTTTCTTTCCTACCCCCTTGTCCAGAGGAGGTATGAACCAGAAAGGATGTGGCCAGTTTTGCTTTGGCCTTTGGTAGTGTGTGACCTCCTTCCATCCAGGGGGAGGAAGGAGGGCAGGTAAGTGCCACTCACCTGATCGGTGCTGCGTATTCCAGGGATGTCAGTTTTGCTCAAATCTCAACATAAGTACAAGGGCATTTCTCAAAACGAATTTGAATTCACCGTTTAAAAATTTTGTCACGGCTGTGGGAACTGAGTGTCTATGACGACTGAGCGTTGGTCGTGCTGGGAAAGGGCCCTCCCTCATAGTCTGCGGGGAGCTGTTCTGTGAGGACGGCTGCAGCTGAAAGCCCAGGGCTACTGGTTTCTTGAGCTCCGTGTCGTGTTCACACACTGCTTAAGGCTGTTCATACCTGGCGATGTTCACTTACCGTGCTGTTTTTTTAAACTTGTCTATTTTAAAGTTTTAAGCACAATGTTGACTCTTCTGTAACTTCCTAAAATTACATTGTTTTCCTAAGACAGCTCAACTTTCCTTTTGTGTGTAATACTTTAGGAAAATACTGCCTTGTGAAATAAACATGATTTTTTCTTCTTTTGTACCAGAGCAAATCTGCTGTTGGAGTGTGGCATTCTCCTCCTGCCCCCCCAAATCCGAGAGTGCTGAGCCAAAGGACAGCCACAGCGTGAGCTAGAAACAAAACCCCACATTTTCAAAATGTGAAACATTTATACTGCGTGTTTACTGTGCAGTCTATGTCCATTATCCCATTAAGCTTTACAAAACTTCATGAAGTGCAGGTAAATACTGTTACCTGCACTAGGTGCTTGTGGTCACTACTCATAACTCTCAGAAGTCTTTGTGATAAGGACTCCTTGGTTAACCAGTCACGTTAGGTTTTATCCAATATAACTTATATTCCCCATAAGTAGCATTCTTACACACAAAGTCACAGGCCTTGTGTTGACTTAACACGAGCCGTGTCCCATGGGCTGGTGTAGGTGGGCAGTGAGGGAGGCTGCCACCCTGCAAGGCACTTGATACTAGGGCCCCCCAAGTCCAGGAGCTCAGTTGTTTTTATTTGACATATCTGGGGACAGCGAAAAGGTGGTTTTCTATTGAATAGCTTCCCTAGAGACTGTTATATAAATTATTGATATTAAAATACCTGTCAGAATTAGTAGTCATGGCTCCGTGGGTGCCTTACTGCTTTCTATGCATAATTGCAGCAACCTGGAGGGCAGATTTTGGCACCCATTCCACAGATCAGGAAGAGAGCTCAATGTCCACAGTGGCACCACTTGTCAATCTGGGGAGTCAGGATTTGAACCCATGTTAGCCCAGGAGTCCTTCCTCTTGGCTGTGCCTGCATTACTCCTTTGCTGTCCGTAGCCCAGAAAATGCCTTCCCACAACCTGGTGGCTCATCCCACCCAGCACAGTCATTGCCCAGTCAGGAGAAAGGCTGACAGTCTTCCCTCGTGTTTCCTCACCCACTCTTTTGTGCTTCATGCAGCCCTCCCCCAACACAGAAGTACATGAACACGTACACACACCGCTGCAAACAAGTCAGTGCCGAAATTAGGCTGTTGCGTCTCCTACGTCCATCATGTCCTGACCAGCACTCCAGGCTAGCTCTTTTGCCTTCACGAAAGATAACTTGTCTTTTAAAGTGACTCCTGCAGGCAGCTAATTTCATTTACTGCATGTGCATTTTACTAATTTAGCTCTACATAATTGTGCTGCCAAGTCCTGGAAGGCATCTTATTGTAGCCTCTTACAAATGCTGACTACGCACACTTCTGTTTTGCAGTAAACTTGAAGTTAGCATCTCGTCCTCATTACAGTTCAACCACTGGGAACTGGTAATGCTTTTAACACCAGTGTCCCACCTAGGGGTGCCGAATGAAACAGGTAACTCAGAACCTCAGGACTTGGCCCTGCTGCAGTAGGGGTCAGGAAGGGGCTGTTAGAGGTCAGGTGGATGCTTCAGGAGACACATGGGAAGTTGATGGGTATACAAGTCAAACAAAGCAAGGCAAAACAGATATGCCACCTATTAATGGTGTTTTCCTTATTGCCCTTTTGAATGTTCTAAAATGAATATTACTTTTATAATCAGAAATAATAGTATTAGTTTGAAGATGACAAGTCCAGGGCAGCTGGCACAGGGGAAGCCTGGTTTGGCTGGCTGTGGGTAGAAGTGTGGTGTTCAGACAGTGGCCACAGCCACTGTGCAGCTGCTGAAGAGCTTTGGGGAGCTGGGGAGCATGTGCACTGAACTAACTGGCTTTCCCTAAGAGTGACCCCCATCCCGGGTGCCACAACCATGGCTGGAACATTTGTGGGCCGGGTGGGTCTTCCTGTCAGTTCCCTGTCTGAGCCTCTCCCTCTGAAATAGGGGGTGGCAGATTGGAAAGCCTGAGCTCTGGGGGTAACATCTTACCCTGACTGCCACCTAGTCTGTCACCTGGTCCAGAACCCCAGATGATTGCCTAGTCAGCGATCTGGAGCTCCCTGCTTAGATGAGGACAGAACATGCATCCTGTGGGTCCATGGAACACAATAGCACATGAACAGGGACCTGCCGCTCACGGAGGGTTTCCCCAGATGGCAGTTTCTCCGCCATACATAGGATCTGTGTGGTGGTGGGCGGGGTGATTTTGAGAGTTTATAGCTGAAGCCACCAAGTTAAAGTTGGATCCACATAAAGGTCCCATGGCAGGTAAGTGGCAAAGCCAGAGCTCCACGCCCCGCTGATTCCAGTCTAGCCTGTGGACCACTCCTGTGGCCAAGGCTCTGAATCAGACCAGCCCTGCTGGCCTTTCCTCACTGGCTCTCCGCCCTTGGCTGTGGCCAACACCTCACAGCCTGCCCTCCAGGTGGAGGCCACCCCTGGCTGTAGAGGCTATTGCAGCACTGCCCTCTCTCTCAGTGACCTGAGTGGTTGCCAGGTGACTTTGGCTTTGTGCCAGCATGGCTTGATCTATACCTCTTGTCTGGTGGTCGAGTATGGCACCAGGATCTAAGAACTCCTCTTGGTTATTGGGATCGGATGTTGGCACTCAGAATCAGCTGCTCCCATCTCCTCCTGCCCCACTAAGGCCCTTGATACCAGCTCCTTCCCTTAGTGATTGTTCTCCTCAGTGTCACCCCCACCCCCTTGGACTTACCTCTCAAAGCCAGGCTGCTGCAGGCTGTGACCGGTCACCCTGCGGTGGGCATCTCTATCTGCCACAATGAGCCCTGTGCAGTAAACAAAGGGCTGAGTTGCTACCCTCCTGTTTACAAGCTGCTGGTGTAAACTGATGCCAAAACCCACAGAACAAATGTAGGAGGTCATCAGCAGAAGGACCTGGAAAAGTCATCCCAGTCTATCAGCAGGGCTACTCCTGAGCCACTCAGCTCAGGAGCTCTTGGAAAGGCCCAGAGGGGCCACGTGGTGTCAGGAGGGCAGCATCACTGAGGACTGGGTGTGATCTGCACAGGGGATCCATCTGTTAGGCTTGGGAATCTGGAATAAGAAGGTGACTCTAACATAATTTAGTTGCTGCATGGGTTTCCCAATAAACCTAAGGGACCCTGGGTGAATGTGGCCAACAGTGGTTATCTCTGGACAAGTCACTGAAAGGTCAGCACAAGATCAGTAGGTCCAGACAGAACTTACTGAGGTCCCTTCAGATTACTAGGGACCCAAAAGGGGTCTATCATGAGAATTTATTCTGTCCCCATAACCAACATAACTACAGAGAGGCCATGAATTCCTGCAGCTGTCTGTTCCCCTTTCATCTATCTGGGCCCTGTGGTGTCTGCCTCATACCTGATACTCAGAGAGGGACTAGTAGGGTCATGGAGAGATCAGCAATGGCACGTGTGGCAGTGGGAGTGGTTGGATGGAAGTCACACCTCAAGTGGCGATAAGAGTAGGTCATGGACATTGAAGGATGATGGGCCACTCATTTTTCCAAAGAGAAGAGGAAAGACTGGGCAAACCCTGAGGGCCCAGAGTTTGCTCGAGGCTGAGATGTGGCCTTCCCAAGACTGGACCAAATCCTGACCTTTGAGATGGGGAGAGTGCAGAGTTCTGAGTGAACAGATGTCAGGATTGGGGTGCGACTGTTGGCTTCTTGGTTGTGTAGAAGTGGCCCCTGCCCTGATCAGGCCAGGCCCAGACTCACCCAGCAACCTAACAGCAGATCCTACCAGGCTCTGAGGCCGCGTAAGTGCTGGCCTAGGTAGGGCAGCCAGTAATGGGGCCTCACACTTAAAGCCAAGCTCAGGAAAGAACTTTGAGGGAGGTGGGGTGTGACCCATCTCATGCCGTCCTCTGACACTCATTGATGCAGGCATTCAAAAAGGCATTAAACATGTTCTCTTCCCCTATAAAATCACTCCCAAGTTTATACCTAAAATAAATGCATGCATATGTTCACAGAAGACAAAGAATGGCAATAGGCCATCGCTGGATGTGAACCAAAGGCCCATTAACAAAAGAATGGATGGATTTTGGCACATGCTTGATGGTGGACTGTCACTGCTCAGCAATGAGAATGCGCAACATGGGGCATCTCAAACGGTGTTGAACGAAAGAAAGTATTTCTAAAAAAGCACACGGAGTGTAATTCCATTGATATGAAGTTCAAAACTATGCTGTTAGAAGTCTGGGTGCTGGTTAACTTGGGGAGATAGTGAATGGAGAATTCAGGGAACGGCTGGTGTACGGGTCATTTCTAGGTGGTTGACCTGGATGCTGGTCGTCCAAGTGTGTTCACAGTGGAATAAATCCAGTCATCCCCACAGTCTGTGAAGACTTCTCTGTTCAGAAAAAGTTTACTTGAAAAGGAGTGACTGAAGAAAAGATGGTGATGCCCGTTTCAAGCAGACGCAGACATACTTGTCACTGGGTGAACAACTTCACTGGGGGGGACACAGGATACACCAAACAAACCACCTTGGTGGCTCAGACTCCCCAGAGCCTGCAGGGTCCCCCTTGCCTGCCTGGGGGCCTTTCCTGCTCTCTGGGCGCAGGCATCTGATTCTGCAGCTGCATCTTTGGGAAAAGGTTCTCAGCAGGCAGAGCTGAGTGGAAATACACTGCTTCTAAAAGGATCCCCAAAGCTCTGAATTATTCATTCACTAACGCATTCATCATTGATGAGGCCCCAGCCGGCTATTCGCTTCCACAAACTCCTTCCCCTCCCCTTCCCACAGCAGGCTGTTAGGTCACATGTGACCTTTGTGTATGTCCCTGGGGCTTTGCTGTGGATGGAGTTTTGTAAGGGTGCAGCAGCCTTCCTTAGCTGGGACAGGATAGGGCAAGCCAGTCTCCTGACTGGAAGCCCAGGGCAGTCCCCACTCTGCCTCTGGGAGAACAGGGTAGCCTCCATCTACAGGAGGCAGGGGCAGATGCAGGGGCTCCAGGGATCCTTCCAGGTTCCCCACTGATGGGCTCTGCTAAGCCTGCTGCCCTTCCTCCTGTCGTGACTACATGGACGTCTGACCTCCTCCTAGAGGCCTTTCCTGCCCTGAATCTTGCCATCTAGCTGAGCTTCCAGGTGCTGGCCAGAGGGGAGCAGGGCCTGGCTGCACTCTTGGAGCCTGCCCTGGGTACACAGCCTGGCTTGAGAATGGACCTGTCCCCAGTGGCTAAAGAGCCCCTGCTGGTCCCAGAATGCTTCCTGTCCCTCCACAACCTGGAACCCTGGCCTGATTATCCCCTACCACACTCTCCCCTTCCTGCCAGATGATGCTTGAATCTGGGTGGCAGAAGCTGGCACCACTGAGCCCGAGCTTTCCCAGATTCTGCAATTCACTGACTCCAACATTTTAAGCTACTGCTCAATTTCTGCAGGGATCTGCTCTGATTTCTGTGGAATGGTGATAAACAGAACTTTCCAGAAAAAAGGTGGTTGGGTCAGAATTAAAAGACGAAGTTCTACACAGGCTGGGGCCCTTCCTATGCTCCCCTGCAGCATTTAGATCTCCTCCTCCTCAAGGGGGAGACAGCATCTGACGTGCTTCTCCCTACTGCAGGGGGTGATGCCTGGCATGTGCCCAGCACTCAGGAAATAACTAATGACAGGCACTGACCGACTATGGTCCAGAATCCACACACAATTTCTTTCTTTTTCTTCTTTTTTTTTCCTTTTCCTCCTCCCCCTCCTCCCCCTCTCCCCTCCTCCCCCTCCCCCTCCCCCTCCTTCTCTCTCTCTCTCTTTGTAGCAGGGATTAAACCTACGGGCACTTAACCATAGCCACATCCCGAGCCCTTTTTAAGAATTTTTATTTAGAGACAGGGTCTTGCTGAGTCGCTTAGGACCTCACTAAGTTGCTGAGGCTGGTTTTGAACCTGCCATCTTCCTGCCTCAGCCTCCCAAGTGGCTGGGATGACTGCGTGCGACACCATATCCAGCTTCACACACAAGTTCTGACTCTTCCTGGAGCCTGCATCAGGCAGTGCTATCCTCACATCTTTACCTTTTTAAAATCTGAAACAGAGTTGTACCAGTCATTTGCTCAAGCCAACCCCGCTCCCACACTTGCATGAGGACAGGGTCAGCATCTTTCAGGATGTCACACTGCTCTGGGGGCTGGGAAATCAGCTGCCTGGGAGAATATGCACAAGACACCCCTGGAGCTGGGGAAAACCCTCCAGGGGTAGAGGCAGGTGTCCTGTCCTCCCGTAAGTCTTCACATGGCAGGATCAGCCCCTTCCTCACTTGCTGGCCTTTCCCAGGGCCTCTGACTTCCCCCATATGCATTACGGATTACAAATGGGAGCCCATAAAATGTGCTCTGCAGGCTCCTCTTCTTCACCCTCCAGCATTGTCCCAAGAACAGCAGATGCATTTGCTTCCTTGCCCTCTGAGGGGTCCTGCTCAGCTCTGCCTCCCTGGCAGCCTCCTCCCCGCTTGGGTGTGGCCCTACTGCAGGGGCGGGGGCGCCTCCCAGCTTTCGCTCCTCATCTGCAGGTGCACTTGGACTCATGTACCCCAAGCTCCAAATACCCCTTGGCTGGGAGGGAACCCACTGGCCCCGAGGAAGATGGGAAGCAGCTGCCTGGGGTTGGTGAGGCAGAGTGGACAACATGCCTGTGCGGAGGTGCTCCAGGCCTGGTGGCTGCTATCTGGGCATGTAGGCCAAGCCAGGTTTTGCCCAGGTTTACCCATGGCTGGGGCAGGCCTGAGGACAGTAGTGATTCCTAACCCTGCTACTTCAGAGTGCTCTAGGCGCTGTAGGGACACCCACCCAGCAGCACAGGGCTTTGTCCCACACCTAGAACCTGGTGCAAGCTAGGTCCTGGCTAGAGTGGAACCTTGGGCCAGCTGCAGTGTCCAGACACCACCCTGTCCACCATCCCTGCCAGATGCCCTTGGACTGACATCTCTGCAGAACCTTGAATCCTGAAGGAAACCCTTGGTCTGACACCCCTCCCCCAGAAGGGAGCCAGGTGGGGAGAGGCTTTCCAAGGCCCTTTTGTGGCTCTGCTCATCCTCACTGGCTCAGTCCCTGGTTAACATTAGGACCCTTAGACCACAGCACGGAGGAAAGGAGACTTGGATATCTACCGCACACCATGCCCTTCAGTAAATTCCACCTTAAACATGAGCGCATACCTATCAACACGTTGTCTCAGGCTATTTTGTGGAGCTATAACAAAATACCAGAGAGCAGAGTAATTTATAAAAGACAGAAATTTGATTTCTCACTGTTCTGGTGGTTGGGGTGTCTAAGATCAAGGTGCTGGCAGATTCAGTCGTCTGGTGAGGGCTGCTCTCTGCTTTCAAGATGGCTCCTGCTCCCTGAGCTCGAGGGGAGCCTCCCCATGGGCTCCCACCCGGCAGAAAGGTGGGAAGGTGATAAGCCAATTGCTGCACGAATCTTCTTTTATAAAGGTCTGGGGAGGAGACCTGATCACCTTTTAAAAGCCTCACCTCTTAATACCATCATGTTGCCCATTAAGTTTCAATATCTGAATCTTTAACCTATTAAAGCTTTATTGCAGACAAAGCCACAATTCATTGAAGACATGCTGAAAGGGAGTAACAAGAAAATTACCTAATAGTATAAATCATGTATTACATGAAAGTTGAAAGAAAATCAAATCAACAGAGCCACCCTTCAAATCATATCCCACTGGGAAGTGTAAAAAATGAGGCTACAGATGCAAAATTCCTCACATGGATGTGGATAAGGCAATTGTAGGATTCCAGAGAGCTTTTCCCAGTGGAAAATGCACCATCCAAGGCAGGGAACATTAATATCTGGCTTTTACATGGGACTTTTCAGTTTTTCTTTTTTTTATTTGTTGTTTTTAGATATACATGAGAGTAGGGTATATTTTGACATACATGGGGTGCAACCCATTACTATTTTGATCCCATTCTTGTGGTTGAACATGTGGAATTAACACTGGTTGTGTATTCATATATGAACATAGGAAAGCGATGTCCCATTCATTCTACTCTTTCTTCTTCCCATCCCTACTCCCTTCCCTTCATTCCTCTTTGTCTGATCCAATGAACTTCTATACTTCTCCTCCCTACCCTCCCCTTGTTATGGGTTAGCATCCACATATCGAGAGAACATTCAATCTTTGGTTTTTTGGGACTGGTTTATTTCACTTAGTATGATATTCCCTAGATTCATCTATTTACCAGCAAATGCCATAATTTCATTCTTCTTTATAGCTGAGTAATATTCCATTGTGTATATATACCACATTTTGCTTGTCCATTCATTTGTTGTAGGGCACCTCGTTTGGTTCCAAAGCTTGACTATTGTGAATTGAGCTGCTATAAATATTGATGTGGCTGTGTCACTTTAGTATGCTAATTTAAAGTCCTTTGGGTATATGCTGAGAAGTGGGATAACTGGATCAAATGGTGGGTCCATTCCAAGATTTCTGAGGAATCTCCATACTGCTTTCCATAGTGGTTGCACCAATCTGCACTCCCACCAGCAATGTATGAGTGTGCCTTTTCCCTACATCTTCACCAACATTTATTGCTGCTTGTATTCTTGATAATTGCCATTCTGAATGGAATCTCAGTATGGTTTTAATTTGCATTTCTCTAATTGGTAGAGATTTCATATATTTTTTGACCATTCATATTTCTTCTGTGAAGTGCCTGTTCAGTACCTTGAACTTTTCAGTTTTTAAATTGCTTTGACATTATGTTAGTTGAACCTAGCAACAACTTATTAAATGGGCAGGGTAGGTACTTATCTAGTTAACTGAGTCAAGATTTAGTTAAGTCTTGGCCAAGAATTGTCCGAACTGCAATTATATGGTCAACACCTGAATCTTAAAAGGGGCCACATTCAAATCACAACAACACAAAAACTTCGGCTAGTTTGTTTATCTGGAGAATTAGTGATGCTCCTATTGAAATGATGTCCTCAGAGTTTTAATACATAAAAAACAAAACCTCCCTTTGAATAAAATGTGAAAGGAAGAATGGAAAACCAAGGCCATGAGAACAAATACCTGATAACAGTTACCCCACACAAGGCAAGGTCTATGTCCAGCTTCTATTCTGAAAGTGCCCCAATGAACAATGTGACAGAGGGAAGTTCAACACATGAACAAATGTACAACCTGAAAGCATAAGAGGAAATGTATAAATTTCTTTTTATAAGATTTAAACTATAAAATGAGCGTTGACAGCAGTGGGGGCATTTTCTGCTTAGTGTGTTGTTCCCGTTATGATTTGGATGTGAGGTGTCCCCCCAAAACTCACGTGAGACAATGCAATAAGGTTCAGAGGAGAAATGGCTGGGTTGGGAGAGCCTTAACCCAATCAGTGACTTAATCCCCAGTGGGATTAACTGAGTGGTGACTGAAGATGGGCAGGGTGTAGCTGGAGGAGGTGGGTCACTGAGGCTTGAATTTGGGGTCTATATTTTGTGTCTGGCAAGTGAGTCTCCTCTCTCTGCTTTCTGATCACCATGTGAGCGGCTTCCCTGGGCCACATCTTCTCCCTCACCTCGAGCCCTGAGCAGGGCCCAGCTGTCTGTGGACTGAGACCTCTGAAACTGTGAGACTCCAAATAAACTTTTCCTCCTCTAGGATTGTTCTGGTCAGGTCTTTTAGTCACAGCAGTGAAAAAGCTGACTGAAATACCTCCCTAGATGGTGTTTAAGGGGCTGTGTATTGGTCACTTTTGTCCAGGGCAGCCAGCAGTGTCTGACTCTGGGATGACTGAGTTTTATAACTGGGGCTTTCAGGGCGCCATGTAGGCAGGGGGAATAGAGCCAAAGCTGAGAGCTGAGGGGAGCTGTTTTCAGGTGACACAGATGTCATCCAAATATTTACTGTTTACCAGGTACAGAGAACAAAGCAATGACAGCACTGCTGGTTCTGGCTAACCTGAATGCCCTCCCCTATCCCATTAGTGCCCTGATTTTGTCTGGGGGATCAACACCCTCTCACCCTGGGGACAGTATGGGAGAAGTTCAGACCAGGTACCTGCCCTCTCCAAATGGTAGCTGAAGGGCCTCTGGAACTTCCCCTCCCGAGCCCCCTTCATATCACCTGTCTGTCAGGTAGCAGCGTGTGTCCTAGAGACATAGCCAGGGCTCAGCATGGGGGTGGCGTGAGGCACTGGAGCTGCCTGGAGCCTGGCTTTGAGCCAGCTGTCACCCTGGGAGTACTCCAGTCCGCAGAAAACATGGTGGTGTCAGAACCGGTTTTGGTATTTTCAGATACAAGTCTTTGTTCCTAAGGAACTATTTTAAATTGAGACCTAAAATCACCACAGGGTAGAACATGTGCTAAGTGCCTTGAGAGGTGACAGGGACAGGGTTTTAGAAGGCAGACTGGGGCTCAGTTCAGGCCTGCCACATACCCAGTGCCAGAGCTGCCCAGTGCTCAAGAGGCAGCATCTCGTCCACCCTCAGATGAGACAAGGGCTCTTCAAAACCAATCTGAAGCACCTTTTTAGGAAGGCATGACCTGAATGCAAAGGGGTAGCAATTTATTCAATTGTGCTGTGGCTTGAATGACAAGAAGTAAAGAAACTCTTGGGGACTGATTAAATAGGAAAGGGGCTGGGGAAGAATAACTTGTTGGTGTTTACTGGTTCTGATTTGAACAGGGTTCTGATATGTTATAAACTGCCTTCTTAGAAAATTATTTTTTAATTGACATGTAAAAATGATTTATATTTATGGTGTGTACCATGATACTCTGATGTATGTATACATTGGGAAATGTCTATAGCAAGCTATTTAATATATTATCTCATATATATATATATATATTTTTTTTTTGGTGGTAAGAATACTTGAAATCTCCTCTCAGCAATTTTCAAATACATATTATAATTAACTGTACTCACCATGATGTACAATAGATATCTTGAACTTATTCCTCCTAACCAAAATTGTGTCTTTTCACATGTCCCCAATATGTCCCACCCTCCCCAGCTTCTGGTTGCCACCATCTCACTCTGTTTCTGTGAGTTTAACTTGTTTATATTCCCCACACAAGTGAGATTAAGGAGCATTTGTCTTTTTGTGCCTGGCTAATTTCATTTAACCAAATGTCCTCCAGGTTCATTCATGATGTTGCAAATACTAGGGTTTCCTTTTTCATAAGGCTGAGTAGTAGCCAGGCGTGGTGATGCTTGCCTATAATCCCAGAGGCTCAGGAGGCTGAGGCAGGAGGATCACGAGTTCACAGCCAGTTTTAGCAACTTATTGAGGCCCTAAGCAACTTAGTGAGACCCTGTCTGTAGATAAAATAAAATTAGAAAAAAAAAAAAAAAGGACTGGCAATCCCTGGTACCAAAAAAAAAAAAAAAAAAAGAAAAGAAGCGGAATAGTGTTCCACGTGTGCACACACTGTGACACTGTATTTTCTTTACCAGTTCATGCACTGAGGTACACTTAGGCTAATCCCAGATCTAGGGTATTGTGAATAACGCAGCAATGGACATGGGGGTGGTTTTCTCTAGGGGTGTGTCTTGATTCCTTTTTATCTTTCACGTCTCTACTATAGGGTTTTGCTTTGTGGCTGTTGAGATTTGGAGGGAGGCTAGCAGCAGTCACCACCACCCATCAGTCCGGCATCCCACAGGCACTTCAGAAGTGTTCCCAGAAGCCTGCTCCGCCTGCTCTGGCTTGCCTCGTGCCACTGGCCCGGGCTGTCCCCTGAGCACCCTGCATGGCTTAACAAACTGAGAGCTGGCCGGCCAGCCTGGTGACTGCAACACATCCACTTATTGTTGGAAAGGGCGCCTCCCACTCATGGGGGTTTTACCATGACCACATCAACGGGTGCCCTGCCACAAGCCCTGCTGTTGCTGTTTCTGTTACCCTGTAGCCTGGCCGCGCTCCACTCCCAGCAGCTGAAGCCTCCCGTGTTACCCACTTGAAATGCCATCTTCCAGAAATCCACCAACTCTTTAGGTTTTATGGGAAACGGGAGAAAGTCCCAATGAGCAAAATGTATTTGCTAACGAGCTGGATGGAGGTATGTGACATTCCAAGCAAAACATAATCAACCAGTCTGTTGGACTAAAGCCAAGAAAACACCGTGGAAGAGATGGAGGTCTACCGTGGGTGGTGGGTGGGGTCTCTCCTGGTCCTCTGCTTGGGAGTGTGGGGGCAGTGGAGATCCAGGCTGTCTAGGGACCAGGCTCTTCCCCACTGCCCGGGGACTGCCTCTGGGCTCCAGGGCTGGGCCCGAAGGTGACCTCAGTCCTCGGTGACAGGTGGGGGAATGAGCTGCAGCTGGAAGTTCTCATTCTGAAAGATGCTGTTGAAGGTGGGTCCACTCTGGGAGCCACTGAATGGCCTGTAGCTCTCGCTGCTGCGATTCTGGGACAGTTCCGTAAGGAGAGCCAGCTGCAAAGAAGGGGACATACATTAGGCAAGCTTGTGGGGCAGAGAATCTGTGTGGGGGCAGGGGGTGGGGTGGGGACAGAGGTGGGGAGGGACCTGAGTTCCCCACCTTGGCTACACCAGGCAGCACTACTTTGTGGGAAGAGTAAAAAGAAATGGCTTGGATCCCAGGGCTGAAACTCACAAGCCAGTCATGTGACTTTGGGCAAGGTCATTTCATTTTTCAGGGTCTCAGTTCCCCATATGGTAATGATGAGACTGGACTAGTTTGTTCCCTGGGGCACAAAGACTCAGCAGGGCTGTCCGATCCTGGCCCACCGCTTCTGTTCTCTAGCTGCAGTGTGATCCTCCTGCTCTCTCTCCCTGAGGACATGCGTGGAGCTCCCAGTTCATCTCATTCCCCTTCTCTCTCTTTATTTCTCTTTCTCTTTCTCTCTCTCTCTGAGCCTTCTCCCCAGGGAAAGTGACCTTGAGTTACGACTGCTGGCTCTGCCCTTTCTCTTTTGTAACCTTGATAGCTCCAAAGGGACACTCACCACCAATTCAAATTCAGGGCCTCAGAGCAGAACTAGAGACTCTACCATCTCCAAATGAGCACTCCCTGCTCCCTACTTCCTATTTCCACCAGTGACCCCAACCATAGGCACACTGGGGTAGAAAAACCAACCATGAAAAAATTTTCTGGCCCCAAAAGGTGGTGGATGCCTGTGATTCCAGAGACTTGGGAGGCTGAGGCAGGAGGATCACAAGTTTGAGGCTAGCCTCAGCAACTTAATGAGACCCTGTCTCAAAGTAAAATAAAAATGGCTCGGGATGCAGCTCAGTGTTGGAGCACCCCTGGGTTCAATTCCCAGTATCACACACATGAAGATATTTTTATCTAAGAAAAGAAGATATCTTTGTGTTCTTCTTTAACTTAGTGATCAGGAAACTGATGAGTACTGAATAAGAGCTCGACATTTAGAAACAGAAGATTGTCCTTGGAAAGGTCAGTACCCCAATGGTAGTAGGAAGAACTTGGCTGCATCTGGGAAGGGATGGAGTGACACTAGTTCAATAAAGCTGCTAAACACCTTCAGGAGGCCGCTGGAGAAGTCTCCCAGAATGCAAACCTCCATCCAGACCAGCTCTCAAAGGTGAAAGCCATTTTTTCTTTGGGCTACATGCAGCCCTGGAGATGTTTGCTTGGAAGTGTGGGTGGGCGCAGGGCACCCAGGCAGAGGCACAGCACGGGAGCTCAGAGGACAGCTGGGGCCAGAGGGATCTGGGGGTGGAGGAGGTGGCAGGGTTTGGACTTCCTCCCTGCAGGCAGTGGACAGCCAGGATAGGCTCTGAGCACAGGGCAACTGGCCACAGTCAGGTTTGGGAAGAAGCCCTCGGCGCAGCATGGGTAGGGAACTGGAGGACGGCTGACAGCAGAAGACCTGCGCTATCCTCTGTGGTGACAAGGAGGCCTGACTCAGGATGGCTGCAGTTTGGAAGGGGCAGGGAGGAATGGAGAAGATGCTGATGAGAGTGGATGGAGGTGGAGGGTGAGCCCAGGGTGCTGCCAGGGCTCTGCTCTGAGGGACCGAGGCAGGCACGAGGCGAGCCGGGCAGGCTCCTGGGAACACTTCTCAAGTACCTATGGGTTGCCAGACGGATGGGTGGCGGTGACTGCTGCTAACCCTCCCTCCAAATCTGTACTCTTCTTCCACAGTTATAGGACACCAAGAGTTTAACCCCTTTGGAATTAAGGCCAGTCTTCCCAGTCTCCACTGTGGGAATGGCCACAGGTCTGCATGCCAGACAATGGACGTGAGTGGAACTGGCCGGTACAACTTCGAGCACTGTCCTAAAAGGGAGGGCATATCCTCGTCTTCACGCTTCTCTTCTTGCTAGCTGGAGTGCAGACATCATGGTCACAGCAGCAGCGACCATACTGAACCATGCGAATCTAAGCCACAAGGCAAGGACAGCAGTCACGAGAGGGGAAACCTGGAGGGTGGTTCACGGAAGATGCCCTGGCCACCTGCGTTTCTGTTTCCTTCTTGTTTAAGCCACTGCTGCTTTGTATTTGATTTCATGGCCCCAACTAATTGGGTCAATGCAGATGCTCAAGAGGGCCTGACCCAGGACAAATTAGGCAGTCCTTGATGCAAATAAAGGTTCTGGCTCATTTTCTCTGGAGGCAGGTTGAACACAGAAGCCCATCCCTGTCCTCACAGATCATAGTGGGCACGGGACAGGTATCTTTCCACTTCCTCTGCCCCCTATGCCAAATTCTGAGTGCTCCTTGGTCTGGAGGACCATGTGGCCATAACAGGGGTGCTAGGGAACCTCCCAGCCTAAGGAGGAGTCTAGGAGGACTCCAGGTCACTGTCTTCCCAAAATAGTGAATTATAAATGGGGCAACAGAAAGGTAAACAACCACATAGACTTTACCCTGGAACTTCCTCGGTAGAGACGGCAAAGTTGATCA
This sequence comes from Sciurus vulgaris, assembly GCF_902686455.1. Lineage (NCBI taxonomy): Eukaryota > Metazoa > Chordata > Mammalia > Rodentia > Sciuridae > Sciurus > Sciurus vulgaris. The sequence goes on from NC_136470.1 coordinate 88,303,238, forward strand.
AATGCCTGGATTTGCTGTGGATCCAGAACAGGTTCTGAGATTGCCTAAGAAATAAAAATAATAAGATTAATAACAGCACGTGGCTGGGTTCATAGGCAGTCAGTGAATTTGCCCTATACCACAGCAGAGCAGGACATGTGGTTCCTTCATTCTTCTGAAGAAAATCTAGGCTACCAGCAATCAGGGAAGGATGTTTTACGGAGCAATTATTAGAAATACACATGTCCCTCTGAAGTCCTTCCTTGGTGCTACCCAGGTTGACCTATCTATGGACCCTTTCCCTAATGTAGTCTCTAAATTTCCTTGTGAGCTTCCTTTAGGGCTTCTTAATTCCTCTTTGCTGTTACTGTACGAAGCAACTCTGCTCATCCAGTGTGAAGTCCCATATCCATCACTTAATATGGCCAGCAGAGATGCCCTTCTTTGTGATGGAAGTGGGGATGCACTCTAAGTGAAACTGTGCCATTTCTGTTTCATTATAAAGCTGGCAGCCACCTTAAGGGTTGCAAGATGAGTCTGCTGCTATTTGGAAGAAAGTCTAACTTGCTCTATGGCAGTCTTGTTGCTCCACCTGTCACTGGGGTGCAACATGCCAACACTGAGTTCTGCTCTCAGGGGATCTGGTCCAACTCATACTTGGAGAGAAGCAGCAGGATCCTGGGGGTGGCAGCCATAGTCTTTGGAGTCAGGGGTTAATCTGAACACTAGTTCTCATAGTAGCCTGCTATGTGACCTTAGGCATGTCAACTGCCCCATCTGTGACCAGGGGTAATGCTTTCTTCATGAAGTTACTGAAAGTTAAACTAGCTGACATAGATATCTAAAGCCTGCCTGGCAGCAGGCAAAGGCTTAGTGTATGCTAGCCTTTACCACTATAATTTAGAGATAACCTTAGTTAAAAATTCATTTCAGATGTGTTTTTTATTTATATGTTCTTTCTTTGCTCTGTTATGAACCTCTGGGAAAGAATTCCACAACACAAACCCACTGTAAATGACAAGAAGGGATCCAGTGATGGAGAGCCTGGGTGTCCATGTGAACAGGGGAGGGAAGAGGCATTGATGGGGCTGCAAGAGGTGGTCTGAAGACGCGTGCTGGTATTGCAGGAGTGCACAGGATATAAAAGAGACTCAGGAGGGTGACATGAAAGGAGGTGAGGACCAACACTACCAACACAGCAGTTACCACATACTGAGAATTTACTGTGTGCTGTTTCCTGTGGGTCACTGCACCAAATCCTCAAAATCACACACTCCATGAGAAAGGTCCTGGCGTGTCCATTCCCTGTCCAAGAAGGATCTGAACTTTAAAAAGCATGACATATGGGAAATTTAAGAGGTATGTTAATTTAGTTTGTTTTCTAGGAATGGCTTTCTCTCAAAATTTCTTTCACCCTTAGGAGAAAAAGCCTTCTCAGGGCTAAGAGAATGCAGAAGCACTACATGAAATTCACCATATATGAAGTCATGAGAGTTCCATCTCTCGACTCTCTCATCTCTTGAAAGGATGTCTGAAGATCCAGAAAGCAGCCAATGACAGGTGCCATGTGGTACCCTGAAGATAAAGTCAAGGCTTATCTGGCTTCAGCCACCAGCCCAGGGCATGGCCACCTCAGTTCCTGTTATGTCCAGTCATGAGGGGATGGCTCAGAGGAAGATGGCTTACGGAAGTGCTGAGCAGGGCAGGGTGTCCTGAGTGAGCAACAGGAAGAGAAGAGGGGAGGATCCTGGGAGGTTCCCCTTCATTCTGTTAGATTCATTTCTCTGGGTTTGCCAGATAGAGAGTCCCTCCATAACCTAAGAAATGTTAAACTTGCATTCACACATTTTAATCCATTTGTCCTCAATATTATTTGGTAGGAAAAATGACCAATTCTTGGAGAGAAAGTGTGAATACTCACACTTCGGAGAGTTTCTTTTTTTTTGTACTGAGGATTGAACCCAGAGGTGCTTTACCACCAAGCTACAACCCTAGCCCTGTTTATTTTTCATTTATTCATTTTGATTCTCAGTAAAATGCTGGGGCTGGTGTCGAACTTGCAATCCTTCTGCCTCAGCCTGAGTCACTGGGATAACTGGTGTGCCCCACTGGGCTGGCTCTGATTGATTCTATGTAAGATGCCCAGGGGAGTCCCAAGTCAAAGAAGATCTGAAGGTCTGACAAATCGTACAAACCTAGCTCAACCAACGTACAAGGAGGAAAAATATAATTACCTCTCAGGGACATAACAATAGAAAATAGGGTCCTAACTCCTGATTTTTCCAATCTCTTTAGTATTACTGACAAACGCTGGGGAGCAGAGCAAGCAGGGTTAGGACACAGGCCCTGTATAGCCCATTCAACCCTTTGGCTGTGGGCTGGCTCCCCCACATTCCGTATGATGAGAGCAGCCTCCTTGTCTTGGCGGCACGTTGCTTAGTGCCTGGTTACTGTGAGAAGGGGTTCATAAGGAGGGCCCAAACAAGGAGAGAAGAGATGAGGTAAGGCAGGTTGATTAAAAAGGAGGCTGCAAAGACCAAGATAGTAAAGGACAGAACAACAAGAAAAGGTCACTCCCTACAAGGGTACTTGTGGAAGCCAGTCCTCTGCCTTGAAGGGATATAATAAACAAAAAAATTTCATGAAATTGTATATTTCATGAATAGTTCATGTACGTGAGATACTACGAAGGACAGTGTAGGTGGTGCTGGCCACTTGTGAAGAAATGTTGAAATTTCTACCAGACGGTACATTGAGAAAAGCTGTGTTGGACACTGTAGTCTTGAATTAATTATTTTCTCTTTTGCTTCTATCACTAGGGAACTCTGTCAGAGCTAAATGGTCTGCTGCACAGAACTAGCAATTGCATGGACTCAATGACAAACATTTCTGTGTGCCATGATAAGCCCTGGTTTTATATTATTTCCCATAGACACAGTTTTAAAAAAAAAATCTAGATTTCCTCATTTATTTATTTCATCCTATTGGATACATTCTGGAAGCCTATTCAAATCTTTTTGGGAAAGTGAAGGTCGTATCAGATCATAAACAGAGAATGCTACTATTAAAAATAGAATCCTGCTGTCAAGCCCCCAGGAAACACTGCATTGCATACGGGTCTATGCTAGGCAGAATAAACAGCTTGAGCCCCTGGGGGATTTGCTCATTGAGGCAGAAAGTACAGGAGTCTCAAATGATAGCTCAGTCCATGCTTTTAGACCCAGCACTTCTCATATTCTTATATGCATAAGAATCATGGAGGAATCTTGTTACAATGTGGATTCTGGCTAGCAGGTCTAGGATGGGGCTTAACATGTTCCCAAGCAATGTCTGCACAGGTAGCTGGGCTCTAATCTGTACTAGGGAGCAGCTGAGGGTAGCTGGAGACAGCCCTGTTCCTCACTGGGTCCTAAAGGTAACAGGACAATCTTGGGTTATGGGTGTTTGTCTCTTCCTGATTTAAATGTACCAAAGTAACCAATTAATTAGCATTTATTTTTTCTAAGATGACCTGATCAGGTATGCTGTTTGCAACATTTATTGAGTTGGAAAGTTTAATTAGGGCTGGGGTTGTAGCTCACTGGTAGAGCACTTGCCCAGCATGTGTGAGGCACTGGGTTTAATCCTCCGCACCACATAAAAATAAATAAATAAAATAAAGGTATTGTGTTCATCTACAACTAAAAATATTTTTGAAAATATTTAATTAGAAGAGAAGGTCCTTGCCACATGGTGTGTCTGAATCTTAATTACAAGACTTACACCTATTTTACTAAGTGAGTGAAGAGAGTTCTGTAAACTGAGGAAGAGACAGCCAGGAAACTTGCCCAATATGAATGCAGACACAGGCAGACCCATTTTCAAGCTGCATGGCACACCCAAATGAGTGGGCAGGGCTAGCATGAAGCTCTGGGCTTGCCATAACTCCATTTCTTCTCTAAACCCCTAGAGATGCCAAAGGTTTCCCAATGATCACATCCTTCGGAAACTGAAAAATAAGGTTGTTCATGGGTGTGAAATATCAGGTGACAGATTCTTTGTCATAACATAAATTATCACCTTGGGCACCTAGAGACCATCCACAGGAGTGACTGCTGGGGATGCCCTAGGCCCCTGGAAGTGAAGTCACTGCAGGACAGACATACCTCATCAGAGGTTGGAGCCACACGCATTTCTGTGGTAAAGTATGGAAAGACAAGGCACTCAAGGGAAGTGAGAGAGCTATATGTAGACATGCCTAGGACTTCATAGGTGCTCATCTGCCTTAAAATCATTCCCAAAGCCAGGTGCAGTGGTGTCTGCCTGCAATCCCAGGACTCAGGAGGCTGAGGCAGGAGGATTACAAGTTCAAGACCAACCTCAGCACCTTAGTGAGGCCCTGTCTCAAAATAAAAATAAAAAAGAGCTGGGGATATGGCTCAGGGTAAAGCACTCCTGGGTTCAATTCCCATTATCACATATGCAAAAATCCTCTGTGAATAAGAGCATTTAAAAAAAGAAGCATTGGGTGATATGAATATGTCTTGAAGGTGAGCTCTATACTCTAGGTCATGGTCTTAGGGTTCAAGGGGTAGGATCTGAGTGAGGGGAGAGACAGACGCCCTGAAAAGCAGGTGCTCACAGAGGCCCACGCGGCTGGCTGACCCTGCCCATGCAGACTTCTGAGGTGCTTCACAGGCTAATGGCCCTTCACGTCCAAGCCTCCTGATTGGGATTCAGTTCTGTGGTTCAACAGATACTTCTAGAGTCCCTATTGTAGCACATCCTGGGGTACCAAGAGGAATAATAAGGCAAGAGGAGTTAAAAGTCTCACAGATTAAACACCTCCCTCCCCATAAAGATTTCACCTTCTCAGGCTGGGGTTGTGGCCCAGTGGTAGAGCACTTGCCTGGCATGTAAAAAAAAAAAAAAAAAGATTTCATCTTCTCTACTGTTGATAGGAAAAGCTAGAGGTTCCTGAAATATAAAAATCATGTATTACGTATTTGCTGGGGCAGGCTTTGTTTGAAATATGCTCTTAAACTGTCTACATAAGCCATCAAAATGTTCTTGAAATTACATTTTGGGGGCTCAAAATTATACTCCTGAACATAAGGCTCAGAAGTCTCAGCTCTGGGCCCCTCCTGGAATGTTCCCCCATGACCAGGCATAACCAGAGTGTTGCACTCACTGTGGTGTAATTATTTGTCTCCCCCACTACACTGTGAACCCCTTGAATATCAGAACTGGACTATCCTCTATTTCCCAATGCTCTCTACCCAGAAAATGTTTGACAAATATTTATTAAGTCATCCCATAAACCTGGCTTATTTTGAAATGTTGATTTCAGGCAACAGGAAGCAACTTGCTTTCCTGGGCCCACAAGAAACCACTGGCATTTGTGTTCCTATTTTCAAGAACTTGGACTCTGTAAAGATTTTAGTGATCTCTGGCATGTTTGTCCTATATCTCAAACTATGCAATTCATTTTATTTAATTCAGGTTTAGGGAAACATTATTTTAAAAATTTCATAAAATGTAAGTACTGATTCCTTTAGGAAAGTGGTAAAATTTTCCAAATGAGTGGACCTTGGTTAAAAGCCCTCCTACTGTTGCCCCTCCATTTGGTGAGACTGAGGCCTGCTGGATGGGTCAGAGCCTACTTCCCAAGTGCTGTGGAGACAGTGGGGAGAAGCCTGTGCTCTAGAGTTCTTCCTTGGTAACACGGGGACAATGATAATGGCTATACCACACAAAGTGGCTGAAATGACAAGAGAAGGAAATGCATGGAGTGCACACTGATGCCAAGGACTCAGTATGTGCTGGTACTGGAGGGCCAGGCCTGGTGGGCCTGCAGGCACCACACGGTCAGTCCCCATGATGTACTGTCACATGGACCTCGCCCTAACATGGCTCCAGAACCAGAAAGAAAGGAGGCATTGAAGTATGACGCACTGGCAAGACAGCAAGACTAGGTCATGAAAGAGAGGGGGATGCTGCTCCTGAGCGACATGGGGTGGGGAGGGAAAACTTCACGAAAACGAGGCTCCTGAGGACAGGTCCCTGTCTGTCTGGCCTGCTCACCAGAGTCTAGCACTGTGTTTGACACAGAGCAGCTGTGGAATAATCATCTACTATCAAACAGAGGAAGGGATGGAAGGGCAAGGGGCAGATTTTCTACTTCTTACTTATTTTGCTGGAGTTTTCATAAACCCTCTGAAATGCAGAAAAACACAGGGCAGGGCTCTGGCTGACAGACCTGAGCTCATCCTGGATTCTAGCTAAGTGGCTCTGGACAAGGTACGTGGCTTCTCTAAGTCTTGGTTTTGTTAGCTGTAAAACTCTACTTTGCAGAATTATTGTAAGAATTAGAAATAACATGCAGAGCTGGTGTGTGTTTGATGTTTAATAAATGGCAGTGGTGATTTGTGCCTGGGTTATTTATACTCTGAGAGAAGTGCCTGGGAGAAAGGCTGGGAATCAGGAAACCCGAGCACTCATCCTGTCACCAGCTCCCAGTATATCCTGAGCAGGTCATACCACTGCTCCAGATCTGTGTGCCAATTTATTACAAGGCAATGCCATGTTGGGTTACATCAGGGAAAGACCCAAGTACCATGAGGTAACAGGCACTTAGGGCACAAGAGTTTCAAGTAAAATAGTAATGTTTACTGAAGCTAATCATGGCTTTTATTGCATAATCAGAAGCAAACTAGGGCAAACAACTAGAGGCACTGTCACAAAGACTCATCACAGCCCTGAAGGGAAGTAACAGATTCAGTCTATAGAAGCTGTACAGAGAAACTGATTTTCCAAATCAGTGTCATGTACAAAATAAAGTGGCAACAACAAAATCTGAACACAAACTCAGTCTGGTAAATCCATAAACATACAGCACCCTTCCTGGCATTCCCAGACCATGATTCCCCAGCACAGAATTGATGAGGAGTGATTTTCCAATTGTAAGGGATGGAAATATGCATCTGATGCTGTCGGCTATAGCAAATTTCTCTTTTCCCCGTGTAATGAAGTCCAGTGATAAGAACTGAAAATTAAACTGTAGCAGAACGTTAGAGGAAGACACAGTGACCGCCCTAGAGATGACCTTGTAATACAAAGCATTAAAGTAAATCCGGTGGAAAATGAGGTCCTGATGATCTATGAGACCCCCAGGGAGAGGGACCTGAGGCTAACCCAGTGGGCCAGCACATTTCAAAGCTCAGTGACTCACAGATGTGGTGGAAGTGAGAGCTGTAATTACATCCCCTGGAAGGAAGAAACAAACCAGGGCTGTCAGGATCCACAGGCCTCTTAACCAGAACATCAAGCTTCGCTGTAGGAAAACATGACCACTGCCACCCTGAAGGCTGGTTCCCATTAGGGAGAATAATAATTCTAGGGATTCTGGATATGAAGCTCTCCAACGGACATGCGAAGACAGTCACAAAAGCCTAAGCTCTGCTTGTTCATTTTTTATTCTCTATAATAAATATCTTAAAATCCAAATTCTAACATTTCATTTTCTAGTTGTCTTCCCACACTAAAACATGAGAAGGTCAAACCTAATTTGTGAGAGACTTGGAATACTTTGTGTTCTTCTGCAACATTATCATCTTTTTTTTTTTTTGTATTTTAGGTGCCTTCTTGGGCATTTCTATGATTTGCTGGCAGAGGTATAGTAATATGAATAGAAAAGAGAGTCATATCACCCACTTCTCTCCTGCCTGCCCTCCACTTCAATTTCATATCTGTCCTAAAATGCAGGAGGCCTCTGCCACCATCTACACTGTTTCAAATTGGAGGTCCTAAGCATTTAAAACTCTTGCCTAAAATGAAACCTTGGCTTCAGAGATGAAAGCAAATCACAGCTTCTTTGCAAACAGAAAACAACCTTCCAATAATACCACCCACGACACAACCTGACCCCTTGTGCCCCTGCATATTCTAATGCTTAAAAACTCTCAACAGATCACAATTAATAATGAATTAGGTAATAAAATAATAAAAAAGGCAGACAAGTTGCTAAGATACCTTGAGAGTGGAAGAAGTGGGCAGAATATCTCTGAAGATTTCATTTGGAGTAGCAATCAGCTCTAGAACAACAGTGACAGAGTGACCTCTTGTAGCAACAGGGGACGTGCTGGCTGAAGCCTTATGCGATGTGAGGAGACATAGCCACCAGCAGTGCAGGAGCAGCTCACATGCACTGGGTGTAAGCGCTGCACATGTATCACCTGACTGTTCATCACAAAACCTGAGAGGAAAGTGCTGTTGTTGTGGTTATTTTACAGTTGAAGAAACTAAAGTCTTGGAGTTCAGTGATGTGCAAAAGGTCACTCTGGTTGATGGTAGAGCCCAGATCAAAACTGGGGTGGTCCAGTTCCAGAGATTTCTTTCACCTGCCATGTTTCTCACTATTAGTCTGGAAGAAACCTAACAAAGAGTCACTTTTCAGTAACACGAAAGGCTGGATAAAGATGAGGTTTGCATGGAGTCAGTAAGCTTCAGCCATGCTCTCAAAACACTGATGGCCTCTGGCCCTCTGAGGTCTTTCATGATTACCTTCTCTTTAACTTTGGCTTATCAGGCCTACACAAAAGGATGGGGGTGGGAAGGGAAGAAGAGAAAAACATTGCAGTTATTAGCTGTCTGCTTAAAATGTCTTCTGATTCAGAAGGCTGGACAGAAGCCCAGTCAGTGAGTGGCAACTATGTTAAGAACTAAGCTAAGTTCTACCATGAGAAAACTTAAGCCCAATGTAAAGACAGTTTTGTGTACACACTGGGTGCTCATGAACACATTCTGTCATCACAAAAGAAAAACAAAAAACTGAACTCGAGCTAGGCGCGGTAGTGCCTGGCTATAATCCCAGCAGCTTGGGAAGCTGAGGCAGGAGGATCACAAGTTCAAAGCCAGCCTCAGCAATTTAGTAAGACTGTCTCAAAACAGAAAATAAGTAGAGCTGGGGATGTGGCTCAGTGATTAAGTGCCCCTGGGTTCTATCCCTGGCACAAGAACCCAAATCAAACCAAACCAAAGAAACAACAACAACAAAAAACTTTGAATTTGGTTTTGACACTCATCAGTGACACTAGTTGTGTTGACATCCTTGATATCAGTTATCTCATCTATAAAATGGGGCAAATAAATGCATAACCTGCCTCAGAGCTCTGGTGAGGGAAGGGAAAGAAAATGAACAAAACACACGTTTCCTGGTCTCTGGTCTTATGCTAACTAACTACTTTCATGTTTAATGCATGTAACATCATCCCAGTGTGGTAGGATTTATTGTCTCTAATTTATATACAGGGAATCTGAGGTTAAGACATGTTAAAATACAGTTTGTAAGAGGGTGGGCCCATCCATCCCACCCCACCCCACCCTCTTACCATGTTTGTGATAAACCTAAGGTGCTATAAATGTGCAAGGCATTGTGGGCGTCTCACGGCAATCCCAGCTGCCTAGTCTGCTGGGAGGCTGATGCTGCACCTGTCTGAGTACTCAACCAGGACCCTCTGTGGTACCACCCATAAGATTAGCATCACATAAATTCTGTGTCATTACATAAGAGAACACAGTATCTTTTCTTATTTGGTTTTGTCCAACCATTTTGCTCTCTCACAAAAAGAAATGTCCCTAAACTGGTTCAAAGTCCTGAAACCCATATGCCATACCCACACATGCTTGGCTACTCCTTCCCTATTCTGCTTTGAAAGGCACAACCTGGGGGAAAATCTGTCGTGTCCAAGGCTGATGATCTCATCATGCTTAAAATAATAGAATTTTATAAAAAACTGATTAGGTACCTGCAGAATGTTGTTTGCAATTTTTACTAATGTAGCTTCTTATCACAGTCATTAAAACCTGCCTATTCTCTTGACAGGTTCTTATTATTCTCAGGAGGCGTTGGCCAGATTAGTGCCACTGCTTCACAGGCACAGGAAGCTCAAATTCCCAACAGGTGAAGAAATGCCTACTGGACGTTGCCACCCGCAATGTAATAGAGGCACTATCTAGAGCTGTCATTATCATAGATGTCAAGACAGACAGTGGGACTATTATGAACAGAAAAGAAATGACAGTACTGGGAGATAAGGTGGATGACAGTGAGGCTGGGGCCCCAATCCTGTTCCTTCCTGAGGGCACTGTCCTGCGCAATGAAGGACTCGCCACATGGTGTATTATGGCCACATGGTAATATTATGGCCATTCCACAACTGCTTTTTCTTTTTGTCAAGCAAGATCTAAAAAAATCCAGAAAGATTACTCTTATGGGAAGCAGAGTTACAAAAAGCTGCTTTGTGGGGCGGCATCCTTGTATTGCTAGTTGGAGACCCATGTTTATATTATCATTGGCCAAGTGTTTGGCTTTATTTATTTATTTATTTTATTTATTTTAAGTTGTAGATGGACCCAATACCTTTATTTTATTTATTTATTTTTATGTGGTGCTGAGGATCGAACCCAGGGCCTCACATGTGCCAGGCAAGTGCTCTGCCACTGAGCCCCAGTCACAGCCCCTGTTTGTCCTTGTTAAAAAAAAAAAAAAAAAAATCAAAGCAGGAAAAGCATGCATTTCATATATGTGATTCAGGTTTGCCACCCTTTGATTATCTGATTATTGACTATTTAAGAAGAAAGTCAAATAATTATCTTGGATGCTGCCATGGGGCAGGGTCCTTAATGATTTTTCTACCAGAATCATGATTGCTAAAACATTTTTAGTGGTCAAGTGACTCAAATGCTCTGAGCCTGACATGAGATAAAGCATCATGGCAGAAGACTATGGCAGAGGAAAGCGGTTACTTCAGGGTTGTCAGGAAGCAGAGAGAGAGTGGGAAGAACCAGGTACAAAATATATAATCCCTAAGGTATGCTCCCACTGACCCTCCTCCAGCCATGCCCTACCTGTTAACAGTTAGCACCTGGTAATCCATTCAAAATTATTATTCCATCAAATGGATTAATCAGATTAGGTTACAGCTCTAATAATGTAATCATTTTTGGGGGGGACCTCATCTTCAAACCAATAAAAGAAAATATGATCCTATAATCAGGAAAAACTGCACAGAAACAGACTTCAACAGGTGTTGGAGTCAGACAATTTAAAACATCTACTTTATAAATATGTTTAAAGATTTAAAGGAAAGAATAGAATGAACAAATTAAAAAACTTGGAGAATCCCAGTAGAGAAATGAAAACAATTAACCAGAACTAAATGATGGGAGGATAAAAAATGAACCTACAATATTGCAAGGTTCTCTATTTTTGGTTAAATGATAAAATATTAACTCATACTAAACAGTGATAAAGCTGCATTCTGGAATCCCCAGAGCTACCTCTAAAAACAAAAAAGTCCAGAGACATAGCTAAAAAAATCAACAGAAGAATCAAAATAAATATTAAAAAATATTCAAATCAGCCCAAAGAAGACAAAGAACAGAAGCATAAAACACAGAACAGTTAAACGAAACAAAAAAACAACAGAAAAGAAAAAGGACAGCAAAATGGCAGAGCTAAATAATTAAGACATTAATTTGGGGGGGGGGTACCAGGGATGAACTCAGGGGCACTTGACCACTGAGCCACATCCCTAGCCCTAATTTGTATTTTATTTAGAGACAGGGTCTCACTGAGTTGCTTAGTGCCTCCCTTTTGTTGAAGCTGGCTTTAAATTTGCAATCCTCCTGTCTCAGCCTCTCAAACGGCTGGGATTATAGGCCATCATGCCCTGCATGACATTAAATTTAAGTAGATTAAAATTTCCAGTTGAAAGGTAAGGACTGTCTGGAATTAAAGGTAAGGAAAGACTGGAATTAAAATTAAAGGCTGTTTTTAAGATATGTCCTTAAAAAAAAAAAAAAAAAAAACAGGTTTCAAGTTAAAGTATAGAAAAAAGATATATAATCATGTGCTGCATAATGACATTTTAGTCAACAATAAATCACACATGAGACAGTGGTCTTGTAACATTATAAAGCAGATGAAAAATTCCTATTGCCCAGTGACATCAGAGATGTTACAACGATGCACAACATACTACTCACATGTCATGTGTTGGTGTAAATAATCCTATTGTGATGCCAGATGCATAACAGTATAGCACATAAAATGAAAACTCACATGTGATGATAAAAATGTCTGTTACTGGCTTATATATTTACTATACTATACTTTTTATCATTATTTTAGAGTGTACTGTTTGTACTTATTAAAAAAAATGTTTACTGTAAAGTAGTAGTCATGTTAGCTGGTAGCAGCCTCAGATACCTGCTGGTTATGCTGTCTCTTGACTGCATCAAGTGATCACTTAACCCCTCTAGGTTTCTATATGAGTCTATCATGTTTGTACAAAAAAGAAATCACCTAACAACACATTTCTGAGAAGGCATTCCTGCTAAGTGGCACATGACATTATGATGAAAACACGAGTCATAAGAAATTTTGACTGGATGTATGAATAGGTAATAGGATTTAGTACAAGGAGTATAGCTGGAGATTAAGAGGGCCATTTCATAATGATTAAGAGGTTGGTACACCAGGAAGATAATAACAAATCTATATGTACCCAGTAACAGAGCTTTAAAGTGCAATAAGGAATGCAAGAACTAACAATAATCAGAGATTTTTTTTTGTTTTTTTACTACTCTTAGTAGTTGATAGCTAGATAAAAAAAAAAAAAGTCAGTGAATGACAAGTACTGCCTTGATGCAACTGACATATATAAGAATTATATCCATCAACTGCAGACCATACCTGATTATTAAGAGCACAAATAATGTCCACTTAGATAGACCATGTGTTTGGTACCAACAAATCTCAGTAACTTTCCAAAAGTTGTTATCCTGTAGGTTATGCTCTGTTCAGAACAGAGTTAAATTAGAAATCTACTATAATAAGATACCTAGAGAAGCCTCAAATATGTAGAAATTAAAATAATGTACAAAATAACCAATATGTGAAAGATAAAATCACAAGGTGAATTAGAAAATATTTCCAGGTGAATGAGAATGAAAACATCAAAATTTTGGAGATACAGCTAAAGCAGCTGTTGGATGGAAATTGACAGCTTTACATTATTATGTAAGAAGAAAGGCTAAATATTAATGATCCAAGTGTCCACTGTCTAGAAAAAGAGAAGTAAATTAAACTCTAAATGGGAAGATGGCAAAAGAATTAAACAAAATTGTAGAACTATCTCATGAAAAAGTCACCGGATGATCTTGACAGCAAACCTGTTCTGTATGGATACAAGATTAGTTATGTTAGGAAAGAGTAAGAAATCTCCTTTGGGTTAAGAAGGAAAGGAGGAGGAGATGAAGATGAAATGGGGGCTACTGATGTACCAAAAGCCTTGACTTTTAATCTAAAACTATTTAAACTTTACTTTGTTAGAAACAAGGAAGCACTGATGATGTTTTCTAAGCATTAGGAGAGAGAGGAGGATGGACTGGAGCCTCAGAAGACAGAGGTCAGTGAAGAGACTTCTGGAACAGCAGAAGTACATGCTATGGGGACTGACAACACCACTTAAGTGTGAAGAGGAGATGGCTGGCATTGTTGAAGGCCTCTCTGAGTTCAAAGTGAAACGCAGGGAGCGATCACTAGAGTTAAATAAATTCTTTTCAATAATCACAAAGAAATTTCTCATCTGTGTAATTTCATTTTCTTTTATACACTACTGTGACATTGCCAGAAACAAATATGAATGGCCCCATCTTAGTACACAGAAAGGTAGCCTTGCCTGACTCAGTGGGTAAATGAAAAAGTGAAGTGACAACCAATAGGGATAGGGTGGGATCTGTCCATTGAGGATGTGCTATATCTGGAATAATACCTACCATCAGTGGATATTTCACTACAAAACCAGACAGTTAAAATTTATTCATGTAATAATAGAACTCATGTAAGTCATAACTAGAATGACCGGGGTTTTTGTAGAAAATAACAAAACACAAATAACCCAAGATGGAAACTTCTGTCAATGAGAACAAACTACATTGAACACTGGCCACATTTCCTCTTCATCTTCCCTTCCCTTCCTTCTGCTTTAACCAAAGGAGATTTATCAGATTTTTTTACATATCCAATCCAGTGTTCTGATACTATATGTAAGAGTGTGCACTTTCAGGGACTGCACAATAATTGATTTGGGACAGTCCAGACAAAAGACTGGACTCTGCAGGAACGGTATATCAGCCACTTGAGAACACCACATCCATTAGGGCAGCTCAGACTCTGCAGAGATCTGCTGTTTAGATTCTACGACCTTTACAAATAGGTGATAATTCAGCACAGTGCAATTAAGAATGGCCCACTGAGTTGTTCTAATGCACAATAATAGGCTTTAGTTGCTCTGTTGCACATACTGAGGACAAAAAAGGTAACTGCCTGATATTGTGGGAAGTGGTCTAAAAGCTTCATCAGGAAACACTGTTGGAAGGAAAGGGATGTTTGTAATTTACTCAACAATCTCAACTGTAGGGTCCGACATTCCAAGATAGTAGACATAATGGACTGTTTTGATAAGGGAGTTCACTTCCATATAAAGAGAGGACACAATACGAGAAGCACCACTGGCACTGAGGTGGTCTCACACAGTCCCCCAGTGAGAGGCTTGTGATTTAAGAGGAAACAATCACAAGACAAAATTCACACCTATTCTGAATGGCTGCAGTACAGTGACTAATGAGTGAGGCTACTCAGGTTTCTACTGATGAATTGCAGGGCTCTATCTTTGGCTTTGTTCTATACAAATATTTTATTAATGATTTGGTTAAAGGTAAAAGAGGCCTATACATGGGATGAGAAATCACAATTCCCAAAGGTCATAAACTAAAACAGTACCAGAAAAGTCCTGCAATCAGCTTCAGAAACCAATAGTATGCACATCAGTAGCGTGTGTGTGAGCAGAGTTAGGAGTTTGAGATCAATATGTTCACTGAGAGTCAACCATGCAAAACAGCTGCTAAAAAAGCTAATGTGCTTTTGGTTCCACTTATGGAAAGACAATCTAGAATAAGGAAGATGATGATCTCATTTTGTTCTGAAATGACCTCATCTGAAGTGCAATGGCAGTTAGTAAAGAGAAGTGACATGATGGGTGGGGAAGACAGAACATGAGAACGAATATTCTGATAGATAAGAGAAGACCGGGGGCTGGGAACTCGTTGCTTCAATTACACGAAGAACTGTGAGACTGCTCTTTAAGAGAAGCGTTACACATCTTTTTGTAGTTTCTAGAGGAAGGACCAAGATCAATGAAGGGGTAGAAGGATGTCACCCATCATAAGGAAGAATTCTGTAAGAGCTTCTGAAGATGGAACATTTTGCCTCAGGAGGTGGTCCTCAAGCAGAAACAGAACACTGCTTTTACAATGGATGAGGAGCAAATGACATATAGCAAGACAGCTCAAGCTCTGCTAATCTGCTCCCAAGAGAAATTGAGATAGTTAAGTCAGCCCTTACTCTTACGGGGTGAACAGACATTAGAAAACTGAAGTTAAAAAGTAGATTAAAAGGCTCTCAAATCAAGAACACACCTGGAGATAGGAGGCTGGGAACTCATCTCAGCCTTCAAAGACTATGCCATCAGTGGAGATACCAGCAGGCCTGAGCCAAGAAAAACAAAATCAAAACCACCGAGGCACAGTTGAGATATGTCCTGCCCCAAAATCCAATTTTGAACTTTCCCAGATGAAAAGGGGCAAATTTCAGGTAATAAGAGACAAATGCATCTGTAGAAAGTACTAAAGTAACATATATTAGAATAGTAAAAATCACACACCAGTGGGTACTTAAGATGATAATGAGACATTGTTGCATGAAGAGGCATGATGAAGACCACAGGCACAACTAAAACTCCACTTCTACATGCCACAACATCAAGAGAACAGGTCCCTGCCCACTCCACAGAGGCCATAAAGGCTGTACACCTTTGTCCTTTGAGTCAGCCTGGGATTTCTGTCTCCTGCGTGCTGCCTCCCTTATGCTTGAGCATAAGAATAAAAAACTTGTTCCCACACCACTGTACCTGTGTCTCCTTCTTCTGAGAGTGTAAGAACCCATAGTCTGTACTAAACTGGTGAAAACTACATATATACATTTTAAGAAACCAAGTCATTTAAAAACTCTGGAAATAGTCCTGAGAGCAAACAGCAAATAAAAACAACTAATAAAAAAAAAAAAAAAATTAGAGATCCAAGATGGCGGACTAGAGGGTGATTGCATCTCCTGTCGCTCCAGAACTCAGGATTCAAGAAGGGGAGGTATTGAGAGACTCGGACCAACATACAGCCGCGGGGTGAATCTCTCCCACTGGGTGAAGCTCGGCCTGGGCGGCAGGCCTGGACAGGGGGCAGCTTATTGGAGCAGGGCAGGGCAGGGCAGCGAGAGACTTTCCCAAGCAACCCTGCTCCCTCAGGCGACAGGCGCGATCCACAGCCAGCTTCTTGGAGCAGGCCCACCCAGTGAGAGCTTTTCTGCACAGAGCCAACCCCAAGCCCTGAACCCAGTGGTGGGCCCCGGCCCACAGGCGGCTTCTCGGACCAGGGCAGGGCAGCGAGAGACTTCCCCAAGTAACCCTGCTCCCTCTGGCGGCAGGTGCGATCCACAGCCAGCTTCTTGGAGCAGGCCCACCCAGTGAGAGCTTTTCCGCACAGAGCCAACCCCAAGCCCTGAACCCAGTGGTGGCCCCAGCCTGCAGGCGGCTTCTGGGACCAAGGCAGGACAGGGAGAAGCTTTCCCTGAGCAGCTTGGCTCCCTCAGGCGGGGGCAGGCCCTGTCTATAGCCAGCTTCTAGGAGCAGGACTGCCCAGTGAGAGGATTTCCACACAGAACCAGCCCCCAGTCCTGGACTCAGTAGCGGGCTAGGGGCAGCTTTCTTTGGAAGCACTGCATTATCAAGTTCCTCCAAGACTTCAGGCTACTGAAGGCTGGGAGGTGATATACTGGAAATCTACAGGGACACTATAAGCCAATAGAGGAAATCTGCAATATCTCAGAGTCCCACTGACATCTGACCAATATGAGAAAACAAGGGAAGAAAATGTCCCAAACAAACCTAGATACTATATTAATAAAACCCAATGACAGCACAGCAGGAGAAATGTCAGAAAGGGAGCTCAGAATGTACATAACTAAAACAATCAGGGAAGCAAACGAACAGATGAAAGAGCAAATGTAGACACTGAAGGAAGAGATGAAAGAGCAAATGCAGGCATTAAATGACTGCACCAATCAATAGTTAAAAGAGCAAATATGGAAGCAAAAGATCATTTCAATAAAGAGTTAGAGATACTGAAACAAACAAACAAACAAATTCTTGAAATGAAGGAAACAATAAACCAAGTTAAAAACTCCACAGAAAGCATAACCAATAGGATAGAACACCTGGAAGACAGAACCTCAGACATTGAAGACAAAATATTTAATCTTGAAAACAAAATTGACCAAACAGAGAAAATGGTAAGAAATCATGAACAGAATCTCCAAGAATTTTGGGATATCATGAAAAGGCCAAATTTAAGAATTACTGGGATTGAGGAAGGCTTAGAGAAACAAACCAAAGGAATGAACAATCTATTCAATGAAATAATATCAGAAAATTTCCCAAACCTGAAGAATGAAATGGAAAACCAAGTACAAGAGGCTTATAGGACTCCAAATATACAAAATTACAACAGACCCACACCAAGGAACATTATTATGAAAATACCTAACATACAAAATAAAGACAAGAATTTTAAAGGCTGCGAGAGAAAACAATCAAATTACATTCAGGGGAAAACCAGTACGGATATCAGCAGATTTTTCAACCCAGACCCTAAAAGCTAGAAGGGCCTGGAACAACATTTACCAAGCCCTGAAAGAAAATGGATGCCAACCAAGAATCTTATACCCAGCAAAACTTACTTTCAGATTTGACAACAAAATAAAATCCTTCCATGAAAAACAAAAGTTAAAGAATTTACAAAAAGAAAGCCGGCATTACACAACATTCTCAGCAAAATATTCCATGAGGAAGAGATGAAAACCAACGATGCAAATCAGCAATGGGAGGAACTAGTCTAAAGGAATAGCCAAAGGAGAAACTGAATCATGTCAAAAAACAAAAATGAGTCAGATGACTGGGAATACAAATCATATCACAATAATAACCCTGAATGTTAATGGCCTGAACTCATCAATCAAAAGACATAGACTGGCAGACTGGATTAAAAAGAAAAATCCAACAATATGCTGCCTGCAAGAGACTCATCTCATAGAAAGAGATACCCATAGACTAAAGGTGAAAGGATGGGAAAAAACATACCATGCACATGGACACAGCAAAAAAGCTGGAATATCCATCCTCATTTCAGATAATGTGGACTTCAAGCCAAAACTAGTCAGAAGGGATAAAGAAGAACATTACACACTGCTTACGGGAAGCATAAATCAGCAAGACATAACAATCATAAATATCTATGCCCCAAACAGTGGCTCATCCATGTACGTCAAACAAATCCTTCTCAATTCCAGGAATCAAATAGACGACAACACAATAATACTAGGTGATTTTAACACACCTCTCTCACCACTGGATAGATCTTCCAGACAAAAATTGAATAAAGAAACTATAGATCTCAATAACACAACAATTTAGACTTAACGGACATATACGGAATATACCATCCAAGAAAGAACGAATATACTTTCTTCTCAGCAGCACATGGATTCGTCTTTAAAATAGACCATATTATATGCCACAAAGCTACTGTTAGCAAATACAAGAAGATAGAGATACTACCTTGTATCCTAACAAATCATAATGGATTGAAATTAGAAATAAATGACAGAATAAAAAACAGAAACTTCTCCAATACCTGGAGATTAAATAATACGCTATTATATGAATGGATAACAGAAGACATCAGGAGGGAAATAAAAAAATTCTTAGAAGTAAACGAGAACAAAGACACATCATATCAAAATCTCTGGGACACTATGAAAGCAGTACTTAGAGGAAGATTTATTTCATGGAGTCCATTCAACAAAAGAAGTAAAAATCAACAAACGACTTAACACTACAGCTCAAAGCCCTAGAAAAAAGAAGAGCAGACCAACAACAAAAGTAGTAGAAGACAGGAAACAGTTAAAATCAGAGCTGAAATCAACAAAATTGAAACAAAAGAAATAATCGAAAAAATTAACAAAATAAAGAGTCGGTTCTTTGAAAAAATAAACAAAATTGATAAACCCTTAGCCATAGTAACAAAGAGAAGGAGAGAGAAAACTCAAATTACTAAAATTTGGAATGAACAAGGAAATATCACTACAGATACTATTGAAATACAAAACATAATTAGAAGCTATTTTGAAAATCTATACTCCAACAAAACAGAAAACCTCAAAGACATCAACAAGTTTCTAGAGACATATGAATTACCTAAACTGAACCAGGAGGACATACACAACTTAAATAAATCAGTTTCAAGCAATGAAATAGAAGAAGTCATCAAAAGCCTACCAACAAAGAAAAGTCCAGGACCAGATGGGTTCTCAGCAGAGTTCTACAAAACCTTTAAAGAGCTCATTCCAGTACTCCTCAAAGTATTCCATGAAATAGAAGAGGAGGGAACCCTTCCAAACTCATTCTATGAAGCCAATATCACCCTGATACCAGACAGAGACACATCGAGGAAAGAAAATTTCAGACCAATATCCTTAATGAACATCGATGCAAAAATTCTCAACAAAATTTTAGCAAATCGCATACAAAAATACATTAAAAAGATAGTACACCATGATCAAGTGGGTTTTATCCCAGGGATGCAAGGTTGGTTCAACATCCGGAAATCAATAAATGTCATTCACCATATCAACAGACTTAAAGTCAAGAATCACATGATTATTTTGATAGATGCAGAAAAAGCATTCGATAAAATGAGCATCCCTTTATGCTCAAAACACTAGAAAAAACAGGGATAGTGGGAACATTCCTTAACATTGTAAAGGCCATCTATGCTAAGCCCATGGCCAATATCATTCTAAATGGTGAAAAACTGAAAGCCTTTCCCCTAAAAACTGCAACAAGGCAGGGATGCCCTCTTTCACCACTTCTATTCAACATTGTCCTTGAAATTCTAGCCAGAGCAATTAGACAGACCAAAGAAATTAAAGGGATATTAACAGGAAAAGAAGCACTCAAACTATCCCTGTTTGCTGATGACATGATTATATATTTAGAGGAACCCGGAAATTCCACCAGAAAACTTTTAGAACTCATAAGTGAATTCAGTACAGTGGCAGGTTACAAGATCAATGCTCATAAATCCAATGCATTTTTATACATGAGTGATGAATCTTCAGAAAGAGAAGTTAGGAAAACTACCCCATTCACAATAGCCTCGAAAAAAATAAAATACTTGGGAATCAATCTCACAAAAGAGGTGAAAGACCTCTACAATGAGAACTACAGAACACTAAAGAAAGAAATTAAAGAAAGCCTTAGAAGATGGAAAGATCTCCCATGTTCTTGGATAGGCAGAATTAATATTGTCAAAATGGCCATACTACCTAAAGTGCTATATAGATTCAATGCAATTCCAATTAAAATCCCAATGACGTACCTCATAGAAATAGAGAAGCGATCATGAAATTCATCTGGAAGAATAAGAAACCCAGAATAGCTAAAGCAATCCTTAGCAGAAAGAGTGAAGCAGGGGGTATCGCAATACCAGAACTTCAACTCTACTACAAAGCAATAGTAAAAAAACGGCATGGTATTGGTACGAAAATAGACAGGTAGATCAATGGTACAGAATAGAGGATATGGACACAAACCCAAATAAATATAATTTTCTCATATTAGACAAAGGTGCCAAAAATATGCAATGGAGAAAAGATAGCCTCTTCAACAAATGATGCTAGGAAAACTGGAAATCCATACGCAACAGAATGAAATTAAACCCCTATCTCTCACCCTGCACAAAACTCAACTCAAAATGGATCAAGGACCTCGGAATCAGACCAGAGACCCTTCATCTTATAGAAGAAAAAGTTGGTCCAAATCTTCAACATGTGGGCTTAGGATCAGACTTCCTTAACAGGACTCCCATAGCACAAGAAATAAAAGCAAGAATCAATAACTGGAATAGATTCAAACTAAAAAGCTTTCTCTCAGCAAAGGAAACTATCAGCAATGTGAAGAAAGAGCCTACAGAGTGGGAGAATATCTTTGCCACTCATACTTCAGATACAGCACTAATTTCCAGAATATATTAAGAACTCAAAAAACTCTACACCAAGAATACAAATAATCCAATCAACAAATGGGCTAAGGAAATGAGCAGACACTTCACAGAAGACGATCTACAAGCAATCAACAGATATATGAAAAAATGTTCACCATCTTTAGTAATAAAAGAAATGCAAATCAAAACTACCCTAAGATTCCATCTCACCCCAATTAGAATGGTAATTATCAAGAACACAAGCAGGGGCTGGGGAGATAGCTCAGTCGGTAGAGTGCTTGCCTTGTAAGCACAAGGCCCTGGGTTCGATCCCCAGCACCCCCCCCAAAAAAAAAAAAAAAAAAAAAAAAAAAGAACACAAGCAACAATAGGTGTTGGTGAGGATGTGGGGAAAAAGGTACATTCACACCTTGCTGGTGGGGTTGCAAATTAGTGCAACCACTCTGGAAAGCAGTATGGAGATTCCCCAGAAATCTTGGAATGGAACCACCATTTGACCCAGGTATCCCACTCCTTGGCCTATACCCAAAGGACTTAAAATCAGCATACTACAGAGATACAGCCACATCAATGTTCATAGCTGCTCAATTCACAATAGCCAGATTGTGGAACCAACCTAGATGTTCTTCAATTGATGAATGGATAAAGAAACTGAGGCATATATATACAATGGACTATTACTCTGCCATAAAGAATGATAAAATTATGGCATTTTCAGGCAAATGGATGAAATTGGAGGATATCATGCTAAGTGAGATAAGCCAATCTCAAAAAACCAAGGGACGAATGGTCTCGCTGATAAGCAGATGATGACACATAATGGGGGGTGGGAGGGGTTAGTGTTAGGGTTAGGGTTAAGGAGGGGGGCAAGAATGGAGGAAGGAAGGACTGTATAGAGGCAAAAGAAGGGTGGCAGGGGTGGGGGGGAGGGAAAAAACAGAATGAATCAAACAACATTACTCTATGTAAATTTATGATTACACAAATGATATGCCTTTACTCCATGTACAAACAGAACACATGTATCCCGTTTGTTTACAATTTAAAAAAATCTATGAATACAGTGACAATGGCAAGGGGCTTTGTGGGTGGACCAATATTATTCTCTTCTCCCCCTCCTAGATCAGCAAGTGACAGACTCCCTCCCTCTCTCCAAAATTCCAGCAAGAGAACTTTCTGTTCCAGTAGGAATTTACCCCACCCTAGACCTTCTGGTCTTTAAGGACAGGATACCTGAAGATCAAGTTCCTCTTCAGGTGTGTTAGTCGAAATCAGGTGGATCTACTAAGATAGCTGCCAGAGTGACCTCTAGACAACTTGTAACTTCACTATAATAAAAACCAAGAATATTCTTTCCCTTATTGACCTATCCCTACCACTCATTCCTCTTGCCTTATAAACATAACCTTCGAACCCCCAAGTTTATCTACCACTTCTATTCTTGACCATGAATAAAAGTTCCTTTCACTGTTCAGTCAGTGCTTGGTCTTGGTTACTGGTTCCATAAATCTGGGAGGGAAAATGAGCCCAGCCTTTTGGGTCAAAAACTGGTAACAGGAGCAGGACTTCAGCCCCTCTCACCCTGTCTTCAGCTTTGTGTTTCTGGGCTAAGTTCTAGCTGGGTGCCAGGGGTGGTGACAGGGAGCAGACAGACATGAGCGGTAAGTACTTGAAGTTAAAGGGAATACATCTAGCATTCATGAGGCCAGGTTTTGATCTCCAGTATGGCAGTAAATAGATAAATAGGATGAAATAAGATAAAATAAAATTCACTAGAGTCTCAACATTAGATTTGAACTGGAAGAAGAATTTGTGAACAGAATCTGAAAGCTAAAAAACAGAGAAAAATGAGTGAAGAAAAATGAACAGAGTCTTAAAGAAATATGGGCATTATCAGCACAACACATGATTGATGGAGTACAAGAAGAGGAGACAGAGAAAGTGTTACTGGAGTCGTAGGCCACAGGCACAGCTCTAGGGGCTCCAACAAATCAGGTCAGACCACTTGCTACCAAAAAAAAAAAAAAAAGAAAGAAAGAAAAAGTAATGTTGAAAAGCAGGAAAGGAACTTTAGTCATATTATAGCTATACCTGGAAGATGAAGGAGACCAGTGTTTCCAGCCCTGTCTTCAAAGGTGCTGATAGAGCTCACCAATTATATAGACAAGGGGGACAGAAGTATGCACAGTTAAGCTGTCCTGACTAACATGAGTGGCCCAGTTGATCATTATCTCAGAATTGGTCAGGACGGGACTTACTGGCAGTGATAAGAAAGTTGCTATTATGGGGGGAATAAGTTTTGATTCATCAAGAGATGTTCATTGATGAGGCCTGTTCCTGGAATCCATGGTCACTGACTCAGAGCAGACAAAAGCAAAATGCAGGCAGAGATGGCAGAGATGGCATTTTTAAATTCTGCTTTTAGTTATACCCTGAATATTTTAAGGTCCAAGTTGGAAAAGTCTGTGTTTTTAGGAAAAAAATAAAGTAGAAGAAAAACAAGAGACTCTAAGTCCTTGTTTTAAAAGGAGACGAAAAGTATTTGAAGAAATTATGCCTCAAAACTTCCTATATTTATTGAAAAATAACCTACACATTCAGGATGCTCAAGGAACTCTAGGACAAAAATAAAGTGATTAGTTAAGACAATGTGAAAAATCTTGAAAGCAGCAAAAGAAAAAAAAAAGACCAGTCACTTACAAGAAACCCCAGTAAGACTAACAGCAGAAAACAAGAGATGCCAGAAGGTATCCCATATTAAAAATGTTAAGCAAGGGGTTGCAATTGTGGCTCACTGGTACAGCACTTGCCTAGCATGTATGAGGCACTGGGTTCAACTCTCAGCGCCACATTAAAAAAAGAAAAAAAAAGTTATTTTCATCTACAACTAAAAAAATTATATAAAAAAAGAAAATCTTGTCAACTAAGAGTCCTACATCTAACAAGAGCGATCTTCCAAAACTTAAGATTAAACAGACTTTCCTAGATAAACAAAAAATAAGAGAATCTGTTGCTAGCAGACCTGCCTGGCAGGTGCCATTAATGAAGGTTCTTCAACATGAAGGCTGGTGACTCCAGAAGTTAATTTAAACCCACATGAAAAAACAAGAACAACCAGAAAAATTAACTATGTAATTGTAAAATACTGTATAAATGCATATTTTACTCCTTTCTTCTTATAAGTGGATTTTTTTAAAAAAGAAATTATATAAAACAATACATATATAACAGAATGTTGGGCCAATAATATGCAGAAATGTAATATAAAGCTGAACTTGGTGGCACATACCTGTTATCCATGATTTGGGAGGCTGAAGATGGCCTCAGCAATTTAGGGAGACCCTTTCTCAAAAATAAATAAATAGAGGTAGGCCAGATCAGCCCACAGCTGCCAGGCAAGACTTCCCTACCAGGGAAGTAGGCCCAGAGAGTGAGGACTAGACCAGCTGGGCCCCAGCCCACAGTCTAGTGCCCCTGCGGTGGACCATCTGTCAACACATGGAGGTGCCTCTACACACCAGCAGGGAATATGCCCCACCTGCAGTCTACCATCCCGAGAGGAGTAGCATACTTTTTGGGTCACTGCATTATCAAGAGCCTCCAAGACTTCAGGCTACTGAAGATTAGGAGAGGGGAAGATACATGAGCAATATGAGAAAACAAGGTAAGAAAGTGTCCCAAACAAAACTAGATGGTACATCAACAAAATCCAATGACAACATGGCAGAAGAAATGTCAGAAAGGGAGTTCAGAATGTACATAGTTAAAATGATCAGAGAAGCAAATGATGAGATAAGAGAGCAAATGCAGGCATTGAATGATCACACCAATCAACAGTTAAAAGAGCAAATGCAGGAAGCAAAGGATCATTTCAATAAAGAGTCAGAGATTCTGAAAAAAAAAAAAAAAAAAAAACCCAGAAATTCCTGAAATGGAGGAAACAATAAACCAATTAAAAACTCCATAGAAAGCATAATCAATAGGATAGAACATAATCAATAGGTTCTGCCTGGAAGACAGAACCTCAGACACTGAAGACAAAATATTTAACCTTGAAAACAAAGTTGACCAAACAGAGAAGATGGTAAGAAATCATGAACAGAATCTCCAAGAACTATGGGATATCATGAAAAGGCCAAATTTAAGAATTATTGGAATTGAGGAAGGCTTAGAGAAACAAACCAAAGGAATGAACAATCTATTCAATGAAATAATATCAGAAAATTTCCCAAATCTAGAGAATGAAACGGAAAACCAGGTACAAGAGGCTTATAGGACACTAAATGTGCAAAAATTACAAATGACCCACACCAAGGCACATTATAATTAAAATACTTAACATACATAATAAAGATAGAATTTTAAAGGCCGTGAGAGAAAAAAATCAGATTACATTCAGGGGGAAACCAATATGGATATCAGCAGATTTCTCAACCCAGACCCTAAAAGCTAGAAGGGCCTGGAACAGCATTTTTCAAGTCTGAAAGAAAATGGATGCCAACCAAGAATCTTATACCCAGCAAAACTTACATTCAGATTTGACGACGAAATAAAATCCTTCCATGAAAAACAAAAGTTACAAGAATTTACAAATAGAAAGCCGGCACTATAGAATATTCTCAGCAAAATATTCCATGAGGAAGAGATGAAAAACAACAATGTAAGTCAGCAAAGGGAGGAATTACCCTAAAGGAATAGCCAAACAAAGGAGAAACCAAGTCAAGTTAAAAACCAAAAATAAGCCAAAATGACCAGGAATACAAATCACATCTCAATAATAACCCTGAATATTAATGGCCTGAACTCATCAATCAAAAGACACAGACTGGGGCTGGGGAGATAGCTCACTCAGTAGAGTGCTTGCCATGCAAGCACAAGGCCCTGGGTTCGATCCCTAGCACTGCAAAAAAAAAAAAAAAAAAAAAAAAAAAGACACAGACTGGCAGACTGGATTAACAAGAAAGACCCAACAATATGCTGCCTTGAAGAGACTCTTCTCATAGAAAGAGATACCCACAGACTAAAGGTGAAAGGATGGGAAAAAACATACCATGCACATGGACTCAGCAAAAAAGCAGGGGTATTCATCCTCATATCAGATAAACTGGACTTTAAGCCAAAGTTAGTCAGAAGGGGCAAAGAAGGACATTTCATACTGCTTACGGGAGGCATAATTCAGCAAGACATAACAATCATAAACATTTATACCCCAAACAGTAGCTCATCCATGTATGTCAAACAAATCCTTCTCAATTCCAGGAATCAAATAGACCGCAACACAATAATACTAGGTGATTTTAACACACGTCTCTCACCACTGAACAGATCTTCCAAACAAAAATTGAACAAAGAAAACATAGATCTCAATAACACAATTGATAATTTATACTTAAAAGACATATATACAATATTGCACCCATCAATGAGCGAATACACTTTCTTCTCAGCAGCACATGGGTCCTTCTCTAAAATAGACCACATGTTATGCCACAGAGCTACTCTTAGCAAATACAAGAAGACAGAGATACTACCTTGTATTCTATCAGATCATAATGGATTGAAATTAGAAACCAATGACAAAATAAAAAACAGAAACTACTCCAACACCTGGAGATTAAACAATAGCTATAGAACGATACATGGATAACAGAAGACACCCGGGTGAGGGGGGGAAATAAAAAGTTCTTAGAGGTAAACAAGAACAAAGATACAACATATCAAAATCTCTGGGACACTATGAAAGCAGTACTTAGAGGAAGATTTATTTCATGGAGTGCATTCAATAAAAGAAGAAAAAGTCAACAAATAAACAACCTAACACTACAGCTCAAAGCTCTAGAAAAAGAAGAACAGATCAACACCAAAAGTAGTGGAAGACAGGAAATAGTTAAAAATCAGAGCTGAAATCAATGAAATTGAAACATACAATAGAAAAAACTGACAAAATAAAAGTCGGTTCTTTGAAAAAATAAACAAAATTGATAAACCCTTAGCCATAGTAACAAAAAGGAGAGAGAAAACTCAAATTACTAAAATTTGGGATGAAAAAGGAAATATCACGACAGACACTATTGAAATACAAAACATAATTAGAAGCTATTTTGAAAATTTATACTCCAACAAAACAGGAAATCTCAAAGGCATCAACAGATTTCTAGAGACATATGATCCACCCAAACTGAATCAAGAGGACATACACAATTTAAATAGATGAATTTCAAGCAATGAAATAGAAGAAGTCATCAAAAGCCTACCAACAAAGAAAAGTCCAGGACCAGATTGATTCTCAGCCGAGTTCTACAAGACCTTCAAAGAACAGCTCATTTCAATACTCCTCAAATTATTCCATGAAATAGAAACTCAAATCCAACTCATTCTATGAAGCTAATATCACCCTGATACCAAAACCAGACAGAGACACATCGAGGAAAGAAAATTTCAGACCAATATCCCTAATGAACATAGATGCAAAAATTCTTAACAAAATTTTAGCAAATTGCATATTAAAAAGATAGTGCACCACGATCAAGTGGGTTTTATCCCAGGGATGCAAGGTTGGTTCAACATCTGGAAATCAGT
The DNA here is from genome assembly GCF_902686455.1 of Sciurus vulgaris. Taxonomy (NCBI): domain Eukaryota; kingdom Metazoa; phylum Chordata; class Mammalia; order Rodentia; family Sciuridae; genus Sciurus; species Sciurus vulgaris. The sequence goes on from NC_136470.1 coordinate 88,331,012, forward strand.
AAATGTAATTCACCATATCAACAGACTTAAAGAATCACATGATTATTAATCACATGATTATTTTATTAGATGCAGAAAAAGCTTTTGATAAAATACAGTACCCTTTCATGCTCAAAACTCTAGAAAAAATAGGGATAGTGGGAACATTCAGCAACATTGTAAAGGCTATCTATGCTAAGCCTATGGCCAATATCATTCTAAATGGAGAAAAACTGAAAGCATTCCCCCTAAAAAGTGCAACAAGGCAGGGATACCCTCTTTCACCACTTCAATTGAACATCGTCCTTGAAATTCTAGCCAGAGCAATTAGACAGACCAAAGAAATTAAAGGGATATTAATAGGAAAAGAAGAACTCAAACTATCCCTATTTGCCAATGACATGATTCTATATTTTGAGGAGCCGAAAAGTTCCACCAGAAAACTTCTAGAACTGATAAATGAATTCAGTAAAGTAGCAGGATATAGAATCAATGCTCATAAATCTAATGCATTTTTATACATGAGTGATGAATTCTCTGAAAGAGAATTTAGGAAAATTCACAACAGTCTCAAAAAAACTAAAACACTTGGGAATTAATCTCACAAAAGAGGTGAAAGACCTCTACAATGAGAACTACAGAACACTAAAGAAAGAAATTAAAGAAAGCCTTAGAAGATGGAAAGATCTCCCATGTTCTTGGATAGGCAGAATTAATATTGTCAAAATGGCCATACTACCTAAGGTGCTAAGCAAATTCAATGCAATTCCAATTAAAATCCCAATGACGTACGTCATAGAAATAGAGAAGCAATCATGAAATTCATCTGGAAGAATAAGAAACCCAGAATAGCTAAAGCAATCCTTAGCAGAAAGAGTGAAGCAGGGGGTATCACAATACCAGAACTCCAATTATACTACAGAACAACAGTAACAAAATTGGCATGGTATTGGCACCAAAATAGACAGGTAGATCAATGGTACAGAATAGAGGACACAAAGACAAACTCAAATAAATACAATTTTCTCATACTAGATAAAGGTGCCAAAAACATACAATGGAGAAAAGACAGCCTGTTCAACAAATGGTGCTGGGGAAATTAGAAATCCACATGCAGCAGAATGAAACTAAACCCTTATCTCTCACCCTGCACAAAACTTAACTCAAAATGGATCAAGGACCTCGGAATCAGACCAGAGACCCTTCATCTTATAGAAGAAAAAGTTGGTCCAAATCTTCAACATGTCGCCTTAGGATCAGACTTCCTCAATAAGACTCCCAAAGCACAAGAAATAAAAGTAGGAATAAATAATTGGGATAGATTCAAACTAAAAAGCTTTTTCTCAGCAAAGGAAACTATCAGCAATGTGAAGAGAGGGCCTACAGCGCAGGAGAAAATCTTTGCCACATGCACTTCAGATAGAGCACTAATCTCCAGAATCTGTAAAGAACTCAAAATATTTTACACCAAGAATACAAATAACCCAATCAACAAATGGGCTAACGAAATGAGCAGACACTTCACAGAAGAAGATCTACAAGCAATCAACAGATATATGAAAATATGTTCAACATCTCTAGTAATAAGAGAAATGCAAATCAAAACTACCCTAAGATTTCATCTCACCACAATTAGAATGGTGATTATCAAGAATACAAGCAACAACAGGTGTTGGCAAGGATGTGGGGAAAAGGTACACTCATACATTGATGGTGGGGATGCAAAATAGTGTAGCCACTCTGGAAAGCAGTGTGGAGATTCCTTGGAAAACTTGGAATGGAACCACCATTTGACCCAGCTATCCCACTCCTTGGCCTATACCCAAAGGACTTAAAATCAGCACGCTACAGGGATGCATCCACATCAATGTTAATAGTTGCTGAATTCACAATAGCTAGACTGTGGAACCAACCTAGATGCTCTCAATTGATGAATGGATAAAGAAACTGTGGAATATATATGCAATGGAATATTACTCAGCCATAAAGAATAATAAAATTATGGCATCTGCAGGTAGATGGATGAAGTTGGAGAATATCATGCTACGTGAGATAAGCCAATCCCAAAACCATTATCTTATCTCTCTGATAAGTGGATAATGATACACAATGAGGGGTGGGAGGGAGGCAAGAATGGAGGAATGATGGGTTGTATAGAGAAAAGAGGGGTGGGAGGGGTGGGGGGAAGGGAAAAATAAAAGATTGAGACAAACATCATTACCCTATGTACACGTATGATTACATAAATGGTATGACTCAACTTCATGTACAATCAGAGAAATAAGTTTTACCCCATTTGTTTACAATGAATGAAAATAAGTAAATTTTAAAAAGTAAATAAATAAATAAATAAGTAGGGGCTAGGGATATAGCTCAGTTGGTAGAGTATTTGCCTCACATGCCCAAGGCCCTGGGTTCAATCCCCAGCACCACAATATACATACATACATACATACACACATACATAAAACAAATAAACAAATAAATCGTTAAAAAAAAAAAGAAAAAGGAAAGAAAAAAGAGCTGGGCTGTTGTAGCTCAGTGGTAGAGAACTTGCCTAGCATGTGGGAGGAACTGGTTTCAATCTCTACAACAGTAAAAACAAAATAAAACAAGAGTTAAAAAGAAATGTAATACATGTGTAACTTATCTGCATAAAGTTGATGTGGAAGCAAAGTTTTATTAAGCTAAGGAAATGACAGATAATAAAGTAATAATTATTGAAATGCATTAACAGATGTACTATAATAGTATCATAGAAAGGGGGAAGGAAGTAATGCTTTAACTTACAACTGGAATTGTTAGTTTAAATCAGAAGCTGAATCAAAAAATCTAAGGTGCACATGCTAAACTCTGTGGCACCACTAAAAAATTAAACAGAAACACCTAAAAAGAACCCCCCACGGTCCTAACTTAGATTTTTAAGTTAATAATAATGTCAGTATTGGCACATATTGGTAACTGTACATATAAAGTTCTCATACCAAGCTGATACCTCCATCTACACAGTGGCTACCCAAAGGTACCACTTCTGTCTTCTAAACTATTAAGAATGCTATGCTTTTTTTTCCAAATTAGTGCCCTTCAGGTATCTGAAGGCAACTATACCTCAGTTTCTTCATTCAGCAGAAGAAGCACCTGGCTTGCTGACATCTTCGATCCTGCCTGTGCCACAACAAAGGTCAAGTCAGTCCTATTTCTTTTCTTTTTTATTCAAGTCACATTTGGAATATAAGCTCTACTATGACAAAGATTCCGAGGAAAAGAATGACTGACACCAACCAAGGGCTATCACTTTGCTATTTATGAGAACTTGCATCTTTGCAAGAAGAGTTAAGGGTTAAATGAAAAGGTAAATGAACTTTATTTAACCCACCATCAAATGATGGCTAGAAAATGCTGTATCTCTCTCCATGTTTTCTCTCTCTCACACTTCTCTTGACTTTTGTGAAACTAACAAGCCATTTTGGGGGCCAGCCAGCTGAGACACTGCAGCCAGCTTTTCTGTTGCTATGGAGATGGTAGCTTGGTGAAACTTTTTCTCTTAAAACAAAACCAAACCAAAAACTCAGCAATTCAATAAAAATCATGAGCAAGCATAGTTGTCTACACCTGACAAGGGTGCCAAGATTAGAACTTAGACCATGAAAACCTTACTTTACTAGAACACTCGGAATTAAAAAAAAGAAAAAGAAAAAATCAGCTTCAAATTCTTAAAATATGGTTGAATATTTGAAAACTGAAAATCAGTTTCTCAGAGGCTTGGATATTAAATGCACAATTGCCATTAGCTTGTAAATGTGCTGAAAGCGAGAACTGTATGCCACTGACCTTTGTTCCTCCAACACCCGGCACCTGAGGCTTGTTGAGTACTGAATGGAATAAGGGCTATTGGAAGGGTTTTCTACTCTCTCATTCACTGCACCTTGGTCCTGTTTGGAAGAAGTGACACTGAAGAGAACATAACTGTGGCTGTTCCAGTGGAATGACCAGTCTGAGTGGTCCTCCATCCAGAATGCTTTTGGCCCCTTGGGCTTTTGCAGACACACCAGCAGAGAAAGCTCATCTGCTTCAGAATATGACTCAGCAGGTAGATCCAGGTTTCTGGGGAAACTTGAAGACAACATGCTTTCTCTGGTGATTACGCATCTAATAGACCAGCTTTGCTTAAAAAGTCCTGGTGGGTGTTTCTTTGGAGTCAAGAAGAAATGCCTCATAGCCAAGTGGTCTTTGATGCTGCCTCCAACTAATTCCCTGAACACCTTCACTCCTCCTTGACCAATGCCAACTCCTCCAATTTGGATCTACTCTAGGGAACCCATTGTATTGGACTTTTATGTCAATTTTCATCTAGCAGCAGTGCCTCCTGATTTTAAAATTTCTGGTCATTCATGATCAAATTCTGAAAAGATCACAGGGAAGCACATGTATCTTCCAACTTTGTTCTTGCAGTCATCAATTAGACACAATGGTGAAGAAATTTTATATATATGAAATATACAAATTTTATATGTATGTATTATACTTATTTATGCAATAAATATTTCTAAAGCTTTTGTAAATTATACCTAAAATGCAAAGTGCTTGTGAAAAGATACATGCTATGGAATGTGCTACACACTCTGTCACGTGGCAGCAGAGTAGAACAGTGACATTCCGAAAAGTGACTGCTATGAAAGACATGTGTCCCAAGAAGTTAGCAGAGACCCCTGAGCATTCTTCCTGTTTCTTCAGCACTTGAATCCAGCTCTTGGCAGGGCCCATGTTGATGGCAGAGTCACCGATATTTCTTTTAGTTATGGGTCAAAAGAGACTCTTTGGATAGATAAAGAATGCTAAGGGTTCCTCTGTGTTTCTTACACATGTCACTTTGGCAGTCACTGTTCAACAGCCATATTGCTGCTTCCATCTGTCAATGAGACTTTGGGAAGAGACTGTAGCTCAAGAACAAGAACCAGAATAGACATGTAGATATACATATATACACACAAGCATATACACACCAAAATAAAAAAGTTGGGCAAGAAAGTAGTAATTAGGCATTAAGTCTCACATTGATTGCCATTGCTGACTCAGCACAAACGTAAAGACCTGACAACGCAGGGAATCAAGCCTTGGTCAAAAATGATATTTCATTTGTTCTTCCTAAACCATCTGGGCCAGAAACTTCCTTTTTCCCTCACTTCCCATGAACAACCAAGGTCCTGTGAGATCTCTTTCCTATACTTCTCATTCATTCAATGATGAGTGACTCTCTTATTTTACAGTTGGGGATACAGTACTAAAAGAAAACTGATGTGGTTTCTGCCTTCAGAAAACCATGGTCTGAAGTGAGATATAGCATAAGCGAAGAGGTAATTTCAACACATCAGGGGAAGTATGTTGGTAAAGACTGGTTCAGGGCGCTATGAAAGGATACCTAATTCATACATAGGCGATATCAAAAGAATTTTCTGGGGGGAAAAAAGCTAAAATTTGAATTGATCTCATTGCTTCACTCTGTTAGCAGAGCCTAGGGTTAGGACCTTTTATCTTGCTTGAACAACTGTCCTGTTCTTTTAATTGGTCTTTCTGCCTTTAAACTTACCTTTGGTAGAAAGCTTTATCCTAAAGATAAAAAAGCAAACTTCACAGACGGGGACTCCTTGTGATCTGGATCCTCACTTATCTCTCACCAGACTTCCTCACGCTTTCATATTTAAGACAAACAGAACCCACCTCATTTCCTCCAATGTTTGATACTCACCCCTTGTCTGCCTGGGATACACTTCCCCTTATTTCTCAAGGTTAAACCAAGCTTTCCCTCCTCTGGGAAGCCTTCCTAGACCCCTTAGTCTGGGATAGGAATCTGTATGATATATATGCTAAAGAGTTTGATACTAAATATGTATTATTTAACACCATAGAGAGTCTAATAATAAATATGAATTATTTAGTTTGGGCTTCAACTCAGGGGTGGTCAGTAGCCCTAATTAAAAATCTGTATTTCAGGAGTTGCCAGTTAACATGAACTCCCATAGGCCTCTACTAAAACCCCTCCAGCTTCTCATTTATTGACAAATTTTTACCAAAGACTTTGCAAATAGCTAAAAACAAAACAAAAACAAAAACCACGCATCCAAAAGCAAATATTTTAATCAATGAGATTAATGTCTTGTTAATCAGTTTCATGGTGAATACTGGAAAGGGATTCTCACTTATGAAATAAAAGATTTTCAAGCTATGTAGACCGGACAAATTACTTTAGAGACAATCCCAACTTTTGCACACTTCACCACTTAATATCACTGTCCAGTCCGTTGGCGAAGAAAGTTTCTGTTTTCCTGAAGTAGATTATAAGAATAAGAGAATCCTGATTCTGTAATACTGTCATAGCTGAGAGGTCGCACACCCAAAATGACAAAGACCTGGAATTACCAGCATGAACCTACCTCTAAATGGGCATTTTTAAAATAAATGCTTATATATGTATCAGAATTTGCTTTTGTTACACCCACCAGGTTGTAGGGGAGAAGCTAACCATTCCCCCAAGTTTTTCACTGAGACTTGTACCATAAAAAAACATAAAACTGTATTAAATTAGCTCAGTCATTTCAAAACAGGGCCTCTTCTTGGGGCTGGCAGCAACCTGCACATGTGGCGGCCTGTTTGGTAATTGTCAGTTTACCTTCTACCATCCCACTAAATGCTGAGGTCCTTAAGAACAAGGGTTGTTATTTTTTATCTCTTATTTAATGTTTAACTCAGTATCTAGTATAACATGTATTTGTTGACTGGACAATAATACATAGTAGCAATTAGGAGTTGGAAGAGTTATGCTTTTTTAAAAAAATATTTTTTAGTTGTCAATGGATTATTTATTTATTTATTTATTTATATACAGTGCTGAGGATTGAACCCAGGGCTTCACACATGCCAGGCAGGTGCTCTACCACTGAGCCACAACTCCAGTCCAGACTTGTGCTTTAATACTAGTATTGACAACAACTTAAGAACTTATTATATGTCAAACACAAATGTGAGGTACTTAGTATTTCAATACATATTTATAAGAATTCAGACACGGAGCATTACTATTTTACATAGGAAGAAAAAGCAAGACTAGCTTAATCAGGGTTATTCAGATAATTGAGAAGAGTAAATCTCTGAGTTCAATTCAGGCTGTATCCTCAGCACACATTTTTAATCACTACTTTAGAAGTGTTTCCCATGGCTAAATTTGGAGAGCTTCGACAGAAAAAAACTTCCCTTTGCATTTCAATTTCTTTGTGTTTACTGAGACTGTTTACATTTCAGCTGCACTGCTGCAGCTGGAGAGACACTCAGGCTTTGGATGATGAATGCACCCCAAAGGTCGATGTTTTGAGGGCGTGGTCCTTGGAAAAGAGTGTTGGGAGGTGTTGTGGACCTCAGGGAAGAGGGGCTGAATGCCAGGTCCTTGAGTCATCAGGGTCAGGCATTTGGAAGTGATTGTGGGACCCTGGTCTCATCCTTTCTGCTTTTTAGCTTGCGATGTGGGCAGCACTCCAACATGTATGTGTTCCTGCCATGATGCGCCACTCTTGCCAGGGGCCCAAACCCCCAGGGCTATCCAATCTTGAACTTGAACCTCCCAAACCATGAGTTAAATAAACCCTCTTCTCATGAGTAACCTGTCTCAGGTGTTCCCTGCAGGAGTACGAAGGTAACTAGGCTCCCTGCAGTACAGTGTGACTGTTCTGAGTAGCAACACTCAGCGCCTCAGGCATGCCGCCCGTGCTGCCTTGACAAGAGTGCAAAAGACTTTCCTGTACAGCACGCTACGGGGCTTTTCAGACCACAGCTTTTGTTTTTCCTCTTTTTTCTTTTGAAAATGTCTCAGGGGCTTCTGCAGGCAGAGAAAAGGGACCCGTTCTTGGCACATTGCTTTGAAGCTAAAACCTGCTGTTAGTCAAGAGAGCCAGCGGGTTGTTATTTTTGTTCTACAATCCTTTGCTGACATGGATGCTGGCTGAAACTGTAAAAAAAAGGCCAAGGAAAGAAAATGCTTCACTATCAGAGAAAGAAAAATGGTGAAAGAAAACACAAGAGCAATGTCAGTCTGTTTATGTTTCAACTGCACAGTTGCAGCTGGAGAGAGAAAAGGGTTTTAGTGGTACTGGTGACATCATCTGAGGATCGCTCAGGTGAAGCACTCAAGAGTTCATCTGTGCCACACAGTTCACAAGTAGGAATTAAAGCACTGCAGATGACAGGTTTACTCTAACACTATTTATTGAGGACCTCATAGGTCGTATGTGCTGAAGTGTTAATATTTCCAGTCAGTTTTTCAGGCACAGTTATTTAGAGGGAAAACACCCAATTAAGAAAATCTAATCCAAAGTACTTTGGATTAGACATAGGGGAAGGAAGGGGGAATGGGAATAGGAAAGAGAATGAATTGGACATCACTGTCCTATATGCATATAAGATTACATGAACAATGTAATTCTACATCATGTACAACCAGAAGAACGAGAAGTTGTACTCCATATATGTATAATATGTCGAAATACATTGTGCTATCACATATAACTAATTAGAACAAAGAAAAGAAAAGAAAAAATCTATACAGCTCTCTCCTTAGAATATCTTTCATCTGCTACCACTCACTGATATCAGGATGTCATGCTTGGTGGAAAGGATGGGAATTCTAGAACGCCTAGTTGCCAGGAGACTGATGCTAGGCTCCAAAACCCACCTGGCTTCTGTGGAAGAGCCAAGGAGTCCTGGCAACATGCCATTAAAGCATCCACTCAAAAAGGATCTCCGACAGCATTAAGATGATTAAAAATCATTGCCACTTTGACAAGACAACAGAGGAGAATAAACACACAGACGGTGGTGTTGTTTTTTGTTTTAAAAACTCATTTACCTTCTTAGCAGCAGGATCCCCTCTGGATTGATGATACGATGGTGACATTTTTACCTGGGAAAAAAGGCAAAAATTTTAACACCTTTCTAGTTATAGTCTAGTTTTATTTGACTCACATTCAAAAAAATTCAACAAAACTGGTGCAATTGAGATAAAACAGATATTTTCAGAAGACTGATGAATAGATTTTACGTTAAGTCCCATTAAAATTTTTCTAGAGATCAAAAAGTCAGTTGTTAGTCAAGATAAAAATATGATTAGGGTAAGATAAATAGGACAAATGGCTCAAATTGGTTTTAATCAAATGGTGAGGAACTAAACAGATATAGTGCCTTGGTGATACTGTTAATCAACTGATGTAATAAGCAATGGCAGCCCTTTCTTGCAGAGGTCAGTAAGAAGGAATGAAGACTTGATAAAGTCATGTGAATGCACCTCAAATAATTATGCTGAGTGAAGGAAGTCAGAAAAAAAGAGCACATGCTTTATAATTTCATTTATCTAAAATTCCAGAGAATGCAAACTAATCTATTTTTAACAGAAAGCTACTCAGTGGGGCTGGGGAGATAGCTCAGTTGGTAGAGTGCTCATCTTGCAAGCACAAGGTCCTGGGTTCAATCCCCAGCACCGCAAAAAAAAAAAAAAAAAAAAAAAAAAAAAGCTACTCAGTGATTTTCAGGGAACTGAGTAAATTTTTGGTGGTGGCAAATAGGGTGTTATCTGATTGTCATGAAGGATTCATGAATGTATATATTTATCAAATTTGTACTTTATAATTGTATCAATTATTACCTCAAAAAAGCATTTAAAGAAATTTATGGATACACCTAAAACAGTGGTTAGAAAGAAATTTATAGAGGCCTTTGGGGTTTATATTTTGTCCCTGTGGAGACTCTACTTTACTCTCTGCTTCCCTGCTGCCTTGAGCTAAGCAAGGGCTGGGCTCTTCCACCATAATATTTTTGCCAGTCACCTCATCCAAGAACTGAATCCTCTGAAACCAAAGTCCAAGTCCCCAGACCAGGCAGTAACCTCACAGACTCCAGGCCTACTGCCCCTGGGGAATACAGCCCTTGGAAGTTGCAGAAAATCAATACCTGAATCAACACTGAATCAAAAAGAGAATGCAAGTCACATGTGTCATTTTAAATTTGCTAGTGGCCACATTCAAGAAGAGAAAGAAACCCAGATGGAGGAATTAAGGCATGAGAGACCACCCACACAGTCACCTTGAGGAGCCAAGAGTGGAAGCCATGATCGGGTGGCCCCCAGCATCGAGTCAAGATTCAGTGAAACAGCAAGACACAATAACAAAAGAAAGAAGAAAAACAAGTGCAGCAGATAGTATGCTGTAGGGAAAACAGCAAACATGCTGGCTAAGTTATTAGCTTCTCTGATTCAGTTTTCCTCAAAAGTTTGTCAAGAGCATTCAATGATACAATGTTAATGAATGATAGCAAGGCACCCAGCATATAGTAGGTGCTTGATAAGTACTAGTTTTTCTCTAAGTTATGTAGTTTGAATTTCTATTAACCAGTGTTTTTCATTCACATGTACTCCATCTTTAGTGTAGAACCTAATACACTTCCAAATCATTTTTTTTTCTTTCTTTTTTTTTTTTTTTCAGTGCTGGGGATTGAACCCAGGGCCTTGTGCTTGCAAGGCAAGCACTCTACCAACTGAGCTATCTCCCCTGCCCTCCAAATCATTTTTTAAAAGATATCTATTTTAAATAAAGAAAGAAATATGTTTCATGGTTCAGACAGAATGGGGAAACAGTATTTTGGAGAGATGTGTAAGCAACCACTACAAAATAAAATGTGTGTTTTCTCAAAAAAAGAAAAAGGAAATTTAGAGCTTTATATGCTATTTTGGAAAATAAGGAAGGCTGAAAAGAAGGGACTACACTTCTAATCTGAGGAACTAGAAATAGAAGATCAAAATAAAACCAAACTAAGTAGAAGGAATGAAATAATAAAGAGCTAAAATCAAAGAGAACACTAACAAAGCCAAAGGTTGTTCCTTTGAAAAGATCAGCAAAATTGATCACAAGTTAAATGAAAAGGATACATTCCTTAAAAAAGAGAACTTACAAAAATGGACTCAAGATGACACCAAAAATATGGAGTCTTCTTGTCTATTAAAGAAATTGAATTTGTTATGTTTTTCCACAGTGAAGTTTCCAAGTCCACTTGGAATTCCAGCAAAAAAAGCATATAGAGACTAATGTATGAAATCAGAACAACCACTTATTAATTTACAAGGAGAATATGATTATTACTATCATAGTTCAATAGCTACTAGACACAATAAGTCTAGAATGATGAAGAGAGGTATAAGGACTTGCAGAGCAACTGCTCTGAGGATCTCAGGCTTCTTCCAACTTAGGTCTAATTATGAGTCAATAGTATTCAGAAGATGAAGATGTTTCCCCTCACTGTCACATCACCATTCAGGTAGGACCAGGTTGCAGGCTTGTTCACTTTTCACTGACTTTAAGAATAACTTCAGAAAACATACCTCAGCTGAAGGATCAAAAGTGCTGGCTGTCCAGACTGCCCTTTCAGATTTAGCAGGTCTGCAAAAATTAGACTTGACAGTCCTTGCTGTAACATACCATGACATTAGTACTCTGGAATTCTCTCCAGATGTATGATGTAGCTTGCAAAAAGTGATCCAATTTTAACTCCTGCTATGCTCGTTTTGAAAATGGAGAAAATAGATTTTCAAAGCAAAGTAGATATTTAAGCTTAAAAAAATGACCTCATGAAAGAATCTGCAGACTTTTTAAAACAAGCCAAGAAATAGATTTAGTGGTGGACAATTTATCTGAGAAGGCTGTTCTCTGGAGATTAAGTCAGAGAGTGTTTGATGTGGCAACAGAAATGGTTCAGTATCCCTCATGAAAGGTCTTATTTTTCATTTAACAGGATTCCTTCTGGAAATGCTTTAGGCAGTGCAGCTTAAAAGAGATACTTTAAATCCAGGTGTGCAGACATTAGGTCTGGGGATATGGATGATATACTGAGCTATAGCCTTAATAATGCTGAACTTTTGTGATCTTTGTTAATAAAATGATTCCTGACTTAAGCAATCTGAGCTGAAGTTTAAAAGCAATAGGAATGCCTTCCTTATCATTTTACTTTTTAAAAATGGTTTATCAGTGCTCTCTCTCTCGCGCTCTCTCTTTTTTTTTTTCTTCAGTCAGTGGACTGAACCCAGACCTGGCATATGCAAGGCAAGCACTCTATCACTGACTTATACACCCTCAGTGCTTTTTTTAAACAAATAGGCTTATTTTTCTAAGCCTACAAAAGGGATACATGTGCACTGATGGAAAGTTAGAAAATATAAAAGAGCAAACGATGTAAATAAAAAACCACAATCCAACCATGCAGAAACTACTATTAACATTAGAAATCACATTTTTAAAAAAATCTTTTCATGTTGCAGGTTATGTGTATTTATTTAGCCATACCAGTATTTTTCTACAATGGATCTTTCATGGCTACAAAGCAATTCATTCATTATATAAACATACTATAACAATTTTCCTAACAGTATGCTATTGGAACATTTTGGTTGTTTTCTATTTTTTTCATTAGTCAAAAGGTTGTCATAGCATCCTTGTAACATTTGGTGCACAAGATTGATTATTTACATTAGACCATTTCTTATAAATCTCTGCATCAAAAGAGTATAAACATTTAGAAATTTCTGTCACCAATTCTTCTCCTAACAAGACAGGTCCACAAACATATTTCCTATAATTCTGAAATCCCAAAAAAGCCCTGAAACTAAAAGAATTGCTTTAAAAAAACCTCTGGCACCAAAAGTTATCTGGCAACAAAACCTGACCTGAGCTGAAGTGAGGCTATGTATAGCCTCACTATAAAGGCTTTTATCTACCTCACTTGAGCATTTGAGTGTGGGATGCAGCCCAAGTCCACACTGGGATTGTTATATAACATACAATACATATACCATATTGCCTTTCTTTTAGCACTTTAAAGATGTCTACTGGCCTTTGTTTTCCTAAATAAGAAGTCAGTCATCATTCTTATTGTTGTTTTATCCTTGATTCCTTTTAAGACTTCTTTGTCTTTTGTTTCAACAGTGACCATGACCGTGTTTTTTCTTATATTTATCCTGATATAGTTGGGTTTTTGGATCTATGGGTTCATGTTTTTCAGCAAATTTGGGAAAATACCAGACTTTATCAGGTCAAACTTTCCCAGATCCCCTTCTCTTTCTCTTGCTTCCCCATCATGCTTTATAACTACACACACGCGCGCGCGCGCACACACACACACACACACACAAATTGATATTGCTTCATAGGTCACTAAAGTTTTTCACTCTTTTCAATTCTTTTGTCTCCATATTTATTATAATAAATTCTATTGAATTATCTTCAAATTTAGTGATAATGTTTTTTTTTCTCAGTGTTCTCTGGGATGTTATTGACATGTAATGGAATTTTCATTTTAGATATGATTTTTACCTCTAGAATTTACATTTGGCTATTTCATAGTTTGCATTTCCATGCCAACAGTTCCCCATGTGTTTAATCATCCTGGTCATCTTTTCCTCTAAATCTTTAAAAATATTTATAATTTCCATTTTAAAGTCCTTAACTGCCAATCCCAACATCTGAGTCATTCACAGGTCTGCTTCTACTGATGCTTTTTCTCTTAATTATAAGTTTTGTTTTCTTTCTTCTTCTTGATCCTATCATATTTTGGGCTTTGACTGTTATTAGAAAGGATTGGTTTTATTTTGCCCTTAGTCTTGGGGAAGCTCTATTCCTAAATAAAGCTTTTTCATGGTTTCAACACAAAATTTGAAGTATGTATCAATGTGTTGAACATAGTAGGATTTACATTCAAAACTCAGCACCAGGCAGCTGCTGAAATCTCAGCTCAGTTCTTTAGTCTTCCTGATGTTGCTTTCTGCTAGGTTTCTTAGAGCACTGTGTTTGTGTATTTTAGAAATTGCTAAAGGTAATGTGAGGCTCCATTTCCCTCAATTTAAAGCTACTTTAGGAGTCTTGACCAAGAATGACCCCAGGGAAAAATAGGTTTAAATGCAGACCTCCCCCTCAGTTGCTCTCCTTCTTTTAAGGTTTATATTTCCTATAGTTTCTGTGTTCTCTAAGCAATGTTTTTCATATATTGCTCAGTTATAATTTATTGACAGGAATCATCCAATACAGAGTACTCTATCATTACTGGAACCGGAACTCTGTTACATGTCTTCAAATATATTTTTTTCCTGGTTCTCTCCCTACTGCTGCTTCTTTCAATTACATGTACGTTTGACCACCTGAAATTATGCATTGATGCTCTATTTGTTTCCGTATTTTTTCTCTCTGTGCTTGATTTGGGATAGTCTGTACTGAATACATTTAAGTTCTCTAGTTGTTTCTTCTGAAATCCCATTCTGTTGTTAATCTCATCCAGTCTGAAATAAAGAATATCAGACATTAAAATTTTAGTCTCTAGATGTTCCATTAACTTTTTCTAATTTTCATATCTCTGTTCAACATGTTCATTATTTCTTCTCACTCCTTGAAATACAGCATACAATAATAGTAACTTTAAATGTCCCTGTCTACTAGTTCTATCATCTGGGTCAGTCTCAACAAAATCTTCCCCCTTCTCTTTATATTTTACATTTTCCTGTTTCCTAGCATGCTTGGTAATTTTTGATCAAATGCCAGAAATTGTAAATTCTACCTTGATGGGTGTTGAATATATTTTAAATTCTTAGTATATCCTTGAGCTTTGTTATGGGATGTGGTTAAAATATCTGGAAATAATTTGACCTTTTTAGATTTTGCTTTTACATTTTGTTGGTAGGATCAAAGCAGCAGTTACTCTAGGGTTATTCCCCTTACTACCACCACTGAGGTTAAGATCTTAATGTTCTTACTCTATCCTGTGAACTATAAAGCAGCTAGGAAAAGGCATTATTCCTAGCTCTATATTAGTTTGGGACAATGTTCCATCTAATCCTTTTGGGTGGTACACTTTCTAACCTCAAGTAGTTTCCTCACACAAATGGGTCAATGAGTATTTGAAGTACTCAAATACTCCAAGTTGCCTTCTGCAGATCTTTGGAGTTCGCTTGTTCTCATTCCTTCTTTCTCTTTCTCTGGTCAAATACTCTGTCTTGGGAACTCACCCATCTTGGTTTTCCTGGACTCTATCTCCTTGACTCGGAGAGACTGATGAGCTGCTTCAGTTCCCCCTTTCTGAGTCATGCAGTAATTCAAAGGCAATTCTAGGTTTTATGTATTTGTCATCTCTCAGGTGTTGCTATCTTCTGTTGTTTGATGTCCACTATTATTTAATATTTTATTAATTTTTTTTCCAAGAAACTCCTAATGCAATTTATCCAAAAGTGCAAGTCTCTAAATTACCTTTGTAAAACCCAAAACATTTTGAATTGTGAAACATATCTGGCAATCCCACAAGTAGTGCATAAAAATGTCTGTTCTCTTACATCCTTATTGTCTTAGTCTGCTTTCTGCTGCTATGACAGACTACCACAGACTGGGTAAACTATATACAAAAAAAGTTAGTTTGCTTCATGGTTCTTGAGGCTGGAAAGTCCAAGATGAATGGGGTGCATTGGTGAGGGCCTTGCTGCTGTGTCATATCATGGTAGAGGGCATCACATGGTGAGAGCAAGGGACAGTTCAGGTCTTTTTCCTTTCCCCTTCTTATAAAGACCTAATACTATCATAGGGTCCCCATCTCATGACCTTAGCTAATCCTAACTTCCTCCCCCAAAGCCCTACCTCTAAATATGATCAACATATGAATCTGGGGGTTGTTTTAAACATGTGAACTTTGGGAGACACATTCAAACCACAGCACTTACAAATATAAATACATATATATTTTTTAATATGTGTTCATTTAATGTATGCTTTTTAAAATTTGCCAGTTTAGTAAGTTTTTAAAAAGGCAACACATTGCTATTTTAACATGCAGTTCTTTGATCACTGGTAAATGAATATTTTTCACATTTTATTGTTTAACAGAATTTTTCATGTCCTGAGCTTTTATTTTCATCAAAGCCTTAGTTCTACAAAAAGAATGAAAGCAACTTCTTGGTACTAATGTCATCCTTAGGTCTCTTGGACACAAGCCTTTTCTGAATCACAGGAAGGTGTATGGATGTGAAAAACATTAAGCATCTGATTATTAAACAGTTCTGACGAAGAGGTAAGGGTGGGCAGGAAATACAGATGTGG
This sequence comes from Sciurus vulgaris, assembly GCF_902686455.1. Taxonomy (NCBI): domain Eukaryota; kingdom Metazoa; phylum Chordata; class Mammalia; order Rodentia; family Sciuridae; genus Sciurus; species Sciurus vulgaris. The sequence goes on from NC_136470.1 coordinate 88,347,148, forward strand.
CTATCTATATATTTTCCACAATCACAGTGACTGGGTCACATCACATGTTTTGTTTTAAAATCTTCAGTGTTTCCTACTAGGAATAAAAACCAAATCCTTTACTCAGGTCTTGTATACCTACCCCTTCAATCTGATTCTTTGCCACTTTCTCTTTTAGTCCCTATGTTATGTTCCAGCCGCTGAGTTTTTTTTTTTTTTTTTTTTTTAAAGATAGAATCTTGGTATGTTACCCAGGCTCGTCTCAAACTCCTGGGCTCAAGTGATTCTCCTGCCCAAGTAGCTGGAGCTAAATGTGTGTACCCCTGCATCCAGTTAGTCAACTTTTTTTCAGTTCCTTGAACAAGTCATTTCCCTTTGTGATTGTTCTTTTGTTGCCTGAAATGTTGTTCACGTATCTGGTAACTTTGTACCCCCTGGTTCTGAGTTTAAAGGGTATCTCTGTAGATAGATATTTCCCGGCAATCCAAGTTCAAAGCAGATTCTCCTTATGTCACTTTCCTCATAACATTCTATTCTTTCCCCTCACCTCAATTATTTGCCTATCACAAATCAAAATTATATATTTGATAAAATGTTTGCATACTCGATTATTATCTAGCCCCTTTTATGGTGGGTAAGCTAAATGATGAAGGGAACTATATTTTGTTGTTGTTTACCAATGTGTATACTCAGTACAGTACCAAGAAGAGTGTTTGACCCAAGATAGGAATATGACAAATATTGGCTAAAGTAATGAATCAGTACTTGAATTGATAACAAGACTGTTGGAAAATGGGCTAAAGTCTGCCTCCCAAATGTCACTAAGATTACCACTCATCTCTATGAACTTCTGAGATATAGTTACCTTCATTTAATTTGTAAGACTAATTTAGAAGGTATTTTTTTGAGATGTTGCTATTACAAAACAATGAAATCTCATCTTTTAGTATTTATTTTGAATTTAACTTTTTTCTTTAAAAATGGACAAATTATGTGTGCATATACAAATGTATAACAACAAATTCCATCATTATGTAAAACTATAATGCACTGATAAAAAATATGGAAAGAAAAAAAAATAAAAAGGGGCTGGGGATGTAGCTTGGTAATAAAGTACCCCTAGGTTCAATCCCTAGTACTGCAAAACAAAACAAAACAAAACAAAACAAAACAAAATTTAATGAATTTGACATAAATAAAAATAACTAACTTTACAAGTTGCATGAAATCAATAAAGCACTTAGAGAAAGAAAAAATGTGGAAAAATAACAAGGAATTAATATCAGTGTTACTATTTCATGTAAACCAAATCTATAATTTATAATGGGAATTCAAAATAAATATGCAATATGTTAATAGAAAATTATATGACTAGTGAACATAAATATCACTTACTGAATAATTACGTGGAGGTTGTAATACTTGCCTCTGACACTATTTACAAATTTAACCCAAAAGACAATACGTTTTCTCAGAAAACCCCCAGGAATAACATTAATTCTCTTCTTTTGTAATTATTAAAGGACAAGCAGGCAGCTGTATGTTTAGTTCTAGTTTGCATCCTCCTCAGATATTTACCTTTTAGTGAAAAAATGAAAACCCTTTCGATATTGTAGATGATTCTAGATCTATACTAATAAAGGGTGACTTCAAGCAATATATTTTAAAGCTAATAGCGTCTATGTCTAATGCTTTTGGTTTTTAAAACTTAAAAAGAAATAACAACTTGAATATTTCTGGTATACAATAATATGTTAGAATACCTGTTATCAAGAACTTCAAACATTGTTAATACTAAAATAATGCTTAAATTGAAATCTAGTGAATCTTATTTTTCTTTGAATTATGTCAAGTTGCCTAGTGACCAGTAATCATTGTTTTTTTTTTTTTTTTTTTTTTTGGGTGCTGGTGATCGAATCCAGGGGGCCTTGTGCTTACAAGGCAAGCACTCTACCGACTGAGCTATCTCCCCAGCCCACCATTGTTTTAAAAAACTTAATAGTAAGCTAATTTCTTCTAATGTTAATCAGTGAAAATGAAGACAGTTATTTGCTATTATGAATTTAATAAAGGATGATTGGAGATGGAATTTAAATTATTTGATTAATATTAGTGAATAACATTTGCTGAGAAAATATAATGGAATATTGAAGTTTGTTTCAGCCGAAATTTCAACTAAAATTCGTTTCTTCTGCATATTTCATCTATGGGTGATACATTGAGAAAGCAAAAAAAGAATCAGATAGAATGATTTTTGGGTCTTTTCTGTATGCCTGAAAGGCTCAGATCGAGCTGCTATAAGCCTTGGAACTGGGTAGAGGAGGTAGGAAAGAAAATCGTTTGGGTCATTTCTCCTATTTGTACAGAATATAAAAGTCTTTATTCCAGAGGAAAGCAGGCTTTCTAGGGAGTAATTCCCATCATGTCCATGTAAACTTGTTGGTAGGCAATGAATATGTCAGAGTTATTAGCTGTGCATAATGACCAGAGATGAAAAAAGAAGTGAGATGGGATGGCAAGAAGAAAGACTGTATGTGCCATGACCACAATTTTGAGGGTGACTATTGCATCATGTTGAGCTGAAGTCAGAAACTAAAGACCATTATCTCAAGTGTTAGATGAAAGAAGAGCTATTTGATAGAAGGATCATGTTACAAAGGCAGTGAGATACTTTAAGTGCATCCACTATCTTCTGTGTGTAGAGAGGAACAGTTGGCTAACTGGCTGTGTCAGCTTGACTTCTGGAGTCACTGGGGCCCTCCCTGTTGTCCCCTTCGTGTATTGTGTAGAAACTTAAACAGGGCCGACATATTTTCAAAGGAAATTAGGAGAGCAAAGTAAAACTCTTCTGTAATAAAGTTTAATGTAAGTCATACCACAGAAATAGTACTTTTGTTTTACATTTTCTTAATAATGTAAAATGTAAAATGATTTCATACAATGTTGAAAAATCTTAATTAGCACTGGCAATATGGAATGGATTTTTTTTTTATATCAACTTTATCAGGTTTTAATAAAGCCAAAAAGATGAAAGTAGTACAGAGCTCATAGCAGGAAAACTGGGAGCAATGATGGTCCTACAAACTTGAGGTCCAGTATCAGTCCTCCATTCCTGAACTACACATAGTTCCTCAGCTGTAAAATAGGGAATGTATTACCTTAAAAAGTTGGTGTGAAGTATAACATAACAAAACACCTAGTACATGTGTTTGATACATTTGATTTCCCCTTTCATCCTTGGGTTACCAATCTACTAGATCTTTTTAAAATATCTGGTGCAAGGAAATCAAGTGAGATAGACAGTCAGTGGAAAATTTAAGAAAAATGAAACACTTTCCTTCTGACTTATATACCATCATAGCTTTTTTAAAAAAAAAAAAAATTTAGATGGTGATAGACCTTTATTTTATTCATTTATCTATATGTGGTGCTGAGAATCAAAACCAGTGCTTCACACATGCTAGACAAGCACTCCACCACTTTATAGCTTTGATCTATTTTCTTTCTTTCCTTTTTTTTTTTCTTTTTTGTGAGGGGTTCCTGGGGATTGAATGCAGAGCTTTGTACATGCCTGCCACACAGCTGCATCCCTAGATTTGATCTTATTGAAATTTCCTAAACAACGGAAAAGTTGAGTAATCTTTTCTGTCCTGAGAGTGGAACAGACTCAGAGACAAAGCTAACATTAACATACACACTCAATTTTAAAAAATGGTTTCCCCTTTCTAGATGTTCTGAGAGAAGACAGGAAGAAAGTCATTGAAACAGGTTATTTTCTTTCTTCACTGCATGAGGCGTAGGGAGTGAGAAGAGGGCAATGAATGCAGTGTAAATGGCTTTTAAATTCAACAACTACTTTTGAAAAAGTTCTCAGCAAAACATGGACTAAAAAGGAATTTCCTAATCATGATATGAATGTTACATACAAAAAGTCCACAGTTAAAAAATACACTCAATGGTGAAAAACTGAACACTTCCCCTCTAAGATATGGAATAAAGCAAGGATGTCTACTTTAACCACTGCAATCCTGAACGTCAATGCAATAAATCAAGAAAAAGAAAAGGCATAAAATCAGAAAGGAAGAAATAAAATAGACTTTCTTTGCACATGACATGATTGTTTAAATAGTAAATTACAAAGAATTTACAAGAACATATTAGTACTAATATGTAACCTTAAAGTCACTAGTCACTGGATATAAGGTCAATAAACAAAAAATAACTATTTCTTTATACTAGCAATAAATAATTAGAAACTAAAATACTAAACAGTAAAATATATAATAGCGGCAAAAGTAATTAAATACATACAAAGTGTAGGATTTACATGTTACAAACTATAGAATACTGATGAAATAAATCTACAGAAACTGAAAGATATATACCATATTCATGAATTAGAAGACTCAATACTGTTAAGGCATCAACTTTTCCCAAGTTCATCTTGGGATTCAGATTCATTGTAATCTTAGTAAAACTTCAGAAAGGTTTTTTTTTTCTTTTTTTTTTTGTGAAAAACAACATGCTAACTTCAAAACTTATAATGAAAGGCAAAGGAGAACAGTTAAAGGTTAGAACAAAGCTGGAGGACTCATACAACCTGATAACCAGACTTACTAGAAAGCTACATTACTAAAGAAAGGATACACAGACCAGAATGGAGCAGAACAGAAAGCTTAGAAATCGATAGACCCACACATGCACAGTAGACCTACTTTATCTAAGACATAAAAGCAAGTCACTGGATATCAGCATGCAAAAGAAGGAACCTCCATACATATTTCACATCCTCTATTAGAATGGGGTTACAATGATTGCCTGGAGTGGAGGGACGAGGAGGAGAGGTTGACTACCAAAAAATATGAGACTTTTGAGGTGAGGTAACATTGCTCTATATTTTTTTTAAAACTTTTTGGTATTGGGGTTTGAACCCATGGTTGCTTAACCACTGAGACACATCCCCAGTCTTTTTAAAATATTTCATTTAGAGACAAGGTCTCACTGAGTTGCCTAGAGCCTCAGTAAGTTGCTGAGGCTGGCTTTGAACTCTCGATCCTCCTGCCTCAGTCTCCCAAGCTGCTGGGATTATAGGTGTGCAACACCACACCTGGCCAACATAGTTCTATATCTGGCCTGTGGAGGTGGCTGCCAAAATATACAGAAGGTAAATTTTCCTGTTTATAAATTATTTTTTTTAAAAAAGGAGAAAAGTCTATTTTAGAAAGCATTATCTAATTAGTAATATCCAGGCAAAACGATTCATGTAATCTTAGGTTGGTTATGATGGGCTATAACTAAGAGGAAAATACTAAAGAGCCCCAAGATGTAATGTCTGGAATATCTGCATAAGAAAAGGTTTACCTATTTGCACTGGATAAAGTCTAGAAAATGATGGAAATCATAGGTCCTGTGTTTTCTGAATGCAAACAAGAAAGTGTTTTACATGACTAGTTAGTGAAATTTTTAGTATGGAAACCATACCAAATATCTTTACCTCTATGTCTTGTAGACATCTCTAATTTCAACAATGAATTCTTTATATTACTCCCAAATCTGTTGTTTATTGGTCTCTTACCATCTGTGCTGCTGTTCAATAAAGAGACCTGGATGCAATTTTTTACTCTTCCTCCTATTCAACAAATTTATTTATCAAATTGTGATAATGATACTTCTTACATACAGCATCTCTATTGGAAGCAGAAAAGAGGAAGGAACTAGAAGTTGTGCATGATTAAATCTAGAGGGTAAGGGTGGTAGAGATGGGGCTTAAGTGAGGTAAGCAAAAACCATAGTAATTATTTTGATGTTTGTGCTCATCTCAAACACTTTTCAAATAACTACTTTCTTCTCCAACTCCAGTTCTTCCTTCTAGTACAAATTACCAATTCTCCAACCATATTTGGATCCCTTTAGATCCATTCTTGCTTTATTATTATTATTATTATTATTATTATTTTGTAATGGGGATTGAACTCAGGGATGTTTTATTGTTGAGCTACATCCTAGACCCCCCTCATCTTTTTTGGGGGGGCACATTACGGGGGCTTAACCACTGAGCCACATCCCCAACCCTTTTTTATATTTTTATTAGAGACAGGGTCTTGCCGAGTTGCTTAGGGCCTCACTAAGTTGCAGAGGCTGGCTTTGAACTCGTGATCCTCCTGCCTCAGTCTCCACAGCTGCAGGGATTACAGGCAAGTGCCACCACGCCTGGCCAAGGACCCCCTCATCTTTTTAAAAAAGAATTGAGACACAGTCTTACAGGTTGGCCTTCAACTTGTGAGCCTCCTGCCTCAGCCTCCAGAGTTGCTGAGATTTCAGGCTTGTGTTATTGTACCTGACTCTTGCTTCCATTTTAATTTATTTTCTGCATTGCAGTTAGAGTGTTCTTTTAAAAATACTATTTGCAAGAGTAAAAAGCCCTCTTCTCATCAGATCATATAATTTCTTCCTTAAAACCCACCCATGGCCAGATGTAGTGGTGCAGGGACTTAGGAGGCTGAGGAGAGAAGACCCACAAGTTCAAAACCATGGAACTTGGAGAGACCCTGTGTCAAATAAAAAATTGAAAAGGACTGGGGATGTAGCTCAGTGGCAAACCACCCTTGGGTTAAAAAAACAAACACTATCCCCAAAACAAAACAAAATAAAACAACAACAAAAGCCAAACAAATAACCCTTCCATGTCTTCCTTATTCATTTAGTGCAAACATCAAAATAACTAATACAGTTCTAGGTGCCCTTCTGTTCTATGTGCCTTTCTGCTTCGGAGCAGAGATGCTGTTTGTTTTAACACTGTTCTGCTGCCTGCAGTACTCCTTCTCTTGCCTACCTTCACTTCTAAATTTCTCTTGCTTCCTCCTTTTATTCCTTCAAGGCTAGCTAACATGGCTCTTGTAGAAAGTCTGCCAATATCTCTCATGTCTAGTTTAGATATACACATTATTTTATATATACATATATATAAAATTTGGCCTTTGTCCCAGGTTCCTGGCTCAGAGTTCTAAAAACCTGTGGAATCTCCTGAGTGGTAAGAGTCTCTTTTACCACTAATCACTAATGCTAATGAGATGATTGGTGGCTGGAGCCCCTGGATAGCTTTGGGATGATAGCGGTTGCCAGAAAGACCAAGCCACAAATGGAGATTTTGAACTTTCAGCCCCATCTCCTAACTTCTAGGGAAGTGAGAAAGGCTGGAGATTGAGCTTAATCACAAATGACCAATGATTTAATCAACCATGATTACATAATAAAACCTCCGAATACTGGGGTTTGAGGATCTTCTGGATTGGTGAAGACGCAGAACTGCTGGAAAGGTAGTAACCCAGAGAAGGCATGGACTCTCTGTGACTGCTCATGCCCACCTTAGATGTAGTCTTTGTAACACATTAGTAAATGTAAATAAGGTGTTTTCCTCAGTTTTGTGAGTTATTCTAGTGAGCTATCAAACCTGGGGTGGTTTGTGGGGACCCCCTGAATATGTAGCCAACATGGACAAAAATGTGCTACCATGTTTGTGACTGCCATTTGACATGAGGTTAGCTTTGTAGGTCTGAACTCTTAAAAACCATAGAATCTCTAACTTCAAGTAGTTAGAGAATTGAATTGAATTGTTGGACTCTCAGTTGGTTTACAGAGAATGAACAGAATTTTGGTGTTAGAATTGTTGCTGAAAAAGACATCACATGTTTGGAATTAGAACTCGAGAGTATGTATTAAAAATCTGCTTATAATTTTATTGCCTGTAAGCAAGATAAGATCATGTTTGTCTTGGCTATCCTTTCATCTCCAGCACTTAGCAGAGTGCCTGGCACACTGTTCAATATGTACTTGGAGAATATGTAAATGGAATGTCTGCTCCTGGAATACAGAAATTCTAAACTCTTAATGGGAGAAAGGCTGGCCATGGGAGAGGCTGGTCTGCTTCTGATAAAACACTGAAAGCTGATGAAACAAAGAGTAAAGTAACTGGTCTAGGTTTTCATTATGCGATGTGAAGCATGACTATGGGATAGTGTGGAACAGAGGAAGGGACAGGATGCAGCAAATGTGGTAAGAGTACAAAGAGGAAGTACAGTGAGTACAGCACAGTAGTAAGGACACAGCCCTAGTAAATTCTTCCCACTGACCCCTGTGTTCTCAAGTTGTTTCCCGAAAAGCTATTAGACAGGAGAGTTCCAACTCTGCTCCACTGTCTACTTTTAAAAAATGCTATAAAATAAATCAAAATGGTCTAATCCATTAGTCAGACTCTGAAGGCAATAAAAAATTTCTCTAGGAACACCACTGCACCAAGCTTTTAAAGGAAAGTTATCAAATTGAGAAAACCACATACAGAGCACATGTGTGCACCTTGTCTGTCTTCAGCACTGTAGAAGTGGTGACTGCACTCTTATGCATACAGGTACTCATAATATTTGTAAGTACTCATCTGTACTTGCTGACCTGTAACTCTATCAAAGGTTCTTAAAAGTAGACTCACGTGTACATCCTGTTTAGCTAGATTTCAAGGTTTTTAAAGGGAGAACATGTCCTCTTGATTTTTTGGTGCTGAGCAGAGAGGAGAGGTCCTTCAAACACTAAATAGGACTTAACAGGAGACAGTGTGGTAAATCTGCTGAGGGCAATATGGAACCGAAAAAAAATGAGCCCAGGACTAAAAGACATTGGCAAGAAAAGACCATGTGCACCCTGCAGTGAAATGAGTCTTACCTGTGATGGGGTTATCCTTCCCTTTTTAATTTCATTTGAATTTTCACTTAGTTTTCCTACTTGTTTACTTGAGCTGCACTTGTAGCATGTCCATCTTGTTTGGCCCTCAATTTCCATGGTGCATTCTTTGTTTTGTAGACAGAATGAATGATACAAATGGCCACAGCTGCAAAATGAAGGTAACCAACTCACACTTTCCATTATCAAGCCCATAAAGTATGACAGAGTGTACTCATAAACAATAAAGGTTCTAACAATCTGGAATTTACTGATGCTGGTACAGGGCAAGAAACAGGAAAGGGAATGTACTTCCTGTTGTCTTCTCTTTTTGAAAATCCTAACACGCATATCTGTATTCTTAAGTAGTGAGTAGGAACAAAATCATAGTTCTCTGACTAGAAACCACCTGGAGGATGAGCTGAACTTCTGTTCATTTCTCAAACTATAAAATTCTGACCATATTTTTAGGTTGTTAAAAAAAAAGACAAGTGGAAAAAACTATAACGACACAAGTAGCTTGACAATACCATGAGGGGTCTGTCTCACTGAATTCTAGCAAGAGTTATGATTTGATGAAACACTGACAAAAACCTCACTACTATAGTAAATTCTTGCACTATTTCTCTGAAGAAGTTCCTAATGAATTTTGAGTGCCAAAAGTGCGTACAGATGGTGAGCACTGATTATACTTCTCAGTCGTCTCTACTGGTTCCTCCAGCTTCTCCAACCTGAAATGTTGGACTAGCCTGGAAGTCAATCCTTTTTCCTTCTGTACTCTTTACACTCTTTCTCTTCTTTACACTTTTTCCTTTTATATATAACCTGTTTCTTTTATACTCTTCCTTTGACCACCTACTGTTGCTCCTATAGTGATTAAGTTCCAGTTCCAAAGCTTTAAAGTACCACCTAGAGGTTCATGACTATGGCATTTATACCTTCAGTCCAGACCTCTTCCCTAAACCCTACGTGTCTGACTCCTCAAGAACTCTATTTTGGATATCTATCTTAAATCTAACACGTTCAAAACCAAAATTCTGATTTCTACCTTACTCCATCTCCACTGAATACTTTCAATCAACTTTCTCTATATCTCAACAAATAGCAATTACATTCTTCCAGTTTCTCAGGCCAAGGAGTTTGGAGTCATCTTTGACTACTCTTTCTTTCACATTCCACATTCAATTTATAAGCATATTCTATCAGCTCTACTTTCGCAACATGCCCAGAGTCATTCCACTTCTGAAATATTTTATTATTGCCATCCCTCACGTGGGCTACTGAAATAGCATGACTGGCCCCTCTGCATTCCCCCTGGACCTTTTATAGCCCCCCTTCTCAATAAAGTAATCAGACAGACCAGACAGACGCTGAGGACCTAAGTCAGATCCTGTTAGTCCTATCCTCAAAGCCACCCAGTGAGCTAGGCGTGGTGACGCACACCTGTAGTCTTAGTGGCTGAGAAAGCAGGAGGCTTGCAAGTTCAAAGCCAGCCTTAGCAATTTACTTGGACCCTTAAGCAACTTAGTGAGACCCTGTTTCAAAATTTAAAAAGGGCTGGGGATGTGGCTCGGCAGTAAAGCACTCTTGGGTTCAATCCCTGGTACCAAAAAAAAAAAAAAAAAGGCCAAAAAAACCCCACCAAACCCACCCACTTCTCATCTCAGAGCAGTCTAATGTTTCCTAATAATCTAGATATGGCCTCTGCTTCTCCTCTGAAGTCCTCTCTTTTCATTTTCTTATTCCTTCCTTCTGCTTAGGTCCATAGCCTACTCACTCACTACTGCTCAAGTGCGCCAGCAAGGATGTTGTCTCACCGTCTCCACATTCACTGGTCCTCTCTGCTGAAGACCCTCTCCCCGCAAATTCCATGGTTACTTCCTTAGGTCTTTTAATGTCACTTTAAGGCTTTTCCTGACTACTCTTTATAATTCAGTAGTTCCCAATAATCTTTCCTCTATACCAAGTTTTGTTTTTATTAATATAATTACTAATCACATTTTCAATAATTTTCTAAATTATTTGTTTTTAAGTTACTTTAACAGTCAGTGAGGCATGAGGCATTCCCTGACCACTCTATCCATACAATGTCCACATCTCAAATCCTCTGTATGTCCCTCAATGTATTTTACTTTTTTCCATAGTACTTACCACCATCTGAGATTCCATTTATTTGCTTTTATCTCGCCTTGCTACTAAAATGCAAACTTCTTAAGAGTAATCTTTTTGTTTTCTTTATGCTGTCCCCCATTCCCTTGAAAGTTACCTGCTATATAGTAGGTGCTCAATAAATATGTTGAATGAGCAGGTTCTTTATGAAGTGCTACTTTCTCTTCTAACCTCCAAATCTATCAATCCTCCTACATAGCTAACACTGATATAGTACTTACTCATGCCAGGCACTGTTCATAGTACCTTATTTAATTTCCTCATTTAATGTTCTAAAGTCCTCAGATGTAGGTATTATTATTACCATCTCATTTATAGATAAGGAAACTAAGATATAAAAAGATTAATTAATTTTTCCAAAGTATCACTGCTTGTATTTGGTCAGCATAGTCAGAATTTGAAGTTTGTCTCCAGAATCCACATTATGTTGAGTCTATTCATGTATTTTGGATGAACTGTCTCTGCTCCTACACTTCTGCACTAGGCCTCTTCTTTCTCTGTATTGTGGCTTAGATATCATTTACATGCCAACGATTCCTAAATTGTATATCTAACTCCAACATGTCTCCCGATTTATGACTACAATATCTATCAGACAATCCTACATGGATGTCTAATGGTCATATCAAGCCTAACATCTGTAAGGTGAAACCTAGATTTCCCCACTTCCCTAGACTTGTTCCTCCTGTTTCAGGCAAGGGTACCAAATTCATGTTATTCAGGTCTGAGTCCTTATTTTCCCTTTATCCTCCATATCAAATATACCAGCAAGTTAGCCCTTCCCTTAAAATATGTCCTGAATCCAAACACCTCTCAACACTTTCTCTTCTACCTCTCATTCTGCTCAAAGGTGACCTCAAGAGATGCCTCCCCTCATTGTGCTTTCTTAAGAAAGCACTCTTAATAAGAACACTTCATCTTTCCATCCCCCTGCCTAGTGTTTCATTTTTCTTCATTGCTTGGTATTTATTTATTGTCTGAGCACCCTAACTTCTACCTCTCCCCACATCAAGGTCTCTGAGGACAGGAACTTTGCCTGTCTTGTTTACTGCTTGAATGACTGACTGGGCTGTGTATCCACATGAATTCTTGCCTGGCAATATCACACATGTACATGTGCCCTACAGTAATTCTTCCTTCCTTCTCTTACCTGAAGACAATAATTTCATCGGCCATTTCTTGGCGTCTCTTGTACTGTTGCAAACATATAGAGCAATAATCCTGTTTGGGATTCAACCCTCTAGTGACAGAAGCTCTCAGGTTACACAATGACCAATGGAGATCTTGGTTTAGAAGACTGGTTGTTGTTTCAAGCAGGGTCTATCAAAGACCAAAATAAAAAAACAAACAAGTTATAAAATGAAAGGCAGAGAAGAATGGAAAACAGAACTTGTTCAGTTTTCAACTACAAACTACTGAAATTGGAATGTACTATAGGAGGATAAAATTGATGAAACAAACATCAAACCCCCACAAACTCAAGTAGTTAATGTGCAGTGTGATGATGCTCAAGTCTGTCACAAATTCCTACAGAGAAATGTGTATTCTGCCATTCTGTGGTTTAATTCAGTATTGATGGTTTTCAAATAACTAGATAAGCCCAAATCTATTTATTACCTTTATATAACAACTTCTGTCTTGATGGCTTAGGCTATTATAACAAAAAACAGCCTGGACTACTGATCTTTTTTTTTTTAATTGAAACTGCATTCATGGCAATGTTTCAAGTAACCTTTCACTGGAAAAGCTAATAGTCATTACTCAGTTTTCAACCCCTTTGGGCAGAAATCATTTTCCTGATCAGCACTCATAATTTTTTTTTTTTTTTTTCTTTTTGGTGGTGCTGGGGATTGAACCCAGGGCCTTGTACTTGCAAGGCAAGCACTCCACCAACTGAGCTATATCCCCAGCCCTTCATAAGTCATTTTAATCTACTCAATACTCTGACATTTGTCAGTAAGTTACATAAAGACATTCTCACAACTATCACATTAAGTCATCTTAAGGCTGTTGTGGTTATAAAGTGTTATTTTCACACTAAAACTAATTATATTCATATAATATCATTTGAATATGCAGCTGGGTTCTTTTTTGTCAACTCCAAAGGGGAAGATGGAGTTAGGTACTGTCTACCGTCCTTGCTATGAAACAGCTCTTTAACTTTACCTGTAATATAAAACTTTTAGTTATAATTATCTAACAATCCCAGTCCTTTCCAGTCAATGCTATCATCTTCTCTTCTTCTATACAGTTCCACAGTTGGCAAAAATCTTCCACCTTGTACTCAGCTTTACTGTACTTCTGCTACCCTGGTGTCTGTGCCTGCAGGGGTATCAAACTTCAGCGGCCTATGCTTACCAGAACTGCAATTTTTACAACACCTTAGAAGAGCTCTATCTCTCAAATTATTCTTTTTCTTCTCTCTCATATTCTTAGGGGGGGAAAAAAAAAGTTGTAACATGACTAAATGGTACTTTTCCAAAGAAAAATGTGTGTCCATCAACCTGGCTCTTAACTGAGAATTAAAACTACACAAAATTTTGTTAAGGGAAGACTAAGGATCATTTTTGGCTAGTGGCAATGTTCTTTTTCAAAATATTAAAAATAACTCATTTATTTTACAATTTTCTATATCCATGCTGACCATCATTTTCATGATTATTTCATCAGTTACTTTCCAGAAAGTTATTCATATTTTCATTTTGAAAGGTAGATATTAGTCCATCAATCAATCAAAAACAAATTTGAATTAGATGCATTTCCATATTCAGGAATAAGTATGTACATGTAAATTAAGGTCAAAAGAAATTTAAAAATAGGGGAAAACATGCATTTACCTCAATCTACCTTACTTTCAGTAAAGAGATGGCAATTTTTCAATAAAAAATAGGGAGACAAAGGAGAGGAAAAAAAGAAATTATAAAAATAGCTTTTTTTCTATCTTAGGGTGGACTCAAAATAGAAAGTGGTTGACTTACTTGTTCATAGTTAAAGGTATCTAACATTCCCAAAATAAGACCCTGGATTTCTCCAAGTTTTCCTTTTCCGTATACTGGATCCTAATTAGAAAAAAATATATAATTATTATGATTCGTGGTATTTTCAAATTACTTTAAAATATAAATACCTGAAAAAAAACAAATATACTCAAGTATATTTTTATAGCCACAACATATTTATTCTTTCATAAATCTTTATTGGAAATGAACATTGTTTCATCTGGACATCTCAAAGGCTTTGGAAAAATAAAAGTTAAATGACCTAATCCCGTTTCTTAATAATCTTCTTTACAAGTTTAACAAAATCTCATTCTGGTTTTGTTTCTGTAAGTTGCTTCCTCTCCTTCATATTAAACATCAACTTTTCCTCTTTGAATTCTTACTTGTCTGCTACATCAAAAAGAATGCACTCAGGGACATCAGCATCTACCCAATAACTCCTTTTGTGACTCATATTTAGCCATCTCCCAGCCCAAACCAATAAGATTCCTTCAGTTTTGGAGATGATCAGATTTGAAAAAACAGCTTTCAAATTTTAAAAGCCCTTTTTTCCCCCCAGTGAAGTTGCTACAGATAAACCACGGACACAAAGAACCCTAATCTTTTCTCCACTGCTCTGACATGAGGCATGCCAAATAATCTGGAAACCACTAACCACCAAACCCTCCCTCACCAAAACAACAAAACAAAACAAAACAAAACAGAAACAAAACAAAAACAAAACTGAAATCCAACCACCCAGAGGTAAACACTGTTGATATTTTAATGTACATTTTTATCAGTCTTATTTCTAGAGGAGAGAAAGGGTAAGAATGAGGGATACATTTCCTAGCATACAAAATCTGAGTATTTCACATACAGTACTTTTATATATATATATATTTTTTTTTTTTTTTTTTTCTTACTGGTGTACCATGGGCACTATCTTATATCACTGGATATTTCTTAATAGTTGTCGAGTATGAATAATGTGGAAATACCATGTTTTATTCAATCATCCTCTACTGTTAGGTATTTTTTTTCCCCCTCAAACCCTGCCTACTGTTACCAAATGCCAGTGGTAATAAATCTTTGAATCTCTGTGGTTTTAGAGATTTCTAGAAAGAAAATTAGAGACTCAAAAGATATTTTTATGGCTATCAATATGTATTGCCAAATTGCTCTACCTAAAGTTTATTATGTGATTTTTGTCTCCATCAGCATATTTGTATGCTCATTTACTGCACTTTTGGTTAGACTGAAAATTATAATTTTACAAATGGCTAATAAATGAGCATGTTAAATCTATCACTTTAATATGAGGTTGTGGCAGAGGAATCCAACTATATCATAATGATAAAAGTAGCTACTATTTCTTAAATGGATAGCATATGCCAAGTACAGTGCTAAGCACTTTATGCAGTCAGCTCTTTGTATCCCTTGTTCCACATTTATGATTTGATCAACTGCACACTGAAAATATTAGGAAAAAAAACTGCATCTGTACTGAATACCTATAGACGTTCTGCCTTGCAATTATTCCCTAATAACACAGTATCATAACTATTTACATAGCATTTAGATGGTACTAGGTAATTATAAGTAACTTAGAGGTGACTTAAAACATACAAGAGAATTATGGAGGTTGTATACAAATACTATGCCTTTTGATATAAAGGACTGGAGCATCCACAGACTTTGGTATTCTTGGGGGGCTCTGGAATCAACCACCCAGAGATACTGAAAGACAACTGTATATACCATATCATTAAATTCCTTCAACAACTTTAATGAATGAAGAAACTGAGATTAAGAGAAGTTAAGTAAATTCTAAGTCATAAAACTATTAAGCAGATAAGCTGAGATTTGAATTTAGGGTCTTCAGAACTATGTTTTTAATGGTCCCTACCATGTTCATACTGGCTTCCCAAGTACAGATACTTAAGCTAATTTTTGTTGGAAAATATGGATAGCATTTCTGGTTACTTGGGAGTGAGGGTTAGTGAAATCTTGAGACTTTAAGATTAAATGAATTCAGAAAGGAAAAGGTTATGGTAGCAGGAAAAACTTTCAGAATGGTCTCTGGATTTGCTTATTTTTCTTTCTAATTGCTGATGACTTTCTAACTGAGGTTGATTTTCAGTACTCTGAGTTTGTCCAGACAAGGATGAAGCTGTCTCCCACAGGATCCTCTAATTCTCCCAGTTGCTGAAATTGTGCTGAAGAAATGGAAGACACAAAAAACTGTGTATTTGTGTACAAATTAACAAGTTTAGGCTTGAATACATCATGTAAGCTTAACAGAAAAACGTTCTAGAAATCATTATCTCTATTCCAAAGATACTTGTCCAGAATGTGGAGATCATTTACAAAAGACAAGACTGAATATTTCAGACTGGTCCTTTACTAGAAAAGCACCTCAGGTTATATACCTACCAGATAATTTCATTTTATTTTCCTTGCATAGAAACAGGATCATGTTAATGCTTTCATCTTTACTTCACTATGCTTTAGCCAAGTTTTCAATAAATACACTTATTCCTTAGTCAAAATGTCTATGGATAGTGTATATTTTTTTAAAAAATCTATTATATCTACTATAATATCTGTATTCAATGAGTTAATGTAGTTCTGGCATGTGTTTATGACAAGGGTGATTTGGAGAATGAAAATGTTGTAAAAGGTTAAATTCTGGGAAAAAGAAGAAATCTTTATAGGTCATTTCTATATTTATATCAGTATATTCTACTTTAATATACATAATTTAAAAGCAAAACCATGAAAACTACCTCATGCTGGGACAACATATAAATTATAGAATGCAAAAGTCAGCTCAAGGCTTCTAGCACAGCATGTACACAATCCACTAGCACTTCAAATTATTTTCCAAAGGTGTCAGTTGGCTTCTTCAACAATGAGTAACTGCTGAGGCTTCTCTTTAACTTGTTTGTAAACTATGAAAAAAGAGGACATTTGGTACACATAAAATTTTCCAAAAGTACATTAGAGAAAGAGGTAATTACCACTTTTTTTTTTACTCCTTTCTGGTACTTAATGTATCCTGTGTGTATATGATTTGTTTTAAAATGAAAATCCTTACTAGTTGAGCATTACTTTAAAATATGAATGATGCTCTATGCAGGACAGTATATAAATCACTTGCTTCCTTTAATTCCCTCAGTAAGAAACTCAAAAATAGCTTCTTAAAATAAAAAATAACTTTTACTATCAAGTGAATACAAAATATACATAATATACACATGGGTCCCTTAAAAACACTCCCTCATTTATCAACTATTAGTCATTGAAAATCTGTATAATTCAGGTCTGCAGTATCAGTTTGAATAAACATCTGGAGGTCAAGAAGATCTCAAAAACCTTATCATTTGATATCATGTGAATTTTTATTTTGGAAAAATGAACTTTTTTTCAGTTGTATTTAAGCAATTGTGCATTTAAATAACTGTCATTCCCTATTTTCTCCCCTACCCCAGGACCTGATAAAGATGGATATGAAAAACATCTTGACTCATGTTAGGTACAGGAAAAAAAAGGCCTGAAACATGAAATTAGAAGATCTGGATTAAAGTTCCAATCATTCTAACATAATAAAGGTGTAAAATAAGGCAAGTCATTTAATTTTTCTGAGTGGCACTTTCCTTACTAGAAATTAAGGATGCTGATATTTAATGTACACATAGATCAAAAAAAGACAATGGACACAAAAGTGCTTTATAAGCTTTTGAGAACTACTCAAGGATATTATGTGATTGAGCTAATATTTATTCAGTGTATGCTTTGTTCTAGGTACTGGGCTAGGTACTGGAGATAAAAAAAGGGAATAAGATAGACACAGTTTGTACTTCTATGAAACTCACAGCCTAGGGGGTATGCCACTATAGAGGTGGGAGTAAAAGAGCTTATATTTAGAAGTGTGACTGGGGCTGAGGTGATGTGAGGGGAAAAGCACTTACTTCCCAAAATATTTCAGGAAATATTCTAGTGGAGAGGATATAAAGTATATTAAATATTGGAACTAAGTAAGAAAATGGTGAGAAATTCTAATAGTACTGAAGGCAGAAATTACATCAACTATATAATCTGTTCCAAAAAAACAGAAGCACAGGGAACACTTCCTAATCCATCCTATGAGGCCAGCAACAACCTAATACCAAAAGAGACATTAAAAGAAATTAGAAACTAATATCTCTCATAAAAATCCTTAAGAAAATATTGGTCAGTTGAATCATACAATGTATAAAAAGGATCATACACCACAATCAAGTGGGACTGATCCTAGGTATGAAAGGCTGAGTCAACATTAAAATATTAATGTAATCCATCACATCAACAGGCTAAAAGAGAAAAATCAGGATTGTATCAGTAGATGCAGAAAAAACACTTGAAAAAAATCCAGTATCTATTCATGATAAAAGCTATCAGCAAACTGGGAACAGAAGAAAACTTCATCAATTTCCCATTAAGAACAAGGATGTCCCCTTACCACCCTTATTCAGTACTGAATTGGAAGGCCTAGCTAATGTGATAGATAAGAAAAGGAAATTGCTATGCTTTAAATGTGATTTATCCCTCCAGGATTTATGAGTTGGAAACTTGGTCCTCAGTATGGCAATGTTGGGAGATGATGAGATATTTATGAGGTGGTACCTCCTAGGAGAATTTTAGGTCACTGGGGGGCACTGCTTTAAAAAAATATTAAGGTAGTTCTCATGAGACCCTGAGTTAGTTCTCAAGAGATGGCTGATATGCCACTCCCCACCCACTTTGGCTTCCTGTCTTGTGATATGCTCTTTCCCTCTCACACATCCTCTTGCCATTATGATGACATCCAATATGAAGTCTTCACTACAGCAGAGCAGATGCAGTGCCATACCCTTGAACTTCTAGAAATGTGAGCTGCATAAACTTTCTTTACAAAGAGGTCCCAATGAGTTAACAGCAACAACAACAAATCCCCTGAAACTAATAAGGGATTATTATAGCAAAGTTGTAGGAAATAAGGTGATTATACAAAAGTCAATTGCTTTCTAACATACCAACAAAGAATAGAAGTTAAAATAAACAATACAAGTTTATTCACATTAGCATATAAACCAAAATATTTTTATATAAATTAACAAAACATATGCAGGATTTATATGAAGACTATTATAAAACTCTGATTAAAGAAATTAAGGATATAAATAAATGAGAGATATATTCTAAGTTCATGGTTATTAAGATTTGATTTTGTTAAGAAGATGGCAGTGCTTCATTTGGTCTATTAACTCAACATAATCTTAACTGAGATCCCAGTGAATTACTTCATGAATATCAACAAACTGTTTCTAAAGTTCATATAGAAAGGCAAAGGAAGGACCAAGAATGACCAACGCTATTGGGGGCCATGCCATGCGGACTCGCCAAGATGGCGCCTGGCAGTCAGCCAGAAGTTGTTTTGATCACATTGGTGGTACGTGTGCACAGGTGTTCCCGAGTGCTCCTGCTCATGCCTGCTCGTGATTGGACAGCTGGCTCCTCGCCTGATCTCAACTGGCATGGCCCCCCCTCCGCCTCCTGAAGGGAATGTAAACCCGCAGTAGGTAGAAGGAAAAAAGCAGCAGCTAGCAGAAAGAAGCAGAGAAGCCATTAGCAGAAAGGAAGAAGAAGAAGTGGCAAGCAGATAGAAGCAGCGAGCAGGGGCAGCGGCGGAAGGCAGATCGCAGAGCGGAGAACTGAGAACACATCTTTAGGTTGCAGATCACAGATCGCAGTACGGGGGCCACATCACTAAAGCACCTTAGGTAGACGCACCCTTAGTTCACAGGATGCAGGACGCACCTTTAAGAAGCAGCAGCAGAACTAAGATATAGATCTCTGAAAGTGTAGTCTCTCTTAAGCAAAGCCTCTTTCTCTCTCTCCTCTCAAAGCAAGTAAGCCTCATTTCCTCTATCCTCTATAAACTAGCAAGCAAGCAAGGAAGCAGCCCAGAAATAGAAGTAGCTCAGTTTCCAGTCCACCTCCGAAAAATACCCGCGCAAGTTGTTGCTGCAGGCGGCGACAAATATCCGCAGATTTGGTACCGCAAAGAGCCAGCGACACAACGCAATATCAAAGAGGATTAAAGTTAGATGACTGACACTGCCCAACCTCAAAACTAACTACAAAGCTACAGTAATCAAGACAGTGTGGTATTGGTAGAAGAATAGGAAATAAATCAATGGAAAGTAATAACAAACCCAGAAAGAGACCCATACAAATATAATCAAATAAGAAATGGCAATGGAGAAATTTCAAGAGAAAGAGATAGCTCTTTTAAAAAGTGGTGTTGGAACAACTGGACATCCACATGCAGAAAGATGAATTGACAGTGATCATACATTTTTTACAAAAATTAACTCAAAATTGATCATAGTCCTCTAGATGTTAAGTGGATAACTAAAAAAATTCTAGAAGAAAACAGGAGAAAATTTAGGTAACCTTGGGTTTAGTGATGAGTTTTTACATGCAACACCAAAAATATGACCCATGGAAGAAAAAGTCAATAAGATGAACTTCATTAAAAGTAAAATACTTCTGTCCTATAAAAGATGTTTCAAGAATGAAAAGACCAGCCAGAATGGGAGAAAATATTTGCAAAATACATAACTGATAAAAGGTCTTATTCAAAATATACAAAGAACACTTAAAACTCATAAATAATAAAGCAAACACCTTAAATAAAAAGTAGGCCAAATATCTGGACAAACACCTCCGCAATGAAATTATACAGCTGAAAAAAGAAAGCATATGAAAAGATGCAATATTGTAGGTCCTAAGGCAACTGCAAATTTAAAAGACAAGATACTACTACATGCCTAGTAGAATGGCTAAAATTCAAAACACTGACAACACCAAATGCTGCCGAGGATGTGTAGCAACAGAACTCTCATTCAGTGCTGATGGAAACATAAAACACTATGGATACTTCGGAAGGCAGTTTGGCAGTTTCTTGCAAAGGTAAACATAGCTTATGCAATTCAGCTGTCACACTTTAGGTATGTACTCAACTGAGTTGAAAACTTACATTCACACGAAAACCTGCATATGAATGTTTACAGTAGCTTTAATGAAAACTCAGAAAACTTGGAAGCATCCAAGAGTTCTTAAATAAGTCAATGAATAGACAAACTGGTACATCCATACAATGGAATATGACTCAATGATTAAAAAAAAAAAGCTATGATGCCTCCCAAAGATATGGAAAAGCACTAAATGCACATTGCTAAGTGAAAAAAGGCAATGTAATTTATTATTCTAATTATATGTCATTCTGGAAAAGGCAAAAGGTAGAAACAGTTAAAAAAAAAATCAGTGGTTGCCAAGGGATCTGGGCAGGTATAGGATGAAGTGGAGTACAGGAGACTCTTAGGACAGTGAAACTATGCTGTACGATACTGTGATGATGGATACATGACATTATGCATTGGTCAAAATCCACAGTTATACAAAATAAAGGGTGAATCCTAATGTAAAGTATGTACTTTAGTTAGTAATAATGTATCAACATCACTTCATGAATTTTGACAAATGTCCCATGCTCATATAAGATGTTAGTATTAGGGGAAACTATGGGGAGGGAGAAGAGGGGAAAAATGGAAATTGTCTATACTTTCTGCACAATTTTTATGTAAACCTAAAACTGCTCTACAAATTAATAATAATAAACCTGGATGAAGGGTCTGGTTCAGTGGCTAACGCTTGTTGACTGATACGCTTCAGTGCAGGGTGACAGAATAGCTAGCCTTTTTCTTGACAAAATTCCATGTAGGTGAGTCCTCAGAGGTCATTCAGTGCCTCAAGAAAAAGAGCCTCACAGCTCCCCCTTGGGAAGTGGTCGCAGGAAAGGTGAAGAGGAGTACTGAGGGATCCTATGAGCAGACTTCCCTCAAATTGTAATTTTTAGCTCTGCTCTTTATTCCCCTCCCCTACTGTATATGGTATTCCTGAGTCAAAACATTCTATAGTTTAATTTCTCTTGCTAACAGGCTAATAGTAATGTGTACAGGGTGATACTCTAGGAGGGCAGAAAAAGCATCTCGGTTCTCAAGTTCTCATGGGCTGGGACAAGAGAATGGGCAAGCTTCCAGTTAGTGTAACTAATGAAACACCTTAGGTCAGAGCTTCCCTTGCTTTGCTCAGTTGCTACTCCTGTTTTTCAAATGTTTTCTGAAAACTCTAATATGCTATGTCCGTTCTAAGTAAATATCATTTTAATGCCTCTGTTTTCTTTTTAATGGGGGAGGGAGGCTTGGAAGAGGAAGAAATGAGTAAGTTGATAACTCCATCGACTTTTTAAAAATGATAGTTTTGAAGAGGTCTGACATACAATTTGGTAAATTTTGACATACAATGAATACATCTATCACTTGCAAAATGTCATGTCCTATAGTAATCCCTCCTCACTCCCACCCTGAACCTGCGTCTCCTAGCCCTTAGCCCCTACTCTCCACCAACCACCATTCTACTTTCAATTGTTTTAGATTACTTGGCATTTTCTACAATTTCACATAAATGGAACCATACAGTATGTATTCTCTGTCTGGCTTCTTTCACTTAGTAATTTCAGGATCATCCATGTTGTACGGTGCTACAGATTAAATGTTTGTGTCCCCCCAATCCCCAAAATCACATGTTGAAGCCTTAATCCCCCATATGATGGTACTTGGAGATGGGGCCTTTTGGAGGGAATTAGGAAAGGAGAGAAGTGCTCTCATGGTGAGAATTAGTGACCTTATAAAAAGACACAAGAGAGAGTTTGCTTCCTTTTCCACTTCCATGTGAGGATTCAGCGAGATGGCAGCCATCTGTGAACCAGGAAGATGGCCCTCAACTGAACCTGACTGTACTGGCAGGTTAGTCTCAGACTACCAGCCTCCAGAACTGTGAGAAATAAATGTTGCTTAAGTCATGCAGTTTGTGTTATTCTTTTATAGCAGCCTGAGCTAAGATGTAGTGTATATCAATAGTTTCTTTTTATTTTTATACAGTACTGTATGGGTACACTATAAGTGCTTATCCATTTGACTGTTAAGGGACATTTGCATTATTTCCAGCTGTGGGTTATTAAATACGAATATGCTAAGACAATTTGTGTTCAAGTCATTGTTTGGATGTATGTTTTTATTTCCATAGGAGTTTAATGGCTGAATCATATGATTAAGTATATTTAATTTTCTAAAGAGGGGCATGCTGCTTACCAGTAGGACACACTTCCTTTTTCTCAAGAATCACTGTCCTTTATTGTATGATAATCACAATTTTTGTTTTCGAAACTATCATTTCATATATTTTGTCCAGTTTTGGATTATTTCAAGCAGGACAGTAGTTTGGTTATCTGTTATTCCATCTTGGCCAGAAGTAGAATTCCTCCATCCTTGATTTTTATGCATTGTAGAAATAGTTACTTAGTACTTATTATATGCAAGATGCTCTGGGCTAAGGTTCTGGTGATAGAGTAAGAGGTAAAGTCTAGTCATACTTTTCAAGGTCCATATAATCTAACAGGAAACAAAAATAGGTAAAAGAGCCTGACTCAGACATTTTGTAGAACTCCATCTCTGGTGTTCTGTTTTCCTTGATAACCCATTTTCTCGTAAAATTCATCCAGTTTCAAGACTTTAACAACTATGTCTATGTTGACGACTTCCAAGTATACCTCTCCACTTCTTTCCTCTTCTGCTAAAGGTCAGCCTTGTACTCTCCCACTGTTGTTAGTCACACAGACCTGAAATGAGGAGTTTAACTAGGTTCTTTGCACATCCCCTTATATCTTTGTGTGTCCTCCTACAACAGCTGAGGTCCAGTGAATTCTATCACTAAAATGATTTCCAAATCTACCTTCTCTTCTCCATTCTTCGTTCAATTCCTAAACTATCGCCTATTACCTTCTCTGTATCTTTATGTCTCTAGTCTCAATCCCTTCTAATTCATCTTGTATAATGCATACTGAGTGATCCTTCTAAAGAGAAACCTCATTCTATCCTTTCTTTGCTTAAAATCTTATGACAACCTGACTTTAGAATAAAATCCGAAGTCCTTACCATAGTTTACAAAGCATTTACGGACACAGTCCCTGCCTATCTCTCCAAATTTCAGTTCCATGGTTATTCTTTATTCTTGTCCTATGTGCTAAGTACACTTAAACAATTGCCACTCCCCCATGTTTTCTCCTCAAAGTCTTTATAAATTATTGCTTAGAATAATCTCTGTTCTTTCCTTTAGGCTCTTAAAGATTCAGCTCAGACATCTTTTCTTCCAGGCTGTCTTTCCAAATCCTCTGGTCTGTTTCAGATATAAACTTTTACTGGTACTCGTTTGGCTATATATATATTCAGAAATCCAATTCAGTTTAACTTATTCAAAAAAGATAATTTTTGTAAAGGTACTATCATGGTTCAAGTCTAAGCAAAAGAATGCAAGTAAGTCTTAAGAAGTAGAATGAGGAAATCAAATCAAATGCCACCAAGATCTTCTCCCAGCAATGTCTCCTCTCCTGGTTTGTGTATTTTGAATCTTTTTATACACCTGTTCATTCTCTTCTTTATGTGTTTCATTTTTCTCTCTGTTGATTATCCTTTTTTCACCATTCTAGTTCATATAACAGAAAAGTCACTGTCAGTTCCTGAAATTTGTACCCTAAATAATCCAGAGAGCAAAAGACAGACTTAGGTATCTTTGTCAAGTTCAGTTCTAAAAAGGACAGACTGGCTATATTGAACCAGCTGCCCATCTTCAGTCAATCAATTAGTTGGAGCCAAGAGGCAGGGTCACACTTTCCCACAGCTGCTCTTGGTGTTGTCATGTGGAATGAGTGTAGGAACTGGCAGTTTTCCATGGCAGTTACATGGGATTTAGAGCAGATAATTCTTAAAGGTGGACACTATTACTTGCCTAAAGCCCTATGAATAGATGTATCAAAAGATTTTCTGTCTCTTATAAAATCTCCTGTGGGGCAAGAACTATGTCTTTCATTTATCTATGTAAAGAATAGACAAAGAAAAATATGATTACCAAACTAAAGACTAGCTCCTTAAAAGAGCAGAGACTAAAATGAGTAAGTTTTAATGATGCAACAGAAAAGAATGTGAATTAGGAGAGACTGTGGTGCTAGTCCAGGATCTGCCACTAAAGGCAGGGTGAGATTTAACTTCTCTAACCTCCAGTTTTCTCCTTTGTCAGCAGGAATAGTTATAGTAGTCCCGTCTACCTCAAGAGATGTTGTGTGATTCATAAGAAATAGCTGTAAAAAGCACCTTGAAAATAAAACCTTTTTAACCTATGGTTAAGATAAATGAGGTAAAGTAGAATATCTCTCCTGATTAGTGAGTGGTTAACAGCCACTGAAAGTAAGAAATAAGAAAATGATTACAATAAAAGTCAGTATAACTCACATTTAAAATGGAGATTTCAGGTATTAAGAGGTTTCAAAGATGCAAACTTTGAAATATAAAATTTTAAGATATTATATGCTTTTCCAAGGGAAGGATAGTTTTTGTTAGAACTTATATATTGTAATATGTGGTTAAAGCTCTCCATAAGCAAAATATATACAATGAGCCGCATACAGGGGCACATGCCTGCAATCCCAGCAGCTTGGGAGACTTCTGAGAAAGGAGAATTTCAAGTTCAAGGCCAGCCTCAGCAACTTAGTGAGGCCCTAAGCAACTTACTGAGAACCTGTCACAAAATAAAAATTAAAAAGTGGCTGGGATTGTAAATCAGTGGTAAACTGCCCCTGTGTTAAACTCCCAGTACCCGAAACAAATCAAAACAAAACAGACATACACTAAGAGAGAACCCACTTTTGGCTTTAGAATTTCTTTTCTTCTGAATTTACTTGGTAAAATACCCCTGCCTTGTAGAGATATTACTTTATATATGATTAAAATTTTTATGATTAATATATTTTAAATGAATATGAGAAGTTGTCTGTATTAAAGAATTACTCAACACTTGATAGTTGCCAAGGATCCAATGAGATACATGTAAATGTATGTTCTTAATGACAGTGTACTACGTGATGACAGAGATTACTAGATGCTGTGGTCTTTATCAGTAAAAGCCCAGAGGCTTCCCACCACACGGGAAATGGAGCTTGGAGAGTCCTAAAAGGGCATGGAGAGCTCAGACAGACAATGTGATAAGATGAAAAACATGTGAAAAGTATAAAGACCAATGGCATTGCATTACATATACATTTATATATGTCTCTCTAACCCAGAAAGTGAGGGAAGACAAAATGGACTGTAAGTATAATTCCTGCTGTTTCTCCAAGAATGTTCTCAGGTTTTTCTAAAAATATATCTTACTGTATTTTTAGTGTTCTCTTTTTGATGAAGTTGAGAAGATATAAATTTTCTTTTCTTTTCTTTTTTTTTTTTTTTTTTCTGAAGGAAACGGGTAGAAATGATGATTCCCACAAAGACTTAGGACAAAAAGCCAGCTAGAATTTAGAGCTGGGGATGAGACTGAAACATAAAAATAGTTTCAGAATGAGTTATAAAACCTAAATAACAATCAATGGTCAATAAATGTCTATATTAATAATTTTTAGGTTATCTTTTTTTTAATCTAAAAAGTAAAATCAGATGGAAATACATGATCATTCTCTCCCAGTTGACACAGCAATAGGAAGCATGTATGCCTGGATCCCAAGGGAATAGTAACCTTCTGAAGGCTGCACACCCTAACTGAAGGTCAGTTATAACAAGCACATCCATACCCATGGAGTAACAGAAAAGATTCAAGGATTAATACAAATTAGATATTTAGTTAATTGTAAAATGCGGCTGCATTATGCTTGAGACCCATTTAAACATTAGTCCAATTTACTTGTAAAATATTAGTGGAACCCAATCAACATATAGCCTCCCCCCTTCTTTAACTCACCTGTAATATTCTTTGCAAGATTGACGGAAGGGCAATAAATGCTGCCATGCTGTTTAAAACTTGCATGGTCAAAGACTTCAGAGCTGTTGTAACAAAATGTTAATATTAAAGTTAGTTTAGAATAAGAGTTTTCACCCTGAGATTCAGGGGGAAATAGTGGACTTATATAATAACTTCTTAAAAACTTGGTTAACCAAGTCCAGTTTGATATTTTTAGATAAGCTGTTGATAACACTGAAAAGATAAGCTATATAACGAGCATAACAAAAAGAACAAACCTGAAAGATGAGACTGATGCTACAATATGGTTTCATTAAGGAAAATAAGAAATTGAGAAAATATGTCATAATGACAGTATCTGTAGATAAAAATTAGGTGACGATAGAGGCGACCCTGTCACTGTGGTTCTGATGAACTTACCTTCAGAGTGTAGAGGAGGGGCAGCTGAACTGGACAGCTTCTGAGGAGCCATCATTGCCTCCAATAATGGAAACCAGAGTGCCTATAGGGTGGGTCAGAGGTAACCAAAGAAAAACCAACTTCTGTTACTTTTGAAATAATGAGTATTAGCACAGTGTTTTGCAGGTTGAAATGTACTTTCCATGTACATTTGTTGGTAAAAATTAGAAAAAAAAAAAAAAAAAAAAAAAAAAAGGGAACATTTGAATAGGAAGAGAAAAAGCATTAAAAGCAGAGACCAAAGCTAAAGAGATCTTTTCCATGCAGCCTTGGGAAACATAAGGAAGACTTGGAATTGCAATTTTGTATCTCTAGAGAGGGTAGGCTCAAGGAAGCAAGGAAAAGCTTCTACTAGGTTCTTACCTACTTTAGCATAAATGTACCACTGAGAAAGCCTGAATAACTTCATGTACCACTGAAAGGACTAAATAATCCCCACAGCTACCCTCTTCTACCTTTTCTTCAGCAATGTCAAGCAAGATAAATGAATAAAGGTTATTAAAAATGTTTTCCTTTGCCAAGAATTATTTGTAGGGGCTGGGGTTGTGATTCAGTGGTGGAGTGCTTGTCTAGCATGTGTGAGACGCTGAGTTTGATTCTCAGCACCACATAAAAATGAATAAATAAATTAAGGGTATTGTGTGCACCTACAACTAAAAAAAAAAAAATTAAAAGAAAAAAGAATTATTTGTATTTACTAAATTTCACAGTCCAGGAAGTAACAGTTAATATTATCTCAGTCAGCATTAACAACTTTATCAAGAGATAAACAAGTAGATCTACCATTTATTTACTGCTACTCTGCTAGGCACTGTGTTAAAAGACTTACACATATTTCGTCATTTTAATCTCATAATAACCTTATACAGTAGGTGTTATCTTTACTTGAGGTAAGAAATTGAAGTTAATAGAAATTAAGTAATTTTCCAAATATTATGCTATAGTAAATCAGCTGTGTGATTCCAAATTCTGTGTGTCCAAGTTTCAGGAAAATATTTACTATAAAAATCAAGCTAATACATTTGAATAGCTCAAACATATTTTCTTGTTGGGTAATAATTCACAAATGTCCTAACCCAGTATCTCAGGAGCAACCAATTATTGAAATTATCCAGGAGACAGGAGGAAAAGTTAGTATTGACAAAGATAAAAGAGGTTCTTTAAAGAAGAGAATACATCCTGTACCACTCCTACTGTGGTGACTGGCAATGAAGATCTGGGAGTGTTGAAGCAAAGGAGAACTCGCTAAGCGTCTTGCAGACTTCCCCGCTGGGTGAAGATATCTACTAGGAAGGCTTTATCTGTCCCCGGTGGAGGTTAAGGCCAGATTTTATACTGTTAATTTTTCATTAAGTTCATCAGATACTTTGGTCATATTACTTTTACCAGCAGTTCCCTATTTCATGGAAATTTTCATTCATTTTAACAGTCTTCATGAACTTTTAATCCTGTATTTTATTCTTAATTTCATTAAAGTTACCTTTAGTTGCCTATTTTAACTTGGCTTTGCAAACATATCATTTATTTCTGTGTATTTTGTGGTCTTCTGTAAATTAGGCATATGACATAAGTAATTTTTACCTTCTGGTTTTTATATTAATTATGTTCAGAAATTTGATTTTGGGGCAACCCCTATCAGCTTTGCCCCTGTAAGAGCTCTTTTTCTGTTCTTCACACTTAAATAAATCCTATTCCTTTCATTCTTAAAAAAAAGAAAAGAAAAAAGAAATTTGATTTTAAATTTTCTTACTTAATTCAGACAATTTAGGAGAATTATCTTTTTAAAGGTGTTATTCCTGCTTTCTAAATGTCAGATAAGAAAGCATGGGACATGTTCACGCCCTATAGTTATTCTTCTTCCATTAAATCTCCACATTACTACTAACTATATGCTAAACAACCTTTAAATATTTTTATCTTACTCTTTAATATTGATTCTTAAAATGTTAACATGGATAATTCTAAAAACCCACAGGTTAAAATTACCCTCCACTAAAATGACAATCCCATTTCCTGAGAGACCAACATGACTAAACCTGAATTACTTTCTTATGGAATATAACAGTTTTCTTTTCAGAGAATTACAAGCATAACAGAGGCATAGTCCTTGTTGTACATTCCCAAAGGACATTGGGGTAGCAACGTAGATAGATATGCAAAGGTAGGCTAGGTGCTTTGAGACTCTCCCAGGGAAAAGAACCGAGACCCCAACTTCCAGGGGTGTAATCTTCCTATGAAATTTCTGGTGGGGAATCATTATTAAGCTTTGGATATCTCAAATTTTGCAATTACTGTAGGGTCTGTGGCAACAGTTCTTGTTCTCACTTTCTCCAATACAAAACAAAATAAAAAGAAACAAAGCAGTCATTAAAATTCCCCAAACTTAACATTTAGTATTACATAAAAACAACATTTTCATAAAATAGTATTTACATAAAAATGAACACTCAAATTTTTGTAGTTGTTAAATCTGTTTAGAAATGAAGCAGAAATCAGTTATTAGTGGGAGTGGCCATACAGAGTGGTATGTGTGTAACAAGGAAGAGAGGCAGATTTGTCTTATAGATAGACTTCTCTTACATGCAGCTAGTAAATGGGTCTAATACCAATCTTAAAGAAGTGAACATTTAAAAGAATAGAAAGAGGTCTAACATCTAACGACTTTATCAAAAGGAACAAATTCCAACCCAGATGTATTTTTTAATTAGAAAAATTAATTTTCCTTTTGCCACATCAAAGTGGCAAAAATCCATCTTTGATTAAGAGCTACAGAGTTCATCTATAGAAAAAACAATCCCTAATATGGATTCTATATTTAACTCTATTAATATCTATGAATCTGGACTATTTCATTTAAGTGTACCTAAACTATTATATTTTAAAGAGATACCAAAAATTGTCTTTTTTCTTAAATTTACCATGTGAAGAAGGAAGGTATTGAAAATATATTAGAGAGGAGATAGACAAAACATCTTTTGAATAGCTTAGCATTAAAGCAAAATAAGCCAATCCCAAAGAACCAAAGGCTGAATGTTTTCTCTGATAATTGGATGCTAAATTCACAATGGGGGCGGAGCTAGGGTAGGAAGGGATTAGACAGAGGGGAGTGAAGGGAAGGGAGGGGGTCGAGGGTAGGAAGGATAATAGAATGAATTGGACATTATTACCCTATGTGCATATATGATTACATGATTGTCATAACTCTACATCATGTACAACCAGAAGAATGAGAAGTTACACTCCATTTATGTATAATACGTCAAAATGCATTCTGTCATGTGCAACTAATTAGAACAAATAAAAAAGAAATAAAACCACAAAAGCTTAGCATTACATAAACAAAACTGTAAGATGTCTATACTTCCATGTTTCTCTATCAAAATATAAACATGTCCAAATACAACCATCAACTGAAAGATAAATAATAAAAACTCAGGAATGGAAAAATCTTGGTAAAAGAACTGGTACTAAGTCCATAACGCATTTAAATAAATATTAAACAAATATGGAACTTACGGATATAGAAAATAAGTATTAAAAATCTTAATAAGGCATAATAACTAAACTAATTAAAATTAGGAGGACAGAGAGGGGATATTAGGAAGCAAGGGTCAGTTCATGTGCATTTCCTTACTTGCACTGGGGTCACTGTACACATAATAAAAACTGAAGTGTAATTATAAACATAATATTACTTTATTATAGTTATTCTGATTTTTAAATGTTAGATTTATTAACAGAAAATATGGTAAAGAAACATTTATCTGAAAATTAAAAACCCCTCAGTTTTATATAAGCTTCCTAGAGGAGACTGACTATAATATTTTTGAAAGCAAATATTATTTGATTCAATTTTTCTAAAATCATATCAACTTCAGCAGACAAAAAAATATCTACAGTGATTTTACCAAATGATGATGGTTATTTCTGGGTGACTGGACAAATATATTGGTAATTTAAAAAAAAAACAATATTTTTCTCTGTAACTTTCTATAATGCATGCTTTTTAAAAATGAGTATCATTTCATAAAACAGCTTTTTATAAATAAAAAATCTATATGCAAATGTGTTTGTTATGCACAATTTATATGCTAAAGAATTTTCATATTTTATGACCTTGAAAAATCCTTGACTGAAGACAGAGGAGCAGAGCTAGGTGGCGAGGTGGCGATTGCCAATTTCTCCATAGCACAGAGAGGAGGCAGTGAAGAAACAGCTGACTGGAAAGGGAAGTGACAGAATAAATGTTCTAAGATCCAATATTAAACAGTCTGAGTCCTGGAAAGACTTACTGAAGCAGAAAATAAGAGCAGAGATCCTTAACCTCAACCTAGACCAGAAATGGGGAAGGAAGAGGGGCAAGAGAGAGAAAGAGCAAGAGAAAAAAACATATAAGCTCACTCCTGAATCATCAAGTGGAAAGAAAAGCAGAAAAAATAATAATGCAACAGGAGCAGTGGTGGGGTCACTGAAAAAAATCAAGCTGTTTAACCCAAATCATGAGAAAAAAAGTGTGTTGGACATGGCAGCCATTTTGTGGAACTCACAGCTGACCAGCCATACTAAAAGAAATTAAATCAACACAGCATCTCCTCACCTCCAGACAGCAACAAAATAAACAGAAGAAGATTAAGAATCAAACAGACCACACTACAAAAATACTGGGTGATTTCAACACACCTCTCTCACCACCAGATAAGTCATCCAGATATAAACTAAGTAAAGATTCTTCAGAACAAAAAATACTACTCAGCAAATGAACCTAATAGACATGTATAGAATATTTCATCCATCAACAACTGAATTCACTTTTTTCTCAGTAGCACATGGCACATTCTGTAAAACAGCATATTGTAGGGCACAAAGCAAATCTCAGTAAATTAAAAAAAAATTCATGGTCCTATCAGACCATAATGAAATGGAATTAGAAATCAATGACAATAAAAACCAGAAACTACTCTGACACCTGGAGACGAAATAATATGCATTTTAAAAAATATTTTTTAGTTGTTGATGGACTTTTTTATTTTTTAATTTTATTTATTTTTATGTGGTACTAAGAATCAAACCCAGTACCTCACACTTGCTAGGCACACATTCTACCACTGAGTCACAACCCCAGCCCCTAAATAATACACTTTTGAATGAAGAATGGATTACAGAAGAAATCAGGGGAGGAAATTTTTAAAAATTCTTAAAAAAAAAAATGAGAATAGAGATATATCAAAATCCTGGAACAGTACGAAGGCAGTTCTAAGAGGAAAGTTCCTACATTAAAAAATAAATACCAACTAAATAATCTAACAGTAAATCTCAAGGCCATAGGGAAAAAAAAGAAACCAATATCAAAATCAGCAGAAGACAGGAAAAAATAAAATCAGAGCCAAAATTAATGAAATTGAGAATAAAAAATACAAAGGATCATTGAAACAAAGAGTTGATTCTTTGAAAGATAATAAACAAGATTAATAAATCATTTGCCAAACAAACCAAAACAGAGAGAAGACTCAAACAGAAATAGAGATGAAAAAGGAAATATTAACACAGACACTACTGAGATACACAGAATCATTAGAAACTACTTTGAAAATTTATACTCCAATAAGCTGGAAAATCTATAAGAAAATGACAAACTCTTAGAGACATATGACCTACACAAATTGAATCATGAGGATATAAACTTAGCCTAATATCAAGTAATGAAACTGAAGCAGATATTAAAAGTCTTCCAATGAAGTAAAGTCCTAGACCAGATGGATTCTCAGTCCAGTTTTAGCAGATCTTTAAAAAAGAACTAATGCCAATCCTCCTTAAATTATTCCATGAAGTAGAAAAGGAGATACATTGCCAAATTCATACTATGAAGCTAGTATTACCATGATACCAAAACCAAAGGTACAACAAGGAAAGAAAACTTCAGACCAACATCCCTGATGAAAACAGATGAAAATATTCTTAGTAAAATATTGGCAAACCACATCCAAAAACACATTAAGAAGACAGTGCACCATGATCAAGTGGGTTTCATCGCATGGATGCAAGTTTGGTTCAACATATGCACATTGATAAATGTAAGTTACCACATAAATAGAGTTGGAACAAGAATTAAAATGATCTCAATAGATGCAGAAAAAGCATTTGACAAGTCTAGTACCCATTTCATGTTTAAAACACTAGAGAAACTAGGGATATAGAGAACATACCTCAACACTGCAAATGCTATATAAGACAATCCCAAGGCTAACATCATACTTAACGGAGAAAAACTGAAAGGATTTCCTCTAAAACCAGGAACAAGACAAGAATGTCTACACTAATTGCTCTTATTCAATATAGTTCTTGAAACTCTAGCCAGAGCGATCAGGCCAAAGAAGGAAAATAAAAGAATACAAACCAGAAAAGAAGTCATATAATTTGTTTGCTGATGATGTGATCCTATATTTATAAGACCCTGAAAACTCTACCAAAGGACTTAATTAATACTATTTAATAAAGTAGCAAGGTACAAGATCAACATACCTAAATCAATTGCTTTTTCTATACTCCAATAATGAATCCTCTTTAAAAAAATATTAGGAAAACTATCCCATTCTTAATAACTTCAAAATAAAATAAACTTAGGAATAAATCTAACTGAGGAGATGAAAGACCTCTACAGTTAACACTACAAAACTCTGAAGAAAGAAACTGAAGAAGACCTTAGATGATAGAAAGACCTCTTATGTTCTTGGATAGGCAGAATTAATAAATGGCCATACTACCATACTACCAAAAGTGTAATACGGATTCAATGCAATCCCTATCAAGATAACAATGATAACATTCTTCACAGATCAAGAAAAAAACAGTTTTAAAATTCATTTGGAAAAATAAGAGATCCAGAATATTCAAAGCAATCCTAACAAAGAAGAGCAATGCTAGAGGCATCACAATATCAGACCTCAGATGATAATAGAGAGCTCTAGTAACAAAAAACAGCATGGTACAGGCACAAAGCAAACGTGAAGATCAATGGAATAGAAGAGAAGACAGAGACAAACCCACAGATACAGTCACCTGATACTTGCAAAGGTGCCAAAAACAAATGGTGCTCAGAAAACTAGATCTCCATATCTAGAATGAAACTTGATCCCTATCTCTCACATGGAAAAAAAGTCAACTCGAAGTGGATCAAAGACCTAGGAATAAGACCAGAAATTCTACAACTGCTAGAAGAAAATGTAGGCTCAATACTCCAACACACTGGCAAGAAATAAAACCAGGAGTCAATAAGCAGGATGCCATCAAATTAAAACCTTCAGCATAGTGAAGGAAAGAAGAGCATGAAAAGAGAGTTACCAGAATGAGAGAAGATCTTTGCCACCTGCTCCTCAGGGAATTAACATCCAGAATACATAAAGAACTTAAAAAACTTAACACCCGAAACAAAAACAAATAACCCAATTAACAAGTAGGCAAAAGGACTAAACAGATACTTCTCAAAAGAAGAAATGCAAATGACCAATAAATATATGAAAAAATGTTCAATATCTCTTGCACTCAGGAATATGCAAATCAAAACTACATTAAGATTTCATCTCACTCTAGTCAGAATGGCAGTTATCAAGAATACAAATAATAATAAATACTTGCCAGGATGTGGGAGAAAAGGTACTCTTATACATTGTTGGTGGGACTCAAGTTAGTACAACCACTTGGAAAGCAGTTGGAATATTGGAAAGCAGTATGGAGATTCTTCAAAAACTAGGAATGAAACCAACCACAACATGACCCAGGTATCCCACTCTTCAGTGATATTCAAAAGATCTAAAAATCAACATATTATAGGAATGCAGCTACATCAGCAATTGTAGCAGTATAATTCGTATTAGACAAGTTATGGAACCAGCTTAGGT
Source organism: Sciurus vulgaris (assembly GCF_902686455.1). NCBI lineage: Eukaryota > Metazoa > Chordata > Mammalia > Rodentia > Sciuridae > Sciurus > Sciurus vulgaris. The sequence continues at coordinate 88,382,267 of NC_136470.1, forward strand.
GCCTATTAACGGATGAATGAATAAAGAAAATGTGATGGCTGTATGTGTATGTATGTGTGTGTATACACACACACACACACACACACACAATGGAGTTTTACTCAGACATAAAGAAGAATGAAATTATGGCATGTGTTGGTAAATGGATAGAACTAGAGAATATCATGCTAAGTGAAATAAGCTTGACCTAGAAAGTCACGAGTCAAATGTTTTCTCTCATATGAGGAAGGTAGACCAAAATAAGGGGATAAAAGGAAGGAAGGAAGAAAAAGGGGAGGTGTAGAATTCTATGAAAATAGAACAGAGATCAGTGAGGGGGGAGGGGGGATGGGAAAAGGGAAGTATAGCTGAATGAATCTAATCAAACCTTCCCATGTACATATATGAATATACCATAGTGAATCTCATAGGTATATGAAATACATATACCTTTTGTATATCTACAATGCACAAAATTTAAAACTATAAATATAAAAAAGTAAAAATAACAAAATCCTTGACAAAAACCTAAAGGAGAAATTTATTCATCTCATGAGAACAGAAACTGTACCAATATTTGTTTTCATATCCAACAAAATATTTATGAAAAATTAGCTGTTGCCATTTTAGAAACCCATGCTATGGAAAGAGCTCAGGTGGTATGGTGTCAGACCTAAACCCTACAGAAGCAGGTTCAGAGAAATGATATAATTCTACTTCTTAAAGCCACTGCAGAATTTAGCTGTCAATCACATCTTGCCCCATAGTTTCTGCTTCACTGCTGTAACTAATACTCGCACTAGGTGCTCATCTATACCTCCTTCAGTTTTGTTTTCTTCCTTTGTGCAATCTGAGGTCTGTTACAGCAGTGGTTCCAACCGTGGCTCTACACAGGAATCACATAGGGAGCTTTAAAACATACTGATGACTGGTTCCCAGTCCCAGAGAGTTTCATTTAATTAATCTGGGGTGCAGTCTGAGCAACAAGATTTTTCAAAGCTCCCCAGGTGACTCTAATGTGCAGCCAAGACTAAGAACTACTATATCATATCCTTCTTTGACCTTTTCTCATATCCCTTGAGAGCTCTGCTCCAGTTCTTCATGCTTACTTTCATCCACAGGGAACAGAAAAGATGATAAATGTTCACGTATCCATAGCACCACTACAAGGAATACACAAAATCTCAGTCCAAAAACATCAGGGACATCTCATAGTCATGAACCTTACATTTTTCTACACAGCCAAATTTAAGAACCATAAAGCCTTTTGTGAGAAGAAAGAGGCCAAACACTCTTCATAATAACTTCAGGAGCCTTATACTCCTGGGAACACTAAAAGTGATTAATGCCAGCTGAATTAAATTCAGGTGGCTGACAGGGCAGTGGAAATAGAATTAATTCTTGTTTCAGAGCTGAAGAGGATTTAAAATTCCTAAGCAGTCCTTCACCTACCTCTCGTTGCTGCTGGTTCAAATTATGTGAATTTCTCTGGCAAAGAGCAATTGTGTCTACCATAGTATCTTCAACATCCTTCAGGGAGGCAAGTTCTTTGATATCTAGATTCAGAAAGAGCAAAAACATTACTTTCAGACATGTTTCTGATAATCTCAGAGCTTCTGTGAAAAATGAAATTCTCTTTCCTTTGCATAGCTTTAATTTTCTATTCTAAGAAATTCTATCATCCATGAGACCTAACACTGAGATTTAGTAGATTTAAATATCATTTTGGGCAATAGGAGTGTTCTATATAAATGTTTGACATTCAAAGTACACATAAAGCACATTGTATTTAGCATCTCAATATGCTTTGGTTATGGGAATCATCTGTCTGTGGATTAGTTAGCAAAGTGATTACCCTTCGCACTTCTTGCTCTACCGTCTTTTCCTCTCTGTTTTAAATGTAGGTGTTTACCTAAGATCCTGTCTTATATTTTTTTCTCTCATTTTTCAATGATTTCAGCCACTCCTGTGGTTTCAACTCTCATGCTTTTGTTAATAACTTTAAAAGGTACACTTTAGGGCTGGGGTTGGGGCTCGGTGACAGAGTGCTTGCCTAGCATGTGTAGAGGCACTGGATTTGATTCTCAGCACCACATATAAATAAATAAAATAAAGGTCCACCTATAACTAAAAATATATATGAATATTTAAAAGGAAAACAAAATGTTTAAAATGTACACTTCAGCTTTTACTCCATTCATAATCTGTAGGCTGAATTTTCAAATGACCCTAGGACACAATCTCCAAGTGGATGTCGTGCATGCATTTTGAACTTTATATGCGCAGAGTCCAACTTCCTCATTTCAAATCTGCTTCTCCCCACATATTTCCAAACAAAGTTAATGGAGCCAGTATCGATAAGTTAACCAGTTTATAAATCTTCATTATGTTTGATGCTTCCCTTTCCTTAATTCCACACATTCAAATAAAGTGCTCATTTTTGTCACTTCTAATTCTGTACTTGCCTGTGCCCACCACTGTTACCCTGGCAGAATTCTGCGTATCTGCCACTGCAACAGTCTCTTTCCTGAACTTTTTTTTTTTTAAATATTCTTATTAGTTGTAGATGCACACAATACCTTTATTTTATTTTACTTATTTTTAGGTGGAGTTGAGGACTGAACCCAGTGCCTCACACATACTAGGCAAGTGCTCTACCACTCAGCTATAACCTCAACCCCTTCACCAAACTTTTGACATCCAAATATTGACTCCATTCCCTTTTATACTGTTGCTAGGATTTTCTTAAGCACAAGTCCAAACATATTACTTCCTTCCATAAAAACAATTAAAAATTCCTAATGCTTAGAAACAGAATGTAGTAAGCTTCTGACACTAAGTATTGCTCATCTTCTCACCCTTGGTGCCCTAGTACCACCAGATTATTTCTTAATCTCTGAGGTTAGAAACCAGGCACTTCACACTCATGTCCTCTTCAACCCAGAAGACTTTTGTCTCACTTAGTCTATTAAACTCCTAGTTCTCCTCTGGTCTTACTTTAAGGTGACATCTAACACAAAACTCTCGACTCATGGGTCACAAACAGTTCCCTAGTTTTCCACACTCCTTTGCTACTTTGGGGCACTCCATTCAACTTGTTTTAGAGTGTTAATTTGTATTCGACTCCTTTTTGAGACTAGTTCTTCAGGGGAGGCACATGTTTTAGGTATCTGTCTATAGCCCACAGGAACTAAGCACAATGTCTTGAAAGTAGCAAATGCTTCAAAATTTTTAAGCATATTGTCAAAACTGAATCTGAAAGCAGATGGCTATTACTGGACTGGTTACAAGACTATTACTGGAAAATTTATCCTTATTGTAACTTAAAAAACTGGCTTCTCTAGATATACCACCTACAAATCATACCAATTTTGTTGTAGGGGGAGGGGGTATCAGGGATTGAACTCAGGTACTCGCTCACTGAGCCACATCCCCAGCCCATTTTGGAGAAATATACTTTGTACTTTCATTATTGTCTGAAAAATTATTCTCAGACATTAAATTTAAAGAGAAAAATGTTGAGAGATCCAACATGGCGGACTAGAGGGAGGCTGCGTTCCCTGTCACTCCATAACGCCAGATTCAAGCAGAGGATATCTGTTTCTTGGTGAGGCAGTTTTTGCTGCTTATCGATCCCCCGGTGTTTACCCCATTTGTCTGCTGTGATGACCTGCAATCTGCCAGCATATCGACGCCTTTTTTGAGAGCAGATTGCTCACTGTCAGGCGTCTATCATCTGCCATTTGCCTGCCTCTCGCCTGTCCATCGCCTACCTTACCCCTATCCATCACCCAACGCTCGAGGTTCACCTCCTGATCGTCCGACAGCTGCCAGCAGACTGACCGCAGACCGCCAGTGGAGCACCAGCTGCCTGCTGTCACCTGGAAGTTCACTGTCACAGTACCAGCAGGTTTGATTACACGTGGCTGCCGCCATTTTGAGACAACAGCCAGGCCCTGTAGGACCCCTGGCCAGACTGACTGAGCCCCATCTCCAGGATCCCTCAGCCCGACCTATCACTCCCTGCCTCTGGGGCCCTCACATCAACTGACTGCTCCCTGCTGCCAGGACCCCCAGACCAACTGACTGAGCCCTATCACCGGGAATCCACACCGACTGATTGCACCCAGCCTCCAGGATCCCACAACTACACCAAACACACTGGACCCCCAGGACCCCTGCTGGACCAACTGCATCCCGTCTCCAGGACCTCCAGCTGACCACGTCCACCCCTCAGCTGCAACTCCCCATTTGCCAACACATTTTGAAGCCAGAGCGGCCATCTTGGATAATCCTGGAAGCCCTAGCTCCAACCTTCGGGTGGGGCAAAGGCAAATCCCATCCTGAGACACCTGCTGGAGGCTTGAAGCTCATTGTCAGGTACCTCTCATGCATAAGGCTACTGAACACTGGGAGGTTTCATTAGTATATGACGGTTATACAGATTTTCTTTTTTCTCCTTTTTAAAAAAAATTTAAGTTTTTATTTCTTTACTTTCTTGCTTTCTTTTCCTTTTGTTTACCTGTTCCCTCAGAGTCTCTTTCTCCCTTTTTTGCATGCTAAAATCCGATTTCTTTTGATTACATTCTCACCCTTTCTATTTTCTAGAACTTCTGTATATTCTTTTCTTATCCCATTAACAGCCATATTCTACATCGCTCTGCATCCTCCCTGTCCTCCATTAGAAACTGCAGACCTTATTGCAAACCTGTTTGTTTTATCAAAGATAACATTTGAACTCATTTTGTTTATTATGACAATTTTGTTATTGTCCCCATAGGGGCTATTTGGTCTAGGATTGCATAGTGTCTGATTTGGGCACTGCTAATATTGATCTCCCCTTAAAGAAAGGGTTTTGGAAACCTATAGGGCCACTATAAGCCTATAGGGGGATATCTGCAATACCCCAGATCTGCACTGCTAGAGGGGAAGATACATGAACAACATGAAAAAACAAGGGAAGAAAATGATCCAAACAACTCTAGATTCTATAGTAATAGAATCCAATGACAGTATGTTAGAAGAAACGTCAGAAAAGGACTTCAGATTATACATGATTAAGAATCCTTTGAAGCAAAGGATGAGATAAGAGAGCAAATGCAGGCAATGAATGATAATACCAATAAGCTGAAAGAGCAACTGCAAGAAGCAAAAGATCATTTCAAAAAAGAAATAGAGATTCTCAAAAAAAAAAAAAACAAACGGAAATCCTTGAAAGGAAGGAGACAATAAACCAAATTAAAAAACTCAATGGAAAGCATCACCAAGAGACTAGACCACTTGGAAGACAGAACCTCAGACAATGAAGACAAAATATTTAATCTTGAATATAAAGTCACCCAAACAAAGAAGATGGTAAGAAATCATGAATAGAATCTCCAAGAACTATGGGACATCATGAAAAGACCAAATTTAAGAATTACTGGGATTGAGGAAGGCACAGAGATACAAACCAAAGGAATGAACAACCTATTCAATGAAATAATAGCAGAAAATTTCCCAAACCTGAAGAATGAAATGGAAAATCAAATACAAGAGGCTTACAGAACACCAAATGCACAGAATCACAACAGATCCACACCAAGGCACATTATAATGAAAATGCCTAACATTCAAAATAAAGATAGGATTTTGAAGGCCACGAGAGAAAAGCATCAGATTACATATAGGGGGAGACCAATACGGATAGCAGCCGACTTCTCAACCGGAACTCTAAAAGCTAGAAGGGCCTGGAACAACATATTTCAAGCTCTGAAAGAACATGGTTGTCAACCAAGAATCCTATACCCAGCAAAACTAACCTTCAGATTTGAAGATGAAATAAAATCCTTCCATGATAAACAAAAGTTAAAAGAACTTACAAATAGAAAGCCTGCACTACAGAATGTTCTCAACAAAATATTCCATGAGGAGGAAATGAAAAACAACAATGGAGGTCAGCAAAGGGAGGAACTACCTTAGAGAAAAACCACTCAAAGGAGAAACCAAGCTAACTTAAAAACCAAAAATAAACCAAATGACTGGGAATACAAATCATTTCTCAATAATAACCCTGAACGTTAATGGCCTAAACTCATCAATCAAAAGACATAGACTGGCAGAATGGATTAAAAAGAAAGACCCAACAATATGCTGCCTGCAAGAGACTCATCTCATACAAAAAGACATCCACAGACTAAACGTGAAAGGATGGGAAAAAACCTACCATGCACATGGACTCAGAAAAAAGTGGGGATTTCCATCCTTATATCAGATAAAGTGGACTTCAAGCCAAAGTTAGTCAGAAGGGATAAAGAAGGACATTTCATACTGCTTAAGGGAACCATAAACCAGGAAGACGTAACCATCATAAATATTTATGCCCCAAACAATGGTGCATCCCTGTACATCAAACAAATCCTTCTCAATTTCAAGAATCACACAGACCACAACACAATAATTCTGGGTGACTTTAACGCACCGCTGTCAATACTAGATAGATCTTCCAAACACAATCCAACCAAAGAAACCATAGAACTCAATAACACAATCAATAACCTAGACTTAATAGACATATATAGAACATTCGATCCATCAACGAGCGGATATACTTTCTTCTCAGCAGCACATGGAACCTTCTCGAAAATAGACTATGTGTTATGCCACAAAGCAGCCCTTAGGAAATGCAAAAAAAATAGAGATACTGCCTTGTGTTCTATGAGATCATAATGGCCTGAGAGTAGAAATCAGTGACAAAATAAAAAAAGGAAATTACTCCAAGACTTGGAGACTAAATAATATGCTATTGAATGAAACATGGATAACAAAAAACATCAGGGAGGAGATTAAAAAATTCTTAGAGGTCAATGAGAATGATGATACAACATATCAAAATCTCTGGGACACTATGAAAGCAGTACTCAGAGGAAAATTCATTGCATGGAGCGCATTCCAGAAAAGAATGAAGAGTCAACAATTAAATGACCTAACATTACAGCTCAAAGCCCTAGAAAAAGAAGAACAGAATAACAGCAAAAGTAGTAGAAGACAGGAAATAATTAAAATCAGAGCTGAAATCAATGAAATTGAAACAAAAGAAACTATTCAAAAAATTGACATAACAAAAAGTTGGTTCCTTGAGAAAGTAAACAAAATAGATAAACCCTTAGCCACACTAACAAAGAGGAGAGAGAAGACTCAAATTACTAAAATACATGATGCAAAAGGAAATATCATGACAGACACCACTGAGATACAGAACATAATGAGAAGCTACTTTGAAAATCTGTATTCCAACAAAATAGAAACTACTGAAGACATTGACAAATTTCTAGAGACGTATGCTCCGCCCAAACTGAACCAGGAGGACATACATGATTTAAACAGATCAATATCAAGCAATGAAATAGAAGAAGCCATTAAAAATCTACCATCCAAGAAAAGCCCAGGACCAGACAGATTCTCAGCCAAGTTCTACAAGACCTTCAAAGAAGAACTCATTCCAATACTTCTCAAAGTATTCCAGGATATAGAAAAGGAGGGTACCCTTTCGAACTCATTCTATGAAGCTAATATCACCCTCATACCCAAACCAGGAAAAGACACATCAAGGAAAGAAAATTTTAGACCAATATCCTTGATGAATATAGATGCTAAGATCCTTAACAAAATATTGGCAAACCGTATCCAAAAACATATTAAGAAAATTGTACCCCACGATCAAGTGGGGTTCATCCCTGGAATGCAAGGATGGTTCAAAATTCGTAAATCAATAAACGTAATCCATCATGTCAATAGACTTAAGGATAAGAATCATATGGTTATTTCAACTGACGCAAAAAAAGCATTTGACAAAATACAACATCCCTTCATGCTCAAAACACTAGAAAAAATAGGGATAGTAGGAACATACTTGAACATTGTAAAGGCTATTTATGCTAAGCCCATGGCCAACATCATTCTTAATGGAGAAAAAATGAAACCATTCCCTTTAAAAATGGGAACAAGACAGGGATGTCCTCTTTCACCACTTCTATTCAACATTGTCCTCGAAACTCTAGCCAGAGCAATTAGGCAGACTAAAGAAATTAAAGGGATACGAATAGGAAAAGAGGAACTTAAGCTGTAACTATTTGCAGATGACATGATTCTATATTTAGAGGATCCAAAAACCTCCTCCAGAAAACTTCTAGATCTCATCAATGAATTCAGCAAAACAGCAGGCTATAAAATCAACACACATAAATCTACAGCATTTTTATATGCAAGCGACGAAACAGCTGAAAGGGAAATGAGGAAAACAACTCCATTTGCAATAGCCTCAAAACAAAACAAAACAAAACAAAACAAAACAAAACAAAACAAAAAAAAAAAAAAAAAAAACTTGGGCATCAATCTAACCAAAGAGGTAAAAGATCTCTACAATGAAAACTACAAAACACTGAAGAAAGAAATTAAGGAAGACCTTAGAAGATGGAAAGATCTCCCATGTTCTTGGATAGGCAGAATTAATATTGTCAAAATGGCCATACTACCAAAAGTGCTATACAGATTCAATGCAATTCCAATTAAAATCCCAATGACGTACCTTACAGAAATAGAGCAAGCAATCATGAAATTCATCTGGAAGAATAAGAAACCCAGAATAGCTAAAGCAATCCTTAGGAGGAAGAGTGAAACGGGGTATTGCAATACCAGAACTTCAACTATACTACAAAGCAATAGTAACAAAAATGGCATGGTATTGGCACCAAAATAGACAGGTAGATCAATGTTACAGAATAGAGGACACGGACGCAAACCCAAATAAATACAATTTTCTCATACTAGACAAAGGGGCCAAAAATATGCAATGGAGAAAAGATAGCCTCTTCAACAAATGGTGCTGGGAAAACTGGAAATCCATATGCAACAGAATGAAACTAAACCCCTATCTCTCACCCTGCACAAAACTCAACTCACAATGGATCAAGGACCTTGAAATCAGACCAGAGACCCTGCATCTTATAGAAGAAAAAGTAGGTCCACATCTTCACCTTGTTGGCTTAGGATCAGACTTCCTTAACAGGACTCCCAAGAAATAAAAGCAAGAATCAATAACTGGGATAGATTCAAACTAAATAGCTTTCTATCAGCAAAGGAAACTATCAGCAATGCGAAGAGAGAGCCTACAGAGTGGGAGAATATCTTTGCCTCTTATACTTCAGATAGAGCACTAATTTCCAGAATCTATAAAGAACTCAAAAAACTCTACACCAAGAATACAAATAACCCAATCAACAAATAGGCTAAGGAAATGAACAGACACTTCACAGAAGAAGATGTACAAGCAATCAACAGATATATGAAAAAATGTTCAACATCTTTAGTAATAAGAGAAATGCAAATCAAAACTACACTGAGATTCCATCTCACCCCAATTAGAATGGCAATTATCAAGAATACAAGCAACAATAGGTGTTGGAAAGGATGTGGGGGTACACTCATACATTGCTGGTGGGACTGCAAATTAGTGCAGCCACTCTGGAAAGCAGTGTGGAGATTCCTTAGAAAACTTGGAATGGACCTACCATTTGACCCAGCTATCCCACTCCTTGGCCTATACCCAAAGGACTTAAAATCAGCATACTACTGAGATATAGCCACATCAATGTTCATAGCTGCTCAATTCACAATAGCCAGACTATGGAACCAACCTAGATGCCCTTCAATTGATGAATGGATAAAGAAACTGTGGTGTATATATATATATATATATATATATATATATATATATATACAATGCAATATTACTCAGCTATAAAGAATAATAAAATTATGGCATTTGCAGGCAAATGGATGAAATTGGAGAATATCATGTTAAGTGAGATAAGCCAATCTCAAAAATCCAAAAGAGTAATGATCTCCCTGATAAGCGGATGATGACACTTAATGGGGAGTGGGAGGGGGACAAGAATGGAGGAAGGAGGGTCTGTATAGAGGGAGAAGAGAGGTGGGAGGGGTGGGGGGAGAAGGAAAAAAATAATGGAATGATTCAAATATCATTACTCTATGTAAATATATGAATATGCAAATGGTATGCTGTTACTCCATGTACAAAGTGAAACAACAGGTATCCCATTTGTTTACAATAAAAATAAACTAAAAAAAAGAAAAAAATGGCAAAAAAAGAAAAATGTCATAAATTGCAGTAAACCTAACAATGAAACTGAACACACACTGACAATTCAAAAGTAATAATTAAGTGTGTAGTTGGATTATTAATATGGAAAAGCCAATCAAGTGCTTACTGAGGTTCCAAAAAAGATTTACTATAATTCACGATGATCAAGATACAACACAGACTACCATGTAGTAATTAACCATCAAAAAATATAGACAAATTATCCAGAGAGTTAGGGTAAAGGAATATTAAAGGAAGAGCCAAGGGGTGCAAGAATTATGTTGTGAAATAGGTAGAGTAGTCTGTCATCTATCAAGGGATTCCTTGATCTTCAGGTGGGCTATTTCCAAAACGTCAAGGAAATGAATACAAACCTGACTCAAAGGGAATACACATTTCTGTAAAACAGATATAAAAATGGCCAAAAAGTCACACAAAAAGATGCTCAACATCACGCATCATTAAGAAATGCAAATTAAAATATACCACCTTCCCTCCCCCCAATTAGGATAACTTACTATCAAAAACAAGAACAAAGTATTGGTGAGGGTATAGAGAATCTGAACTCTTTTGCACTTTTGGTGAGAATGTTAAATAGTGCAGTGGCTATGGAAAGTGGTATGGCAGTTACTCAAAAAATTAAAAATAGAATTACTACTTTATCTACCAATCCCACTTCTAGTTATACATATACAAGAAAATGAAAGCAGGGACTTGAAAAGATATTTGAACAACCATGTTCATAGCAGCATTATTCACAATGGCCAAAATGAATGAAAAAAATGTATTTAAATGGTATATAAATACAATAGATGGTATTCAATTTAAAAAGGAACAAAATTCTGACATGTTTGACAACCTTCACAAAATTTAAAGACATCATGCTAAATAAAATAAGCCAGTAACAAAAGAATACTGTATGGCTTCTCAGAGTTATCAAATTCAGAGAAGAAAAAAAAAAAAAGAATGTTGGGAAAAGCAAGTAGAATGGCAGAAAGAAGAATGGTGGTTGCCCGAAGTTAGGAAAGGGAACTAAGGGGAGTTGCTGTTTAGTGGGGAGAGCTTCAGATTGGGAAGATGAAAAAGTTGGAGATAGATCATGGTGCTGGTTGTATAACAATGTGAACGTGTGTAACGCCACATTTAAAAGTAGTAAATTTTGTGTTATATATATTTTATCATAACTTAAAAAAACCTTTAAATGTCAAAGAACATGATGAAATTTTTTCTCTATCTGTGTTCAAAGGCACTCAGTATTCCAAACTGTCAAGTTTTACTGCTTGGAACTACAATTGTACAAATTCAGTACAAAAACACTGGTTATTACTTACTGGTTAGAAACTTTGATTTGCTGTTGTTTGGCACATGACCCTAATTTCTAAGATATCATGTACCTCATTTACACAAAACCAAATTATAAGTACAGAAATATAACTAAAAAGATTGATAAATAGTAGTTGAACACTGCCCATTTCCTGTGTATTTAATCCTTTTGACAAGGAGCACTACCAAGGCACTTTATAATATCTCCTATTATGAGCACTTGCAAACTAGCTAAATTTTGGAACCATGTTAAAAAGGATAAATAGTAATTATGAAGATGGACCAAAGTAATTATTACTTAACAAAGGCAATTTGTTTTTAAATAATATCTTTTAAAACATGGAGGCTGTGGAGAAAAAAAAACTTTTGAATCACATTCAAGAACTTACGTTTTTCACCTTGATGTGTTGTTATCTCTTGCAGTTTGCTTTGTAGTCTCTAAGAGGTAAAAAGAATATAGGAGGTAATAAGAACACTTTACATTTCATCCTACCATAAATCTGCATTAACATATTTTAAAGGTAAGAAATAGGAAGGTTATAAAGAATGGTCCCTTACTGTCATTCAGAAGTGAATACTTGTGCATATAGTTAGCAGTATGGGAAGGGACCTGGAAGATCAAGTTATCACTTATTCTGCCCACGTCTGCTTTTAACATGACATCATTGCCACTGACACTCTTTGGGCATAGTAATAAGAATTAGGATTTATCCATGCTTAGGATTAGGGTATAAAAATTCATACTGGATTATGAGAAAAAGAGGAGGATTGGATGGGTGGAACAAAAACAAAATGACAAGTCTACTCTAGAGCATAAGGCACAGCCTTGGGTATGATTTCTCCCCGATATGCAGTCATAGTATCCACTGCTCTACTGAATTCTAGATCCCTAGACACCTTTAACTCATTGCAAAGACTTTTTAATACCCATTTCAAGCTGATCCCTAATATATCCCTTCTACTTCAAATTTGCTCCTTTTCTTGGGGTCCCTTATAGACCCCAAATCACGGAATTTTAAATCATAGAATTTTAGCCTATAACTAGAATCATCATTCACTATTCCATCTCATTCATCTCATAACCAGTCAGATGATCTGTAAGTTCTCAAATCTAGCCCCTCTTCTTTCCATTACTCAGGTCAAGCACTTGTTGACTCCCATCTGTACGACTGCAAGTGTTAGTCTCTGCTTTCAGTTCTTCCTCTCCCCTCTCTGCACCTCACCACCCCACCTCCCACCTCTTCTCCCAGTCACCCAAGCAGTCTTTATGAAACAAGTTCCCTTGCTTCACAATTCTTTACTGTCCTACAAAGTCCGTTCAAACCTAGACTTAGACTTTGTCTCCGCCTATATATTGTATAGTTGAGATCTAGGTAAGCTGTGAGCTTGTCTTAGTGGCCCACAGTTTTTTATGTTCTTAAGGCTTTTGCAAATAGTGGTATAAGTACCTGCCCAGTTCTCCTGCTTCTCCTTCCCCTATTCATGCCAACAACTTTTTTTATTTTTTATTTTTGGTACTAGGAATTGAACCCAGGTGTGCTTAACTCCTGAGCCACATCTCCAGCTCTTTTTAACATTTTATTTAGAGACAGGGTCTCACTGAGTTGCTTAAAGACTAAATTGCTGGGGCTGGTTTTGAACTCACGATCCTCCTACCTCAGCCTCCCGAGCCACTGGGATTACAGGCATGTGTCACTGTACCACCCAGCTAATAACACTTTTACTTATTTATTAATACTAATTTTATAGTGTCGACAAATAAACTGCAAGGAAGAAAAAGGAGATACAGGTTTAATTTACAGATTAAAAGAAATCAAGAGCTTATACTAAGCCTTTGAGGGGTATACTTTTTATTTTTTTATTTTTACAGACTGCATTTTGATTCATTGTACACAAATGAGGTACATCTTTTTGTTTCTATGGTTCTGTACAATATAGATTCATACCATCCATGTAATCATAGGTGTACATAAGGTAATGATGTCTGTCTCATTCCACCATTTTTCATACCCACCCTCATTTCCCTATAAGTAATCTAAAATTCCTCTATTCTTCTCTCACCCCCTACCCCCAACCCCCATTATACATCATCATCTACTTATCAGGGAAAACACTTGGCTTTTGGTTTTTTGGGATTGGCTTATTTCACTTAGCACGATATTCTCCAATTCCATCCATTTATCTGCAATTGCCATATTATTATTATTCTTTATGGTTGAATAATATTCCATTGTGTATATATACCACAGTTTCTTTATCCATTCATCTACTGAAGGGCATCTAGATTGGTTCAACAATCTAGCTATTGTGAATTCAGCTGCTATAAACATTGATGTGGCTGCGTTACTATAGTATGCTAATTTTAAGTCCTTTGGGGTATAAACCGAGGGAAAGCTGAGTCAAAAGGTGGGTCCATTCCAAGTTTTCTGCAGAAATGTCCACACTGCTTTCCACAGTGGCTGCATCAATTTGCAACTCCATCAGCAATGTAAAAGTGTGTCTTTTTCCCCACATCCACACCAACATCTATTATTGTTTGTGTTCTTGATAATAGTCATTCTAATTGGATTTAGATGAAATCTTAGCTTGGTTTTAATTTGCATTTCTCTAATTACTAGAGATGATGAGCACTTTTTCATATATTTATTAATCACTTGTATATCTTCTTCTGTAAAGTGCCTGTCCAGTTCCTTGGCCCATTTATTGATTGGGTTCTTTGTATTTTGGTTGTAAAGTTTTGTAAGTTCTTTATAAATTTTGGAGATTAGTGCTCTTTCTGAAGTGCGTGTGGAAAAGATTTTCTCCCACTCTATAGGCTCTCTTTTCACATTATTGATTGCATCCTTTGCTGAAAAAAAGCTTTTTAGTTTAAATCCATCCCATTTATTGATCCTTGCTTTTATTTCTTGTGCTTTGGGAGTATTGTTAAGGAAGTCTGATCCTAAGCTAACGTGATGAAGATTTGGGCCTACTTTGTCTTGTATTTGATGCAGGGTCTCTGTTCTAATTCCTAAGTCCTTGATCCATTTTGAGTTTTGTGCAGGGTGAGAGATAGAGGTTTAATTTCATTTTACTGCATAAGGATTTCCAGTTTTCCTAGCACCATTTGTTGAACAGGATATCTTTTCTCCAAAGTATGTTTTTGGTTCCTTTGTCTAGTATGAGGTAACTGTATTTATGTGGGTTTGTCTCTGTGTCTTCTATTCTGTACCATTGGTCTGCCGGTCTATTTTGGTGCCAATACCATGCCATTTTTGTTACTATTGCTCTGTAGTATAGTTTAAGGTCTGGTATTGTGATACCTCTTGCTTCACTTTTTCTGCTCAGGATTGTTTTGGCTATTCGAGGTCTCTTATTCTTCCAGATGAAGTTCATGATTGCTTTCTCTATTTCTATGAGGAACATGACTGGGGGTATTCTTCCTGGCATGTTTTAGAATCAAATAAACTAGGAGCCAACATAGAGCACTTTTTGATATAAATAGAACCTCCTTATTCTATTCCTAGCTAGATGAAAATATATTAAAAAAAAAAAACTGAGGGAACTTTCTGGAGTGAAGATGATGTTCTCTATTTTGATAAAAACTTCAGTTAGACAAATGCAAACATTTGTCAAAACTCATCAAATGGTACACTTAAAACTTGTGTTTTTGTTTTATGTAAATGTTATCTTTTTTCACAAAATACCATAAAGAAATACTGAACTATACTCAATGATATGCATGATTAAAATATTCAGGGATAAAATGTACTTTTGTCTGCAACGTATCTTGAAACACAGAAATTAAGATGAACTGATGAATACATAGAGATGTAGAAAGAAATAGGACAAAACAAATGCAGCAAATGTTACCTCCAGCATTATTAGGAAGGCACCATGAATATCTCCTTTCTTTTCCAATAGATAAGCAGTGACTTCATGGAGCTGATACTTTTGAGTAATCTAGGAAAAAAGAATATTTTTATTCAAAAATCTTATTTGTGAAATGGAAAGATCTATTAAAGATGAGGAAAACCTACATTATAGTAAATAAGATATGCAAACCTTGGTATATGGTGTTTTGCACTATAATATACCAATATTTGATTTTTTGTCTTTTTTATTTTTGTGGTGCTGGGGATTGAACGCAGGGCCTTGTGCATACGAGGCAAGCACTCTACCAACTGAGCTATATCCCCAGTCCAATTTTTTGTCTTATAGTGGCCCATTGGCAGTTTTAATTGGACCAATCATATTAATTTTTTCACTTATTTATTTAAAAGAATTGTGACATACCTGCATAGCCACTGGAGAAAAACTAATGCATACATATAAATTATAATAATATAATCCAGAAATTCATCAAGTTTAGTTCTACACAAAATATTCAGAACAAAATGACTACAAAAATACTATGCACTAACTTATGGAACCTTCATAAAAATAAGCTAAGGATATCTAATAAGCAAAGAAAAGTAACAATTAGGGCTGGGTTTGTGGCTCAGTGGTAGAGCATTTGCCTGGCACATGTAAGGCAATGGATTTGATCTTGAGCACCACATAAAAAAATAAAAAAATAAAAGTATTGTGTCCACCTAAACAACTAAAAATATATATAAAGTAAGCTAAGAAGATAGAAGAAAAATTGAAGAAAATGATAGAAAGCAAACAATAGGGATGTTTAACAAAATCAAACTTAACTTCTTTGAAAAGACTAATAGGAAAAAAAAAAAATCTTCCTAGAAGAAAAAGGAAAGGCACAAATAACACATTAAACAGATTAACAGATTAAAGAAGAGAAACGTGAATATCTCAAGAAACGTAGAAAAGCAGCATCCATTAGTGAAAAAAAAAAGACAAAATACTTGTACTCAAATTGGGAATAGAATTTTCTTAATAAAAGTCATCTATCAAAGTCCTACAATAAAAAAATACACTTTTTAAAAAAGCTTCATTTGATGTCAAGCATTAGACACATTCTTCTAAATTAGGACAAGGTTAAAAGATACACTGTCACTGCTTCTGCTCAACAATATCACAGAGCTCCTAGATATCCGATAAGACAAAAAAGTATAAGAGGAATGAAAATAACAAACTGCCATTCCTCTTAAATAATATTATTGTCACAAAATATCTAGGAACTATTTGAACTAAAAAGGAATTCAGCCTGTTAAATGCAATATAAGGCACAAAATTAGTTACATTGTCATACTGTAGTAGGAAACAATAAAAATTGTCATTTAAAAAATTTCCTTGTACCATGTTAGTAAAAGCTATAAAGCATCTAGGAATAATTTAGTAAAACCTGTGCAAGGACCTTATGTAAAAGTTATGAAACCTCACCAAAAGGTATAAAAGGCATTTTTAAAAGGCAAATACATGCTTGCATGTAAAAAAAATCAGAGATGTTAATTATCTCTGAATTAATCTATAAATTCAGTGTATTTTTAAATCAAAATTCCAGAAGGATATTTTTTAAAAAGGAACTTGACAATGAGATGGCTACATTGATATGGAATACTAAGAGATCAAAAGTGGCTAAGGTATTTTAAAGAAAAAGAATAGGAGGCAAGAATCCTTTTTCAAATAATAAGCCTTATTATAAAGTTATATGAACTAAAATATGTGGTATGGGTACAGGGAATGCCAAAGGACCAAAGGAAGAGAAGAAAACACAAGGAGATCCATGTACATTTTGACAGTTTGCTATACAGCAGTATGGTATTAGAAATTAATGAAGAAAGGTTCATAAAATACCACATGGACCATCAGTCATCATGTGGGGAGAATAAAATATAGAAACCTCTCTCTCAATCAGTCTACAAAAATAAATTCCAGGTGGATTAAAAGCTTAAAAGTTAAGAAAGTAAATCGTAAAAATTAAACAAGGTAAATCCTTAGTGCCATTCAAATAGGAATGGAAATAAGATGTATACACACAAACTTAAACCTTAAAGGAGATGGATAAAATAAAATGGAAGTCACTAAAACACAAGTTTACAAAGATGTGCCACAACAGAAAGGAAGAAGAAATCTCCAACACATAAAATCAGCAAATATGCGATTCAGAAATTAGAAAGAACCTCTAGAATTAAGTAAGAGTAAAACACTCAATAGAAAAATGTGTAAACAATATAGTAAGATGACCCAAGAATCATTAAATATATGGAAAGATGTCCAATGTCCTAAGTAAAAATGATATTCATCTCTCTGGCAAAAATTAATAAGTCTGAAGGTATTAGGAATGATCAAGGATGTGAGAAAATAGCAAATGTCAAACAGTGCTGATAAGAACAGAAACAGGAAATCAACAGGGCTACATCAGCAGAATTAAGCTATCTAAACAATTCCCTTTCCATGTACAGTACTTGGAGAAACCTCACATGAGCACAAGAAGACATGTATAAGGATGTGCACTATGGCACTGTTTATAATAGTAAAAAACTAAGAAAATCATAAATACCTATCAACAGAGAAATAAACTGGATATTCATTTCATCGATTATGACCATTAAGATAGATGAAGTACAACTGCACATATATAAACAAATTAATTTAAAAAACAGTGAAAAAAAGCCATCTGCAATAGGATATGCACTATTGGTGACACTATTAGTATAAATTTAAAAAACATACAAAACTGTATCATGTATTTTATAGGCACATACATATATAGGAAAGATTAACATCATGGACTGAAAGGATAAACACCACCGTTAGGTTGGTGGTGACCTCAAAAGAGAAAAAGGAATGGGACAAAGGGTGATTCATTAAAAAAAAATTGTTTTATTAGTGTTTGACAGTTTATACATAAAAGTGGGGTTCCTTTTGACATATTTATAAATACATATAACATGGCTTGCTCCATTCTAACTAGGGTGAGACAAAATCTCTATAGTTTTCTTTTTTCCTTATTTCCTCCTCTCCTCCCTGCATCTGCTTCCCTTCCTCTGCTATACTGGTCTTCCTACTATTTATTTATTTTTCTTAATTGGTTCTTTATAGATATATACAAAGGTAGAATTCACTATGGCATATTCATATACATACATAGCATGTTTTTCAATTCATTCCACAGTTCCTTCCTTTTCCTATCATTCTACCCTCCCCCCACAATCCCTTTCCTCTACTCTTCTGATCTCTTCTCTATTTCCATCCCACACTTTTCCCCTCACTTTGCTCTAGCTTAGAATCTCCCTGATTGCTAAGAATGTTGAACATTTGTATTTGTTGGGCATTCATTATTTCTTCTTTTGAGAAATATCTATTTAAATCTTTTGTCCATTTATTGAGTGGGTTATTAGTTTTTGGTGGTAAGTTTTTTGAGTTCTTTATCTATTCTGGTTATTAATCCCCTGTTGGAAGAGTAGCTGGCAAAGATTTTTCTATGAGACTCCTAAAGCTCGAGAAATAAAACCAAGAATCAATAAGTAGGATGGCATTAAATTAAAAAGCTGTGCAGCAAAGGAAAAGGGAATGTGAGGAGAGAGCCTAGAGATGAGAGAAAATCTTTGCCAGTTACTCTTTTGAAAGGATACTTTATTTTTAGAACAAACAAGACAACAAAGATCTGAAGCCAGCATGACAAAATGTTAAAAACCATAAAATTGAGTTTAGTGAGTACATACATATTTGATATTTTATACCTTTCTAAATATTTGAAACATTTCATAAATATTTTTTAAAGTATGTGGTTAGTTCAGGAGATGGAAGCAGAAAATACGTTTCTGTTGATAGCTGAAGAACAGAGATGCTAGCTGACGCGCTGACACATGCCTATAATCCCAGAGGCTGGGGAAGCTGAGGCAGGAGGATCTTAAGTTCAAAGCCAGCCCTAAGGAACTCAGCAAGATCAATAAAGGGTTGGGGATGTGGTTCAGTGGTTAAGTACCCCTGGGTTCAATCCCCAGTGCTTTTTTTTTAAAAAATGCTATTTTATAGTAACTCTCAAATGGGGAACATACTAGCCTCTTGTGGTATATTATTACATTTATATGTGTGTGGGTATAAATGCACACACACACACACACTCATTTGGAAACGCAAGAAAACAAGGGAAGTGAAGCAAGGCAATGAAGAACTAAAGCTACTGGATTGCTATTTAGCCTATTCAGTTTTATAGCACAATGGGACCATCTCACCATCACTGTCTGTATATAAGAGCTTGGTCTTTTCCTTTCAATAATTATTATTGAGTACCTTTTTATAGGCTTATTGTGTTAGCCAGAATTTCTATAAAGTCTGATTCAAAACAGGGATGGACATGTATTGTTTCTGATTTTAACAGAACGAATGGGAAATGAGTGTATCACAATTACTAGGCTTTCCAGGTTCAACTTCAGGCACTATCACTTATACCTATCAGCTTCTACAGTAACTTCACATGTGAGTTTCCCTTTGCTCACCTGGAAAATGGAAACGTTTAGGAAAACTTGACTCCTGTCTTTTGTACGCTGTTGGCATGTACAAAACTTACCTGAATAGTTTCTTCTAGGCGGTAGCATTCAAGGACTTGAAGAGTTTCTATAACTTGATTTGGGTTGAACTGACACAAAAGCTCAATGAATTGCTCTGTAATACAGGGAGATATTTGCAGCAATTCTTGATTTACATGCACACCTTCCCTGAAATCAAAGGTAAGAGAGTACTAAATTGTAGCATTACTTAACTGCCCTTTATAATTAAAGGATACAGGCAAAAAGCATTATGTTGAAACCAAGACCACCTTGATTTCAGGTAAAAATGTGAAATCAAAGTCTCAATGTTACTAGCATTATCTGAATGAACTATACATTACAGTACATTAGAGACATTCTAAATAGAAACATTTCTCAGTTTACACTGAATAATGAAGCAAAAGATTCAGTTGACTCTTAAGTCATTTCAAAAGTTATACTTCATCTAAAAGACTCAAGTCAGTCTACACAATTTGACCCATGAGTAACTGAGTCTCATCACCTGTCAGTACTAGTCATCCTCACACCACCAATCAATCACACCATGTTGCTATTACTTCTTTATCTGTTTTCTCTAAGACAACAAATTCTGAGGGCAGGCATCTTGTAAGCTTCTAGCTTATGAATTTTCAAAGTCAATCAGTGCCCAGCATGTAGTAAGGACTAATGTTCTTGGCTACTGTAAATGATGAATAATTAGGTATACAATGTTTATGGGTTAATTTTCCTTGTATTCTAACACACACCTGTAATCCCAGCAGCTCAGGAGGCTGAAGCAGGATTGTGAGTTCAAAGCCAGCCTCAGCAAAAAGCAAGGTGCTAAGCAACCCAGTGAGACTCTATCTCTAAATAAAATACAAAATAGGGCTGGAGATGTGCCTCAGTGGTCAAATGCCCCTGAATTCAATCCCTGGTACCAAATAAAAAAGATGAAAAACAAAAAAAAGCACACTATTTATAAGGCCTACCCCAAAGCATTGGGAGTATTAGTTTTACCACGGTGGCCACTCAACTACTGGTGGCCAAAAGGAACTATTCAAGAAATCAGCTTCTGCTCATTGGATACCTAGGATTCTTCTTCTAGCTTCAAAAGAAGTCAGTCCCTTCTGAGAGTCCTATTTTCTCTTCAGATTTCCTAAACCAGAGCTCCAGATGTCAAGCAATGGAATAGGGTTAATAAGATAAAAATGAATCCTGGGGAAATGAGATTTCTGAAGAAAAGCTAAGACAGATGTTGTCTAAAGCAGCAATTTCCAGATTTTTTTCTATCATGACATAGAAAATGTTGATATTTGTATGGCTCATGGAGTGAAATAAGATTACTTACAGGGGAGCGGAGGGCATCAGTTTCTAAACACATCTGCAATCAAGTGCATTCCCACAACAGTCACAAGGTGGGAATATCTGGATTCCAGAGAGAATGATCTGGATTTGATAACTGTTCTATAAATGATGGTAAGCAGCACTCTTATTACTAATAAGAGGCTTGAGTTACAGAAGGAAGGATTACATTCAGACATAGGAAATCTTTCCTAACTTATGAGTTCTATGACATTCAGTCCTGATCAGAAGTCAGAGATGAACTTTCCGCTGCTTCAGGCTTTTGATTCTTGCTGATGGATGGTGGACAGCAGGCTATGCCCTGCTCTGAGTTACTTCATGTTGTTTGAAACAGTACCTTTCAGGTTGTCCCCTGCCCTATGTTACTCCATTTAATATAGCAGCAGTTTGCCCTGAGTTACTTCAAGTGCTATGGTAGAAGACTTGGTAACTCGTCTGGGCAAATACCCAGAATAACCCCAGCTGCATGGCACAGGTACAACAGATAAATAAATTAATTGTGCTGCTAAAAACCAAAGGGACATAGGTGCAGGAGTGTATCAAATCCACATCAGGGAAATTATACCAACAAGCCTAACCACCAGACACACCAGACCACCAAATGATGCTGATATAGGAATTTGAGGATACAGAAAAAGATACTGAGTCTCAGAAGAGAAGCACCCATGAACCACTGGAATGTAAAACAATCAACTCCTGAGCAACCCCACCCATACCCTTGGCTCATGTCCCTGCCCACAAAAAAATAACATGATGCAAGGGCAATGTGAAAGTGTAGGTGTGTAACTGCATGGAGTCTACCTCTAGCTACTATCCCTCTATAAATATTAACACCCCAGAACAAGGGGTTGCAGCCTGTCTCACTCGAGATGACCTACATTCTCCCTGAATGCATATTCCTTGCTTTACCACAAAGTCTACTTGCTTTTGAAATAGCCCATATTATCCCTTGAATGTGTCTCTGCTTTCAAATAAATCTGTTTGTAACTCTAACTGGTATGTCCGTAAATTTATATTTTACTTTACTTTTTACTTTACTTCACTTTATTTTACGTACCAGGAATTGAACCCAGGGCGCTTAACCAATGGGCCACATCCCCAGCTTCCTTTTTGTTTTTTATTTACAGAGAGTCTTGTTGAGTTGCTTAGGGCCTTGTTAAGTTACTGTTGCTGGCTTTGAACTTGCAATACACCTGCTTCAGCCTCGTGAACTGCTGGGATTACAGGTGTGCGTCACTCCGCCTGGTTCTTAAATTTCTTTCTGCGATATCTGTCAATAACTACTTGTCCTGAGTTGAGGTCCCCTCCACCATGGAATTCCTCAGATCTCTTTTGGTGACAATGCAACCCTCTCTTCTGAAATATATAAAAGGAGAGGCACCTAAGACAGTGGTACAGCAGCACATACCAACCTGTCATCTTATCAGACCATTTGGTGAACACATCCTGAGAGTGACAGGCCAGGAACTCCCAACTCTGTCTCAGGGCTTTAGCTCAGCTCCATCTCCCTGCTTGATATGGCTCACTTTGAAACTGCCTACTGCCAGGGTACTCTCCTTTAACAAATTCTGAGCTCTGGACAGATCCTCACCTGGAATAAGTTCTACGGTTGGATTTGAGAATCATATCTGATCATGTGCAGATGACTGCATTTGTGTCTACTCTTTGCCTTTGCTCCTAGAGGGCTTACTGAAACCCTGTGCCTGCTTATCTCTTTTTTAGTTTTTCTGTAACTTATATTATCATTGTGTAAAGTGCGATGTGTGACTTGAGTGCTATAGACATTAGTAATTAAGATTGGAATGAAATAAAAGAACTTGTGATTGTCCTGCTCATAGCTACCAAGGGAAGCATGAATACTCAGTAAATTAAACCCAATAAAATTGATGTAGCCTGTGAATTTATTGTTATTCTATAAATTCTTACATTGTGAAAAGACACAAGTTTATCTGGTCTATATTAATGGCATGGCTTACTCACAATATGGGCAAATTCAGTATTTTCCAAGCTGACTATAAATTCCAAAGTTTTCAATTGAATTTTTATTTCTTTATATCTCAAAACTGCCTTTCATATAGAATTTTGTTGAGACTAGCAATTCTCTTGTTTTTTTTTGAGGGGTGGTGGTGGTGGTACTAGGGATTGAACTCAGCAGCACACTATACCACTGAGCTACATTCCCAGTCCTTTTTATTTTTTATTTTGAGACAGGGTCTCACTAAGTTGCCCAGGCTTGCCTTGAACTTGTGATCCTCTGAGTTGTTGGGATTACAGGCATGTATCACTGCACCCAGCAGTGATTAGCTATTCTCTACATATATCATCACCCAAGTTCTTACACATGACTTGAAAATCATCGTTTAAATGTCTGTGTCCCCAACTATACTATACACTCCAGGAGAACAATGACCATGGTGCATTCATTATTATTCCCCCAGCAGTAGCATAGCATTCCCCAACATCTTGGCACATAACAAATAGTGCTCAGCAAATGCATGCTGAATGTAACTAAACTGACAGGAAATAGTGCACTGGTCTGCCTTTCAAACAGAGGGAAACAACAGAGGGGTGAGAATTACAGAAACTGAGGCTACTATCTCCACAGACGGCTAGGAATAAATCCTGTTAGAAAACTCTAGATGAATACACCCATGATAAATCTAGGGAAGTGGTAGTTCTTTATGTGGGATTGTGACATTGTTATGTAATAAGAAATACATATTTGGTCTCTGTCCTTGGTTTTGGGCACAAAGATCCTAAAACCCTTGGGATCTCCAAGGGTTTTTTTATGATAATGAGACGACTGGTGGTTGGAAGCTCCAGGAGGGCCTCTGGATGGGGATCTGGTTGCCAGGGGAACCAACCAAGTGATCAGAGGGTTGGAACTTTCAGTTCCACTCCACACCCATCTCTGGGGAGGCAGAGGGGTTGAAAGTTGCATGGATCAACAATGATCAATGAGGTAACCAATCATACTTACATAATAAAATGTCCATAAGGACCCAAAAGAGGTTTAGAGCCTTCCAGATTGCTGAGGATGTAGAGGTTCCTGTAGTAATGAGAAGTCCTGGAAGCTCCTTGCATCTTCCTACATGCTCTGCCTTATGCATCTCTTCCACTTTACTGTCCTTTACTATCCTTTGTAATATCCTTTTCTATCCTTTGTAATATCCTTCCTAAAAAACTGGTACATGTTAAATAAGGTGTCTTTCTGAGTTCTGTTAAGTTCTCCTAGTAAGTTAATTAAGCCCAAGTAAGGGGTCATGGGAACCACAATTTATAGCCAGTCTGTCGGAAGCACAGGGCTTGTGACAGGCATCTGAAGTGGGGGCAGTTGCATGAACTGAGTCCTTAACTTGTGGAATATGACACTAACCACAGGCAGACAGAGGAGAATTGAGTTAAACTGAAGTTGGTGTCCAATGGAGAATTGCTTGGTTTATATGTGAAGGGGGAAAAAAAAAAGCCATACATTTTTGTAACCAAAGCAATTTGTTTTTTTCCTATATATTCTTAGAGGGACATGGTTGTGTAACAGGAATGCTATTAGGCAAAAGAAAACAGGAATGTTAACCAATGTGACTCCACACTTGGGTGAGCCAGTGTACTTTCCAGATGTTTGTGCCAAACTGTTAGTGTTATTAGTATTTTATCTACATCAGACTTCTGTTAATATGTCTTATAAATGCATGACTATGGAGCAAATTAAGATTAGACATAAGCATCTGCCAATGAATCACAGTACTTAATTCTTCTCAGAACATTTATTGACAAAACCATTTATAAGAGCTGAAGATGTGGATATGCATCAAACCAAGCAAATCACCCAAATGAATAGATTTTGATGCATTCATTTAAGAGGGAAATAATGTGCCTGATGGGAAATGATTAGGTGATATCAACATAATCAAAACTTCAATAAATAAGCTGTAGCATTAATAAATTTACATTCATTTCTGACTACTGCTTATCAATTCTGCACATAAACATGGTCTGTTAGATTCACTTGCCAAAGCTATTTCTATTAGTCTTCTGTTAGCTACCTGCTATGCTACATACTTACTACTAACATTATGGCTGTCAGAATGATGACTTTTAGACCTATATCTCATCTACTGTTTGGGAAATCTCTATTTTAATAATCTCATTAGCTAGAAAGGTAAAATTTACATGTATGTAAAAGCATACAAAAGCTTTCTTTTGTCAGTTTTAAAAGAAAACATACATGTGCCTTGTGACACATGCATACTTAAATTCTGACTTCCTAACATTTGACACGGAAAATAAACATGTTGGGGTGAAAAGGGCTTGTCCAGTGTCTCCTTCTCCTTAAAACTGCAAACAAGTAGGCCAGGCCAGGCTCTTCTTCCATATCTCTAAGGAAGGGGATTTCTCCCTCTGGGCTTGTTTGGACAATTTAGGCCACTTTAGCTTAGACTAAATCTGGTCTGCTTCAACTGTCTACTCATTCCCATACTTCCAGTCTTTGAGGTGGTGGCACAGAGGACCACTCAGTCCTTTTTAGATTGAGAACTTAACTATATCACTTGCAATACATGAAATAAGAAAATTATTTTTTCATTCAAATTGCTTCACAAGGTCTGTAGGTTGTGCTTTCAGCTTTTCATGCACATTTCACATTAAAACTGTCACAATGTAATCCTGTGAAAACTGAATAAAACATACACAAGTATGCCAATATGCCTGAAAAATACTTTAAATGTGATTCTTACTGGAGGCAAAGATAACACCTACAAAATTTATATGAAATTATAAAAACTTAGTAATGCCTACAACTTGACAAGCAATTGACTTAGATGAAAATATAACCTTTGACAATAAGAAATCTGGTGGCATCTTCGGTCTCTCACTGTCCATGATGACCCTTCTCACCTGTGCACAGCTGCCTGGAGTCCCTCAGACAGGAGCAGCTACAATCCCTTATAAACTTTTATGAGGCACAGACAAAGCAGACAAGCACACAATTCCATCTGACAGCAAAGATTCTGACACACCAAACTGATGTAATAGTAGATCTAAGAGAGTTGGCTTTAAGGGATTTTGGTCACTTCCCATTTCCTGATTTGCTAATCAAGTGCCAAAATCTACTTCACATCTTAATAAAATTTTTGTTATTCCTCTGACATTCATGCAAAATAAAGTATTTTATTTTGATAATTCTCCTGTACAGGCAGGAAGCATTATAACCTAAGAAAAATAAAAGCCTAAATAACAGAATGAATCAAACACCATTACCCTATGTAAATGTATGATTACACAAAGGGTATGCCTCTACTTCATGTACAAACAGAGAAACAAGTTGTACCCCATTTGTTTACAATAAAATAAAAAGACCCAACAGAAAAAAATAAAAGCCTGATGATTTTACAGAATCATTTAGTTTCATAAATATATGGGGTACAGACAGTATTTGGATCTTCCAATGCTATACAGACTTCAATTAAAATCCCATGGGGGGGCTTGGTGTATAACTTGGGGTTTAATCTCCAACACACATACAAAACAAAACAAAACAAAACAAAACAAAACAAAACAAAACAAAATAAAACAAAACAAAACCCAAAACAACCATAGGGTAGTTAAAAATTTTCCAAAGTACTGTAATAAGTAATGATAATAAAAATTCTGCAGTCATCTTCATCATGTATATTCTTCCTAATGCAAAGTTCTCCTTATCACAAAAATCTGCTATTCATCATACTCACAAGCTGTCTGGCTCAAGTTGAATAAAAACTGAAAATATACAGGTATTGGCATCTTTAGCATAATACTTAAACTGGTATACTTCCAGGGTCTGGTGAGAAATTTGACACCAATCTCTCCCTCAAGTGAAAGTTGAAAATGGAAGACAGATAAGAGGCAGTTCTATGATCCTATCTTTAAAGCAAACAATTTCCAGAAGTGGTTTTGGAACTGATGTTAGGGCAGACTACTATACATTTATTATGATGACCACATAAAACTGCACGTATAAAGAACAGATACTTTTAGTTTCTGTTCTGGCATGTAAACAGCCTGGAAGTCTATTTCATGCTCACAAGAAAAACAACAATTCTTTTAAGCTCCATCCAAGAATTAGGGCAATGGCAAACTGTTGGCCCCCAAACTAGAAAAAGACAGAGAGGTGGACAGAGAGAATCACACCTTATTGGAGCAGAAGTGTGGGAGCAGACACTGTGGCTTCTGGAGCCACAATGGGATAGGAAAATTTAAAATTGTCATTGACAAATTGCTGAAGGTTCACTGTGGAGAAATTTGAAAGTTAAAAATTCCAGGGGATCTAAGTCTTAATAGGGTTTCCACACTTTTGGAGTTTATTTCCCAGAGACCCACCATGTTCTTACTGTGAAGATCAGAGAAAAATCACCCCCTATTTCCTCCAGGGGAGGGGAAAGGTAGACATTTTGAAACATGCCCACAGCATTTTGTTCTTCTCAATAACACATGATGAATTCTGTCTTCCCCCAAATCCATAAGTTGAAGGTTATCTCAGACTGTGACATATTTGGAAATATAGTCTTTGCAGATGTAATTGGTCCCTAATCCAATATGACCAATATCCTTATTAAGATGGGAAAATGACATAGACACACACAAGGGGAAGGCTGGTAAAGATGAAGGTCAAGATCAGTGTGGTACTCTTCTGAGCCCAGGGATTACAGATTGCAGCAATCTACCAGAAGCTGGGGGAAAGGCACAGAACAGAACTTCTCTGCATCCCTGGGTAGGAAACAACCCTGCCAACAACTTGATCTCATACTTGCAGCATTCAGAACTGAGAGACAATAAATTTCTGTTGTTTAAGTTGCCCGGTTTGAGGTGCTTTGTTAAGGCAGCCTGAACAAACTAATAAAATTGCCCTCAAGGGAAACTATTTTATCAGAGCCTGATTAGGGTTTTATCAGAGTCTAATTAACCTGGGGGAAGCAAAAGAGCCAACTAGAGCTCCTGTCTCACTTAAGTGGTGGGGGTAGAAGGGCTGAAAAGCAATGTGAAGGAAACACTCAAGAGATACAAACTCAGGAAAAGAATAAAAGCTAATTGTAGGACTACAGAACAATTACCCTGGTCCCACACCTTACTACAACATTAACAGGGCTCCTATCTCCTATATTACAATAGGAGAATACAAAAGAAAAAAACTACATACTACAGACTTTTCTCCAACAAGTGGGGAAACCCCAAGATAACAGAGGAGGCAAAAATAACGACACTAGAGGAAATTTCAGCCTCAGATACCTAAACAGTAAGCAAAGACTACCTCTTAGCCAGATGAACCGAAGACATCACAGTACAGACCTACTTACCTCAGTTCCTTTTACATAGTACATAATGTCTATCTTTTACCAATAACAACAAAATTATAAGATACTAAAAAGCAATGGAACCAAACTCAAGATATGGCAGAGATGTTGGAGTTATCATACCAGGAATCTGAAACAACTAATGATTACTATGATAATGGCTCTAACTGGACAATAAGGAAG
The DNA here is from genome assembly GCF_902686455.1 of Sciurus vulgaris. Taxonomy (NCBI): domain Eukaryota; kingdom Metazoa; phylum Chordata; class Mammalia; order Rodentia; family Sciuridae; genus Sciurus; species Sciurus vulgaris. The sequence continues at coordinate 88,410,994 of NC_136470.1, forward strand.
AACAGATGGATGATGTAAGCAGAGGGCGAGAAACTCTAAAAAAGATAAAAAAAAAAAAAAAAAAGGCAAAACCATTTACAGAAATGAAGAATGCCTTTGATAGGCTTTTATCAACTACCTGGACACAACTGAGGGAAGAATTAGTGAGCCTGAAGACATATCAATAAAAACTTCCAAAAGTAAAATGTAAAGGAAAAAATAATGAAAAAGATAGAACATTCAAGAACTGTGTGACACTCACAAAAGATGTTAACACATGCTTAATGGGAATAATGGAAGGAAAGGAAAGAAGATTTAAAATAATGACAGAATTTTCCAAAATTAATGATAGACAACAAACCACAGATACAAGAAACTCAGAGAATACAATGCAGAATACATATCAAAAAAATTCACCCCTGGACATATCATACATGAACCGCAGAAAAAGAAAATCTTGACAGAGGTTTGGGGTGGGGAGGATGAAATACTTTACCTACTTTACTGGTAGAGAAGCAAAGATAAAAATTACATCAGACTTCTCTTCAAAAACCATGCAAAGAGACTAGTAGAGTGAAATATTTCAAGTGCTGAAAGAAAAGAAACAACACCCCACCATCATAAAATTTTGCATCCAGCAAAACTGTTTCTCAAAAGTGAAGAAGAAATGCTTTCCCAAAGAAAAACTGGAAGGAATGTGTTGCTGTTAGACCTGCCTTGCAAGAAATATTAAAGGTTCTTCAGAAAGAAGCAAAGTGATACAGAACAGAAACTTGAATCTACATAAAGAAATGAAGAGGATTACGGAAGAAATGATGAGATAAAATAAAATCTTTAATTTTTCTTATTCTTAACTGACCTACTAGATAATATTCTTTTGTTTGAAAGAATAGCAATAATGTATTCAGCAATTATAGCTTACAGATAAGCAAAATGAATGATAGTAATAAGGATGGCAGGGAAGAATTGGGAAGACTTTGTTATAAGGTATTTGTACTACCCATGAAATGGTACAGTAGTATTTGTAATTGGACTTGGATGAATTGTAAATGTGTATTGCCAAGAGAGAGCAAACACTAAAAAGGTAAGAAAAAAAGTATAAGTTTTATGTTGAGATAAAAAATGGATTCATATAAAATGCCCAATTAAAATCAAATAAGGCAGATAATGAGTGAAAGAAAAAGAGAGAGAAAAAGAGAACACATGGGCAATGAATAGAAAAGAGTAACATACCTCAAGTAGAAAAGAAATGTAAATGCCACAAGATACCTTAAAATGTATCCTTTGCATTGCAAAATAGAGAAATATATTTGGAAAGATTTCTTTAAATAAAAATAAAGCGAATATTTTTGAAATTTTACTATGTAGCACTTACATGCCAGTTTTCATTGTATCAGAAATTTGAAAAGCAAAGAACCCTTTCAAAGTACCAACAACTGCTCTCATTTTTATTATTAATTTAAGTTAATTTATGGGGGAAAAGAACAAAGTGATTAGTAAGCTATCTATATTTCTACACATTCTCTTTCAATTATTCAATCACACAGATAGTATGTGGCATACTATTAAATGTTAATAGGTATGGGGGACTGAATTCAGGGGCACTCAACCACTGAGCCACATCCCCAGCCCTATTTCATATTTTATTTACAGACAGGGCTCACTGAGTTGCTTAGCACCTCTCTTTCTGCTGAGGCTGACTTGGAACTGGAGATCCTCCTGCCTCAGCCTCCCAAATTGCTGGGATTACAGGCGTGCACCACTGTGTCTGGCCCAACTTAGTTTTATTTTTACAGTCACATTGCCATGTTTGCCAATATGGTGTTTAATTAAGCTCACATACTTTAGTGTTTATTTGGCCATCTTCCCATATCCCCACCCTTTAAAAACAACTTTTTCTCTTATAAATGCTAATATAGATATTTTGATATTACTATTTCAAAGTATTTCCTTAAAATACATTTTCCAAAAGGGAATCACTGGATCAAAGCACACATATAACTTTCTAACTTTTAAAAGATACCGGTAAACTGTTCTCAAGAAAACAATATGGACAGAGGGAGGAACAAGTATTCAGAGGGAGGAATGACAATATGTGGTGTATCCTATGAGCAAGTAGTTCAGTACTGCTAAGGAATAAAGGAGGAAAGGATGGAAGACAATGAGGCTGGACAGGCAGGCCTGAACCAGATCAAGAAAGACCTAGATACCAAGAGTTTGGATTTCACCTTGGGTAATAGGAATTGAAAGAACTGTGAGAAAGGGGAAGGGGACATTATCATTATTTGCTTATTGAAAATGGAAGGCTGGATGGGAAACCAGATACAAAAACCAGAAGAGATGCCGAGTGCTTGAAACAGGACAGTGTGCGTGTAGACAAAAGGAGGATTCACATGTTAGGGATACAGAAAAGGCAGTTTATAGGTTTTGAGGACTGGCTCTGCATAGTGTGGTTGAGAAGGCAGAGAAGCAATGGGCCAAGAAAGTGAAAATGGGATCATCACTCTTGGTATTTCACTGAAGACACATTAGAATTGTCTGCTTACTAGTCTATCTCCTCCATTTTAGAATGTCAGTTCTCTAAAGGCAGAGCTTTTATTCACCATTTTATCTTGCATGCCAGTCATAGTACTTAGTATGCTGTAGTTACTCCCAAATCAAATAAAATAAGTGAGTAGATGATGACATATATTAAGACAGAAAATAAAGAAGAAAAGAGAGGTTTGGGTTAGAAAAACTGATTATAAACAGCAATCTCACAATAAATAATTACTGAATAAAGAAATAAATGCATGTAGGCAAGGTGGAATGAGGGAGGAAGAATTAGAAGATGATGTTAGGTAGAATCTGAGCTGCCAGTAAAATACTAACCGAAAATCAGATATCTAGAGGAAAAACTGACCAAGCTGATAATCACCTTGGCCACTGAAGGCACTCACTAAAGAAGGAATGTATCTTTATATTAATGTTCATGAACATTTATAATGTTCTAATTTTTCATCTTAATTTAGAAATGTTATTTAACACTGAGGGTCAATATCTTATAAATGTTCCTTCCCTTCAAAAAGATCCATTATAAAAATACTGACAGATTCAACTAAATCCCATAGTATAACCATTTCCATAATACATATTTTCCTTTTTGGCAAAGTTACTTGTTTACTTAGCAAAGTTCAATTTTTATTTTATTTTGATTAAAGACTTAAAAAGACAATGTGACATTTTATGTGTTTTTTTTTTCCCCTACAAGAAAATAGTAATACATATTTCAGAGGCCTCCAGGACTTTGTTAACAAAGTTTAATCAATATTACCAGGAAAATCACACTGAGAATATTTTGAATGTGAATATACTCACACATTCTCTTTATTCCTTACACAGCTTAAGGCCTCACAAAACAGTGCCCTTTGTATTATCCTTCAAGCATGCCCACTGCACAAAAGGTCTGCATCTGGATGTGAGTGTATCAGAACTGTGAGAACTGGTGGCCAGCAGGAGCACAGGGAGTGGGGGTGGAGTAGACCTCTGTACAGCAGCTGTCCAAAGGACAGAACTGGAAGAGGATGCAAATCCTTTCTCCCAAGCTGTTGGCCTCAATTCAGGCAAGTAATTTGTTTCTGGAGGATTAACCCCATCTCCCCCCAGAACTATCTAATCTCTCCATGTACAGATGTCACCAATACGTCAAGTCATTCTCCTGATGAAATTATTATGTAACAAAGATAACTTAAAGAAATTGGATAAAGAAATAAATATATACATAAGAATTCAACTGGATGATTTCGTGCTTTAAAAATGCTGTTGACAGAAAGAAAAAACTACTCCCTCAAAAATAACTTGATATAAATGTTAAATCAAATATGCATAAACTGTATATACAGGAATGAAGAAATAAAGGCAAAAATAGTCCAAAGCTGGCTGCCAGTGAAAGCTGTGAGGCCAGGCCAAATATCTAATTTTTATAATGTTCTTTTGTTCCTATATCTTTTCCCATACTTCTGTAGTTTTTCCAGTGCCTGACAAGATTTTAATCCTTTAGGTTAGTCAACAAGTACAGTGTTGGGGTCTAGAAAATGATACCCTAAAATGGGTGCTTTGACATGCTGAGAGGTCCTAGAACCTACCTCAGAATCCAGGTGCCTCCCACATTCCATGTCTCCCCTTCAAGTGCAAGGAAAAAAATTCTGCATTTCCCCCTTATCTGCCTGAAGTCCAGCCCACCAAGAAGAAACAATCTCCTCTTGCCCCTTCCCTGAGGCTTCATTAACTGAAGTCACATCTTGGGAAGAGACTAAAGTCTGTCAACGCACCTGGACAGACTTCTAGAGACAGTCTTCCATTTTGGTCTCATAGGTAATCCTTTACAAACACTGTCCACTCTGTGGGCCAAACGGACTTTGTTCCAGGCCTCTGTATGCTCTCCAAACCCAATGAGTACCCCTAAAAATTGTTTATGTTCTTCATTCTCCCTTTCCCTATAGAAAAAGAGGCATATATTTTTCTAAATAATGTTGAGTCCATGAGTAACTCCTGTGACTTTCCTCCATACTGTGATTTTTCCCTCTCATGTTAATAAGTTTGTACGCCTTTTCTCTTAATTAATTTTTGTTAGTTAATTCCAGTGACTTCAGAAGGCAGAGGGGAACTCTGCCTTTGTCCCGATAATAGTCATTTTAAAAGTCATCAAAAGACTAATGTAAAACAGTCCACACTATCTGTTTTCCTCTTGCCTTTGGGGTCAACTGGTATTAGGAAATGTATTTTTTTCATCTGCATATATGTTTCATCATATTCATATGCTGCTCGTGTATTCCTCATTGTAAAAGTGTAACACAATTCAGATTGTCAAAGCAATTAGAAAAGGTTTTGACTGGGACAAGGAGGGAGGTAATTTGGATTTAAAATATCTATGAAGAATATTATATATCTGAGGAGCTTATGAAGTAGAGAGCTTGGAGAAATGCATGCTTCCTATGCCCCTGAAAAGAAGGGGACAGAAATGTGGGCAAGTAGAGTTCGAAGGGCATTCAAGACAAAGGTTCTATAATTCAAAACTTTGTCTAGAGAACAGCCCTGAAAGCAAGAAAGGGAGACAACTTCTTTCCTTACTTCCTCTGAACTTAACCTTCTTAACTTTATCTCTCTCCCTTAATCCAGAATTCAATATATTACTAGTAGTATATATTTATAAATTAGGTTGAGATACAATTATTTACCTTTTTTTTTTTTTTTTTTTGGTGCTGGGGACTGAATGCAGGGCTTCATTACATGCTTGGCAAGCACTTTACCACTGAGCTACATCCCCAGCCCTAAAATACTCTTAATATAAAAATTATTGAAAGGTCAAACATCAAATTGAAAAAACAAACTTAAAGCATAATCTGAATTGATGCCTGACTCCTATATAAAACATAAAGTAAGAGGATAAAGTCTGATGAATTCAGGAATCAGGGTTCTCAAAGCAGAATGAAGTCTTTGACATCTGGAGGTGGATTAATATAACGTGAACTCTTTTTTAAAGTGTAGCTAAAGTATCAATCTGGTTAATTCAAGGTTCTTTACTTCTGTTAGGCAAAAGCAAAGCTGGAGATTTGGCTGCTGTCAGAGTGAGGTCATTCCAGGTCATGCTGCTTTTTGTGGGGAGGAAAGCAGAGGGTTCCGAGTACACTGCTTCTCTCCTAGGAATGTTAGAGAAGGGACCTACAGTTGAACTGATATCACAGGAAAGGAATCACGTGTGACAACTTAATTCAGAATACCTATCTGGGATTAGGATTACTTTAGGGATATAAAATATATTTGCTTCTTAAGTAAATATAAAATTATTTGTGGTTTGCTAATGAACAAAACAACTTTCACAGTATTCTTTTTTTTTCTCTCTTTTTTAAAAAGTATTTATTTTGATTCATTGTAAACAAATGGGGTAAAACATTTCTCTGGATGTACATGAAGTAGAGTCATACCATTTATGTAATCATACAGGTACATAGGGTAATGATGTTTGTCTCAATCTATTATTTTTCCCTTCCCCCCACCTCTCCCATCCCTCTTTCCTCTACACAATTCATCCTTCCTCCATTCTTGCCTCCCTCCCACCCCCCATTATGTATCATCATCTGCTTATCAGAGAGATCATTCGGCCTTTGGTTTTTTGGGATTGGCTTATCTCACTTAGCATGATATTCTTCAACTGCATCCATTTGCCTGCAAATGCCATAATTTTATTATTCTTTATGGCTGAGTAATATTCCATTGTTTAATATATATTATTTTTTGTTATTTTATTTATTTTTGTTTTAGTTATACATGACAGTAGAATGTTCTCTGATACATCATATATAATGGAGTATAATTTCTCATTCTTCTCACAGTATTCTTAGAGGGTTTCAACTAATCAGAATCTAGGTACAGGTAATAACCAAACAAGTCTTCCCACTGAACACCTCTGATACATCTGTGATTTGTCATTTTTATTACTGTGAAGCTTATACAGTGATCGTGATACCATAGCAAATGACTCTATTTATATTCCTAATATTGATAATTTTTTTTTTTTAAAGTGATATCTGGTCGCCACCATCATTTATACTTCCTTGAGAAAATGACAAGGTCAAAGTTGAGCTTCCTTTGTTCTTCCAGCGTGAGTCTTGTTAAACAGGATGGGTGGGGAAAGGACTTGGTTAAATAAATTATCCTAGAAGAGAGAATGGCTTAACACTGGACAAAGTATGGGTGAGGAGCAGACGGAATTTTGCTATGGGAAGGGAGAGGGCCAGGCCCTGGAGAAAGAGCAGGGAAGTGGGCCTGTGTGCTTCTTTCCTCTTCCATCAGCTCAGTCCCCCACTTATCTCTGGTCTTCCCTACTAAGTTCTCCCCCATTCTCTTTCCAGCTCTCTCTTCTCTTCTACCCCAAACTCCAATTCTACAATACCTCCTAGAAATAGAATGAGGCCCAAACTCATTCTGAGGACAATATAAATAATTAATAGAAATTAAAATAAAAAGATGTCTTAGCATCAGTAATAATCTGAGAACTGGGAATTAAAACGTACTTTGAAAAGGTCTTGAACTGGGGTAGAATGAGGTATGCAATCAGGCTGCTTTTTACATACACATTTGCTTAACTCTAAATTTAAATGCAGCACAGCTTGTTCAAGATGTAAATGACTAAACTTTTAAAAAAATTATCCTGATCAACAAAATTACTGGTATTTTGGTATTTAAAAGTAGCACAAATACTGGAATAGCTAAAATTGATATTACAATTGTGTAAGTAAATAAATAGGCAGTGTATATCATAATGAAACCTAAAGTTTTTATGTCTGATATGAAAATAATATCCTCAGATATTACACTTAAGAAAGTTAGTGTTCAACTTTAAGTGTGCATTAAAATATCCCCACCCTCAATCATTGTGTGGTGTTTCTCAAATTTCTAAAAGCCTCCTTGGTTATGCCAATACATACTTACACTAACTTAGAGGATGTCAACATGTTATTACATTGAACTCCCAATGTACTCCACTTAGTCGCAGTAGAACTTTAAGATACCACATGCAAAGCTCTTTGCCTATTAATTTAATCATCTCCGAGGGTTTGTTTTTATTTGATAAGTTCTACAGTAATGGGTGAAAAACACATTTAAACTTTCCTTCCCATACCACTAGGAAGTTATTCAAAGCTAAATATATCAAGTGAGAGTTTAAAAGGTAATAGACAGAGGTGGGCTGGGAACTAGCTATTTCTAAAAGTAAAGCTATTCATCTACCACATGGAATAAAGAATAGGCAGGAGTGAAGCTAAGGCAGAAAAGGGAATTATACGGTCATCAAATTCTTCCTGAGCATGTCCTCAAAACATGGATTCACTATTTTCATTTACATTGATGAGAGCTTATTATACATGCTCGACTTCAAATGGAAAGAGAAGTAGTAACTCAAGATATCTATTCTGAGATCATGAACAAATTAATCTATGTAAGTTACTCTAATATTAAAAATTATGAGCTAAGTGGACTATTTAGATACCTTGGCCAGTATCTTAACTTCAGTTAATTTGCTTTATTTCTCATTTACATATTATGAAAAGCTAAAGTTTATTAACATACCTTGGGTCTAGAAGACTCCTCAAAAATTTGAAAAGCAAAACCTGGTTCTGAAGAGAAAAATAACAAAAAATATACAATTAAGTATTAAAATTAATTTTCCAGATTATGAACTACTCTAGACAACCCCTTTAAAATACACAGATATGCCCATTTTGGTAAGTATCTGTACAGACCTGCCCATTTCATTAAGCCTCTATACAGATCTAAGAAATTCTAAAAACATCTTCGAGAGGCTCTTCATGTCCTCTCAATAGTTCTAATCAATGTCACATATTTCAATTTTGAGTGCAAAAGGAATACAACTTGTTATCTCAAAAAAAGATTCAAACTGAGAAAAACTCCTGAGTTGTTTGTTCCCAGAATGAGGCCCTTGAGTGGAAGGTGTTTGAAATGCTCTGCTGAGAGCAAGTTCTGATAGCAAAGATAGGTTTCAAATTGCCACCTGTATTCCTTGTGCCAACGGCCTACTGGGAGATAGTTTATTTAGGTAGGGTGGGAGTTTGAGGCTCAAATTAACAATCACCACCAAGACAAGTTCACTGTATCCATGATAAAATCAACTACATTAGAGATGGCCATCAAATTGCAATGTGTTTACAATCAATACACCATAAAATCTAGGTTCTGCTTCTGACACTCATTAGCTATATGACTTTGTGTTAGCATTCAGTTTCTTTATGGGGAAGCAGGGAGCAGAGAGACAACAATACCTTCTCTGCCTTCTGCACAGGGTAGTAGTGAGAATTAAATGAGATAAATTATCTTATACTACATAAAAATGATTCTAAGTTCTTGGGAACCTAAATAAAAATTATATATACATAGTTTTTCATCAATTTTTTTTTCCCTGAAATACTCAAACTTCATCTGTAAAAAGCAGGGGACTTCCAAAGTGAAAAGAATTAATGTCACATAGAATACGATTTTAAAAATATATTTCATTCTTTAAGAAGATTGATACACCAAGTGCAGTGTGCATACCTGTAATCTCAGCTACTTGGGAGGCTAAGGCATGAAGATTACAAGTCTGATGCCAGCCTGGACAACTTAGGGAGACCCTGTCTCAAAACAAATTTTTTAAAAAAGGGATGTAGTTCGGTGGTAGAGTGCTTGCTTAGCATGTTCAAGGCCCTGGATTCAATCCCCAGTTCCACAGAAAGTAAAAAAAAAATATTTAAAAACCAAAAAACTGACACATATGTACTTACTAGTCTTTATCAGTCTTTGATTTCCTGTCTTCTCCCTATTGCTTTGCTTTATTTTGTATGACTTTCCTCCTGGTTATAAAGCATTCTGGCTTATTTTTCTTTTTAAGAATTCTGAAAACTATTAGGCAGAGGCACACTGCTTTTCATTAAAGGTAAAGGTACTTTTGTAAGATCTGTGTGGAATTTTCATACAATGAATAAAACTCTACAGTAAAATTTCTTTAAAAGAATACTCAGCAAATGGAGTCCAGTCAAATAGACACTTTTTTCTTATCCATTACACTTTAGTTTTTGCATATTTACTAGGCCTCTCCATCTCTTAATATCCTTATAGACAGACTACAGGAAAAAGAAATCCTGAAACTGATTATCTTACATTTTAAAGAGCAATGATAGTACCATCAAAACAAGTAAGATTTACCAGATTTTTTAAAGGACAGGGAAGCTCTGGGGATTGGGAGTGGTGTGAGTCAAGCATCCGTCCTCCCAACCCTGACAGGGCTGGATATAGTATCCCTCCCTGTACTTTCTCAATTTCCTGGGCAGTGCTCTACCATCGTTCCAGTTAAACTAGGCTTCTATCATGTAGCCATAATGATAGAAGTAATTGTCTTTCAGTTTACTTTCTTCCTTGGAAGCAGTAATTGTATTTATGAAACTTAATGTTTTGGGCCAAACAGAATAAATGTTTATTGAACTAATGAATGTGTCCTTGCCTTGAGTTAAAAATGGGCATAAGGCTGGAAAATCAAGCCTTATATCTGGGAATCATTTTTAAATTCTTTCCTCATATTCAATTGATTTCCAAGTTCTATATATTGTGCTTCATCTGGAATCTGTCCTCTCCACTGCCAGGGACGTTGTCCTGGTCCTCACACATTTTGCCCAGACCTTTGGCCTTCGAAGTGTTCTCTCTCCTCCATTTGTTCTCCTTGCCACTCCATTCTCTACACTGCTAGCCAGAGTTAATTTTTTATAAAATGGATCTAATGATGTCATCCTTTGCTTAAAACACTTCAGTAATTCTCCGACACATAAAAAGTCAAATTTCTTAGTTTTATATATGATATCAGGCCCTAAGCTATATTTTCAGCCTCTATGATTTTAACTTGTCTCTTCCAGCATCTCTCTGGCCCACCATTGCTCCCCACTGCATCATACTTCACAGAGATCTGGCATATTCTGAACACAAGTGCTGCTTCATGACTTTAAGTCTTCACATGCCCAGATTCCTTTATCTAGAAAAGCCCTTCCCAATTCTGTTATTGATCATTCAAGGTCCAATTCAGATAGTTCCAGAAATCCTTGTCTGACTTTCTCACAGTCCATCACTCTCTCCTCTAATGTAGCTCTTATAACATTGCATTATAGTTACATAAACTTCTCTGTTCCATATAGGAAAAATTAAAGGAAAAGTTGTCTTCTTATTCATGTCCTCATGTACACTGAGGTACACAGTGGGGCCACAATATGTATTTAATTTAAATGAATGACTTACATATCTTTGTCTCCCATGCCAACTGCCTCCCACTCACTCACTGTTCTGATTTCCACCTTGTAGTTATTCCCTACCACTACTTCCCTTTGAAGAGTCTGTGTTATGCTTTATGTCCCTGTCATGCCTATTCTTTACTTCTATCATGTAGCCATAATGATAGTGAGTAAGTAAAATGAACCTAAAAAAAAAAAAAAAAAAAAAAAAAGTAAGATCATGGTCCTAAAGCAAAATAAAATGGAGGGAAGAGGGGACCTTCTATGAGTTATGATTTCTAGAATAAGTAGAGGTTACAGTTCCAAGATGTTTCTTTGTTATACCCAAACTCCCTCATTCCCAGATTCAGAGATGATCACACAACTACTCCCAAACACATGCACACACACACAACATAGAGATTATTAAGTAACAACTGTAAACTTAAGAAATCACAACAATCAGAAGTCCTTAAGTAGAAATTCAATTGTCTTTCCACGGTTATCTTTTTGCCCAATATATATGTGCAGTATTTACCTGAAGTTTTTTCAAGACTATTTCAATCTGTCCAGAAAAGTGGGTAGCAACCAGCTCTGCAGCTTTACAGGGCTTCAGGGACACAAGTTCCTGGAGTTAAAGGAAAAGGAAAAGCCATTTTTAGTGGTACATTTAAATAGAGTATCCACAGATGTGAGGCATGATTACCTACCTCAATATTGTCAAAAGCTTCACATTGCAGAAGATCTACAAGCAATTAACAGATACATGAAAAAATGTTCAACATCTCTAGTAATAAGAGAAATGCAAATCAAAACTACCCTAAGATTCCATCTCACCCCAATTAGAATGGCAATTATCAAGAATATAAGCAACAATAGGTGTTGGTGAGGATGTGGGGAAGAAGGTACACTCACACATTGCTGGTGGGGTTGCAAATTAGTGCAGCCACTCTGGAAAGCAGTGTGGAGATTCCTTAGAAAACTTGGAATGGAATCACCATTTGACCCAGCTATCCCACTCCTCGGCCTATACCCAAAGGACTTAAAATCAGCATACTACAGTGATGCAGCCACATCAATGTTCATAGCTGCTCAATTCACAATAGCCAGACTGTGGAACCAACCTAGATGTCCTTCAGTTGATGAATGGATAAAGAAACTGTGGTATATATACACAATGGAATATTACTCAGCCATAAAGAATAGTAAAATTATGGCATTTGCAGGTAAATGGATGCAGTTGGAGAATATCATGCTAAGTGAGATAAGTCAATCCCAAAAAACCAAAGGTCAAATGATCTCCCTGATAAACGGATGATGATACATAACAGGGGGTGGGAGGGCAGCAAGGAGAATTGTATAGAGGAGAAAGAGGGGTGGGGGAAAGGAAAAATAACAGAATGAGACAAACATCATTATCCTATGTACACGTATGATTACACAAATGATGTGACTCTATGTACAACCAGAGAAACAACAGTTGTACCCCATTTGTGTACAATGAAGCAAAATAAATAAATTATAAAAAAAAAAACAAAACTTCACATTGCTTTTCAGGAGACCCTGATTCAGGGCTACAATTTAAAGGGCACATTGCAAATGAGGAAAATTAGAAATGTGCCTTATAATTTATAATTCAGAGTTCAGTTTAACAAAAGGTAATTAAAGTCCTTAGAAAATGAAAACAATATGATACTCTGGATTCTGGCTCTGATATCTACAGAATGAACAGAAAGAACAAAAGCTTCCCTGTCAATGAATTTCACCCTTGAGCCTAAAGCAATAAAGAAATGAGAAAGAGTATAGTTGCAAATTCTTGCCTAAGCATTCGAAAACTTTATCTCTGGTGACTTGTGGATTTAGAAACTGGAACTGTCTTCAGAAATCAACTATAGTCTTAAGGAGACTAACAGGTCAACCACAGTTAATAAGGCCTATTTCTGTCAAATCTAAAATTTACAATCTGCCCTTTCCCTGAACTTTCTTAACAATACTGGCTACTCTTTTCTTTTTAAATTCTTGAGATTCTCCTGCCTCAGCCTCCTGAGTCACTGGGATTACAGGTGTGTCACCACACCCAGCTCTTTTTAAACTCTATCCTTGGATTCTATCACCTACCTGCCTTCCAGCTGTTCCTTCTCTGTCTGAAAAAAAAAAAAAAAAAAAAAAAAAAAAAAAACAAAACAGAACAGAACAACAACAAAAAAACCCAAAAGAAAGAAATTGAATGAGTATCAAATGTGTAGTCAAGAGTCATGTCATGTGGAAAATGCAAGGCCCAAATGGCCTCACCATTTAGTTCTAGTGACCATTTAGGGAAGAAAAACACCAGCATTAATTACCCTCTTATAGAGAGAGAAAAAAGAAAACTAGAAAACTTCTTCAGGTTATTGTGTAAGGTAGCAACATTTTGACAACTAAATATAATGGGACAATATTTAAAAAAAAAAAAAAAAAGAAAAGAAAGAAAGAAAATGGCAGATCAACCTTAATCCTGAAAAATCCTGACAAAAATCCTGACTGAAAAAGAAACCCAACAATAAACATGTAAGAATAATATATTAGATTTAAACTGCTTTTACCTGTGGAATTCAGGGTTGGTTTAATATTAACAAAATGTGCCAACAAAACAAAAACATAACAAAACAAACGAGTTAAAAAACCCACCAGAATGCTAGAAAAGGTGAAAAATTTCAAAATCCATTTTTAAGAAAACTCATAGGATGTTAAGGAACCTTCTACAAAAAAGTTTTATAGTAAACATTAGACTTTATTTCATATGAAATTTTACAAATACTATTAATAGTAATATTAAAAAAAACACAAAGTTGTAGTTGGGCACAATAGCACATGCCTATAATCCCAGTTGTTCATGAGGCTAAGGCAGGAGGATCACAAGCTAAAGATCAGCTTGGCAACCTAACAAGACTCTGCCTCAAAACTAAAAATAAATAAATAAACAAATAAATAAAAATGGCTGGGTACAGCGCCCCTGTGTCCAATCCCCAGTACTCCCCCAAAAGAAGCTGTAACAATAAATCTATCAAAGGATGGAAATTTCCAGAGAAAAATCATAAAAATCTACAGAAAGATATTGAATAAAATACAATCATAGATCAGAAGACTTAATTTATAAAGAGCATCAATTATCTTCACAATGCTGGGCAGATTCAATGCAAGGCCAGTCAGAAACACAAATTTAATTTTTTCTTCTTCTTTTTTTTTTTGTGAAACTCTATAAGCTGATTCTAAAATGTACCTGAAAGTATTCAAAGTTTATACTACCAAGAACTTGTTAAACATATAAAGATATACTATATAGCACGATATTTAAAATAGTATGGTAATGATGCAGAGACAAAGAGGCCAATGAAACAGAAAGACCAGAAAACAATCCAACTATAGAGATTCTTGATATACTTATGACCATGGTAGCAATGCAGAGCCAAGGGGAAGGGCAACCTTTTAAAATAACTGATGCTGGGCACACAGGATGTTTCTGTTTTTTAAAAAATAATTGGACACCCCCCAAAATTAACTGGATCCATTTCATATCATATGAAAATTGCTTTCAGTTGGACCTCAGATTTAAAAATTAAAAAAAAAAAAAAAAAAAAAAAAAAAAACACGAGTTAGGGGTGTAGCTCAGTGATAGAGCACTTCTTAGCCTTAAGTTTCATTCCCAGCACCACAATAAAACAACAACAAAAACAAAAGAAAAGTTTTAGGTGATAATAAAGGAAGACACCTTCTTAAGTACAGGGGAATAATTGATTATACTATTAAAAAATCACTTTTTTTGAAAAGAAAAAAGGTTGAGGGAAAAGGTCACTGAATGGAAGAAGATATTTGCAATACATCTTTGAAAAAAGACTAACATCTATGATACATACAGAAATCCTACCAATCAATAAGTATAAGTCATTCAACTAAAAAAAAAAAAAAATGGGCAAAAGACTTCAAAAGGCACATCAAGAAAGAGGAAATTTAAATAGCCACTAAACAGGAAAAGGCTGTCAACAGTAATTAAGAAAATATAAACTTAAAATACATTGAGATACCATTACACATGCACCAGACTGGCAAAGTTTTGAAGTCTGGCAAAGATATAGTCAATTGGAACTCTCATACAATGCGGCATCCAGTAATATTTAAGGTATTAATTTCAATTAACTAGCAATTATATACCCTAGCAGAGATTATCAGTAAACATACACCAAAATCACTTGGAGGGCTCCTTAAAACACAGATTGCTGGATCCCACCCCCAGAGTTTCTGATTCAGGAACTCTGAAGTCTATCAAGTTCTCAGTTGATGCTGTAATGCTGGTCTGGGAACCAGACAGAACCATTGCCCTAGAGAAATGCATGTAGCTGTACTCAAGATGCAAGATAGTGAAGAATAACTGTGCACTGATTATTTTTAGTAGTCAAAAACCAGAAAAAAGCAAAAGGTCTATCAACAATAAAATGAATAAACTGTGAAGAATTTATAAAAGGCAATAATGGTGAAATAAACAAGAACTGCAGCTACATACAACAATGATCTAAACTTCTCAAACAAAATATAAAGCAAAATAAAACAGAAAATACAGAGTGTAATTTCATTTAAGTAAAGTTCAAAAACATGTAAGACAAAAATATACTTAGGGATGCATGTAGAAGGAGTAATGGTATAGAGAAAGGCAGGAAATATCACCAAAACTGGGTTAATGGGTATAGTGGTGGGAGCCACGAGGCAGGAATTTGTGATCAGGAAAGAATACAAGGGAAGAGCCTAGATACTAGATATATTCTATTTCTTGATTTGGACCTAGAATGTTTGCTTTTTAATTTTTATTAAACTACTTATTAATTCAGAAAAACGAAAAGTATTTTTAAAAATCTAATGAAATATATTTTGTCCATATTGGTAAAACCATCTAAACCAGAGATTCTTTACCAGGAGTCCACAAACCCAATCTGTGAATGGCTTAAAAATCACTAAAACATTAATACAGTAAACTCCTAAAGGGTCCTGTAGAATGCTGAAACTGTAAATAAAATCACGTATCTATGCACATATGTAATATTAAGAGGCACAGGTCAAAATCTTTCAATAGATTCTCAAAAAACATCCAGAATCCCCAAAATGCTAAGAACCACTAAGGTAACACTGTATATTGTCAAAAAACTTGAATATGATGACTTCTCCTTATGTGTTTTTGTTGATGTATTTACATTACTGAAGACAATAAAAATCTTTCAACAAAAACTCCATATACTTGAAATTGTGGCCTTAAGAGATATTTAAAGGTTCAAAGGTGAAAAGATAGGCATATGTGAGAAAGAATAGTCAGCAGAAATAATTGTTGTGTAGCAAAAATACTCCTTGCTTCTCCAAAGTGAGCTTCTGCTGAGTTATTTATTTGCTCACTAACTCATGAGGTTTCACTTTATGCAGAGAGATACAGCTTCATTTCTGGATGTCTGGAGTCCATTTTTTCAAACCACTGCATAATGCAGATAGAACAAAATGAAGGATGAGCCCTAATATGACTGTGGAGACCTGAAGAGGATGACAAAAAATACGAAATGTAAAAAGGAGAAAAATATAAAACTCAAGATAAATTCATCTTGTTGTTAGCAGGAAGATAACCTTAAATAATATTCAAAAATACATATCAGTCCTACAGTTAAAGAGTGTGGCAATCATAGGAGACAACACACCTCAGAACTGACTGTCCCAGCTTTTACACCAGATGTTTCGCTTTAGATGTTCACACGTCATCTTCCTAAATCTGAACGAGATTTTTGATCCTCAAGTAAATCAATGCAATATGATATCTGCCATTGCTTAGATGGCACAAAGTTAACTGGGAAGATATCCATTCAAATGGAGAAGTTTCAAAAGTTCTGTTGAATCAATACCTCAATATGGTCCATTGCTTTCTTCCACACAGACTGCTTCTCCTCTGCACTGTGGCCAGGAATGGATAAAATGTTGTGAATGTAATTAAAGACTTCTTCCTGAAAAACACAAGATGATATAATTTATTCATTAACTCAGGCAATATTTTGTCACTATCTGCTATCTCTATCAGTCTTAGTAAATATTTATTATTTGGAGATGAAAAACCATTTAGATATAGATATTTAACTGATGAAAAACTGACACTGAAGAGGAAGAGTAATTAAAGTCTAGGATAGAATCTTGGAACTCACAAATCTGTTCCCATTAATTTCGGTCTCAATTTATTAACTTTCAATAACCTACTTGGAGAATACAATATTTTTGCTTTTGGTGGTCCCTGTTTATATCCTCAATTTCACCTCAAATCACTCTTGCTCTTGTCTAGTATGCTCTACCTATACTGATTTTCATTTCATCGATATGATCTCTATTCAGTTCCCTAAACATGACAATTTCCCCCTCATCTCAGGACCTTTCCATATATTGTTCCCTATTGTGGTACACTCTTCCTTTGGCTCTTTGCTTCACTGGCTTCTCAAATTCCCAAACTCAGTTTTTATGTCACTTTTTCTGAGACTCCTTCTCTGGCTTCTTTCTGTAAGTCAGTTCCCCATTATCCTCCAAAGTGGTACCCAGTTTCTCTTCCCAAGCACTTATCACAATTTACAATTTTATATTTGGTTTTGTTTGTTATCATTCTCTATCACTGAATTTTAAATTCCAAAATTGCAGGAACTATCTTTTAATTATCAACATGGACTTGGCTTATTGCAGAAACTTAGTAAAAAATGGTGAATAAATGAAGAAAACCTTGGATCAGCAAACACATGTCCAAGTATTTATAATGCATAGTTATTTCCACCTGATAAGGGCAGGAGGACTAAGGAAAAAAGAGCAAACAAGTCTCTTAACCTACCTCTCTCAGTGGGTCACGCAAGTAGCAATCAATAATTTTGTCATACTGGTGTTCTCGTTCATACATAAATTCACAAATTTGATAGCTAGAACGTAAAAGGAAAATCAGAGTACCAAATGGGCAGGAGGTTATTAGCTTATTGCTAGGAGAAGTTTACTCAGGCATACAGATTAACATTTTTAAAAAACTAATGTGGTGCTGGGGTTATGGCACAGTGGTAGAGTGCTTGCCTGGCATGTGTGAGGCACTGGATTCAATTCTCAGCACTACATATAAATAAATGAATAAAAATAAAGATCTATCAACATCTAAAAAATATTTTTAAAAAATAATAATATGATTTCTATTGTTAAATAAAGTGATACTTCTAAACGAGGCTTAAAGAGTTTTTGGTATCACAGCATTTCAGCTATTATATTTTCAGATTAGGAATGCTCAACAGGTAAGGCATATGCAAATATTTAAAACTGTGAAATCTAAATACTTCCTGTTCTAAGTATTTCAGAGAAGGGATACTCAATTTTCATTAACTATCTTAGGGAGATGAATATATGCTATTTCCCTAATCATAAGTTTAAGATGATGCTGAATGCTATGTTTATAAGCAATTTCAAAGCTGGGTACAAAGAATGTTAAGAAGACAATGTGTCACATAAGAAATAATCAAAAGGTTAGCTATCAATAAATAATTTGCAAAAATTTTATGTGAGGTCTCTGTTGAGAGTATATCAAAACATTCAATAAACTAGATAAAGTGTTAGCATATGCATCTTATATGCTATGTTAAATTATGCACTATTTTTATTATATATAATTGTCAGAAAAAATTATAAAACACCATGGAAATATTAAGTTTTAAAATCTAAAATAATACAACAATGTAAGGCTGCAATTTTGCTTTCATATTAAAACAAATGTACAAATATTTCAAATTTATCTCAGAGATTTCCTGCAAAATTTACCAATTTCTAGAATTCAACTGAAGGCCAAAATGTTCACACTCAGGTTTCTGGTGGTGTTATTTGCACAACCTTTCTTAAGTAAAAAAGCAGCAGTGCATCAATAAACTTGGCTTCAATTTAGAGAAATACAACTTAATGGTTGTATGGAAAACTAATATATAGCTTCAAAACAACTTACAATTCAGCTTTTTCTGCCATACGGATGAGCCGACTCTCTTCAAATTGAACTATGCCTCCAGCCTGCAGCAATTCTAAAAGGACCTGAACATTTAAAAATAAATGAGTAAAAAAAATTTTGGAATTTATTTTTATTTACTAGCTTTATAAGGATCCATACAACCATGCAGACCAAAACATTTTTTTTTCTTTTATATTCTTGTTATTTTGGCTCACTTTCACACAAGCAGGGGTATAGAATGCAATTAAAATGTTGACCATATTGTATTTAAAAGTCTTATCATAGATAAATAGCTCCGCTTTTCAAACATCAAAAGAATGCCACAGTATGTGCAAATAAAGCCTTGTTAGCGACTGATCTGACCCCCCAAAGCTAATAATGTCTATATATATCTTTTTAAGAATTAAGCTTTTGCTTGGCACTTTTACTTCTTATGGTTCTTTAAAATCTGTTGTCCACAAATAGTATCAATGTTTACATGCTAATTTTAAAAAACAAAACATTGGTGTTTTTCATAACAACACTATTCAAAATTCCCTAAAGGTAGAAATGATCTAAACGTCCATCAAAGGTGAATGGATAAACAAAATGTGGTATATACATACAATGAGATATTTTTCAGCTTTAAAAAGAAAAAAAAGAAAATTCTGACATATGCTGCAACACAGATGAACTTAAAGATATTTTAGTAAGTGAAATAAATGAAACACAAAAGGACAAATACTGTATGACTGCACTTATGTGAGGTACCCAGAGTTAGACAGTAGAATGGGGGCTGTCAGCGGATGGGGGATAAGGGACAGGGAGTGCCCATTTAATGTAAACAGTGGTTTAGTTTGGGAAGATGAAAAAGTTCCAGAGATGGATAGTGACAATGATTGTACAACAATGTGAATATACCTAATATCACTGGACTGTACACTTAAAATGGAACTTTTTGTTATGTATATTTTACAAAAATTAAAAAAAAAAAACAAAAAAACGGAGGCATTACACAGTCATTAGAGTGGTATAAGAAAGCTCTCTCTGGCATCTAATTCAGGATCCAGAGTAACATGACCCTTCTCAGAACTTTCAAAAATCATCTAACAAAGTATTTTTTCTAAAAACAAATTTTTATTATTTTCCAAGTTACATAAAAACTATCCAAATTGTACATTTTAGAAACCAAATATAGTCCATTTGGAGCACATACTGTACTGTTATGCACAATAAATATGGAGTGAACTGCATGTGCTGTGTCAATTTGGAATACAATAATAAAAACGTCATTGCAGGAGCTCATCTTAGCGATACACTAAAACTGCTAAATTTTCAAGAATTTTGTAAGCTAATTATTAAAAACAGCTGCTATTAAAATCAATTTATATTAACTTACAATTAAATAAATTAAACACAAAGATAACAGATATTCAAAAGTCACTCCTTCCCAAATGTTTATTTATATTATATACACTTGAGGTTATTTACATCTACTATAACTATATCTGAATAGTAGAAATACTATATATAGATGTGCTACTGTGCATCTTTTCAACTCTATGTTCAGTGACAACTTCAGTAAATTAATTCAGTCACAGAGATAGTACTTAAACCATGGAAACTGGCAAGTGCTATAAATCAGCAAAATGGTACTAAAATGTTATTTTATTTTCCTGGTATTGGGGGTTGAACCCAAGGGCACTTTATCACTGAACTACTCCCCCAACCCTTTTTAAATTTTTTCATTTTGAGATAGTGTCTTGCCAAGTTGTCTGAGCTGGTCGTGAACTTGCAATTCTCATGCCTCAGTCTCCACAGATGCTAGGATTACAGATGTACACCACCTTACCTGGCTAAATGTTACATTTTAAAAGGGGTTGGGGAGGGAGGGAGGGAGGGAGGGAGGGAGGGAGGGAGGGAGGGAAGGAAGGAAGGAAGGAAGGAAGGAAGGAAGGAAAGAAATATGACCCACAAAAACTAAAATATTTACTCTTTGGCTATATTTACAGAGAAAGTTTATCAATCCCTGGTTAAGAAAGTGATAAAAATATTAATAAGGCAATTAAACTTAAGGTGTACAGGTCTATAAGCAATGCATTGTGAAAAAAAAATTGAGGCATTATTTATCCAGTATTCACAAAGTTTTCTATTTCAGCAAGCACTTCATTGATGAATGAGTGAAACTCTGACATGCTTTCAGACTTTCATCTTGGACATTTACA
The DNA here is from genome assembly GCF_902686455.1 of Sciurus vulgaris. NCBI lineage: Eukaryota > Metazoa > Chordata > Mammalia > Rodentia > Sciuridae > Sciurus > Sciurus vulgaris. The sequence continues at coordinate 88,431,969 of NC_136470.1, forward strand.
TAAGCGAAAATATCAACCAATATTCATGTCAGAAGTATACTTGGAGAATCAGCTGTTAAGCACTTATCAGCATACTACTGAAATACACTAATACTGCATAAACAAAATTTGATATAATAAGGAAAAGAGTGTTGGGTTAAAAAGGAAGAGGTTCTGTTCTAATCTTAAATGTGACCCTGAACAACTTACTTCATCAGTTTTTTACACTTCTAAAATGAGGTAAGGGGGAAAACTAGATAATCTCAAGGGGACAACCAGTAAAAATACAATTTATATATACATATATATGTTTTATATTTATATAAAGTTTATATAAATATAAATTTATATTTATATATACACACACACACATACACACACACACATATATATATATACACACAAACACACACACACACACATATATAAAATGTACTATGAACTACGATTACATTCCAAGGTTTGGCCTCAATATTTAGATTTGGCTTTTCTTTCTGTTTAATTTAGTTGTTTATATTAAACGTTTTTGTAATTTTATTTAGATAATATCATGCATACTATGATCTATACTTACTGCCAATAGAGAAAACAGGGACAAAAGTCAGAGGACCCTCATTATTAGTAGTATTCAATATAATTTATGAGGTAAATACCTTAGCAGCTATTCTCTTTCTTAAGAGAATCTGCCATAGTCACTGGGACACAGCTATACAAAGGAATTACCACCTTTGTTCTATGTTCTTCATCTGAGTCTCTACTTCTGAGCTGTGCACTACAACCATAACAAGTCAGCACAATTCTCAAAGTTCTTAACTTTTTACTTTAGTTACCTGACAAAGTCTGGCAAGCAATTTTAAGTAGGCTGAGTCTCTTAGTGCTCAGCTTTACAATGTATAAGCTTTCAAAGAATTTTACTCCTACAAAGGACCCTCAACAAAGTGGCATGAACAGAAGGAAAAGGTAATCACTTATTATCTCAAAGAGACTAATGGAGGAGTAGACAGATTCTAGTTTGCAAAATGGTCATCCCTAACGCATGGGACATAAGAAACTCCCAAAATTGAGTGTGCCAACACTAAGAATCCTGTGGCCTTTCTGCTTTAGGGTCAGAGCAACCAGCAGTGTTACCAGACTGATGACACTGGTGGAATGCAGGGTACAGCAGGTACAAACTATTGTTACATAAAGGCAAAGATGAAGTATTCTGTTTGGAGTCATGCTGGATGAAGACAGGTCCCTGTCTAGGTATTTAGTCTGACGTAAGTTCTTTACTCATGTACCTCAAACAACTATTCACACTATTTTCTGGTTGCCACTATCTTTTTTTTTTTTTTTTTTACTTTTTTTTTATTGTAAACAAATGGGATACATGTTGTTTCTCTGTTTGTACATGGCATAAAGGCATACCATTTGTGTAATCATAAATTTACATAGAGTAATGTCGTTTGATTCATTCTGTTATTTTTTCCCTTCCCCAACCCCTCCCACCCCTCTTTTCCCTCTATACAGTCCTTTCTTCCTCCATTCTTGCCCCCCTCCCTAACCCTAACTCTAACCCTAACACTAACCCTTCCCTCCCCCCATTATGTGTCATCATCCACTTATTAGCGATATCATTCGTCCTTTGGCTTTTTGAGATTGGCTTATCTCACTTAGCTTGATATCCTCCAATTTCATCCATTTGCCTGCAAATGCCATAATTTTATCATTCTTTATGGCTGAGTAATATTCCATTGTATATATATATACCACAGTTTCTTTATCCATTCATCAACTGAAGGACATCTAGGCTGGTTCCACAGTCTGGCTATTGTGAATTGAGCAGCTATGAACACTGATGTGTGGTTGCCACTATCTTTAGCTTAGAGTTACAGTTTGGAATGAGTCCTTTCCCACTTTTGTCTAGAGAGGCCTAGCACAGAAGAGTTCTTTCTGACTTACTCTGACTTCTTTCCCATCCCTTAGCAAAATAAATTCTAGGAGTTCAAACCTGCTGTCTTTCAGAGTGTCGGGAGTCATCATCAGGACTACAGAGGAATTCAAGCACCTGGCCAAAGAAAAGATAACCTTTATTGTATATCAGCACTCATACCATAACACTGTCATAATAGAAACAACAAAAACTGTCTTTTCAATATCACCAATTCATTCACAACTTGGCCATAACAAATAGCACGGTATATAGAACCTTCCCAATTGGCTTCCCAGTATGTGAAACATCAGGCTCAAGCATGCAAACCATTTCATATGTGCCAAATGAACATATCTGTTTATTGTTCAGAAATATAGCTAGAAGGTAGTGTCATCTGTATACCTGAAGTTCCTGGATACCATGAATGGAGCAAGCATGGACCTTATACTGGATACTTGGATTTGAATCCTAACTTTATCAATACATGATAATAGCATTATTATTAATAATACTAAGTATGACTGTGGGTGAGTTACTTAACCTTTCCAGGCTTCATCAGTAAATTTAGGGTAACTGTATCTACTTCAGAGTTGTTGGGAAGACTGAGTTACATGTACATTAAAAGCTTTTGAACAATGCCTGGTACTAATGGAAATGCTCAGTAAATGCTAGTCATCATGGGCTAGTTTCTCCAAACAAAAAGTGTTTTCTTGGTCACCTGTGGACAAGTAGGAGAAAGTTAAGTGAGATTAGAAGATACCCTCAGTAAGTAAATTCAGCTTTTTTGGTACCAGGTATTGAACCACTGAGCTACCCCCAGTCCCTTTTTTTTTTCATTTTGAGTTGGAGTCTTGCTAATTTGCTTAGGGCCTCATTAAGTTGCTGAGGATGGTTCTGATGTTGCGATCTTCCTGCCTCAGCCCCCTGAGTTGCTGGGGTACAGGAGTGTGGCACTATGCCCAGCTTGATGGGGTGATTCTTAAATCAGAAAATTCTTAAGCCAACATTTCTAGGTAATTTAGAGCAAGAAAATAATGAGAAAACAAAATCTCTAAAAACCACACTCCCATAATACCAAGTGTTTAGGCAAAGTCTCATTACCCAAAACACATCATTAAGACAGACAGATAGACACACACACACACACACACACAATTTAGATCCAAAACATTAAAAAATTTCTCCTTGATTAGACACTTATCCAAGTCTGTCATGTTAAGAAACAGGGCAATCCAGTATACTTTTCTATGAACAGTAAACAGAGAAAAAATTCTGGTCCTCACTGTTAAGACACTTACCTGATCAAAGAGGGTTCTGTTCACAAACAAGGTATTGTCAGGTTTTGCAAGCTGCCGAGCAAGGAATGTAAAGAGACACCCTACTTGTGAGGGAGTAAAATCTGAATTCTCCACCATAACCTGGTGAGCCAAAGAGATAATTTATTCAATATATGGAAAAAAAATATATACAATTAGAAGGTGGGAGTCTCATTATTGAAGACTCATAAAAAGATTCTTTAATTGACTGTGCAAAAATTAGTTCAATACCATTCAGAGAAGGAGCATAACTACTTGCATAGTCTGAAAGGAAAACATTTTAGTGATTTTGAGCATATGTCTAGCACAACTTGAGAGAGAACTGAATTGTTAGAGGGGATATAATAGTTCAAAGAAACATTAATCATATTTCCTTCTGGAATTCTTAAGAGAATTCTACTAAAATTAAATCTAAATAACCCTACTAAAAATCTGTCTATCAACAAGGGATGAAGAGAGCTGCTTTGGGATTTAAAATGAGATAATCTGCCAGTGAAGGCACCCCAGGAAAGAATTCACCTACGGCAAGCCTGCCTCATCACGAGGTTGTTCTTGAGCTGGTGGTTTGTACAACCAGTATTTTACAACCACACACGATAACTAAATCCCAGTTGGTACTTTGCTTTAACTCAGCCTTCATCTCCTGAGTTCCCAGGGGCTGTGGCAGGAGCTTTTAAGGAAATTATGAACTAGAAAAGAAGGCGAGATGGGTAAACACATATTAAATAAAAAACATTATACAATTATACTATTATAAGGGCACGAATAATTTTACAGTGCCTGTGAGGCTCCATTAGGATGTGGCAGCACACCTGAGTAGGGAGAAAAGATCAGACTAAGGAGATTCGGTCTTAAATGTCACCCTAAGGAATCTGAATTTATTCTATAGAAAATTATAGAGAGGCATGTGTTGAGATTAGAGAGGAAAAGGAAAAAAAGGTAGGGGGCAATCTCACAAAAATCAAAGGGAGATCAATAGAGTAGAGGAAAGGACCAGGACACAAGAAAAGAGAAATACTGGGGAAAGCTATGGCCAAATTATATTGTTCTACTGTGTGCATATATAAAGATGCAACAACAATCCCACCTTTATATACAACTACCATACACCAATAGAAATGTATGGAACATGTACAACCATAAGAATGGGATCCTAATTAGAATAAGTTATACTCCATGTATGTATATTGTCATGTATATCTAGAAAAAACAAATAAAAAATATTTTTTAAAAATATGGAAAAAAAAAGAAAACTGAAGAGCTACTAAAGGTATTTAGCCAGGAGAGTGGATCATGATTAGTACTGTGTTTAGGAAAAATATCCTGTTGGCCATGTCTAGGGTAAATATCAGGAGGAAGAAAGAAGGCAAGGACACCAACATGCAAGTGACTACAAGGGTCCCACAGAGAGAAAAGGGGATCTGAACTGGGGCAATGGTGCCAAAAAAGGAACAAGGAACAGGTACAAAAGATACTGCAGAGAGAGGAGACAGGACAAGCATTCCTGTGTGTGTCATTAAAGGAACAATAAAAAAGGACAGATTTGAGCATTACTGACCAAAGGCATATGATGCCATTAATAAAGAGAGAATGTAGAAATCTGTGAGGGAAGATCTGTACTGTTTGGGGTTAGCTGAATTCATGGGGGCAACTCTATCACAGATTAGGGTATAGTACCCTGGCACATCTGTTAATAAATTCCACATTCTCTCTGTCCATCCTCCATTCGAAGATGAAGTATAAGATTTCTCTTATTATATAGCATTCCCAGGGCCTCGCTTCTGACCTGACTTTTCTTACTTAGATGGCAGCATTTCTGTCACTTTTACCCATCAATAGGTCTCAGTCCAATAATCACCACTTCTTTAACCATATAACCATTATCAGAGTACAAGCTCAATTCATAAAATCCCTCTCTGTCCATGTCCATATGCACACATTACCACCTTCCAGTTCAGAGTATTCAAAGAGCTTTCCACAGCTTTAAAGCCCTCAGTCATTATCCCTTCTCAGTGTGCAGGTCCCTTTTCTAGGACTCCACTCTTGGGGCCCAGCTGCTGTTTTTCTCTGCCATTAGCCCTTCGCTTTATAAGAGTAAGCCCCTAAATTGTCTGACCCTACAAATACCTTTTAAGAGAACAGTTTCAACTTACAGCCAATTTCCTTGCCACTTCAGTAAGTCTCTATTGGTTATCATCTTACAAATTCTCCATTTTCTTCCTTTGAGATAGTTCAAAGACTGTACTAAGAAAATTTCCTGAGAAATCTTATGAGAGTCCTGAATTAACCATTTTTCCCCTCTGTGTCTGCAGCCATTACACTAAGGAGGCCCATTTGCCTGTTCTCCTACTCTCATCACTCCCTCCAAAATATGTTTTAACAAGTTTGTATGATTCTATCACCAGAATAAGAAAAATAACCTCCAAACTTCACTCTTCATTAACCTGAGGCAAATATTATCAAGGCAATATATAAGAGTAGTAATTCACTAACGGTCAGAGTTAAGTACTTTTTGGAGGTTTATTCCATTCATTTGGATCACTCTTCCAACTTAGTATAGTTTTAATTCAAGTTTCAATTTAACCAACTTATAAACAGTTCTTGAACATCTAGTATGTTTCAGGCAATGTGTTGGACATGTTCTGGTATGCTACAATGATGCCCCCCCAAATTAATTAACATAATAATAATCCTCTGTTTCTACCTTTAGGAAGCTCAAGTTCACATAGGAAAATATGTAAAACATTATGATAAAATGTGCTAAGTGTAGCATAAACTGTTGTGTGAACATAAAGGAACAACTGATCAACCTAGACGTGTGAGAGGGTTCAAAAAGAATTTATCATAGATGATACCTGAATTACATCTTGGAAAATGGTTAGGAATTGGACAGTCAGAGAAAGGGAAAGAAAAGGCATGACAGGCTGAAAAAAAAATCTCATGTGAAGAATATAAACCATGAGAATAACACAGCAAGCTTAATGAATTTAATATGGGTGAGGAGTACATAGTATAGGGTGGAGGGGCATGAGGAAGTGGGTAGGAGATAAGTGGGAGACAGGGACCAGAAAATACAGAGGACCTTGGATGTCAGGGGTATGGTATGAAATTACTACTTATGCTCTGCTATTGTTTAGATATGGTGTGTTCCCTCAAAGGTTCATGTACTGGAAGCTTGTTTCCCAGTGTGGCACTGTAGAAGTGGTGGAATTTTTAAGAGGTGGGACTTAGTGGGGAGATATTAGGTCACTGTTATTACTCTCAAAAGGGATTAAAGAGCTAGTTCCCTTAAGAATGGGTTGTTATAAAAAGAGTGAGCCTGACCCCAAATCACTGACTTCCTGACTTCTGTGTGATTGTTCCCTCTTCTGTGCTCTCCCTCTATGCCATCTACCATGCTGTGACACAGCCAAGGGGGCCCTCACCAGAGATGAAACAAATGGGGTCACCCAATTTTGAACTTTCAGTTTCCAAAACTGTGAGTTAAATCTCTCTTCTTTATAAAGTACCCAGTCTGTTATTTTCTCATGAAATGAAAATATGGTTCAACATTTATTCTTCTTCCTAACTTAGAAACAGAACTCCTAATTTTTAGGGGTTTCAGTTCAATCACCACTTCTTCAATGGTGTAACCATTATCAGAGTAAAAGCACAGGAGGAGTATGAACAAAGAACACAAGACTATATTTCTCAGTCTCTCCAGCTTAGGGCCATCTATACTAATTCTGGGTAATATGGTGCAAGCAGAATTATAGTATATAACCTCTCAGAAGCTTCTTTTTTTTTATTTGTTCTAATTAGTTATACTGACAGTAGGATGCACTGTGACACACTGTACATAAATGGAGTATAACTTCTCATTCTTCTGGTTGTACATGATGGAGAGTTACACAGGTCACGGGATTACATGTGCACATAGGGTAATAATGTCTGGTTCATTCTATTATCCTTCCTACCCCTTTAACTCCCTCTCTTCCCTCTACTTCCCTCTGTCTAATCCAAAGTCTATTCCCCTCTACAAATTGTGAATCAGCATCCACACATCAGAGAAAACATTCAGTCTTTGTTTCAGATCTTCCTTAATGAGAGGACACATTTCCTTCTGAATTTATTTATGTATCCAGGCTGGCTAGAATGTGGAGGTGATGGCTGGAGCCTGAGCAGCCATCTTGAACCACAAGACAGAAATCAGGTGCTAAGTATAATAGTAAGACGGAAAGAAGATGCATCCCTGATTAAATATACAAAGGTATTTGCTATTCTACCAGATCAAATTGCCTCCTTCAGACTTAAATGAGAAAAAATTTCCATCACAATTAAAATACTGTCATTTTGAGTTTTTTCTCAATCACAGCAGAACTTAATTTCAACTCATCTAAGAGGAGGCCACAGAAGAATATTAGATAGAGAAGGGGCAACATTAGAATAGAGAGACCATTTAGGAAGGTTCCTGGGGAATTTCAGTGAAATTTTCCCATACTAATCACCTACATTAAACTGGCATTACCTGAGAATTTAGCAACCCTATTCTTGTATTCATCACTGCCTCTTACAAGTTTAATAATATATGTTCAGATTAATAAGTAGTGCAAGGAGATAATGTATAGGCTATAAATGTGCTTTGAAAATTATAAAAATCTATTACAAATGTAATACACTGATATATAGACACAGATGATATGCACAATTAGAGAACATTATAATTCTGTCTCTTTTCCAAAATAATCTTAAAGTCATTAAGAGGAAGAAACCTCCATTTTACAGCCAGAAGAACAGAATGAAAATTCTAAGCTTCCAACAAAAAGCCTACAGTAAGTTGTGCAGATGGGAAAGACAGGAACCTGTCTCAGCATTTGTTCATTAGCAAGAGCATGAGTCTCAAAATAGCTTTTCACTGAATCTAGTTAAATTCAGATTGGGATGATCATCTCTATATTCCTCAAATCATTCTTAAGTGTCACCCATCATCTCAGTGCCATGGTAAAATATGGCAGTGCCATAGCAACGAAGTGATGCTGGAAGACACAGAAGATTCTTCACATTATTTTCTCAAAACGTTCTGAAGTTAATCTCTATTATTACACATGATCATATCACAATGTGCATTTCTCAGGAGTGGTATTCTGTATCCTAGTATTCAAGTATGAAACAGATTAATTTTTTTTCAATTACTACTTAATATTCCATTGAGCTCATGAACACCAAGACACCATAACAAAACTGTAAGACATACAACTTCACTAAAGATTATTTCAGAACCTGCTATAGGACGATTCAATTCTCTTAAAATAAATATCAATATAAAGACAAGTAATCTTTGAAATCTTACTTTCAACAAAATATCCACAATTCGCTGTTGATATTCCACAGCTTGCTTGTCATTTTTAAAATCTTCAAAAGTCTAAAAAGAAGAAATGTTTAAAAGTAATTACTATTTGCAAATTTGAAAAGGAAACACAATATTAAATTTTTTGTGGATAAAATCCAGGTAAATTCCTCAAAATGATAACCCTTCTACATCTTCTTAAACACCTTTAATGATGTTATTTTTAGAAAGTCAAGCAGAAAGTTAGAGCATTTAATATTTCTAAGACCTTAAAAAAATCAATCAATAAGAAGTATATAAATGTAGTGGTTATCACACAACCAAAAAGTGTTTGAGAAAGCAAAGCCTCTTCAAAGAAGATTATGATAAGAAAGCAAAGAAAAATAAAGAATACTAATGGCAAGAGGAAATTTGGAAGCAAAGGCAGAAGGATGAAATGCCAGACTCAGGCATCATTCAATAAGTTACTTAGAAACAACTGAAATGCTGCTTATTAACTGTCATGATAACTACCATAATTTACATGATGGTTTAGAAAAATGGATATTCAAAGATAGGCATTTAAAAGATTAATATGGTAAAAATGTCTAAACATTAAAATTTTTAACTCTGCTTACAAAGATCAGTTATCTTAGCCTCAAAACATTGCCAAATAAAGTACTTTTTATTTTTATATTCCTGCTTAAATGAGCCAAATATATTTTGAATATAACATGCATCAAAGTAAATGACCACACTACATTCTGTTTGGCAATATATAACATAATGTCACATAAATACCTAGAACATATGGGATTCAATATGAACAAACTGAAATTGTATCCATTATCCAACAATTGAAATTAAAATGTGTGCTGTATAAGAATGATGGAAGACTTGAAGATCTTTCTTATTGTTTTCACTTAGCACATTGAGTCCGAGAAATGTTTAAATCCACACAGCAATAATTTATTTCTATTTTCTTGAGTCAAGAACAATGGACCACCTATTGTCTCAATGGATTACTCTCCCTGTAAAATGGAATGTCATAGCTATGAACTTTTAGGAGTACTTCAGAGTTCTATTCAAACCAGAACACTTCTGGTCTTTAAATGGGCCCTGATTTGCACCAACTTCTCCAAAGTGCCATTGCTCTTATGAGCATGTCCTTCCTTTCCTTCTCTTATCTGGCATACAATAGGTGCTTTAAAAATGACATTTGAAGTGTCTTGTTAATTATGTATAGAGGGAAAACAGAATATCTTTAACTCCTTTTCTCAACTAGTCTGCTTTGCTGCCAGTTAGTCAAGAAATCCCGAAACGAGTTACCAAGGAGATCATAGGAACTCTTAATCTGGAAAGCTCAATCATAAGATATTTTTATGTTTATGTGAGTTAAATATGACCTTGCATGAAGTTAGGAAGATACAGAAAATCTTTCCATTATATCTTTTGACTTATGGGAATGCTATACACACACACACACACACACACACACACACACACACACACACTCTCTCTCTCTCTCTCTTTCTCTCTCTCTCTCTCTCTCGATCTCATTCCAGTCTGCTGGGAATATAGACACACAGGTAACTATCTGCTAATTTAAGTGCTATTCACCTAAAACATGAAAGCACGGAGCATTAACAAATGTATTATATAACTACAACAGAGACAGCAAGGAGAAAAGAATTTTCTTAGCCACTTCCTTTTGGCAGCATGTAGTCACTGTTCTGAAACACATATTGAAAATCTGTTTCTATAAATATAATTAAGTGGTGACATACTACAGTGTGAATGTTATGATACACATAATGACATATTTTGGTGGTAGTTAACAACTGCCACCAAAATGGCACATGATTGCTAGAACATTATCATTCCACAAAGATGCTTCTAAATATTCAATGTTTGTTAGAGGAATAATAAGCAAAGATGTCTTAATGGAGAATTACAGTTTGTTAAGCAAAGGTGGACTTAAAACCCAAGTTTAAAAATTCCTTTTGTAGTTCCTTAAAAATTACTATGAGGTTTCTGGATGTTAATGACAACAAGCTAAATCCTAATCCAGGAGTCAACGAGCATTCTTTGTAGAGAGCCAGACAGTAAATATTTTAGGTTTTGTGAGCTGCATGTCATTTCCATCACATATCCTTTTTCTGCCTTTTTATAACTCTTAAAAATGTAAAAACATTTTTAGTTCATGTAGGTCATGGGCCAAACGGGGAGGTTCACATACTGTAGTTTGCAAACCCCATCCTAATCTCTTCACATCCCTCAGAAAGAACCCACTGTAATAAAAAAGAGCAAAAAGAATCACTTAGAACCCATGTTAATGGCAAAACTGCAAGGACAACAAATACCATGAAAGTGGGGGGAAAAAAATCCTAAATTAGCAGAGTTGATTCCAAAGCACATAACACCAAAAAGAAATCAAGCTAGGAGGGTGTGACAAGGTTCTAGAGGTAGCAGAACACCTATATCACAGAAAATTCACCTCCAGAAGAGCAGTCTGTCCTTATTGAGGAAATGCTGAGATCAGGGGACATGGTAGATCAGAGCACTCACTGGCTGTTAGGGAGATCAAAGGAAGTGATTTGCAAAGTATGGAGCAGAGGTCCTGGTAAGATATGGGTTTTGAAATAGGGAAGGTGTACTGGAAAAGTTCCATAGAGGCTTAGTGGTGGAGGCTTAGTGGTAAAGGTAGACAAGTCGAACAAGATAATGTTGAAACTAGATAAGGTCTAAGAATGAGAAGATGCTAGACCACCCCCAAAAGTTATTATTTATTCAAGAAACAACACTTGATTTCTTGTTTCTATATATAATTTTACTTCTTTTGTGTAAACACCTAATAATGGAAATTTTGGTCATTTATCAAGTACCCAAATTTCTTACTATAGATTACAAGACCAGTGTTTGCCTATATCTCTAGATTTCTTTCTGAAATTTTCTTACATTTAAAGATACAGACATACTGAACTTTTTTCAAATACCTGAATACTCATTGGTCTGTCTCATTTCCAGTTTTTAAAAATAAATTCTGACCTTCTGCCTAGAATATCTTTCCATTCTCTTCATCTAACTTGTATTCATCCTTGAGATTCGGTATGGATATCATGTCTTCCAAGAAATCTTCTTTAATCCTCTTTAGGTGCCCCTCCTAATTGTTCCCGCAGCATCCTGCTCTTCTCCTAAGGCATGTGTTACACTGTGCTATAGTGAGTTACATGCAAGTCTGGATCTACTTCTTCCAGGAGGGCAGGATTTACATCTTCTCAGTCAGGAATACATTCCCTAGTTAATATAATATCCCCTAATACAGAGGATATACTAGGCACTCAAATATTTCCCAAGCAAATAAGAGAGACTGCTCTGCAACCTTACTATAAATGCCAATATCATAATTCAGACATCAGCATAATACAAACTGCTTCAGTGCTACCACAGCCCTTAAAAATAAAAATCAGGGCCAGGGTTGTGGCTCAGGGGTAGAGTGCTTGCCTCACACAAGTGATTCACTGTGTTGGATCCTCAGCACCACGTAAAAATAAATAATTAAATAAAGGTATTATGTCCGTCTGCAACTAAAACTATTTGAAAAGAAAAAATTTTAAAGCCATGCAAAATTGTTTTCTCTATCCCCCTTTCCAAACCCCCCATCACTTTCTGTTTCTTTTCCCCTACGTGCCAGCTTATATTCTCTAGAAGCCTAAGGTCTAAACCAACTAGACCTAACTAGTTCTGAGTTTCTTTTCCCTTCTACTTATGAAACTAAAGTTGCTGCTCCTGAAGTCAGATTTTCAAATTAAACCAACTCAAGCTATGGTATAACAAGCTTCTGATGGGTACTTATCATTTTAGATTAATTTAATAGTTTATTATATTATTCAACTTTAAAAAGTAGTATATGCGGAGGTTTTCAAGATGGTGGACTACTGGGTGACTGCTTTTCATGTCGTTCCAGGACTCAGGACTCAAGAAGAGGAAGTATTGAGAGACTTGGGACCAACTCAGAGCTGCCAGGTGAGACTCTCCCACTGGGTGAGGCTCCCCTGATAGGGCAGTAGTCCCAGAAGGCAGGGAACTTTGTGGAGTATAGTTGCCCAGCAAGACTCCCCCACTGGAGCACTGAAATCCCACAATCAGGAGCACTGTAGAGGAGGGCCACCCAGCGAGAGACTTCGGCACAGGGCGAGGCTCCCTGCCCAGGTGGTAGGTCTGGACCCCTGGGAACGTTGCAGAGGAGGGCTGCTCAGCCCAGGTGGTAGTTCTGGACTGACGGCAACTTCTCAGAGAAGAGCTGCCCAGTGAGACTTTCCCACCGGGTGAGTCTTTCCCACCGGGCAAGGCTTTCCCACCAGGGCGGTAGAACCAGAGACACAGACCAGCCATGCCCCAGCCCACAGTCTAGTCCCCCTTTGGCTGACCATCGGTCAACAAGTGGAGGCGCCTCTGCCCACTAGCAGGGAGTATACCCCACTTGAAGGCCACCACCCCTAGAGGGGCAGCTTCCTTGTGGAGCACTGCATTATCAACTTCCTCCAAGACTTAGGCTGCTAAAGACTAAGAGGTGAGTTATTGGAAATCTACAAGGACACTATAAGTCAATAGAGGAAATCTGCAATATCTGTTTCACTACTAGAGGAGTAGAGTCCTGACCAATATGAGAAAATAAGGGAAGAAAATGTCCCAAACAAACCTAGATGCTACATCAAATGTCAGAAAGGGAGTTCAGAATGTACATAATTAAAATGATCAGAGAAGCAAATGATGAAAGAGCAAATGCAGGCTTTGAATGACTGCACCAATCAACAGTTAAAAGAGCAAATGCGGGAAGCAAAAGATCATTTCAATAAACAGAGATTGTGAAAAAAAAAAAAAAAAACAAAAACAGAAATCCTTGAAATGAAGGAAACAATAAACCAATTAAAAACTCCATAGAAAGCATGACCAATAGGATAGAACTCCTGGAAGATAGAACCTCAGACATTGAAGACAAAATATTTAATCTTGAAAACAAATTTGACCAAACAGAGAAGACAGTAAGAAGTCATGAACAGAATTGAAGAATTATGGGATATCACGAAAAGGCCAAATTTAAGAATTATTAGGATTGAGGAAGGCAGAGAGAAACAAACCAAAGGAATGAACAATCTATTCAATGAAATAATATCAGAAAATTTTCCAAATCGGAAGAATGAAATGGAAAATCAAATACAAGAGGCTTATAGGACTCCAAATATACAAAATTACAACAGATCCACACCAAGGCACATTATAATGAAAATACCTAACATACAAAATAAAGACAGAATTTTAAAGGCTGTGAGAGAAAAGAACCAAATTACATTCAGAGGGAAACCAATACGGATATCAGCAGATTTTTCAACCCAGACCCTTAAAGCTAGAAGAGCCTGGAACATCATTTTGCAAGCTCTGAAAGAAAACAGATGCCAACCAAGAATGTAAGCAAAACTTACATTCAGATTTGACAACGAAATAAAATCCTTCCATGATAAACAAAAGCTACAAGAATTTACAAATAGAAATCTGGCACTACAGAACATTCTCAGCAAAATATTCCATGAGGAGGAAATGAAAAACAACAATGTAGGTCAGCAAAGGGAGGAACTACCCTAAAGGAATAGCCAAATAAAGGAGAAACCAAGTTCTGTCAAAAAACAAAAATGAGCCAAATGACAGGGAACAAATCATATCTCAATAATAACCCTGAATGTTAATGGCCTGAACTCATCAATCAAAAGACATAGACTGGAAGATTGGATTAAAAAGAAAGATCCAACAATATGCTGCCCGCAAGAGACTCATCTCATAGAAAGAGACACCAACAGACTAAAGGTGAAAGGATAGGAAAAAACATACTATGCAAAAGGATTCAGCAAAAAAGCTGGAGTATCCATCCTCATATCAGATAATGTGGACTTCAAGCCAAAGTTAGTCAGAAGACATAAAGAAGGACATTTCATACTGTTTAAGGAAAACATAAATCAGCAAGACATAACGATCATAAACATCTATGCCCCAAACAGTGGCTCATCCATGTACGTCAAACAAATCCTTCTCAATTCCAAAAATCAAATAGACCACAACACAATAATAATCAGGTGATTTTAAGACCCCTCTCTCACCACTGGACAGATCTTCCAAACAAAAATTGAACAAAGAAACCATAGATCTCAAAAACACAATCAATAATTTAGACTTAACGGACATATATGGAATATACCATCCAACAAAGAGCAAATACACTTTCTTCTAAGCAGCACATGGATCCTTCTCTAAAATAGACCATATACTACGCCACAAAGCTACTATTAGTAAATAAAAGAAGATAAGAGATATTACCTGGTATTCTATCAGATTGTAATGGATTGAAATTAGAAATAAATGACAAATAAAAAACGGAAACTACTCCAACACCTGGAGATTAAATAATACACTATTGAATGATGAATGGATAACAGAAGATATCAGGGGG
Source organism: Sciurus vulgaris (assembly GCF_902686455.1). Classification (NCBI taxonomy): domain Eukaryota; kingdom Metazoa; phylum Chordata; class Mammalia; order Rodentia; family Sciuridae; genus Sciurus; species Sciurus vulgaris. The sequence goes on from NC_136470.1 coordinate 88,446,983, forward strand.
GAAATAAAAAAATTCTTAAAGGTAAACAAGAACAAAGATACATCATATCAAAATCTCTGGGACCCTATAAAGGCAGTTCTTAGAGGAAAGTTTATTTCATGGAGCGCATTCAATAAAAGAAGAAAAAAAATCAACAAATAAAACATAACACTACAGCTCAAAGCCCTAGAAAAAGACGAACAGATCAACACCAAAAGTAGTAGAAGACAGGAAATGGTTAAAATCAGAGCTGAAATCAATGAAATTGAAACAAAAGAAACAATCCAAAAAACTGACAAAATAAAAAGTTGGTTCTTTGAAAAAATAAACAAAATTGATAAACCCTTAGCCACACTAACAAAGAGAAGATGAGATAAAACCCAAATCACTAAAATTCGGAATAAACAAGGAAATATCACAACAGACACAACTGAAATACCAAACATAATTAGAAGCTATTTTGAACATCTATACTCCAACAAAACAGAAAATCTCGAAGACATCATCAGGTTTCTAGAGACATATGAATTATCTACACAGAATGAGGAGGACATACACAATTTTTAAATAGATCAATTTCAAGTAATGAAATAGAAGAAGTCATCAAAAGCCTACCAACAAAGAAAAGTCCGGGACCAGATGGGTTCTCAGGCAAGTTCTACAAAACCTTTAAAGAAAAGCTCATTCCAATACTCCTCAAAGTATTCCATGAAATAGAAGAGGAGGGAACCCTTCCAAACTCATTCTATGAAGCCAATATCACCCTGATACCTAAATCAGACAGAGACACATCGAGGAAAGAAAATTTCAGACCAATATCCTTAATGAACATCGACGCAAAAATTCTCAACAAAATTTTAGCAAATCGCATACAAAAACATATTAAAAAGATAGTGCACCATGATCAAGTGGGTTTTATCCCAGGGATGCAAGGTTGGTTCAACATCCGGAAATCAATAAATGTAATTCACCATATCAATAGACTTAAAGTCAAGAATCACATGATTATTTCAATAGATGCAGAAAAAGCATTTGATAAAATATAGCACCCCTTTATGCTCAAAACACTAGAAAAAATTGGGGTAGTGGGAACATTCCTTAACATTGTAAAGGCCATCTATGCTAAGCCTATGGCCAATATCATTCGAAATGGTGAAAAACTGAAAGCATCCCCCCTAAAAACTGAAACAAGACAGGGATGCCCTCTTTCACCACTTCTATTCAACATTGTCCTTGAAATTCTAGCCAGAGCAATTAGACAAACCAAAGAAATTAAAGGGATATTAATAGGAAAAGAAGCACTCAAACTATCCCTGTTTGCTGATGACATGATTATATACTTAGAGGAACCAGGAAATTCCACCAGAATACTTTTAGAACTCATAAGTAAATTCAGTAAGGTAGCCTGATATAAGATCAATGCTCATGAATCTAATGCATTTTTATACATGAGTGATGAATTCTCTGAAAGAGAATTTAGGAAAACTACCCCATTCACAATAGCTTCAAAAAAAAAATAAAATACTTTGGAATCAATCTAATAAAAGAGGTGAAAGACCTCTACAATGAGAACTACAAAACACTGAAGAAAGAAATTAAAGAAAACCTTAGAAGACAGGAAGATCTCCCATGTTCTTGGATAGGCAGAATTAATATGTCAAAATGGCCATACTACCAAAAGTGCTATACAGATTCAGTGCAATTCCAATTAAAATCCCAATGATGTACCTCACAGAAATAGAGCAAGCAATCATGAAATTCATCTGGAAGAATAAGAAACCCAGAATAGCTAAGGCAATTCTCAGCAGAAAGAGTGAAACAGGGGGTATTGCAATACCAGAACTTCAACTATACTACAAAGCAACAGTAACAAAAACGGCATGGTATTGGCACCAAAATAGGTAAATCAATGGTACAGAATAGAGGACACAAAGACAAACTCAAATAAATACAATTTTCTCATACTAGATAAAGGTGCCAAAAACATACAATGGAGAAAAGACAGCCTGTTTAACAAATGGTGCTGGGGAAATTAGAAATCCATATGCAGCAGAATGAAACTAAACCCCTATCTATCACCCTGCACAAAACTCAACTCAAAATGGATCAAGGACCTCGAAATCAGACCAGAGACCCTGCATCTTCTAGAAGAAAAAGTAGGTCCAAATCTTCAACATGTCAGCTTAGGATCAGACTTCCTTAACAGTACTCCCATAGCACAAGAAATAAAAGCAAGAATCAATAACTGGGATAGATTCAAACTAAAAAGCTTTCTCTCAGCAAAGGATACTATCAGCAATGTAAACAGAGAGCCTACATAGTGGGAGAAAAATTTTGCCACTCATACTTCAGATACAGCACTAATTTCCAGAATATGTAAAGAACTCAAAAAACTCTACACCAAGAATACAAATAACCCAATCTTCAAATGGGCTAAGGAAATGAGCAGACACTTCACAGAAGAAGATCTACAAGCAATCAACAGATATATGGAAAAAATGCTCAACATCTCTAGTAATAAGAGAAATGCAAATCAAAACTACCCTAAGATTCCATCTCACCACAATTAGAATGGTGATTATCAAGAATACAAGCAACAACAGGTGTTGGCGAGGATGTGGAGAGAAAGGTACACTCATACATTGCTGGTGGGGTTGCAAATTAGTGCAGCCACTCTGGAAAGCAGTGTGGAGATTCCTTAGAAAACTTGGAATGGAATCACCATTTGACCCAGCTATCCAACTCCTTGGCCTATACCCAAAGGACTTAAAATCAGCATACTACAGTGATGCAGCCACATCAATGTTCATAGCTGCTTAACTCACAATAGCCAGACTGTGGAACCAACCTAGATGCCCCTCAATTGAAGAATGGATAAAGAAACTGTGGTGTGTGTGTGTGTGTGTGTGTGTGTGTGTGTGTGTGTGTATACACATAAATATAATGGAATATTACTCAGCCATAAAGAATAATAAAATTATGGCATTTGCAGGCAAATGGATGAAATTGGAGAATATCATGCTAAGTGAAATAAGCCAATCTCAAAAAACCAAAGGACGAATGATCTCACTGATAAGCGAATGATGATACATAATGGGGGGTTGTAGGGAGGCAAGAATGGAGGAAGTAGGGACTGTATAGAGGGAAAAGAGGGATGGGGGGGAATAACAGAATGAATCAAACATCATTACCCTATGTAAATGTATGATTACACAAATGGTATGCCTCTACTTCATGTATAAACACAGAAACAAGATGTACCCCATTTGTTTACAATAAAAAAATAAATAAAAATAAACTTATAAAAAGTAGTATATGCTTACAGGGAAATCTGACCCATCTCACAAAGTTAATCACTATTTTTTTTCAACTATGCTTTCATTTTATTTTCATCTTATTGTAGAAACCATATTGAGATAGTTCCATAGTGTATAGTAGAATAATGAAATAAAAAACATTTAAAGTCATTTTAGAGACTACAAGGTATTTGTTCATTCTAATAATAACATCCTTTTATATAATAATTTCTTAAGAGATTTCTCATTTTAAATCAGTATTACTTTTTAGTTGATGAAAAAAGAAGATTGGAGTTCATTATTGGCTGATGTGGAAATGTCATCCTGCAGAGAAAAGATAGTGAGGTAAGACTGAAGTCACATTGAGGTTTCTGAGATTAAGCATAATTCAGGAAATAATCAGAAGTTCTTGGCCTCATCTTTGACTCCAACTTTAATAGGATCATTGGTCAATGAATCCTGGGTGGTACCCAACAGGAAATCATGCCAGGGAAAGTAGTTGCCAGAAGACCTAAATTACTGTTGAATCTATACAAGTAGAATAGTCTGCCACATTGTGAAGACTGAAGAGTTTAAAAAAAAAAACTTTTGCTAAATAGACTATTTAGTAAAATAAAAATCCAAAGCAGTTCTCATAAACCAGATCTCCTGTAGAAATCAATGTATTCTTCAGAAGTTATTTTTTATGTCTAAAACTGCTTTGCATGGAAATCGTTTTAGCAAAAATGACCTTAAAAGTGAGCTATCCAAAGGGGAAGTTGGAAGTGGTGTTAGAAAAGGACACTTAGTTTTGTTGGGAATACTCATGAAATGACCATAGGTGTACTGTTGAACATGGAAATAATCTGATAAGGGCAAATCTCAGAATTTTAAAATTTAATTAAAGAAGAAAAATTCAAGATTTTTAGAGGGATACTAAGAATCCAAGTACTTGTAAGATACTGATATGATCCATAATATATAATAGTAGGGTATTCTTGACTTATTTATATATTATATAATAATCAGTATTATTAATTTATGATACAGAAGACTTTAGAGAAATTTTTTTTTTTTTTTTTTTTTTTTTTTTTAACTCAGGGGCACTTGGCCACTGGGCCATATTTCCAGCCCTATTTTGTATTTTATTTAGAGATAGGGTCTCACTGAGTTGCTTAGGGCCTCACTAAGTTGTTGAGGCTGGCTTTGAACTCTCCATCCTCCTGCCTCAGCCTCCTGAGCTGCTGGGATTATAGTCATGTGCCACTGCGCCCAGCCAACTTTGAAGAAATTTTGGAGCCCAATGTTAATATTAATTATGAAAACATACTGATTGTAAAAAAAAAAAATGCTGTAGAGTATTGATAGAGAACATACACTGACACATAATATATATATTGAAATATAGGTGGAAATTACCTTAATCTAATCACCCCAGATTTGCTCTGTATTACATTGTTAACGTAACTTTAAACTCTCCTTCCTATCATGATAACAGCAGGGTACCAATTCCTTTACCAAGAAATTCAAAGACTTTATGAGAGCTTTAAAAAAAAAATGGGCAAAGTTAAAATGAAGAAGAAAATAGTTTTCAGACCATTTAGATAAATTAGATATCATTATAATTGAAGTCAGATAAAATATATACTTTACTTGATTAAATTTAGCTCTGAACTTACTGGTCATAAATACAGAAATGAAAATGATCTTACATAATTTTCACTGATTATTAGTTCTACAGATGTTTTTCCTTTTCTCACACTCCTTCTTTCCATAGACTATAGTACATGACATTCTGTGTTCTACTTAAAAGTTGGTACCAAAATCTACTGTATTCGGGTGATCTTCCCTGTATTTGTACAAAATATCAGTACAGATTAAGTTTATATGGGAAGATGTAAGAAGACTCCTTCCATCTGAGTATTTTTTAATTTCATCCCTGATTTCTTCTGCTATCCATTGGTCATTCAATAGCATATTATTTAACCTCCAGGTGTTAGAGTAGCTTCTATTTTTTAATTTTACCATTGATTTCTAATTTCATTCCCTTATGATCTGATAGAATGCAAGGCATTATCTCTATTTGTATTTGATATTAGTTGCTTTGTGGCGTAAGTTATGGTCAAACATTGATGGATGAAATACAGATTGTATTATTTAGTTCTATAGTTTCTTTGTTTAGTTTTTGTTTGGAGCATCTATCCAGTAGTGAGAGAGGTGTATTAAGTCACCCAGTATTATTGTGTTGTGAGGGCTGGGCGCCAGGACCTGTACGGCTTGTTATAAAGCTATGTGCTGGACCAGGTGGGTCTGGCGGCTAAGTGTGTAGAGCAAGTTGAGACCCAGTCACGTCAGGAGCCCTGCTGTTTGTGTGGATGAAGGTCGAGCAATGAGAATGGTGGGTCTGCTGGGAAGCTGCAAGGGATGGGCAGGGTTGGGGGCCAAGGAGGAGTTGAGAGACCGGGGACTGGGGAGCCAGAGGGCCCTGCTGGGTGCCAGACTGATGCCGGACCTGGCGGGACCAGGGTACTGATAGATGCCTGACTGGGGAGGGAGTCAGGGACCAGACTATGCTGGGAGCCCGTGTTATGGGCTGATTTGAAAATTAGCCCAGATTTACTCCATTTTGTTCAGACACCTCACCCTGTGTGAAGCTGGCCCCACTTCCCCATTAACCCACTTGCATAGAAGCCCACTCCACCCCCACCTACTTAAACCCTTTAAGTTCCACAATATTCTTGCTCTATGGAACTAATACAAAATTGTTTTTCTGAGAATGTAATTTCTGAGAAAATGTAACTTGGTACTTTTCTACTTTGTGAAATTTATCTTGTGAATGTAACTGCCTCCCCCCATCCCTGGCTTCTTTGTGGTTTTAGCTCCTTATAAGGCGGTTGCTACCCCCAAATTGGAGTTGAGGGTTGCAGAGAGTTGCTTGGTTCTCTGTGCTTTCAGCCCCAGTCAGAAAATTAAGCTTTCGTCTTCACCTTCAAAGGGTCTGGAGAATTATTTGGAAATTTGGGAATAATGCCTTAACACCCATAATTGCAGGCCAAAGTGGGCTCTGGGAACCTGGTGAGTGCCAGACTGGCTGGCTGGGCAGGCTGAAGGCAAAATACCATCACACCCTCTTCCAACTTTCAGACTCCAACCCACTGTAGCCAGCCCCGCCAGTCCTCGAGAGCCTCAGGACTCAAGGAGCTGGGGAGAGCCCAGCTATCTCCTGCCTCTCTAACCTGTGTTCCCTTGGCACAATGCTCCCAGTTTTTGACTTTCCACAGGATTGCTAGGCTCAGACAGGCCCATGCCGACCTAACTGCAAACTCACCAATCTGGGTTTCCAGTTTCCGTAGGCTCCACCACGCTGCAGTCCCCAGTTAATAACTATTAACATTTAAGTATGCTTCCTTTTTGCCTTTTTTTTTTTTCTCCATATACTGGTATAAATGTGTGTGTGTTCTATATAATTGTGAGCCAGATGTTTTCACTAAAACTATAAATAAATGCACTTTACATCTTATTGAAATCTTAAAAAAAAAAAAAAAAAAAAAAAAAAAAAAAAAAAAACAATTACAATACCCTTTAAATGGGATGATTCATCATGTTTTATATAATTATTTCCCTAGGGACATTTTCACAGAAAACCCGGCTCATCCAAATTCATCTCTAATTAAACAGGTACAAGGGTGTTTTACAGCAGGAAGCTTCCATGTTCCATTTCAACTCCTGTTATTTTCCACTGTCAGTACCACCACATTGCTTCAGAGCCCTTGTTCATACACAATTTGATGGGTACCATGGTTTACGAAATCAGAAAGGCACTACATTAAGTTCTTTCTAACTTTTTAAAAATTTTTTGGTACTGGGGATGAAACCCTAGGGCACTCAACCACTGAGTCACATATCCAGCCTTTTTTTTTTTTTTTTTTGTATTTTATTTTAAGACGGGACCTCACTGAGTTGCTTAGGGCCTTGCTAAGTTGCCGAGCTGGCTTTGAACTCACAATCCTCCTGTCTCAGCCTCCCAAGCCTGGGATTATACGTGTGTACCACTGCACCCAGCTCTTTTTAACTTTTAATAGTGTGTTTTTAGATGATATATTATTGGTGTTTTTTTTTTTTTGTTGGTTGGTATTTGGGAGCTGGGGATCAAACCCAGGGCCTTGCATATGTTAGGCAAGCCCCCTACACTCCTATCCCGTAAGTGTGCTTTAGAAACAGACAGAGACAGAGAAGGAGAGGAAGGGCTCTACATAACTGGAGAGGAAATATGGGCAGCACAATAAAATTAAACATCTGAAATGCTGGTTAGGGCATAAAAACTGTATCCACATAAAGATTTTTATTTTTCTTTCTCTGTTAAAAAAATCATCACTTTGACTCCTTTTAAAAAACTTAAAATCATACTGTTTCTTACCAGTGCCAATACATTTAGAAATTCTCTTGTGTCAAAATGTAGCAAAGTCCGAACATAAGGATAGATTTCTTCCTCAGGGGATGCTTCTGCAGAATGCAGGCGAATCAGAAATTCGAAAACCTATTTGAGAAAAGCAAATTGTTGATAATTTTCTCATAAAGTATCTTGTTGAAGCAATGATGCCCATCTGGATAAAATAAAGGCAAATTAAATTCAGTTCAAATTGCCACTGTGTTAAAAGTTCTCTGAAGTCCTCTCTCAGCTAAAACTGTTGACTTTAGTCACAGCATATAGGTTCCCTCCCACACAGGCAGTAGTTATTGAGCCAAATGTAATCCTTCCTCATCTGCAATTTGTCTTCAGTACATCTCAGTAAGAGGTGTAAACACTAAAAATGCTATGGATATAGTACCAACCTGGTTTTTAACCAAGGGAACAAGATCTTCAGGGATGTCACCAAGGGGATAGGCTCGACCTGCCAGACAACAGCTAGAAGAAAAGAATGGGAACAGATCTGGCAACATGTAAAAGGGCAACTTTCACATGAGTAGCAAACAAGTCCTCAAACCTGAGATATTAGTTTGATATTGACATTGGCTCAGTTTTTGCCAATTAGGTCAAGTTCAAAACCACATCACCGCTGTTGCACTGTAGAGTGATATATGTAATGATAATGTATGTATACTTAAAAAAAAACTAGAAGAAAGAATTAACATTTTTTTATCATAAAGGATGTTTATGGAGAGAGATGTTTATCCTGATTTAAATATTATACCACCTATATATTTGAAACATCACATGGCATCCCCAAATATGTAAAAATTTTATGTTTTATGTATCCAGTGGGGAAAAAAAAAAAATGACATCCAGTTCAGAAAATGTGGGAGATGGGAATGGTGGTCAAGTACCACATCCTGTGACAGAATGGTGGTTTCCATTTCTTCCTAGTTGCACTAAAAGGGCAGGAAGGAATGAGAACACATCACCCAGAGGCCTCATACTTAGCACCTAGAAAACTGAATGGCAACATTAAACTATGAGTTACCTGTTAAAAATCCCACCCTTAGAAACATTTAAACCAGTAATTTTAAAACTGGTCATTTTAAAAATGGAGCATGAGCTAGGCTAATAAATATCTGGACAATATCTGCCATAGGACAAGCCTTCAAGGAGAGTTAGAATCTGAGGAGAAATTCACATTATAGTGGTTTTTTTTTGTTGTTGTTGTTGTTATTTTTCTTGTTTTGCCATATTGGTGCTCTAACCAGGGCCTTATGCCTGCTAGGCAAGCACTCTACCACTGAGCTACACCCCAAGATCCCCCTACAGATTTGCCTTCAAATCAGACCTTCTTTGTGATTAATGGCCTACATTAAGGGCTGAATTATTACAAATTTCTTCTGAATACATTTTCTCTTTGGTTGGGGAGAAGCAACTTTAAAAATCTTTGAACCAATCATCCATTTTCAATATTAGCTTAGAGAAGTGGGTACAGAATATTCTGAAGAGTTTAAAGTACAAATGATAAAGTGCCAGGTAAACACAATGTTCTTCTTCACTAAAGAATCAATGCAATAATGTATAATGGGCTCAAAGTTAACGGATGCTTAGATAAGAGCTGAAATGAGGCTCTGATAGGTTCTGCCACCTTAACCTTCCTGCCAACCAGTTATCTAGCGAAAAGTTCTATTTTGAGTCAATTCTGATCCTATGTAGTCTTTCGGAATCAACTCTGCTCCAGGAGCAGGTGACAAAAAATCCTGTTTTAGTTCTATCACTTTTTCATGATTTAAACAAATCTCTTGCCCTTACATATGAAATAGAAGTACCACATATCACACAGAGTTACTGGCAGCAAAATAAAATATTCTATATCAGGGTTTCTCAACCAGAGCCCTATTGATATTTTGGGCAAGGTAATTGCAGGGATTACACTATGCATTATGAGATGTTTGGCATCCTGTCCTCTGTCCACTAGATACCAGTAACATCCCTCCCCTTGCCCCAAATGGGATAACTAAACATGTCTGTAAAGACTGCCAAACATGAGAACCACTACTCTGCATAAAAGAACTTTGAAAAATGAAAAGTACTAAATGGATAAGACATACTATCTCTTAAATATACAGGAAAGTACAGAAGAAATATGGTCACAGACAAGTAAATAAATAAAAATTTCTTACCTAATATATACAAGAAGCTTATTGCCCATAACAACTTGCTCATCTAAAACAGAAAAATATCTTGAGCAGTTCTTTCTCAAAACCTTGTCACAAGTATAATCTTCATGTAGAAACAAAATATAAAACTTGGCATTTTAAGTGAGATAAACATATTTTCAAACAACAGAAAATTGAGACAGGATCCTTTGAAATTAAAAAAAATTCACTGGATTCTATTCATAGACAAAATTCATGAGTTATTCAAAGACATATGTAGAAGGAATAGATTTGAGGGTAGAAATTTACGTATTGTTGTCTTAACCCCTATTTTAGGACCAGGAGAAGGTAAAAGCAGGCAATGAGTTCAACTGCATAAAGGCATAACTATGTCTTCTTATTTGTAACATGGCCTTTCACCACTCCTAGTGCAGTAGGATTGAGAAGGGCATTGTTTCCAAATGTTTGAAGAAACAGAGCTCAAATAAATGATCCTTAGAGTCCTTTCTATTCTAGCATGTCAAAAAAATATAAGATTCTGTCATCTGATTACATAAATCAATATGTAAACAAAAAGATATGAGAAAGATAATTAGGTCAATTTTTAGTCCAAAAGGTCAAGGGCAATGTAGAATGAAGTAAGAACACTAATAAGGGTAAAGTACTCAGGAATTCATATGGTATGCAGATTATGGGACTGTGTGGTTGCTAATAAAGAAAAGGTAAAGTTTCTGTTTTTGATAGGTGAATACCAGACATAATGCAAGTAAATGTACAACTTTTATTTCGCCATCAATCCTTTTTAAATATTCTAAATATGTGATGTAATTCACTCAAATTTGTGTTGCTAAAAATCATTATTAATAATTGTATTTTGCTTCAATTTCAAGTGTTATTTGATGCAACTCAACTAGTAATATTGTGGCAATTGCCTTCTGAGTATACCACGTTCACATTTATTGACTAACTAGGTAAAAACTTTGTCAGAAATCTCAGGTAGAATGTATCTGGCTCATGATATTCTTAGAGTTAAATTTACTTGTTTAAGGCGTGTTTCCATTATTCCACTCCTATGAGTTTATTAAGAGCATGGTATCTGTGTTAACTCTATTTTTAGCATTCAGTACAGTGTTTGGTACACAAATTAGTAAATGTACAGTGAACTGAACTGATACAGTTCTTAATTTTACACAACTGTCCTCTTCCAAGTATCCTCTTTTAGATGGTTTTCTGTTGTAAAATGTCAACAGTTTTATCTGGATTTTTGAATACTACGCTACATTTTCATTTCTGGTAGACATATATGTGAAAAATCAACTTTCAAGTCTGTTTCAAAAAGATTAGGTTCAGGGCCACTGTTAGGCATTAAGAGGTGAAGACTAAAAAATGACTCCCCTTATCTCATCATCAAAAACAAAAACAAAAAACCCTGCAACACCTGGACATAATAAAAAGAAAACTGCCCAAAGTTACTGAAGAGTGAACAGAAGCATAAAATCTGGCAGGGAGTTCAGACTCACTTGGAGGAAAGACAGGCAGCCATACTTTTATCTCCTTTGTGGCCTTTCCCTATGTGATAGTGCACTGTGACCTGAACACATAAGACAGATAGCACATGGAAAAATCCCTGATTTTCTGGCCTAGGGGAAAAGTGAAGTCAAGAAACCAGGAATGGAAAAGAGAGAAGGGTGGGGGAGAAGAGGAGGAGGGAAGGAAAGGCTGCAGACAGCAGAGTGGTAGGAACATGAAGTTAACGGGATAATTCTACAAAATGGGCCTATGTGAATGGCCCTCCAAATGTTTTCTTTTAAAATGCAATTTATTCAGGGTCATTCTGGTCCTGCTGTGCCTTAAGTCAATAGGGTATGATATATTCCTCAATAAGAAACCTACTATCTCCTGGGCTGTTCTCTGGGCTGAGGAACTTAAGATTCATCCCTGCCAATAAGAAGGACACAAGTCACCCTTAAGAAGAAACTTCTGTGGCCTTCATAGTGACCAAAGAGTCCAAGACCCAGAAAAACAGGATAATTAGAAACAAAGCCCACTGACCATAAAATCTATAAAAACAAGTTCTAATTAGAATCAGTCAGTACAGGCCAAAGTGACCAAGAGCTGCCTTCAGATCTTTAGCATGTCATTTTCATCTCATTTGTTATAGTAAAATCCCTCCCACACCATGGGTTTCACTTGGGTGCCTGTGAACAAAATCAAGTGTGTTAAGAACTTCAAAATATGCAACCTACTATTAGTCAAGGTTGAGAAGTGGTACCTGAACAAGACTCTCTAGAAACTTCTCTAAGACCTCCAATAGCACCAGGAAACAAAGGGACATCACTTCTCTCCCCTCTTTGAAACAACCAACATTCTCCCTTCAGGGTGTCTTTGCCTTTTCTAATAAATCTTGCTATATTTATACCATATTTTGTGTCATCCCTAAAATTTTCTTCTGCAAGAACACAAGAGCCGAGAGGCACAATGTGACCCTGGATTTCTAGGACCACTGCCAGCAACAGAAAAAAAGGAAGAGAAAGAAAAAGGGTGGAGGAGACAGGATCAATGCCCAAACTGTCTTCTTACACCTGTGACTTGTCCCTAAACAACCGCATAGGAAAAAGACTCAAAGCAGCTCAGCCAAAGACAAAAAAACAGAACCAAAAACTGAGTTCCCTTCCTGAAGACAATAAAGTGTGAAGAGAGGCATACAGGACCCAGGGGGGCACTCATTCACCTCAAGGAATGGAGACAGGAGTTGTACAAATATGGTTAGGACTAAGTACAGCCCATGTGGCAAAACAGTAGGATTAGGGGCTCATGGAAAAAAAAAAAAAAAAAAAGCAACTTTCTGGTCAGGGCAACTAGAAAAAAGAAGCTAGGATGAACATATAAAAGAAGTGGGGGCTCTTGCAAAGAAGTCAGAGGAAGGATCCTCAATCACTGTGTGCCCTCATCTCTGACCAAACCCTGAACCACACCTGTGGATCAGAATCAAAGGAGACCAGAATAAAAACACACCAGCTGAAGAAAAATGATCCACAGAGAGACTGGAGCTACCACATGGGAAACGGTTTAAAACTTAAGCCTAGCCAAGAAAACTACCTGATAAAACAAGAGGAAAAAAACATTCAAGGGAAAAAAATAACAAAAACCAGAATCTCTACAATGTAACATTCACAATACCAAGACACAATCCAAAATTAACCACCACATGAAGAACCAACAAAACATTTTCTTAAGCGGAAAAAAAAAATTAACCAAGTACAAAACTGAGATGAACAAAAGGTTAGAACTAACAGACAAGGACATTAAAGGAACCATAATTATCCTCAGTGAAGTGAAACAGGACATGTTTCAATGCAAGAAAATTTCAACAGATAAATGAGTTCCAGCAGAACCTATAAAAAATAACTATATAGATATTACAGATTCAAAAACACAATGGTTGAAAACAAAAATTCACTGAGTGGATTTAACAGCTAAATTGACACGAAAGAGGAAAGAGCAAGTGAACCCGAGGGTAGGGCAATAAAAATCATCTACTGTGGAGAAAAGAGGTGGGGGGAAGCCCAAAAAAATAAAAAATAAAAAAATAAGGGCCTGGGGATACAGCTCAGCTGTGAGCACTTGCTTAGCATGTGTGAGGCTCTGGGTCTGACCCCAGCACCACAAACAAAACAAAAATCAAGCAGGATAGACCCTGAAATGGTGCAGTTCAATCCTCCAAAATTCTGTTCTTCCATGAAAGTAATAAAAGCACTGGGAAAAAAATTCTTAAAATTGACTTTTTACAACTCTTGAAACACTAAAGATTTGCTGTAATCTTAGGAATATTTATTCAAAAAAGATGCCTAAATCTCAGAAATAACTATGAGTGGGCTTTACAGTGTTCAACTTTACCTACTACCATCCTCCTTTTCTCAGCTTCACTGCAGATTTAAAACCAATAAACTCACAACTTCCATACTGTGAAAACCAGCAACCTAGCAGCCACCTGAAGGGGAAAAATGGGTTTGGTACTCCTCAAGTGAACCCTCTCAGAGAACTCGCTAGTTCCAATCTCAGGAAAATTACCTGAGAAAATGAGGGGAACAAACACACAGTGGAGAATAACAGAATCCAAAATCTCCACATACTTCTTCTATCCTGAATTCATTTCTTTTATTTTTTTTATTGTAAACAAATGGGATATGTGTTGTTTCTCTGTTTGTACATGGAATAAAGGCATATCATTTGTGTAATCATAAATTTACATACGGTAATGTTGCTTGATTCATTGTTATTTTTTCCCTTCCCCCCACCCCTCCCATCCCTCTTTTCCCTCTATATAGTCCTTCCTTCCTCCATTCTTGCCCCCCTCCTTAACCCTAACTCTAACCCTAACACTAACCCCTCCTACTCCCCATTATGTGTCATCATCCGCTTATCAGCAAGATCATTCGTTCTTTGGTTTTTTGAGACTAGCTTATCTCACTTAGCATGATATTCTCCAATTTCATCCATTTGCCTGCAAATGCCATAATTTTATCATTCTTTATGGTGGAGTAATATTTCATTATATATATATGCCACAGTTTCTTTATCCATTCATCAATTGAAGGGCATCTAGGTTGGTTCCACAGTCTGGCTATTGTGAATTGAGCAGCTATGAACATTGATGTGGTTTTATCTCTGTAGTATGCTGATTTTAAGTCCTTTGGGTATAGGCCGAGGAGTGGCATAGCTGGGTCAAATGGTGGGTCCATTCCAAGTTTTCTAAGGAATCTCCACACTGCTTTCCAGAGTGGCTGCACTAATTTGCAGCCCCACCAGCAATGTATGAGTGGACCTTTTTACACACATCCTCGCCAACACCTGTTGTTGCTGGTATTCTTGATAATCACCATTCTAATTGGGGTGAGATGGAATCTTAGGGTGGTTTTGATTTGCATTTCTCTTATTACTAGAGATGGTGAACATTTTTTCATATGTTTGTTGATTGCTTGTAGATCTTCTTCTGTGAAGTGTCCGCTCATTTCCTTAGCCCATTTGTCGGATGGGTTATTTGTATTCTTGAGTTGAGTTTTTTGAGTTCTTTATAGATTCTGGAGATTAGTGCTCTATCTAAAGTATGATTGGCAAAGATTTTCTCCCACTCTGTAGGCTCTTCCTTCCCATTGCTCATAATTTCCTTTGCTGAGAGAAAGCTTTTTAGTTTGAATCTATCCCAGTTATTGATTCTTGCTTTTATTTCTTGTGCTATGGAAGTCCTGTTGAGGAAGTCTGCTCCTAAGCCGACATGTTGAAGACCTGGACCTACTTTTTCTTCTATAATCTGCAGGGTCTCTGGTCTGATGTCGAGGTCCTTAATCCATTTTGAGTTTAGTTTCGTGCACGGTGAGAGATATGAGTTTAGTTTCATTCTGTTGCATATGGATTTCCAATGTTCCCAGCACCATTTCTTGAAGAGGCTATCTTTTCTCCATTGCATATTTTTGGCACCTTTGTCTAGTATTAGAAAATTGTATTTGTTTGGGTTTGTGTCCATGTCCTCTATTCTGTACCACTGATCTACCTGTCTATTTTGGTACCAATACCATGCCGTTTTTGTTACTATTGCTTCGTAGTATAGTTGAAGTTCTGGTATTGTGATACCCCCAGCTTCATTTTTCCTGTGAAGGATTGCTTTAGCTATTCTGGGTTTCTTATTCTTCCAGATGATTTTCATGATTGCTTGCTCTATTTCTGTAAGGTACATCATTGGGATTTTAATTGGAATTGCATTGAATCTCTATAGCACTTTTGGTAGCATGGCCATTTTGACAATACTATTCTTCCTATCCAAGAACATGGGAGATCTTACCATCTTCTAAGGTTTTCTTGAATTTATTTAGTGTTCTGTAGTTCTCATTGTAGAGGTCTTTCCACCTCTTTTGTTAGATTGATTCCCAAGTATTTTATTTTTTTCAATGCTATTGTGAATGGGGTAGATTTCCTAATTTTTTTTTCCAGAGATTCATCACTTATGTGTAAAAATGCATTAGATTTATGAGCATTGATCTTATATCCTGCTACTTTACTGAATTCACTTATGAATGCTAAAAGTTTTCTGGTGGAATTTCCTGGTTCCTCTAAGTATATAAACATATCATCAGCAAATAGGAATAGTTTGAGTTTTTCTTTTCCTATTTGTATCCCTTTAATTTCTTGGGTTTGTCTAATTGCTCTGGCTAGAGTTTCAAGGACGATATTGAATAGAAGTGGTGAAAGGGGGCATCCGTAACTTGTTCCAGTTTTTAGGGGAAATGCTTTCAGGTTTTCACCATTTAGAATGATATTGGCCATAGGCTTAGCACAGACGGCCATCACAATGTTAAGGAATGTTCCCACTACCCCAATTTTTTCTAGTGTTTTGAGCATGAAGGGGTGCTGTATTTTATCAAATGCTTTTTCTGCATCTATTGAAATAATCATGTGATTCTTGACTTTTAAGTCTACTGATATGGTGAATTACATTTATTGATTTCCTGATGTTGAACCAACCTTGCATCCCTGGGATGAAACCCACTTGATCATGGTGCACTATCTTTTTAATATGTTTTTGTATGCGATTTGCTAAAATTTTGTTGAGAATTTTTGCATCGATGTTCATTAAGGATACTGGTCTGAAATTTTCTTCCTTGATGTGTCTCTGTCTGATTTAGGTATCAGGGTGATACTGGCTTCATAGAATGAGTTTGGAAGGGTTCCCTCCTCTTCTATTTCATGGAATACTTTGAGGAGTATTGGAATGAGCTCTTCTTTAAAGGTTTTGTAGAACTCGGCTGAGAACCCATCTGGTCCCGGACTTTTCTTTGTTGGTAGGCTTTTGATGACTTCTTCTATTTCATTTCTTGAAATTGGTCTATTTAAATTGTGTATGTCCTCCTCTTTCAGTTTAGGCAATTCATATGTCTCTAGAAACCTGTTAATGTCTTCGAGGTTTTCTGTTTTGTTGGAGTATAGATGTTCAAAATAGCTTCTAATTATGTTTTGTATTTCAATCGTGTCTGTTGTGATATTTCCTTGTTTATTTTGAATTTTAGAGATTTGGGTTTTCTCTCATCTTCTCTTTGTTAGTGTGGCTAAGGGTTTATCAATTTTGTTTATTTTTTCGAAGAACCAACTATTTTGTCAAATTTTTCTATTGTTTCTTTTGTTTCAATTTCATTGATTTCAGCTCTGAGTTTAACTATTTTCTGTCTTCTACTACTTTTGGTGTTGGTCTGTTCTTGTTTTTCTAGGGCTTTGAGCTGTAGTGTTAGGTTGTTTATTTGTTGAGTTTTACTTCTTTTATTGAATGTGCTCCATGAAATAAATTTTCCTCTAAGAACTGCTTTCATAGTGTCCCAGAGATTTTGATATGATGTTTCTTTGTTCTCATTTACCTCTAAGAATTTTTTAATTTCCTTCCTAATATCTTCTGTTATCCATTCATCATATAATAGCATACTGTTTAATCTCCAGGTGTTGGAGTAGTTTCTATTTTTTACTCTTTCATTTATTTCTAATTTCAATCCATTCTGATCTGATAGAATACAAGGTAGTGTCTCTATCTTCTTGTATTTGCTAACATTAGCTTTGTGGCATAATATATGGTCTATTTTAGAGAAAGATCCATGTGCTGCTGAGAAGAAAGTGTATTCGCTCTTGGTTGGATGGTATATTCTATAAATGTCTGTTAAGTCTAAATTATTGATTGTGTTATTGAGATCTATGGTTTCTCTGTTCAATTTTTGTTTGGAAGATCTGTCCAGTGGTGAGAGAGACGTGTTAAAATCACCTAGTATTATTGTGTTATGGTCTATTTGGTTTCTGAGATTGAGAAGGATTTGTTTGACATACCTGGATGCACCACTGTTTGGGGCAAAGATATTTATGATTGTTATGTCTTGCTGATTTATGCTTCCCTTAAGCAGTATGAAATGTCCTTCTTTATGTCTTCTGACAAACTTTGGCTTGAAGTCCACATTATCTGATATGAGGATGGATACTCCAGCTTTTTTGCTGAGTCCAGGCGCATAGTATGTTTTTCCCCATCCTTTCAGAGTCTATGGGTATCTCTTTCTATGAGGTGAGTCTCTTGCAGGCAACATATTGTTGGATCTTTCTTTTTAATCCAATCTGCCAGTCTATGTCTTTTGATTGATGAGTTCAGGCCATTAACATTCAGAGTTATTATTGAGATATGATTTGTATTCCCAGTCATTTGGCTCATTGTATCTATCTATCTATCTATCTATCTATCTATCTATCTATCTATCTATCTATCTATCTATCTATTTATTTATGACACGACTTGGTTCCTCCTTTATTTGACAATTCCTTTAGGATAGTTCCTCCCTTTCCTGATTTGCTTCTTTTTCATCTCTTCCTCATGGAATATTTTGCTGAGAATGTTCTGTAATGCTGGCTTTCTTTTTGTAAATTCTTTTAGCTTTTGTTTATCATGGAAGGATTTTATTTCATCGTCAAATTTGAAGGTAAGTTTTGCTGGGTATAAAATTCTTGGTTGGTATCCATTTTCTTTCAGGGTTTGAAAAATGTTGTTCCAGGTCCTTCTAGCTTTTAGGGTCTGGGTTGAAAAATCTGCTGATATTCTTATTGGTTTTCCCCTGAATGTAATCTGGTTCTTTTCTCTCACAGCCTTTAAAATTCTGTCTTTATTTTGTATGTTAGGCATTTTCATTATAATGTGCCTTGGTGTGGGTCTGTTGTAATTTTGTGTATTTGGAGTCCTATAAGCCTCTTGAACTTGATTTTCCATTTCATTCTTCAGATGTGGGAAATTTTCTGATATTATTTCATTGAATAGACTGTTCATTCCTTTGGTTTATTTCTCTAAGCCTTCCTCAATTCCAATAATTCTTAAATTTGGCCTTTTCATGATATCCCATAGTTCTTGGAGATTCTGTTCATGATTTCTTACCATCTTCTCTGTTTGGTCAACTTTGTTTTCAAGTTAAATATTTTGTCTTCAATATCTGAGGTTCTGTCTTCCAGGTGTTCTATCCTATTTGTTATCATTTCTATGGAGTTCTTAATTTGGTTTATTGTTTCCTTCATTTCAAAGATTTCTGTTTGGTGTTTTTATTCAATATCTCTAACTCTTTATTGAAATGATCTCTAGCTTCCTGTATTTGCTCTTTTAACTGTCGATTGGTGTGATCATTCAATGCCTGCATTTGCTCTTTCATCTCATCATTCAATGCCTGCATTTGCTCTTTCATCTCATCATTCAATGCCTGCATTTGCTCTTTCATCTCATCGTTTGCTTCCCTAATCATTTTAATTATGTACATTCTGAACTCCCTTTCTGTCATTTCTTCCGCCACGCTGTCATTGGATTTTATTGATGTAACTTCTAGATTTGTTTGGGGCATTTTCTTCCCTTGTTTTCTCATATTGTTCAGGTATCAGTGGACCGGTGAGATATTGCAGATTTCCTCTATTGACTTATAATGTCCCTGAAGATTTCTAGTATATCCCCTCTTAGCCTTCAGTAGCCTGAAGTCTTGGAGGAAGCTGATAATGCAGTGCTTCACAAGGATGCTGCCTCTCTAGGTGTGGTAGCCTTCAGGTGGGGTATATTCCCTGCTAGTGGGCAGAGGTGCCTCCACTTGTTGACCAACAGTCATCCAAAGGGGAACTAGGCTGCAGGCTGAGGCAAGGCCTGTTTGGGCCTGTGTCTCTGGTTTTACCGTCCTTGTGGGAAAACCTCACCCAGTGGGGAAGACTCACCCATGGGGAGGTCTTGCTGGTCAGTTCCCCTCCTAGAGGTTCCCCTCAATCCACAACTACTGCCTGGGTTGGGCAGCCTTCCTCTGCAACATTCCCAGGGGCCCGGCCCTACCTCCTGGGCCTGGGAGCCTCGCCCTTTCCAGATGAGTGTGCTTAGGCTGCCCCTCCTCAGAGAAGCTGCCTGCAGTCCTGGAACCTTCGCTCTGCCCCTCAGCTTGTCTCTGTGCAGCTTTTCCACCAAGAAGCCCCCTAGATCCTGGGACCCTGTTCTGCACCTAATCGCCTGGCTATGCGGCCCCTCCTCTGAGCAGCCACCTGGAGCCCCCTACAGTCGCTCTGAGTCCCAGAGACCCACTGCACGCCTCTTCCTCCAGGCAGCCACCCGGAGTTCTGGTGTGGTCACTATGAGTCCAAGCAATTCACTGTGCACCTCTTCCTCCCGACAGCCGCCCGTAGCCCTGGTGCAGTAACTCTGAATCCAAGCAACCCGCTGTGCTCCTCCTCCTCCTCCGGGCAGCCCCCGGTGTTCAGGAGCGGTCGCTCTAAGTCCAAACAGCTCGCCACACACCTCCTCCTCTGGGCAGCCGCCCGGAGCCCCGGTGGGTTGCTCCAAGTCCCAGCCTTGTGCTGAGCGGCCTCCTCTACAATGCTCCCAGTTGTCTGAGTTCACCGCTCCAGCAGGGGGAGGGGTGTCTCGTTGGGCAACTCTACTTCACAAAGTTCCCTGCGTTCCGGGACTACTGCCCCATCCGGGATACCTCCCCAACGGGAGAGACTCACCCGGCGGCTTTGAGTTGGTCCCAAGTCTCTCAATATCTCCACTTTGAATCCTGAGTCCTGGAGCAACATGAAATGCAGCCACCCTCTAGTCCACCATCTTGAGAATCTCCCCTGAATTCATTTCTTATCAGAATTCATTTGGTGGTAACAGCACTATCCCTGGTATTTCTGAAAACAACAAGTGCTTCTGTTTAACCACATAGCTAAGACTAATAAAAGGTTCTCAAAAAAAATACAAGAATAAACAGAAGAAGGGTCTCCAAGGTGTCTGAAAAAACTGTGCAGGACTATACACATATCCAAGGAAGATCAGAAAATGCCCTAATCTATAAGCTGCGGTTGACTTTGAGGTTCTACCTAAGTAGAAAGTGAAGGCTAAGGGCAAAACTGTAAACTGCCTGCCAGAGGACTGAAAGTTCCAAAATAAAATTAAATAAGAACAGGGTCTCTGGTTTCCAGTTTTACCATGTGATCGGTCCTTCCTGCATGTGCTTCTGTCACTGTGAGGGTATCTGCCATAAAGCCCTCACCAGAGCCCAACAGAAGCTGGTGCCATGCTCTCTAGCCTCCAGAACTGAGGACTCCGAGAGTAATAACTACAGACCAAACACGGGCGAAAAGAGCTCCTACATAAAACAAGCTGTACTAATTATTATCATGGCTCAGACTGACTCCTGTGTTTCTGTACAGAAAATAACATTTAGGATTGGGGAAGGGTGTTTCAGCAACATAAAGAATGGAGCACATTTATAGAACTGACTGACACAGCAGAAATAATCCGGAAGCCAACATCGCAGTCCTTGTTCATCTTGGACAGATTGGGAAGAGACAAGAGCGCCTCAGATGGAATTTCCATTGTTATGCTACATTTATATATTTCATTAGACATATGAAATTATTAACCCTGTTCATCACCCATTACCCACCAGTTTGTTAACTCCAGAAAAGTTACAACAGGTGGAGAATTTCATACATGAGATTTTTGGTCAATAAGGATGAATGCGAACAGGAGCAAGTCCTGATTTTTGTCACTTTTTAAAATCATCAGCAAACTACAATAAAGAGTCATAAACTAAATGTGGCTGAACTAGAAGATATTCCTGAAGAATTGTGGGTTTTTTTGTGGTGCTGGGGATTGAACCCATGGCCTTGTGCACGTGAGGCAAGCACTCTACCAACTGAGCTATATCCCCAGTCCTCCTGGAGAAATGTTAGAGAAAAAAGCTCATAAGTTAAAAGCTGGAAGCATTAGCAAATATGAAAAGGAAATATGAAAAGCAAATATGAAAAGGTTATTTTGAAAAGTTACGGATGACACACAATGCAAAAGACCTGCAGAAGTGGATGGGTGAGTTTGAAATGCAAGTAATATAGACTTCTCTTCTTGATTACAATGAAGATTACATTTTTAACAAAAAATGGAGATTTAAAAATATCAACTGCTGGAGAGGATGTATGTAAAAAGGTCCACTCATACATTGCTGGTGGGGCTGCAAATTAGTGCAGTCACTCTGGAAAGCAGTGTGGAGATTCCTTAGAAAACTTGGAATGGAACCACCATTTGACCCAGCTATCCCACTCCTTGGCCTAAACCCAAAGGACTTAAAATCAGCATACTACAGAGATACAGCTACATCAATGTTCATAGCTGCTCAATTCACAATAGCCAGATTGTGGAACCAACCTAGATGCCCTTCAGTTGATGAATGGATAAAGAAACTGTGGTGTGTGTGTGTGTGTGTGTATATATATATATGTATATACATATATTGTATATATATGCATATATATGCATATATATATGTATATACATATATATACAATAGAATATTACTCAGCCATAAAGAATGATAAAATTATGGCATTTGCAGGCAAATGGATGAAATTGGAGAATATCATGCTAAGTGAGATAAGCCAATCTCAAAAATCCAAAAGGCGAATGATCTCACTGATAAGCGGATGATGACACATAATGGGGGGGAAGGGGGCAAGAATGGAGAAAGGAGGGACTGTATAGAGGGAAAAGAGGGGTGGGAGGGGTGGGGGGAAGGAAAAAATAACAGAATGAATCAAACATCATTACCCTATGTAAATGTATGACTATGCAAATGGTATGCTGTTACTCCATATACAAACAGAAACAACATGTATCCCATTTGTTTACAATAAAAATAAATTTAAAAAAAATACCAACTGCACAAAATATTTCTCTAGTAATAGACTGTGTGACATGTGAGCATAAAATTATGTCCATGACATATTTTTAATGAAAGCAAAACAGCCAGCCTCTAGTAAAGTCTTTTTCAGGTCCTACCTTCCTGACTTTCTGAAGTATAATTGCTTTTGAATATTGATTTCCACTATATAATTACAAAATTTCAAGGACAGTAAGTTTCACATAAAATAGAAAATTTCTAAATAAAGCCTAAAGTGGTAGAATGCAATTCATGAGCTTTTAGAGAGTATTCTAAACATTTAATTTACATTTTTTTTTTGTTTCAGTTTACATATGTGGTAACTGGGTGAATCTGGAAAGAATATCTATCTTTTCATTTAAACTAAAACAATAGAGACTTCTGTGTCCATTCTGCATCTGTTTCCTCTGCTCTGAGACACGTTGGATTCCAGGAACAATAAGTCTGATCAATAAACATCTTGTGATACATCAAAACTACTCCCCAGGAAACAGCAACTTTTTTCTGTTTTGGGGGTAGGGAGTATTTGGGGGGTGGTATAGTGAGTGGTATTGGGTATTGAGGCCAGGGGCGCTTTACCACTGAGCTTCATCCCCAGTTCTTTTTATTTTGTATTTTGAGACAGTGTCTCGCTAAGGTGCTAAGGGCCTTGCTAAGTTGCTGAGTCTAGCCTTGGGCTTGCAATCTTCTGTCTCAGCTTCCTAAGTCACTGGAATTCTAGGTGTGTGCCACAGCAACATCAACTTTCTTATGGACAAGGCTCTACCTGACCAGTCCTGAGATAATGATCAATCAGACCACAGTGTGATCAAGACTGATTGACTATGCATATTTCTGGCCCACTTTTTCTATATAATCTGGAAACTCATGTCAAAACCACCAAAGACAGGACTGGAAATGCCATTCTCCTTTATCTTCCCAGTATAGCTATATTGATTAAAGTTTCTTTCCGCTTTTCATCATTACTTTTCTTTGTGGGTTCTTTGTTTGTTTGTTTGTTTTTAGTTATAGATGGACACAATACCTTTATGTTATTTATTCATTTTTATGTGGTACGGAGGATCGAACCCAGTGCTTCACATGTATTAGGCAAGCTTTCTACCATTGAGTTACAACCCCAGTTCTGTCTTTCATTTTGAAAGCAAGTGGCCAGACCTGATTTGTTGGTACCTCCGAGAGCTAGATCTTTGGCCTAGGACTAGGGTAAAAATGACACCAGTTTATTCACCATGAACGTAAGAATTTTTTTATAAGAAATAGAATTATCAAGCTTTTGAAAACTAGAGCACACAAAAAATAAGATTCTACGAAATTTTAGAAGTATCATTATAGTTTTTAAGCAGGTTACAGATTGTTGGATGAAATTATTTGTCATTCATTCAAGTAATAAATATTTACTATACACTTGCTATTAAAAATAAGCAAGAACTGACAGAATTGAAGCAGGAAACAGACAATTCAGCTGGGCACAGTGGCACATGCCTATAATCCCAGCTATTCGGGAGGATAAGGCAGGAGGATTCCAAGTTCAAGGCCAGTTCAGGCAGCTTAGTGAGACTGTTTCAAAAGTAAGAAAAGGACTGGGGATGTAGCTTAGTGATAGAGCACTTACCTAGCATGTGCAAGGCCCTGGGTTCAATCCCCCGCAACATACACATACACACACACACAAACAAAAGAGTAGACAATTGAACAATATTTGAAGACTTCATTACCATATATTCAATAATGGATAAAAGTAGTAGTAAAAGATGAATAGGAAATAGAAGACTTGAATAAACTATAATCCTGAAGCCACTCAGTGGGTTAACTTGCTCCTACCACTATCAAGTCTGATAATTGAAGCCAGTGTAGGTGAAAACCTGCTTCTAGCACTAGCAAGTCATTTTTCATTGTTTTGTCTCACTCCCATATATCTCACTCCTCAAATAATTAACCAATAAAGTCAACTTTACCTGAAAAGAAGGATAAAGGCAAAAATCAAAGAACAACTCCAGTTATATGACCAACTAATCAGTAATCTTTCTTTAGATTTCTTTAGGAACTAGGAATGCCTAGATACCTGGTGACCTATAAACAACATCAAAAGCACATCAAGGGAACTGACTATTCCAAGAATTAATGACCATTCCAGTGCCCACTTGGCTATGACTAAATTTTAGACTACCCAGAAACCCCATATAAGCTTTTGTGTTTGTGATCTCTGACCAGACAGAATTTGGGTGACAGCTTTCCAGCTTCCATCTGCTGGCTTGTTGCCAATAAAGCTCTTTCTTCTCCTGTCACTCAGTCTCTCAAATTATTGGCTACATCAAGTAGCAATGGAACTGGACTTTTGATAGTTATAAGCCTCTCAGACATCTACAGAACATTCCACTAAACAACAAAACACATTCAATACATTATTCTCAACTGCACATGAAACATTATCCAGAAAAGGCCATCTGTGAAGTCATAAAATAAGTCTCAAAAAATTTTAAAAAACAGAAGTCACAGAAAGTATGTCTTCTGACTACAGAACAAAATTAGAAATCAAGATCAGAAGGGAATGTGAGAAATTAACAAGTAGGTAGAAAATAACATACTTCTAAACATCCACTATCACAAGGGATAGCAGAAGTACAAAGGGTTACATGGAAATTTTTCAGTATGAGTAATTATATAGTTCCTTCTACGATTTGATTAGGGTGGTGGTTACATGATTATAATGATTACCAAAATTCACACTGTACACATATAACTGGTGAATTTTATAACATTTAAATAATACCTTAAAATACAAAAGAAAGAGAAAAAAAATTAAGGCTTAGAAAAGTAATACCTGTTAGCGTTTTTCCTGCATTCAGAGGAGGAGCAATGACTCTGAAAAGTTTCTGCATTAAAATTAACAGGAAAACAATCACCATCATTTTCAAAGGATAATAATTTTTAAAGATAATCAACGATCTTATATTATCAATTGCCTTTCTCTGATGGAGTTAGTCATTTGCTATTGAGATTAAATATAAACATTAAATGTGCACATGAACTATTTAGAAAGACCACAATGATATTCCTCATAGGGGGAAAAATTAATGTCAGTTACATGACGTTCTTTATTGAAATTATAATTTCTGATATAAGACATCTTAGGTTCTTAAAAGGGTTTTATTCTTCAAAAAATATAGTAAGCAAATGATGAGATTAACAGCCCACCAAAGTGGTGATGAAGATTACTTTAAGCTGAAAACATCTAAAGAATCCACAGCATAGAAAAACACATTATCTAAACTTAAGAAGGGCCTCCCCAAAATATAGCCTTATGGAACCCCTAGAAGGTGGGTCCTATTTGGGAGAAGACTTACCTTCCCCTAAGAGGTGCAAATTCAGTTTCCATAGCATCAAAAAGCCTTAAAGAACTTTCCATACCTTCCCATTGAAGCCCTAATTCCACTGTCTCCCCCATTTTTGTTAAATTGGTACATAAAACATCATCTCTGGCTATTCATCAGAGCTACTTATCACCGAGTGCTCCCACGGACAAACCTTGTCTTTTCCCCTGTAAATTTGTATATTGTCAGATAATTCATAGCCCCGTTGCCACCCCTTTGTCGCCTCCTATTATTGGGACCTAAATTGGTACAGGAAAAATTTTTCCCCCCAGCACAAGGTACTACTTTTACTTCAAAAGCAGCCAAAACTGAACAAAGACTTCAGAGGTTACAGTAGTCATTTCAAACAGGATGACACTGTCTTTCATTTTAGAAAATCTAAAAAATTTCAAAAGATAGGATATCTTCTCTTAATGCAGGCCTCCCCAAGTGCTAAAAGAGCTAAACTTTAAACACTAAAAAGTGATTTTCTTATAGGCAGAGAATTATAAAAGAGAAACCACCTAGCCTCCCATGGCTAAAATCTCCAAAATGACTGTTTAAAAACAAATACCAAGCTCCTGCTGAAAACCATTAAACTTGGAAACTACTCTGAACACAAAACAAGGCAACCTCAATAGCCTGGTGTTCCATTTGAGATGTATAGGTATAAATGTAAACCAGACTGTGAGGAATAAAAAACCCACACAAAAGAAAATTTTCAAAAGCAACATAAAAGCCAGCAATCATTTTTGTAAATGTATAATGCATCGAATTTGGATCTGTTTTGAGGGATTACTTAAGAGAAACTAGAAACTGCATTAATTCCTCCCAACTGTGGACCAGTGTTGGCAAAGAGAACATTTCTGTATATAGGATAGTACGGGACCTCACTGAGGAGGCAGCTAAGTCTTTTCTAGACTTTTCTCAGTAATGGACCTCAATGAATTAGCAGCTGAGAGGTATTAAGGGAAAGAATCCTTGCTTGACACACACACAATCAGGGTCAAAACCTGGGGAGAAGGGATGGAGCATTCAAGAAAGGAGAGGTACAACTAAATTTGAAGGGTTATGAATTAGAGGGAAATGCACCCTACCAAGCTAGTATGCCCAAAGAAGCCTGAAATTCCATAGAATGACTGCTGACTGAGCAATACTGAGAACAGTTTGGGATGGTATTAAATTTGCAAAATAAAGTTGACTGGAAGCTTTCAGGGTATGCCTGACTCTGTTGAGGTATATTAGTCACTGTAATAAAGCAGTGGGTTGGGAGTTCACCACATATACCTATAGTTCCATTATCCAATCTGTCCTCAATGTAAGGCAAATGACAACAAGGATAAATAAAAGCATAAATGCTTTTGGGATTCTCTAGGCAAGGAGAATAAAAAATTGTCACTAATGTTATAAAATTCCAAATGTGGAAAAACAATACATTAGTAATTAACAAATAATGACATACTACCATTCTCAGGACCTTACCCCAGCAGAATGTATATGCGAAACAAGCAACAGCACATTTATTATATGTAATAATTATATAAAATAAATTTCTTAAACCTTTTGGAAAAGTTGCTACAATTGAAAAAATCCTTAGGAGAAAAAAAAGCTTAAAGTCTAACAAGCAAGTATTACTTTTAATTTTATCAACTGTTCCTTGTGATATAAATTTCTATTTACACAGATAAGCAAGAAAACAATAGCCAAAGACATGAAATTAAATACTGGGGCTGAGGTGTAGCTCAGTGATAGAGCAAATGCTTAGCATGCACAAGACCCTGGGTTCGATCCCCAGCACCAAAAATAAATTAATAAATTAAATAGAGACTACTTAGAAGAGCCAAACCAAAACAGATGCAAGTCTAATAAATCAAGAGGAAATTTTTAAGTAGATGAAAATAGAAACTATTCAAAGCAAAAGAAGAACAGGGAAAAAATTAATAGACAAAATCAAATGCATGCCTTAAGTTAGGATGTATCTTACCTCCATTGGACTAATAAACTCATTCATGCCTCTGTTGTAGACATAGATCATAGCATCGTATAGATGGTTTTCCCAGCACATGAGAACTACCTGTAAAAAAGAAGTCTCTTGATCCATATAATTCAGTAAGTCTCACCAATTTTCTTAAAGCTTTAAGAATAGATCTTGAGTTTTCTTCTTTACTTTTTCTTACTTCTCTGATAAAAACTGAAACTGAAACACTCAAACACCATGGCTGGCTAAGAATTATTATAGGTTCAATATTATTTTAATAGTACAATAACTACTTTTAAACATCCTCCAATGTCTAATTTTGTTTCCTCTCTACCCTTTCCATTATTCGTTTTATTTGGCACTGGGGATAAGGTGATAGACAAATCCAGACCTATTCCCTACCTTTATAGAACTACATTTATCTTGGATACCCAACAAAAGAAAAGAGAGGTACAAAATGGTATGAGTTATGACATGGGAAAGATATTCAAGTATATAAAAAATTAACTACCTACAAATGTGAAAAACATTATAAAGGAACCTGACTTGCTTTGGAGTATTCAAAATGTCATCCCTGAGCCAGGTGGTACATGCCTGTAATCCCAACAGCTTGGGAGGCTGAGGCAGGAGGATCACAAGTTCAAAGTCAGCCTCAGCAATTTAGCAGAGGCCCTAAAAAACTCAGTAAGACCTTGTCTCTAAAGAGAATATTTTTAAAAAACGGGGGTGGAGATGCTGGGAATGTGGTTAAGTGGTTAGATGCCCCTGGGTTCAATCCCTGGTATCAAAAAGAAAAAGAAAAAAACAAGTCATCCTTGAGAGTGCACGCAATATTTAAGCTACTACCTAAAGGATGCGTGCATGGGAGACAAAAGCAGAAGTGGAAACAAGGGACTCTGCAGGCAGAAGACAATAAGGATGAAGGACCAAGAGGGGAAAAGAGATGAAGTAATTAAAGATGGAGAGAAATCAATTTGAGAAAACACAAAGGAAAAAGGAATGGCTATGACTTGAAGTACAGGGTACTCTATATTCTGTTCCTATGAGAATTATATAATACCACTGAGTGACAAGAGGACTTGAGTAGAAGATCAGAGGTTGGAGAATGATAGGGACTAGCCAGAAGGGTAAACAGAAAAACGATAGTAAGGTGTCCTGGGACAGTCTTCCTAGAAAAGGGAATGTTCTGGGACCCCCTTCTCCTCTTTCTCCATCCTCTCTTCAGCCAGTGCCATGCTCATACATCTCTTCACTGATGACTAATGCACTTATAACCTCAGCCTTAACCTTCCCTCTGAACCGTCCAACTGCTTCCTTAATATCTTCACCTGAATGTCCAGCAGCTATCTCAAAATAAAATGGCAAAGCAAGACTACTCATTTTGTCTCTCAGACTAATACTTGCTCCAGGCTACCAATCTTCTTAAATGAATCACTATCTGTCCTACTTCTCAAGCCAAAAAACAAAAGAAAAACTTGGGCACTGCCTTTAAATTCTCTTATTCTTACTTTGACATCTAATTCATCGGCAAATCAGTTACACCTCCCAAACAGCCAAATCAAGCTGACACTCTCCATCTCACTGCTACCATCTCTGGAATCAGGATGATCTTTAAAAATTCTAATGATTTTTTAAGAATCCAGAATAAAATGGGAAAATGTGTACTTTGCCCTGTGGAGTCTACTTCTCTTTTCCATTATGCTCCAGATCTGCTTGACCTTTTCTGTTACTTGAAAATTCAAAGCAGAATTTTTTTTTTTAACATTAGCTTCACCTACAGCAGTCTTCTATTCAAAGATCTTTGCATTACTGATCCTTCTTGTCGTTCAGATTCCAGGATTCAATGTCACCTCCTCATAAAGGCTTTCTATAATTAGTCAATCTAAGGGAGCTTCTCATTCTTTACCATAGTGCCCTGCTCATGCTAATTTGCTCATACCATCCTCTGCATTTCAAATTCAACTCTGACCTTATATACTAGTTATCTAAAAAATGGTATCATTCTCTTAGGTAAAAATATTCTATTATTCATGTGAAAGGATCCTTAGTTGAATAAACTAACTGATAAAAGATCAGTCAAGAAGCATTTATTGAGCAATTAATAAATGTCAACTCTATGCCAAGAGCTCTGGAGAGAATGTCAAAAGAAATTTAAGACATACTCTCTGGCTTGCAAGCATTATATTATCTAGCTTACATACAATCCTAAGATTTAGAGTCCTAAGAAATATATTGAAAAATACAAGTTTATAAGACAACTTGCCAGAAGTGCTCGATTAGGGTTTAGAAGAGGCAGAGTGAGGCCTACAGTCAGGCAAATAAAATCAATAAAGGAACAATGTTTATTCTGTTAATAGGCTGTCTATAAACTCACCTGCTGAATATCTAGGCTGGTGATATCCATATGCACAATGAGGGACTCCACATTCTCCATTAATTTTTTATCTTGAAAATGAACAATCAAGTCTTTCATAACCTGTGGTGTGATCCCCACCAATTTCTCACTTAAAATATATGGCTCAAGGCACTCCAGAAACACTCCTTTGGCCACTGAATTCTCACTTAATTTGTCATACATCTGGCTAAATAAAAGATCCCTATAACAAAAAGGGAAAATAAATTTAGGAACATTCCAAATACCCATTAAAATTAGTCTGCTTGTATATCTCATCCCCCCATTTCAAGAACTTATTATATACAGTAACAATATTTGTGTAGAGTTTTATATTGCAAACGTCTTTATATATATGTATCTACATGTAGGTATACAGATAGATAGATATTAAGCTCCTCAGTACTACTTCTTATAAATAAGAGAAGCTGAATAAGTTAAGTGGTTGCTGAAAGGCACATAGTAAACATAACAGTCAGAACTAGAACCCAGACTTCTGGCCTAAATTCTGTGCTCAGTTCGTTATGGCACACTGCTTCATAAAGGGAGTAGGTAAGAAAGCAGACATGATGAAGTGGGTGGGGGGAGGACGATTTATAATTTATCTTTTCTAGAATCTAAATATTCATAGGTGACCTGCAGAACCAATAAGCTTCTTTAGTTCCAAACTTTTCTTCCCAAAGGGACAGGGCGATGATTATTGATGAAATAAGAAGAAAAAATGTTTAATGTTTAAAATACATAACTAGAAACAATTTTACTGCAAAAAAAAATTTAATTACTCTAAATGCCACCAACTTCAACAACTGTGTGTAATTTACCTCACACTTCTTCTGTAAACAGTCCATAATTTGAGGTATACTTAGCATAGATTTTTTTTGAATTCTGTTTTCATGCCATATTATGTAATAGGAATTATTTGAAATAGCTACTTACTCTTTTTTGGAGGGTAGGGTTTGGAAGACAGCAATTTAAAATATATTAAAATATATTTCATTTATTTATTTATTTGTTTGTTTAGTGATGGGTCTACGTTGCCCAGGCTGAACTCAAACTCCTAGGCTCAAGTGATTCTCCTACCTCAGCCTCCTGAGTAGCTGAAATTATAGGGATGAGGCACTATACCTGGTTTATTTTTATTTTTTAAAAATAACACAGTGTAATGTTTATAGAACACAGTGTGATATTTCAATACTTGAATACAATGTGTAATGATCACATCAGGGTAACTGGCATATCCTTCACCTCACACATTTATCACTGTTTTGGGTTGGGAACATTCAAAATCCTATCAGCAAATTTGAAATATACAGTTATTTGTTGTTAACCATAATTGTCCTACTGTGCTCCAAAAATGTAGAAGGCATTCCTTCTATTCAACTGTACTTCGGTACTCTTTAATCATCCCTCTCTATCCCCTTTTGCCCCTGCTCCTTGCCAGCCTCTGGTAACCACTATCCTACTCTACTTCTATGAGATCAACTTTTTAGTCTCCACACATGAGAACACACAGTATGTGTCTTTCTTTGTCTGACTTATATCATTTAACACAATGTCTTTCAGGTTCATTGATGTTGCCACAAATGGCAGGATTTCACTCGTTTATGTCTGTTAATAATTCCACTGTGTATATGTACCATATTCTCTTTATCCATTTAGAAACTGAAAAACCTTTCAGTTGATTCCATATCTTAGCTATTGTGAACTGTGCTGTAATAAAAATGGGCAAACTGGTATTTCTTTGACACTTTGGATATACACCCAGTTAGTGGCATTGCTGAATCATATGGCAAATCTATTTCTAGTTTCTTGAGGAATCTCTATACTGTTTTCCATTTTGACTAGACTAGTTTACATTATCACCAAAAGTCAATAAGTGTTTCCCTTTCTTTGCAGCTACTTACTCTGTAAAATTATCATTTTGTCTAACAATGCTTCAGTAGGTTAAACATCAGAATTTGCTTAACTGTTCCCATAGTGTTGGATATGTCACTTATATTTGCTTTTTCAGATGATGCCACGATAAACATCTATATATATGCCTCTCCCATTTTGGGGGCATAATAACTTAAATCATTCAATTTTTAGAAATCAAGTGAAATGACATGAGGACTGGGGGTTGTAGGTCAGTACTGGAGTGCTGGCCCAGCATGTGAGAGACCTGGGTTTGATCCCCAGCAACAGAACAGAAAGGAAAACCTAAGAAAAGGAAAGGAGAAGAAAGGAAGGAAGGAAGGAAGGAAGGGAAGAAAGGGAGGGAGAGAGGGAGAGAGGGAGGGAGGGAGGGAGGGAGGGAGGGAGGGAGGGAGGGAGGGAGGGAGGAAGGAAGGAAGGAAGGAAGGAAGGAAGGAAGGAAGGAAGGAAGGAAGGGTGGGTGTATTTGAAATGTGTGACTAAATTATCTTCAAAAAGTATCATACCACCAATTTACAATGCCACCAGCAATATATAATGATGAGTTTCTTGAGATAATGGGTTTCTTTCCTCTTGATAACTTAACAAGTACAAATCAAACAGTATCACTGCTTTTAACTTTTTATAAATGGCAAAACTGAACATTTTCCATGTTACCCACAAAATTTATTGTCTTGTATCATTCACTTAATCATTCATTACATTTTTAAAATAAAAAAACTATGTTAATTCTATTTACCTGTTAGGATCATGAATTAATTTTGTTGAAATGTATAATATATATATTGTCTACATATCATCAATTGTTCAACTGTTGGAAAATCGTGGATGATTTGTTTATCCACTTGTCTAGTCATGACAAGTTCCACTAAAAGATCGAGGAAGCTCTTAACCTTTTAGGGACTGGGGCTGGGGGTGTAGCTTGGTAGTATACTTGAGGCCCCAGGTTCAGTGCCCTGGACCTCAAAAGAAAAAAACAAAACAAAAGGAACAGGATGGGGTTTTGCCTCATCTGAAGTCCTGGAAGTGGATAGGTGGCAAACAGTCTGACACAACTACACTAGAATCACATGCCACTTTCCAACAAACAGCATTTGCAACACCCTGGGGGAAAATCCATATCCATTTATGTTTTCCTCAAATGCACAAATGTAATTTTTCCATCATTTTTCCCCTCTGCTTCACATTTATCAGAGTATTTTTCATGTTAGTTTCATTTTAATCAATAATTCATCATACTTTGTGATTACCAATTACTAGCCAGTCAAAAGAAACTGAGATTAATAAAGTTTTACTGTAAAAAAAAGAAAAATAACAAAATTATGAATTCAGAAAATGTCACGTTTGACATACCTTGTACTATATAATGTACCATTAAAAACAACATGCTAAGGAAATTATATATTTTAGTTCAATACAAAAAGCCTTGACAAGAGAATTAAAGAAAGCTAAAAATTCAGTAACAAGAGCATAAAAGTTGACAGACAAGGTGCTTCTGTGACAGAGCAGCATGCAATTTGGTATGATTAATGGCAAGACTACACATTTCTTTCTTACCCAAACAGAAGCTATAAAAAAAAAAAAAGCACCAAAAAAAGTAAAACTCATCAACTGCTACGTGCATCTCTTCCTCAAAATAAAAACAAAACAAAATTCTAAGGCAAGGTCTCATCATTCTGGAAGAGTATTTATTAGGGCATCAGGAGAGGTAGAAAAGAGAAAAGTACACATATACACAAAAAGTTTTCAGCTCTCATGTTTCCTTGTATCTTTAGGAATTCTCCAGGGTGCTGACTGTTTCCTAGCACGGCTAGTTTCAACCCTGCTATTTATCATTTCAAGCTTAGCTTCTTACAGCCAGTATCACATAAAATCTACCAAGAACAAGAGAGAGCCACCAAAGAGATCTTTCTACAAATTTCACTTTTATTAACACTCATAACATATTTTGGAAGTTTATCATTGTTTACTTCAAATAGAGAAAAATGATTAAATTCACTTCATACATTATCAATTATATAATTTTTTAAATGAACTGCTTTGATTATGAGGTAATTACAAATCCCAAGAGAAAGCATGGGCATCATCAATCAAAACAATTGCCAAATATACTAAATATGAAACCAGAACCAAATAAATTAATTTTTACTAAATATAAATGAGATTTAATAAATTCAAAGTTGATTTGGATTGGTTTGCTTACTTATAAAAGTAAAAGCAAAATTCAAGTGAACTTTAAGAAATTATGTTCAAAATGTTATTTTCTGACATAAGTATCACCGTTTGTGAAGGTTTTCTTTAAAAAAAAAAAAGCATGAATTAACGATGTGGTTACACAATTCTGTGAATATACTAAAAACTACTCAACTATATGTTTTAAAAGGATGAATTATACCTCAACATAGTTGTTATGAAATTTTAAAAATATGGTACCTTTCCCCCATTTTTTTATAATTAAAATTTAAACATGCAGTTATCAAAGAAAATGGTCACTCAAAACATCTAGTTCCTCAATCATGCCTCATGATTAAGATATTTGTGTCTCAAACACTAACCCTGATGTTGAACAACATGACTGAACAAATATCCTCATATATCAAAAGACCACTGCAGGTTCACTTTGGATTTAACAAATACTTTTGGTTCAGATTCCTGTGTAACTCAAGTCATTTGAATCATGGCTTCTCAAGAACTCTGGAGATTACTTTAGAGTAATATAGTGGTCAATATCACATACATAGAACATTAATCTTGTTTTACTTATGACTGCTTTATTGATAGAATTCACAAATAAGCATCTATTTTTAAACAATATTCAAAATTATGATTATGTTTCACATAAACTCTGGACCTTTTCTAAAATAAAACTGACATTATGGCTACTACCGAGTTATATAGTATGTATGTATATAGGCAAAGTGACCAATCATTAGATGTCCTATAAAAATCCTTGAAACATTTTATATCTTTTGTCTCATACTAAAAAAAAAAAAAAAAAAAAACACATACACACAGCCAATTTAAAATAAAATTGTAGAACAGAGACTGAATTATGAAAATAAAGTACAAATCTTCAAAAACAGAATTCCTATCATTTCTAAATAAATCATAAAGACTAAAGCCAAATTTCAGTCCAAAAAGATGTCCATAATACATTGATCAGTATGCCCTATAAGAGAACAACAGCAAATGTGGTTCCTGCCATAATATAAAGGACTTTACATTATAAAAGAGATATGAAGTATATATTGAAAAGGAATATGTATGATATATACATTGGTTCAATTAATACTGCTGGGTGTGCGAGTCTGTGAATAAAACTATGAGGTAATAATGGTGATTACAGTGTAATAATGGTGGCACCAAATTAAAATGAATTTCAGAGTGTACATTACAAATATAATTTGGCCTTCATAAGAAATAATATGACTCATGAAAATAAAAAGACAAAGTTTGATCCCCAGCAAAAGAGGGGGGAGAGGGATGGGGAGTGGGAGAAGGAGAGGAAGAGAGAAGAAGGGAGAGGAGAGGGAGACAGGGGTGGCAGGGAGAAAGCACACACCAGTGAGTGCACATTGAGTTCGATAGTACATGTCTATAATTCCAGCAACTGGGAAGGTTAAGGTATGAGGTTCCCAAGTTCAAGGTCAGCTTGGGCAACTTAGTGAGAACCTGTCTCAAAATAAACTTTTAAAAAAGGGCTAGTGATGTAGCTCATTAATAGAGAGCAACCTGGTATTCAACTTCCAGTAGCCCCCACCACAAAAAAAAGAGAGAAAAAAATTTTTTTAAATGTATTCTATCAGAAGATATTAATATAAAAGGCATCTGGGGGCCAAGTGTTTGAGTGATGACCCTAGAAATGGAAGAAGTTATTTAAATCGGCTTAGTACTAGAGTATGTTTTTTAAGATTGTATTTGTATTATGTACAATCTTAACATTCCTTAGGCAATGTTAATGTTACAAATATTTTGCAAATATGGGACTGCAGAGAGAAAACTCTAGACATAAATGAAACAGAATGTCAAAGAAAATGATATAAAGAGAATATCAGTTTAAGAAGAAAGATACTATAATTGAATGAAATACACACATCTAACAATCCTATGCTTCAATGAAGCCTAGGGAATTCACCATTTTTAACATCATTATCTATGGCAACTTTAAGAAAAAAAATTATAAAATCTCTACCATTATGAGTGATTCCATTGAACTATTTAATTAAACATAAGTTTTTGTTTTTTTTTTTTTTTTTTTTTTTTGGGGGGGGGAGGTGGTACCAGGGATTGAACTCAGGAGCACTCAACCACTGAGCCACATCCCCAGCCCTATTTTGTATTCTATTTACAGATAGGGTCTCACTGAGCTGCTTAGCACCTTGTTTTTTGCTGAGGCTGGCTTTGAACTTGTGATCCTCCTATCTCAGCCTCCTGAGGCATGCACCACAGTGCCTGGCTAAACATAAGATTTTAACATCTAATAAATCTATTAATTATTGCATGTTTGGAATGGAAGGGAACTAAAAGACAGCCTAGATTCAAAAAACAAAGTAAATTAAATGGCTTATTCTACCCTTCCTCCTAAGCTTGGGCCCATATATAGGATCTTAACCTTCAGATGAAAAAGAAAAATCAATAAGATGAGAAGAAAGCAAGTGCAAGAAAACGAATCTAGAACAAAGGTCTAACCTAATGCTTAGTTGCAAAGCACCAACTTTCTTACATTGATGGCAATGCTGCCCTATCCCTTCTGTTTTTACTGGAACTTAAAAAAGCAGGAGTAAGGAAAGAAACCAGGAGTGAAAGAAAAACAAAGAACACATATGCTGGAACTTCTCCAAGTAGAAAAGTCAGAGGTAGTGCAATCTAGTCTTCAGCCTTTGGTAAGAGAATTAAAAAAATAAAGCCATACTATTTGAACCATAGTTCAGGGGAAAAGTGCATGTCCTTGATGAATGAGTGTGTATGCATCAGCGGGGAGAGGAAGGGAAGAGCTATAAAAGAAACTAGGAACACCTGGACAAAGGCCCCTGAGATTACCTCCTCGAAGGAGGTCAGTAGTATACTGACTACTGGTCTCTTTCTCTCCTCCTCTCCCTCTACGAGATCTCCAAAAAGAAAATACTGAATTTGTTTTTAGCACATCCCAGACAAAAACATGCTAAGGAGTCAGGGAAAATGAAAGGAAAGAAAATAAGTGGATAATAAGGTAATAAATAGATTCTAATTTGGTGAAAATCCAAACAAGATTTAACCTCTGTTATATACTGTGATTTAATGCAAAAATTAATGCACTCTCAGTCAATAGGTTAAATAAAATTAGAGAATTTTTTTTTAATCAAATAACATACAAAATAAATGCTTATCTCCAGAACATCTTGGGGAATAACACAAAATATTTCTGAAAGAATCTGCTTTTTGTTTTCCCTATATTATCCTTCATTTTACAACTGTTAGGGCCATTTTCACTTTATGTCACTATGAGAGTATTCAAGTGCTCCAAGATAATGATCACAAGTTACCCTGTAAACCAGAATTCTTGTTAATTCAGTCATCAGGCCAAATGAATTTGTGCCGAATTCCACTCTAGGAGGAAATAATCCATTGTCAGGGTAAGATATGCCTTCTTATTCTAAACAATTTAGTCTTTCAGGTACTTCATTTTATCACATTTACAATTAACTCAATTTGAAGACTGAGTTGATTGCAGTACTCATTAGTATTGGGAAAACCTCTTTACCTCCATTTCTTTATCTGAAAATGAGGATAACATTACCTTTCTTAATTACAAGGATTGAATAAAATATGTAAAACTGATCCATAAACTTTTAAGACTGTTTAAAAAAAATACAAGATAAATAACAAGTCAGTGCATGTGAAAAGGGGGGTAAAGAGAAACACTAGGTTAAGAAAAGACAGGATGGGGTTAATGTATGTCACAGCACTTTGTCTTCTATGTAAATATGATTTACTATCTATCCACTAAATGTAAACTAGCTATTTAGAAAATGCAAAGATATTTCGGGCCCTAATACCCTTACACCCTTCTAAGGGAGACAATGTATAATATAATGTTCTCAATGTATAATACAATGACAGGAATATAATTCCTATCATAAACATATTTTATATGTTTTACATATAACACTATAGCTAAAACATTAGAATCTGAATCCCAAGTAAACAAAATTATAGGTATCAAAGACTTAAAAGGCCTAACATATCAAATAACTATCCTCTTGATAAATTTTACTTACTTTCAAACTTTCAACTTTTTATGAATCAGGCTACTAGAATATATATGAATTCATGAGTCAAGTAAATTTCATAAAGGGTATTAGAAGTATCTGTATTAGATCCTTGTATTTGTTCTCTATAAGGTGGTACAAACTAGTGGTTGAGACCAAGAATATAAAAGCACATAGGTTTCAATCCTACCTTTGTTTGGCACTTTTGGAACCACTTCTACAAAATGAGGGTTAATAATGCCTACTTCATTGCTATAAAAATTAAGTTGCTACAAAAATTAGATAAAACAATACTTGACTATTACGATGAATGTGAAAAACTGAATTTGCATATGTTGATTTATTTAAGTTATTACTATTTAAACCAACAAAGCCTAATCCAAGAGTTTATTTACACCCGTTTCTTTTAAACAAAAAGAACATTAAAAAAAAAAAAAATTGCAGGAGGTATGGTGGCACATGCCTGTAATCCCAGTTACTTGGGAGGATGAGGCAGGAGGATCACAAGTTCAAGGCCAGCCTAGGCAACTTAGAAAGATCCTGTCTCAAAATAAAAAAATAAAAAGAGCTGGAGATGTAGTTTAGTGGTAGTTTCCCTGGGTTCAATCCCTAGTGCCAAAAAAACAAAAACAAGATAACTTTTAAAAAAAAAGAACCAAAAAATACTGCAAAATGAATCTGGCTTTTTTTTAAAGTGCTATAAAATACTGTGTTTTAGTGATGGTTCATAAAAGAGTGTATGCATACACACACAAAAGGATATATCTACAGTACATGAATGATATACTTTTTACTTTCAAGATTCCTAAGTAGTATTGCTTTTTTGTTGGTTACGTTCTTTGCCTCCATTATCATGACATACAAACAGAGATGACACACCCGTAAGCATTTGTTCTA
Source organism: Sciurus vulgaris (assembly GCF_902686455.1). Taxonomy (NCBI): domain Eukaryota; kingdom Metazoa; phylum Chordata; class Mammalia; order Rodentia; family Sciuridae; genus Sciurus; species Sciurus vulgaris. The sequence continues at coordinate 88,486,323 of NC_136470.1, forward strand.
GAAAAATTAATTTCATTAGATGAATGGTACCGTTAAAAGAATCAAATTTCTGTAAATTAATTATTAAAACCCTATCTAGTTAAATTTATAGAATTCAAAGCAGTGAATTCTACATAAACACCATGCTACCTGGGTTCGAAATAATTGAATCTGACAGGCAATGCATACTCACTTTCGCTGCAGCAGAAGGCAGTAATCAACTATGACAGGCACCATATCCTGTAGGAGAATCATAAAGAAAGATCAGCCCCATGCCCCTGTGCACAGCCCGTTAATAATGTTAAGAGGTCTGCTAAAGATGATGTTGGATTGTTAGGATAACTTTGGACCATGGTGGCTTTGTAAGCAATTTGACATTATGTGTCAAAAGTCTTAAAAACATGGAAATACTTTGACCCAGTAATTCTATTTCTAAAAAATTATCCTAAACACATTTAAGGAAAATAAATTATGCATTATGGTGTTTATTGCAGCTTTGTAACAAAAGAAACAGAAGAAAAGGAAGGAGGAATATAGGGAAAATAAAAAAAGAAAGTGGATTAAATGTAATATACAACATGGGGTAATAAGTAAAATTTGCTATGTAAATAAAATATTATACATGTTTACAAAAAGTTCACATCAAAACAAATACTAGCTAAAATACGTATTTATTTCACAATTTTGTAAAGAAAATAACCAGAAGAAAATATATCCAATTGATAACAGAATATAGTTGGTCCTGTGGTGGCTCAGGTGATTAAGGTTGCCCATATTTTGTCACAATCTCCAAACTAGCTATTTTAAGGTTGATTTAACTTCTCAATTTCATAACATTTTGATTGCTTTAAATCATCATGTATGAACTCATATCAAGTAAATGGCAACCCATAATTTTGGCCTTTTTCAAAAGTAGCAGTTTGAGAGAGCAATAGTGTTTATTATGACTGGAAACTATCAAGTAACCAAGCATCAGATTTCAATAATATTCTTGTATTTTCTACTGGCTTCAGAGAACTGCTTTCCTTTTAAAAATCCTAGAAAAACTAGGTTATAGGCAGAAAAACAATGACATCAGATAGAAAGGGCAATGTGTGAAAAAGAGAATATCACATGCTTATACCTGCTGGAAAAAACGGTCAAAACTAAGGAACCCCTCTTATTTGAGAGAGAAATATCTGAATGAGGACCAGTAATCCTAGAAAGATCCTAGGGGCTTTCCCTAACGCTTCCTGCCTCCTTGTATCTACATTCCTCCTAGCTCAATAGATTGATAATCTTACTCAGATTCTTCAAAAACAGGAACTAAAGTCACAGATTTGAAAAGGGTTAGAGAGATTGCTCACTGTCAGGCGCCTATCATCCTCCATTTACCTGCCTCTTGCCTGTCCATCGCCTGCCTTACACCTATCCATCACCCACCACACGAGGTTCACCTGAAAAGGGTTACAGTTATATCAGATCGAACACTGAAAGAGAATATGGTGGACTAGATAATGGGGAAAGGGAAGGTTGGGGGAAATCTAACATCCTTTAAAATACACAGCTGAGTTACCAAGAAAATAAAGGCAATAGTCAGGGTCTAAAAGTGGAAAAGGGACGAAAACCAAAGCAATGAACCTTAAGCAATTACTGAGACAGTATCCTATAGGTCTGTTGGTCACAGAAGAACTTGGTTTTGAATACCAGAAAGAAGCTGAGGTCTTAGAACCTGCAACATAGGGAACAAAAGCAGAATCTTTTAAAAGTTGCATACTCAGTAAAAGGAAATCAGAAGGAGTGGGGATCCACCAAATGGCATAGGAAGATGACAAGGAAGATTGTATGCCTCAGCTGGACTCAGTGGGGGTTAATCTGTATTCTTTAAGAATCTGTAATCAAAACCCTGCCCTCAGGTGGATCTGGGATTTGAACTTACACTATCTCCTTAGTATGAAACAATGAAGCCCTGAAATTAACATAAAAAGTGATCCTGACCAAGGATATTCCCAGGACACTTGAAAGAAGCACATTCGAAAACTCCAGAGACATCCTGAAGGCAAAATAAGTGTAACTGATAAGGTCCCACTCAAGATGTGCTCAAAATAAAAATTTGAAAGCACCTCCTGAAATAATGCCAAGAATGAATGTCAGCAGAAACTACAAATAGCAGCAACAGACCCCTAAAACTTCAAATAATATAATAATCATATAGAAACTATTTTAAAAAGTATATTTAGAATTATTAAAGGCATAAAATAGGAAAAGAAGTACCTGGCCTGGTACTAACACCTATGAGAAGACTACAGGGTTTAAGGGAGAGTGAAACCATCATATTGACACATTTGGACAGCTCACTGTGATGACTGTATGGTGGGAGGATCTGAAAAACCAAGACTGAAGATAGAAGTCTATTACAGCAGGTAAAGAAACAAACAGGGGACTAAAACAGTGGGTAGTGACAGCAGGCATAAAGAACAGTGGACAGAAGTAAGAAATATTTATAAGTAAAACTGTTGTTGACAGATTGATTGTGGGACAGAAGGCATCAGGGGGAGTCTATAACTCCTAGGTTTCAAGATTGAGTGACAGATGGATGAAGATAAGAAAGGGAGTAAGGGAAAAGGTATTAGAAGGAAGAAGCAAAGTGCAATTTGGGCCATGGTAGATTTAAGAAACATCTTTACTTGGATACTGAATAACATCTGGATACACAGGTTCAATGTTCCTTATCTGAAATGCTTAGAACCACAAGTGTTTTGGATTTCAAATTTTTTTTATTGTGAAATAGGTGTATATATGTAATGAGATATCTTAGGGATGTGACCAAAGTCTAAACCCAAAATTCATTTGTCCTTCAAATATACCTTATGCACGTAGTCTGAAGGTCGTTTTATACAATATTTTTAGTGCATCTACATTTTGACTGCAACACATCATATAAGGTTAGGTATGGAATTACTTGTGGTATCAAGTCAACACTCAAAAATTTCTGGATTTGGATCATTTCAGATTTGGGATTTTTGGATTAGGAGTGCTCAACCTACAGTAACCTTAAATATCTGGGTTAGAATTATGGATTTCTGGGGCTGGGGTTGTGGCTCAGTGGTAGAGCACTTGCCTAGCATGTGTGAGGCACTGGGTTCAATCCTCAATACCACATATGAATAAATGAATAAAATAAAGTTCTATCAACATACAAAAATTTTTTTTAATTTATTACGGATTTCTAAGTTATCAGAGAAAGCAAGGTAATAAACAAAAATTGTTCAGGGACAACAGAGAAGGACAAAAAGCAGTCTACAAAGGAGATACTTATAACAATGTTGGAGGATGGAAACAAAATCCTACCCAGGAATAATCACAGAGGAAAATGAGAAGAGCACACAGCAGGCCGCTGACAGGATACCAAGAACTTCAGGTAATAAATAAGAGGAAGAAAAGTGTTTAAAACAGCACTGAGAATGAATAAGGTCTGAAAAATGTTTATTGTATTCAGCAATTAGAATACCACTAGTATCTTTAATAGGGTGTTTTATCTTCCTGATTCACTAGTAAGTACAGTGGCAGGTGGGATTCAGCTTGCAGAGAATTGAGTGGTGAGTGAAATATTGGGGGCAAGGGAAGAGAGAGAAAAAAAGAGGAAAGAGAAAGGGAAGGAGAGAATGAAAGAGAGAAGGAGAAGGAGAAGGAGAGGGAGAAAGGAGGGGAAACACCGACATATGCTCATCTGGAATCCCTGAATCAGAAATTTACAACAATGGAACAGAATAACCCGACATAATTTGTCTAAAATAGAGAGACTTAAATCTAACATTTAAAGTACATCATATGCTAGGGGGAAATGGCCTAAAAAGATATACTGAGACCCAATGTAGTAAAATTACTGAATTCCAAATATAAACAGTCTAGATAAAAATTGTCATTTACGGGAAGGAAAAAAAAAAAATCAGGCTAGCCTGTGGTTATTCCACAGTGACATTCAATGTCAGAAGATAACAGAACAGTATTTCCAAGATCCTTAATAAAGGTCAAAATATTTTTTTCCAACTAAAAGCTGTAGACAACAATTTGAGAATTCAAATACTTAAAGAACATTGTTCTCCTAAGCTTTTCTTGAAGAGACTGCTTCAGCAACCACAAAATGACTGGGGAAATAACTGCAAAAAATGGCTTTTTTTTTTTTTTTTTTCCTTCAAGTTAAAAAAGAAAAAAAACAGGAAATACTTCCTTAATGTCTTCCTCAATGTACATCCCTCAATTGGCTGAAGTAGGGTGCTTTTCTTGTTAGATATTTGTGTATATTTAAGATTTATTGAAGAAGGCAACATGGATATGAGACTAAAAAACTGAGCTGACAGAAAACCTAAATTTAAGCCTGTCATTGTTTGAGTGATTGAATAGATTATTTCACTGCACTGTGACTATCTTAATATCTACCAAGTGAAGAGATAATCTATGCCTTCTTTATTTCATAGGGATGATCTGAAAAGAAATAAGAGAACAGATTCTGCAGATTCGTTTGCTTTTTGGAGCAATAGCATTAATTCTTTTAATTTATATTCAAAAAGTCATTCAGGCAATAAAAACTTGATTCTTTGAAAACGATTCAAAATTTTAATTGATAATCATTACGTATGTGTGTGCGTGCACAAACAGACTGACCTCCATGAGTTCAGCAGCTAGTCTTCCTGATATTAGTATACTCATACCCTGAGCAGCTGTGCTATTCAGGTATGGATATTTCTTTGTATGTGTTTATGTGTGTATTTTCCTCTTCTTCCAGTTACAATGATAAAATAACCTTGTAGGAAAGACGTGGCTACCCAGAATCAATATTTGAATCATGGCTCAGGGAGAAAGTAGGGTGCTGGACATCAACACTTTTGTCCTTTCCTCAGATAATTTCAAGGGAAGCATAGGTTAGACTAAGAAAGCTCCTAACACCTCATTCTGTTTGGCTTTCAGTCACTGTTCACTCTTGGCCATGACCCCTTAATGCAAAAATATATGTCTACAGTGCTATAATAATGGCCTTGAATGATCAGGACTCATGAAAATTTTAAATGAAGCTCCAAGGAGAGGATGGCATAGATTAACACCAGCTTCATTAAAATATTTCATGAAAATATTATTTTAAAAATCCTTTTAGTTTAGTTCACATTATTAAAACGACTCGTATATAATTATACCTCTACCTTGTTTCAGAAATAAACATACATACATACATGAAGCACAATAAAATAATCCAAAATACTGCCACCAGCTTCTGGGTTTGAGAACACTAATAGCAATTCAAATCAATCTTTCAAGTATGTTTACCATAGTTATCCTAAAATTGATTCAGTTATATTTTCACTTTTTAAAAATATATTTCATTATCTTCCCAAAACTCATAAATTACTTAGTCCTCTCTTTTTCAAAGTGAGCTATATTGTACAATTATATCAAAATGAATTCTGTCATGTGTAACTAAAAAGAACCAACAAAAAATAAGATGCCGATTTAAAAAAAGTAAGCTATATGACAATACACTGGTCTGAGATTATCAAAGAAATATTGTAGGATAAAACACAGTATAGAATAGGATAGGACAGGACAGGATAGGCTGAGTCAAAACTCCTGAACCAGACATCCTGGGTGTCCACTGTGGTTCTATTTACTGGCTTCCATGATATTAGGCAAGTTACTTAAGCTCTCTGTGTACCTATTTACTCATCTGTAAAATGGAACAAATAATAAAAACTACCCTTCAAGTATGTGATAAGGATTAAAGAAAGTAGTTGTCAGGCACATAGCACATGATAATACTAGCCATGATAACGGGCATTTATGTTGTAAATGCCAAGTTTTCCATCTGGCTCTCAGTCTGACCTCTTAAGAGGTAGATTTAAAACACACTCCCAAAGCAAACACTGTACAGAACACAAATTTATATATATTTTTAAATTCCTCTAACAAATATTTATCAAGGTCACTAAACCAGATGCTGAGAAGACAGCAGTGACAAAAATCAGGCATGATCTCTGAAGTTATACAGGTCCCTAGATTTATACACTGTAGCTGTAGAAGACTGACACTGAAAGAATAATTTCAGTGCAGAGCATTTTATAAAGAAATGAGCTGACTGAATCTGGGAGGATCAATTAAGCTGAGGTCTGAAAATAAACAGGAGTTAGCTGAGCCAAAAAGAAGTAGGGAAGAATTTTTTTAAGAAGAAAAAACACCACGGACAAACACTGAGTTGAGAGACTGGAAGACACAAAGAACTTTGGTATGGTGGGAATACAGAGAGAATTAGGGGAAGTTATACAAAGTTAAATCATGTAAGGACTTAGAAACGTTTGAGGAATCTAGTCTTTACTCCAGGAACAATGGGAAATCCTGAAAATATTTTTAAATTAGGGAGCATCATATCTAGACAGTACATATTTTTCTTGAGTTGTGTGGAAAATGGAATAAAGTGCGGTAAGAATATGTACAGAGAGATTGGTTAGGGGGCTACTGAAGTGTACCAAGAGAGATGATGGTCAAATGGACTAGGATAGTGTCAAAACAGAAGGATGATGTAAACAGATGAAAGAAACAGTCAGAAGGCAGTATAGATACATGGAATGTAAGAATCACCTAAAGGCAAGAATCATTCACCTTGCTTTAGGTGGATGGTAGATCCACTCACTAAAATAGGGAATGTGAAAAAAGGTTTTGTGAAGGAAAAGTTCATGAGTTTGAGGTACCTATAAAACATTCAAGCACAGATGTAAATGGCCAACTGACCATACAGAACTTGGAACTCAGAAGAGCAACCTCAGTTGGAGACACTGGTTATAGAGTCAATTACCTATGTTGTGTAGAGAAAGAATGTAAAACAATTGATCCTTAGACTTACATGTGCTTAAAAGTCACCTTGGATGCTTATTTCAAGTCCTAGCCACCAAACCCAGATAGTTTGATTCAGCAGGTATGGGACATAACTTGAGAAAAAGTATTTTTTTTATTTTAATTTATTTTTATTGTAAACAAATGGGATACATGTTGTTTCTGTTTGTATATGGAGTAACAGCATAACATTTGCGTAATCATATATTTACATAGGGTAATGATGTTTGATTCATTCTGTTATTTTTTCTCCCCCCACCCCTCCCACCCCTCTTCTCCCTCTATACAGTCCCTCCTTTCTCCATTCTTGTCCCCCTTCAACCCCCCATTATGTGTCATCATCCGCTTATCAGTGAGATCATTCACCTTTTGGATTTTTGAGATTGGCTTATCTCACTTAGCATGATATTCTCCAATTTCATCCATTTGCCTGCAAATGCCATAATTTTATTATTCTTTATACCTGAGTAGTATTCCAGTGTGTGTGTGTGTATATATATATATCACAGTTTCTTTACCCATTCATCAATTGAAGGGCATCTAGGTTGGTTCCACAGTCTGGCTATTGTGAATTGAGCAGCTATGAACATTGATGTGGCTGTATCTCTGTAGTATGCTGATTTTAAGTCCTTTGGGTATAGACCGAGGAGTGGGATAGCTGGGTCAAATGGTGGGTCCATTCCAAGTTTTCTAAGGAATCTCCACACTGCTTTCCAGAGTGGCTGCACTAATTTGCAGCCCCACCAGCAATGTATGAGTGGACCTTTCTCCCAACATCTTTGCCAATACCTATTGTTGCTTGTATTCTTGATAATCGCCATTCTAATTGGGGTGAGATGGAATCTTAGTGTAGTTTTGATTTGCATTTCTCTTATTACTAAAGATGGTGAACATTTTTTCATATGTTTGTTGACTGCTTGTAGATCTTCTGTGAAGCATCTGTTCATATCCTTAGCCCATTTGTTGACTGGGTTATTTGTATTCTTGGTGTAGAGTTTTTTGAGTTCTTTATATATTCTGGAAATTAGTGCTCTATTTGAAGTATGAGTGGCAAAATTTTTCTCCCACTCTGTAGGCTCTCTCTTCGCATTACTGATAGTTTCCTTTGCTGAGAGAAAGCTTTTTAGTTTGAATCTATCCCAGTTGTTAATTCTTGCTTTTATTTCTTGTGCTATGAGAGTCCTGTTAAAGAAGTCTGATCCTAAGCCAACAAGGTGAAGATTTGGACCTACTTTTTCTTCTATAAGATGCAGGGTCTCTGGTCTGATTTCAAGGTCCTTGATCCATTTTGAGTTGATTTTTGTGCAGGGTAAGAGACAGGGGTTTAGTTTCATTCTGTTGCATATGGACTTCCAGTTTTCCCAGCACCATTTGTTGAAGAGGCTATCTTTTCTCCATTGCATATTTTTGGCACCTTTGTCTAGTATTAGAAAATTGTATTAATTTGGGTTTGTGTCCATGTCCTCTATTCTGTACCATTGATCTACCTGTCTATTTTGGTGCCAATACCATGCCATTTTTGTTACTATTGCTTTGTAGTATAGTTGAAGTTCTGGTATTGCGATACCCCCCCCCCCCCCGTTTCATTCTTCCTGCTAAAGATTGCTTTAGTTATTCTGGGTCTCTTATTCTTCCAGATGAATTTCATGAATGCTTGCTCTATTTCTGTAAGGTACAACACTGAGATTTTAATTGGAATTGCATTGAATCTGTATAGCACTTTTGGTAGTATGGCCATTTTGACAATATTAATTCTGCCTATGCAGGAACATGGGAGATCTTTCCATCTTCTAAGGTCTTCCTCAATTTCTTTCTTCAATGTTTTGTAGTTTTCATTGTAGAGATCTTTTACCTCTTTGGTTAGATTGATGCCCAAGTTTTTTTTTTTTTTTTTTTTTTTTTTTGAGGCTATTGCAAATGGAGTTGTTTTCCTCAAGAAAAAGTATTTTTAACTAATATCTTCAAATGATTTTGAAGCAAATGGTACCTGAAAATCTTAAGAAACACTGATAGAAAAACAAAAGAGCCTTGTGAAGAATACAAACCCTTACTGGTTAAGGAGAAGAGAAGGGAGAATAACAAAAAAAGTCAATAAGACCAGAAAGATAGGGAAAAAACTGAAAAGTACAATACCAGAGAAGCCAAAGGGATAGACTATTTTGAGAAGTCATTAATGTGCTGAATACTGCTGAGGACCAAAGAGATGAGGAATAAAAAGATCTACAAAATTTATAGACATGGTGTAGGTTAGAGAATGAGAGGGAGGTGGGGAAATGGAGACAACTCTGGCTCTGTAAAGAATGTGCAAATAAGAGCCATAAGGATCTGGGGATGGTATGAGGCAAGGAAGATTTGTTTGTTGTTTGACTTTGTTTAAGGAGGAAAATACCTAGACACACACGAATGCAGATGCAGTAAAACCACAAGAATAGGTGAATCTCAAGATGTATGGGACAGAGAACATATTAATTCTTTTTATTCTACCTATTATTATACAAATAAAATAGGATCATAGTTTCAATTTTTTTCTTAAACAAAAGCCAAAAATACTATAAAATCCCAAAACTATTTTCTATAACTAAGACAGGACAAAATACTGATTGATCTTTGGAGGAAGGCAGAAGTACTGCACAGCATTATCTATTCTGTGATACATGAGGCTTCTCACCAAAGACAAAGATGAAATTGAGGGAGCAGGCGGGAGTGCCATCTGCTGGTAAAATACCAATTCTTCAGTAATCTAATGAACAGTTCCTAGGAATTTCAACTGGATTAGACATTATCTGTCTGCAACAACAGTTTCTTGACACTGACCCAGCATCTCAGACCTTCTCACTCAGTAAAGGACATCTTTTAAAAACACTCCTGGTCATTTGGCAGTCCTCCCTTTATTGAAACACACTTGAAAAAGGAGAAGCATAAGCCCAAGAGTTGTTACATCAGCAGCAGGTCATTTTAAATGAAATGTGCCCTCTCCTAATTTCGACCCACCCTTACCAGACTTCCCCCCTGCAATCATACAGTGAATTCCATAAAGTTGCCCTCCATCACCTTTATGCAGGCATGTTACTTTCACCTCAGATTAAATGACTCCATTGTGTTTTATCTGCTTTTAAAACCTTCCACTATCCCAGCTGTGGAACATAGCTGAGTTTGCCAACAGCTCATGAAATACCTGAGAGGTTTCATTTCCAAAAGGGAGCCTAGTAGTGCTCCTATTCCTTCATGTGAGCCTGAACACACTATTGGCTCATAATAAGTTGGTGGTCAATTAAGATCCTATCCTCTAATACTCACAATTTAATTGTTCATTCTAATGCAAGTCTTGAAACTTGTTAAGTTTCATTCCATAATGATTCTGATTTCATTTTCTTGTTGAGGTCATTTTGGACCTTGATTCTTGGTGTTATCTAAATTCGACAGGCCAGTTGCTAAATCTTCAACCAAATCGATGATTAAACTTGGGTATGAAAGAGCACTAAGATGTAATTAACACTAAGCCACCAAAGAATAGTCTTTGACTAAGGATGTTTATCTAGTTGCAAATCTATTTAGTATTTACTAATCTATTTTCTAATCTATTTCAGTCATGTGGATAATGGAAAAATCAGACAAATCCTTTAATGAAATCAAGATGTTATGTCATGGGCATCTCATGAATATACTATCCTCTTATTCTTTTCAAAGAGGCAATTATATGATCTTAATATGGTTGTTTTGAAGTGAACTAATCAAAAACGTTCACAAACCACATTGGGGTTATTAGCAAACTGTTTTCTAAATCCACTCTTCTTTTAAAAAAATACTTTGAGTCAAATAAAATAACTATTCTATGGTTATTTTATGAGTAAATGTTTGTGATTAAACAGTAAAAACAACAGATTTGCAGCTAATTGTGCACACATTTCATTCAACATAACAGCTAAAGATCATTTCCAGAAGAAACTGTCCTCTTGAATGAAATAAATTGTGTCTACCCTGCCTAGGTATCCACCAAATCAAGTGTCCTATCTGAAAACTTGTCCAAAGTTATTTACAAATTACTAAGGTGACTCAAACTGTTCCAATAGTACCTGGGGTTATAATTCCACCAGGTCTTAAAATGTAAGCAAGCATAATGCAATCACACACATCACATACACTAGACTTCAACTTTAAAATACACTTATTTGGACTTTCCCACTTTAAAATCATTCTTTGGGCTTACAAAAAAGAGGTAAAATAAGAAATTGTTGTTCTATGGTACAATGTAGCGCTCCAGATGAGGACCTCAAAGCCCAAATCCCAGTTCTGTCATTTATTATCTAGTGATCTGGACCAAATTATTTGACTTCTGTGCCTCAATGTCATTTCTAAGTGTGAGTAATAATGGTACCTATCTTATAGAGTTATGATTAGAATTAAATGAGTTAATATGTATCAAGGATGTTTTGGTTTGGATATGGTTTCAGCGTGTCCCCCAAAGGTTTGTGCACTGCAAGCCCGGCCCCAGCGTGGCAATGTTTAGTGGTGGTGGAACCTTTAAGAGGTGAGGTCTGGTGGAAGATGAACAGGTCTTTAAGAGAGATTAATGTTGTACTCCCAAGAGCCCATGTAAACAGGTTGTTATAAGTGAGCATGTCATCTCCCCTGAATCTCTCTTCCACATGCACTGCTTGCCAGTCTTTCACATATTCTCACCATTGTAATGCCATCTACCACAAGGCCCTCATCAAAGCCAAGCAGAAGCCAGCACCACACTCTTGTATCTTCAGAACTGCAAGTTAAACAAACCTCTTTTCTTTATAAAGTTACCAGTCTAAGGTGTGTTGTTACAGCAACACATAACAGGCCAAAACAAAGGGCATGTAATAGTGAGTATTAGATGTTTAGAAAACAGAAAATTTAGCTATTTGCTGAAATTATTCTGGGTTTTTTTTGTTTGTTTGATTTGGGTGTTTTTTTGTTTTGTTTTGCTACTGGAGATTTAACCCAGGGAGCTTTACCACTGAGCTATATCCCCAGTTCTTTTTTTGAAACAGGGTCTAAGTTGCTTAGACCTGCACTAAGTTGCTAGGGCTGGACTTAAACTTGGGCTCCTCCTACCTCAGTCTCCCCAATCGCTGAGATTACAAATGTGTGCCACCACACCCAGCCTGGAATTATCATTCTTCATCATCTGTTAATATTGCCCTTTCTCACCCATTTTTTCCTTGTGCTTATTCTGAAAATATTAGTATGATACAATGATTAGTTAAGAGCTGGGCTTTAAAGTCAGATTGAGCCCTGGTTCCACTATTTAACAACAGCAATATTACCTTGGAAAGTAACCTAACCTCTAAGTTTCTTCATCTATAAAATGGGGATAAAAACAATATCTGTATCATTGAATAGATGTACAAAGTAAATTAAAATAAATGTTACTTTGCATAATACCTGGTACGTGCCCAGTAAATCGTTACTAAAATTTTCTTTCTTTATTTTTATCCCTTGGTATTTTGGTAGGCACAATCTGGACTAGGCCACTCTCTTTCAGATAATCTTACAGGTTTATGATTCTTTTGGCATGTATCTTTAGTTATATACCTGTCTCCATATTTGTGGATAGTCTGTGATTTGCAGACAGATCCTTCTTGTAATATTCCTCCTCCTTTCTTTCCTCCTTGAATTGTTCATGTTACATCAAAACTTTAGAATTTTTTCAAAATTTCTTTTTTGTAGTTGTAATATGGACAGAATGCCTTTGTTTTATTTGTTTATTTCTATGTGGTGCCAAAGAGCAAACCCAGTGCCTCCTCACACATGCTAGGAAGTGCTCTGCCACTGAGCTATAGCCTCAGTCCAAAATTTTAGAGTTTTTTGTTATGTGTGAACCATTCTATTTTGTAGCCTGTAGTCATGAGATTAGGCCCATATTTTTTTCTGAAATATACACTTTCTAAAACACAGAATTCATGCTCAGTAAATTTTTCATTGTTATTATAAGGTAATTTTTCTCTCAAGAATCTATTCCTTCTCCTTGCCAATCACTTTAAAAATTAAATCCAGAATAATGGTTCTCTCAACTGCTTCCTTTACCTTTTATGGGACCAATTCATTGATTGATAAGTCAAAAAATTATCAAAATCAGATACTATTACTTAGAATGAGACTTCTAACATATCTAGATGATTACAGAATGCATTACTACTACAATCTGTTTCTCTCTGAGATTTGCTTGTTTGTTTTTGATTTGGGGCTCTTTCCCCACTTGATGGTGCTGGGGATCAAACCCAGGACCTCACATATGCGGGCAAGTACTATATCACTAGCCACACCTTCAGCCCTCTCTGTAAGTTTTATAAACCTGTATTAGAAACCATCATCTACAGTCCCTGTCATGCTGAGATTCTTTAATTTTTACAATGGAACATTACTTTGTTCCTTTCTTTTTTTAGAAAGAGCCTCTCTGCTATGTTTTTCTCCAACATGCTGGTTTCTACACTTTTTTCTCTGTCTCTCCTCTCTCTCACTCACTGTTAATACCGCCTAGCTTTCCTTATTGGATATTTCTTTTCAACAAAACATTTTCCAATGGCCAGAATTCTTTCATGAATACTGTCCCAGCACTTCTTGGTGATAGGTATATTCTTGTTAAATATTAAATTTTTTATCCTTATTGCATCGGCATTTAAAAACATTTACATGTACAAGGTATTGTTCCAAATCTGTTCCCTTTATTTCTACCATATAATTCCTCCCTGCGTTATTTATTTTGATAATTTTATCTGGGCTTATTTCTCCTTTTCTACTGATAAATTTAATAAGCCCAGACACTCATTACTGAAAGTTACTCTACCCGGAGCTCACTAGTATGGCACTAAACTGTACAGTTCAAGGAACCAAATGCTCCTCTGATACCATCCAACTCCTAACTGCCATATCTATTCTTGTGTTCTGAAAGCACTAAATGAAGATATAAAAAGACAAAAGCATGCCCACTCCACAGAACTTCAAAATCCCTGAATTCCTTCTAAATATTTCCATGAATATATAAGAAAAAATATTTTGACTGAACTGCAAATATTAAGACTACAAGGACTGTGAATATTTACCTACTACTACCCAGTGCCTCATACATATTAGACCAGAGGATACATGTTAGCTTACAGACCAAATTTTGCTCACTGTTTCTGTAGAGTTCATAGTCAAAAAATGATTTTTACATTTTTAAAAGGTTATTTTAAAAAAGGGAGGAGATGGGGTGTAGTTCAGCAATAGGGCATATACTTAGCATATGGAAGGTTCTAAGTTAAATCTCCAGCACCAAAGAAACAGAAACAAAAGAAAGAAGAATATGTGATAGAGACCATTTGTGACTCTCATCTGGCTTTTCTTAGAAAATATGCTGTCCCCATACTTGTTAAAAGTGAAAGTGGGGAAGAGGAGGAACTATAGGTGATGGGGGAAGAAAAACAGATTTGCAACAAAAACAACTGGAAATCACAGCAAATACGAAAACTCACACAATAAAATATACTTATTTTTAAATTGTTCCTTGACTTTCATTTTCATTAAGTTCCAAAATAAACAAAAAGTCTTTTCATTAGCATATTTTATAGATTTTTCTATTTGTAACTGATCTATTTTTGAGTCACAGGTACTCCTGGAAAAACTAAATTTAAACCTTAGGAGAATTCTTTCTCTGACAAGCCTAGTTAGCAAAAGTTAGTCATCAGCAAGATGTTACCCACTGTAAGGTGTCAATTTACAGGTGTGTCCCCTCATACATACATCCTTCCCTTCCACACAGCACCAAGTAGCTAAGCAGTAAGCAACACTCCACGACATGTTACTCATCTGTTCCAATTTGACTACATACCTAATTCTTCAAAATTCAATCATGTAGAATGTCTCACAGTCCTTAAATACAACTTTGAATACTAAAAAATGTTTAACCCAAACACAAAAGTCATGTTCTCAAGTAATATAAAAAAACAGCATTCAACCTATTCATTGCACTGTCTACTGGAAGCACATGCAAAAGTGTACCTGAAAGTGCTGCTCCATCACTTGGATTTTACCCTGGTCTGGGCACTTTTTGAGAGCTCGATCTGCATAGTGAAACAGGATTTCTACCATCTGTAAAGAAAAGAGCCTGACATAGAAATCAAAATATACCTCCAAAGTTTTTCAACACTTAATATATGTAAAAGTTTCCTCCTAAATAATATAGAATCAGGCTTTGTTATTATATAAAATACATTTAGAATACTTCGTGGCTTTATTTCCTGAACTGTTTTTAATCCTAGCATAATTTCTTTCAGCATTAGTACTAGCATTCAGCTAGTACTCATTTCCCAATCTCCTCTAAGAAACAGTTCCATGTTCTAGACCTCAATACTATCTATACTGCTCAAGAAATGAAAAAAATTGAAGCTAAGTTCTTCAGTAATCCTCTGCTGCCAAGTTTTTCTCTAAAAAGCATGAATGAGAAATCATTCATGAATCCAGATCCTAGGGCTTTCCCCTTCCTTTCTACTGTCTTAGTACTATTTTATTATTTTCATAAGAGAGAGAAGAGGGGGTGCATGATAAGAAAACTTTGAAAAGCATTAAAGGGCTGGGGATATAGCTCAGTTGGGAGAGTGCTTGCCTTGCAAGTACAAGGCCCTGGGTTCAATCCCCAGCACCGCAAAAAAAAAAAAAAAGGCATTAAGGATGACACTACAGAATTATAACTTGACATGTTTCTTATATACTTCCTTCATGACATTAGCCCATTACCTAATCACATCTAAAATATTAGCAAATATGAAGCAAATCTGTACAGCACCCTAGTGAAGACTCCATTAAAGTACTCACCCGATCTGCAACCACAGCCTTTCGTTTACTGGCGTCCCCTGATAATCCTGCAGAGAAAAAAAATTCAACATAAAACAAAAGTCAGTACATGTCTTCAGGAATGATCCTGTGTTCTGGTAGTCTCTTCACAACAGATACAATTATAACAAGTCTTAGTCTCAAAATTTTGGATAATAGGAACATCTCACATCTATTGGACCAGACAGCATATCAAGGAACATCCCTCTTCTGTTTTCACAGTAAATTTTTCTTATGAAACAATTTCAAGAAGTGACATATCAATTTCCAAACCCTCCATTTATTTACTCACCCACTACTGCTTTTGCTTTTCCTTCATGGAAAGACCATGCAAGAGCCAAGGCTTCTGTAAGACAGTCTTGTTTCAGGAGATGATCCACTCTCTAAAATGAATAAATAAGAGAAGCTAGATCCTTTTGTCTGACCAACCGCCAAATTCCTATTTTACCTGCTATCTTTCCAAAATTTGCTGCTTGGGGGCTAAAATTATTTCAATAACACTGAAACATTTATTTCAATATTGTACTTTCTTTCTCTGCAGGATCATCTGGGGATACCAGTTGATGCTTTATTTCTGAGAAACATAATTTCTTAAGGCACTGAGTAGTACTATGTGTATACAGACTAGTATGGACAGCCACAGGGCCTAAATATGAAAAGGGGAAAACAGCAGGAAGTCACTGTAGCAGAAATGGAGAGTTGTTTAACGCAACATCTATTCACTCTCACCTCCTTAGTAACAAATCCCAAGTATATTTGAATGCACCAGCTAAAGGAAATTTCTAAGACTCCTTTGTAGCTACTTGTGGCAATGTAATTAAACTCTCATCAATGATAAGTGGAGTGTCTTCTTATTTCCATGATGTTTCCTTAAAAGATAGTCAGTCTTTATTTTCTCTTTCTTCCTTCCAAGAACATAGACTTAAGAGCTGAAGCTCTAGCAACCATACTGGACTATAAAATGACCTTCAGTCTAGAATTCACATACAAAGATGATAGAACAGGGCAGCATACTTAAGAACATGGAGGACTCATACTAGCCATGGACTGCCTATCTCAGATTGATCTTATGTAAGATAGAAACCTTGTGTATGCCACTATTATTGTGAAATTCCTGATTCCTGTAGTCAAATCTAATTCTAATTCATACAGTAAGTTTTAGCACATCATGTACCTAACAGTTATAATAGTTTTTATGTATACTTCTGAAATTAAAAATCGCCAATCCAAATCCTCTTCAGCAGAGTCAAAACAAATTGTTAATATGTTCTAACATAAAATTACTCTGAACTCACCTCTCTCCAGCTCCTCAACATCATCACATAAACAGACTAGAAAATTAAAGAGAAGGAAATTAAAATAATTATCTTAACAGACTTGTTTAGGAGACACAACTGTTCTAGTCATCTCATTTTAGATCTCTTTAAAGTAAAAACATTTCACACCAGTTAGAAGTATCTCTTAGAATTTATTAAAGGGTCTTCAAATGCCCACATTAAAGAGCAAATTAAATATTTAAAGGTCAATAAGACTATAGTCCAAGGAGTTAACCTCTTGGACAATGAATAAGGAAAGTTCAAGCTTACCCTGCCCCATATTGACTTGGCAATATTTTGGTTGAATTTTAAAAATGAAGAAATATTTCTCTGTTTTAAGTTGAAAAATAAATAAATAAAAGCCCAGGAGCAGATTGATACACAGAAATTTTCTATTCCCATGATTCTCTTCCAAGTTAAATGCCTCAATGCATTTTAACGTATCCTAAGCTGATCTAAGCTCAAGATCATCTTAATTATACACACAATATACATGATTTCATGTAACTGGTCATTAAAACAAACAGTAAGGGAGGTTATGAAAGTATATCCCAGAATCAAGATAATAAGCAGCCTATTAGCACCTAAACAAGAGTAAAAATGAGTCTAAAAAGTGGAGGAAAGAAATTAAATATCTTGACTACCTGATCAGTATTCACTTTGCAATACACTACCCTCTTTGAGCAGGAACCTCCTTCTGCCCCAACTATCCTGATACAGACAAATACCAAATCAAGAGTGAAAGAGCTTACTTTTGTCCCCAGATAAAAGATCTGACCACCATAACTACTGATGGATTGATAACAAGCCTTCTCTCCAACCAAAGCCTATTAAAAAAAAAAAAAAAAATGAACAAGGTAAAAATTACATGCATTGTAAGTTTCATCAATCAAGAATGTCAACTACTGATACATTTTAGGTCAACAGTCTCATCATAAGCCAGTGGGAAAAAAATGTCAATCTATTGCCAGTCTGACAGTAGAAGTGACATAGAAAAGACGAAGTTCAAGAAATAATTCTCTGCTTACATAAACAGCCTGTTTATTTTTCAGAATAATGAGAAAGGGAGAAAACCTGTCAACCTATAAACATAAACTGTTAAACCCTGCGTGATTTTTGGGTGGTACGTAGTCACTACTTGCAGAAAGGAATGGGGGTGACTAAAAATGGTACCTCCAAGTTCTTTGAAATACATATCATATAAAACACAAGAATGTTGGGACTAATGACACGTTAACTAACTCAGGCTGACTCCTTACTCCCTGGCAAGTGAGCAAAATCAAGGCTCAAAAGCGGTTTCAAAGGTTAATGACGATAAACCGGGCCACTGTTAGGGATTGGTTAACAACAGTTCCGCAAAAGTGATCAGCTCGAGCTTGCCATATAGTCCTATGGGACTCTCACCTGCGTGAATCCTCCGTGCCTTGCTGACCTTTAAGCTGATTGGTTCCCGCCTAGCCCCCACCCTACATAAAAGCTGTGTGATTTCCTCAATAAACCAGCTCCTGCTGTGACGGGTCTCCCTGACACATCTGATTGTCCTCCGCCCAGAGGGCTGGGCATAGGCAGTCAGTGGGCCCTACCTATCCCGGTCTGACCTTGTTGGGGAGTGTCCCCTTCCCTTGTCGCTGGTCGAGAAGAGCAAGGGGGCTTAAGACCCCGACACAAGAAAAACAGGGAGACAAAACAGCATAGTATATGGGAGTCAGCACAGTCAAGCAAAATAGAAAAGAAGTTCATTGATATATCTGAGTCACAAATTTTGGCTCTGCCACTTACTGGGTATGACATTAAACAAATTTCAAAACTCTGGCATTGTTTTCCAATCTCTGAAAAACCTTGCATGTTTTTGTGAGGCTTAAATATGTTAATATTCATAAGTGTGCCAAAATATATGTGGCCAATAGCTGATAACTATGATGTTTCTAACTTTTTATTTTGGGAACTTAAAATGTATATAGAAGTAGAAAGAATAACAATCTCTGATTGCACCCATCAATCAGCTTCATCATGGTCAACTCATCACCAAACTCGTCTCAGCCATTTTTCCACCACTGCACCGTAGTATAATGCTGAAGTGAATTTCACATTCTGAATATCTCATTTATAAAAATTCAGTTACGTATTTTAAAAAATGAGTCCTTTTAACATAATCACAATTACATTAACATACTTAAAAAGGAATAATTATTCCTCAATATCAAATATCCAGTGAGTGTTTGGATTTCAAATTGTCTAGTACATGTCAAATGTTGAGATTATTTTTTTGTTTTTGTATATTTTATCTGTCTGAATCAAGATCCAAAGTTCATATAATAGAGCTAATTCATGTGTTTCTTTAAGTCTCTTTTAATCGTAGGTTCTGCCTTCATTTTCTCAAATCCTTATTTCCCTTCAAGTGTTTTTTGTTGTTGTTTTATTTTCTTCTTTACTGAAAAAGCTAGAACTTTTATTCTATAGTTTTCTACTGCTTGGATTTTGCTAGCTGCATTCCCATGGAACTGTTTAACACCTTCCTCTGTCTTCTGTATTTTCCATAGAAAAGGCTTACTCAGATTCATGATTTCAGTTCGTTTTTTTTTTTTTTTTTTCAGTATTATTATTAAAGTATTAAGTATAATGTTAACGCTGCAGAATTTTTGTAGTTTCCCTTGATTATGAGGTGGAAGAAATCCCCCGCCCTTTTTTCCTTTTGTTTCCCAGGGTGCTTTACCACTGAGCTACATCTCCAGCCCTTTATATTTTTTATTTTGAGAACAGTGTCTCAATAAATTGTGGATAGTCTCACTACATTGCTAAGGTTGACCTTGAATCTGAACATGAGAATGTTTGTCTACAAGTCTTCTTTATTATGTCTTTGGTTTTATCAGAATTAACCTAGCCTCATAAAATGAGTTAAGTACATCCTTCTCCACTTTCTGAAGACTTCTGTGTAGAACTGGTATTATTCCTTTCTTAAATGTTCAATTAGATTTTACCAGTGAAGTAACATGAGCCTTAAGTTTCTTTGTAGGAAGATTTGTAATTGTAAAATTAAGCCAGGAATAGCAAACACCTATAAACTCAGTTACTTGGGAAGCACAGGCTAAAGAATTGCGAGTTCTAGACCAACCTGGGCAAATTAGCAAGATCCTATCTCAAAATACAAAAAGGGTGGGAGTGTAGCTCAGTGTTTGCCTAGGATGTACAAGGCCTGTGTTCAATCCCCAGTACCACCTCTACAAAAAAAAAAAAAAATTCAAAATTAATTTCTTTTAGATGTATGGCACTTAGATTTTCTATTTATTTTTTAGTCAGCTTTGCCCATTTCTGTCTTTTAAGGAATTTTTTCATTTCAGATAAAGTTGTTGCATTTACTGGCATAAAGTTGTGCATATTTCCCTCTTAATATTTATAGAATCTATAGTGATATCACCTCTCTCCTAAAACTGACTGATGTATCTGGTTCTTTTTTCTTGATTAATCTCACTTAAGATTTTTCAATTTTATTCATCTTTCAAAGAAATAGGTTGATTTGATTTTCTCTATTGCTTATCCTTTTTTTATTTAGTTGATTTGTGCTCATCTTTATTATTTCTTCCTTCAATCTATTTTGCTCTTCTTTTTTTATTTCCTTAATTAAGGTAGAAACTTAAATCACTGATCTGATATCTTTCTTCTCTCTTAATATAAGTACTCAATACTATAATTTACTTTCTCAAACTGATTTAAGACTGGGGAAGTAGCTCAGTGATAGAACAATTGCCTAGCATACATGAGGCCCTAGGCCGGACCCCCAAAACTGCCAAAAATAAAAATAAAATAAAACTCAATTTAATTGTAAACCAAAAATTTTAATGTTATATTTTCATTTTCATTCAGTTAAAAATGTTTTCTATTTTTCTTTGTGATATTCTTTAACTACCAAATATGAGGGTTTTCTCCAGATTTACCCTGATGATACTATCTTTTCTGGTTTGTGAAACTTGTTTTATGGCATACCACATAACCTATTCAAGTGCTATGTGCACTTGAAAAAAATTCGCAGCTGGGTTGGGTATTCTATAAACGTCAGCTAGGTCAAGTCAAGAGTCATGTTTTTTTCTAGTTTTCTATACATGGTGATTTTCTGTCTACTTACTCTATAAATTTCTGAGAACAGTTTTTAAATTTCCAACTATAATTGTGGATTATCTATTTCTCCTTTGCGTTCCCTCAGTCTTTGTTTCATGTTTTGCAGTTCTGTTAAAGGGTGCTCAAACTTTCAAGACCATTATGACTTGTTAATTAAATTAAATCCATTATACAATGTGAAATTTCTCTTTACTAATGATGATATTTCTTGCTCTAAAATATATTAGTCTTAACAATGATTTTTAAGTAAATTTACAATTATTCAATCATCACCAAAATCCACTTTGAGGACTTTTTCATCATTTCACAAAAATCCTTATACTTATTTGAAGTCAATCCCTATTCTTAGCCCCAGTAATCACTAATGTATCTATGTCTGTCTCTTTAAATTTGCCTTTTCTGGACATTGTAGATAAGTAGAGGCAAACAATATGTGATTTTTCCATATGCCTTCTTTCACTTTAACATAGTATTTTTGAGGCTTATCCATGTGGGTGCTTTATCAGTTCATCCTTTTTAACTGTGGAAAGTATTCTATCATATGGCTGTGACACATTTTGTGTATCCATTTACCAGTTGGTAGACACTAAATTGTTTCCACTTTTGGGTTATCAAGAATAATGCTGCCATCTACAAGTTTCTCTGTATGTTTCCAGTTCTCTTTAGCATATACTCAGGATTGGAATTTTGGGTAAGACTGTAATTCTATGTTTAATTTTTTTAAGGAAACGCCAAACTATCTACCATAGCATTTGTATCATTTCACATGTCCACCAACAGTGCATGAGGATTCCAGTATCTCCACATCCTTGCCTTGTTGTCTGCTTTTTAAAAAATTATTATAGCCATCCTAGTAGATATGAAGTGATATCTCATTGTAGATTTGATTTGCATTTCCCTAACTACTAATAATGGCGAGCATTTTTACACATGCTTGTTCATTGTGTATCTTCTGTGGAGACTGATGCAGATTGGCAGATGGAAAATCTGCTCTCATACTCACTGTTCCTCTGCATTTAATGTCTTTTTTCCCTCTTGCCACTTTAAAATTTTTCTCTTTATCATTCATTTTGATCAACTTATATACAGTTTACTGTTCTTTTGTGTTTGGGTTTCACTGAGTTTCTTGAATGTGAATGTTTACAGTTTTAGAAAGTTTTTGACAATTATTTCTTCCCATTTTTTTTCTCTCTTCTCCTTTTAGTAAGTCCAACTACAATGTATTAGGCTATTTTGTGTTGTCTAATAGCTCACTAATACTTTTAAAAATATTTTTTCTCTCTGTATTTCATTTTGGATAATTTCCACTATTCTTTTCTTCAAGTTCACTAATCATTTATCCTGCAATGTCTAACTTGTCATTAATCCCTTTTAGTGCTTTTTTTTTTTTTCATTTTAAGTACTACAGTTTTCATCTCTACAAGTCAGATTTGCATCTTTTTTAAAGATAGTCTAGGTCTCTCACTTTTTGGACATACGGGACTATAGTTACAGTAACTGATATATCCTTGACTGCTAATTCTGATATTTATGTCGGGTCTGAGTTAGTTTTGACTGATTTTTGTCCTCATCATAGATTGTATTTTTCTTCCTCTTTTCTTGCCTAGTAATCTCTGACTGAAGGGCAGAAATTGTGAATTTTAACTTATTCGATTGTGGAGATTTCTGTATTACTGTTAATAGTCTTGTGCTTTGTTCTGGGGGATGGTTGTGTTACTTGGAAACAGTTTGATCCTTTCTGATCTTGCTTTCAAGACTTGTTAGTGGAGGGCATACAACATTTACTTTAGTCCTAATTCCCCACCACTGAGATAAGATGCCTCTGAGGACTCTAGTCAATGCTCTGTGAATGATGAAGTTCCACACTCTTGACTGGTGTAACAAGCACTGCACTCAGTCCTGATTGAGCACTAGATACAGTTCCTTCAAAACATTTCCAATGCTTTCCCCATCTTTGGGTAATTTCTTTATGTGTACTTACTGATCAGCAGTCTGCTAAATACTCAAGGTAAATTCTTTGGTAGGATTCTCCTCTCTAGCACACTATATTCAAACTCAACCCACCTTTATCTTCCTGCAGTTTCAGCTGTTTCCTCAACTCATGGAGTCCTCTAGCCTCCATATGATCTTCTCCTCCCTGAGACACAGTCCACAGACACTCAGGTTTGGAGGCTAGGACAATCACAGAGCTCACATCATGTGTGTCCTCTTTTGTCAGTCACTGCCGTGCTTTGAGAACTACAGTTTCTATTTTTACCCCAATTAGTGTTATTATTAGTATTACTTCTGATCATGTTAGAAAGGAGAGTAAATCCAATCCCCCATTAGTTCATCTTGGCTAAAAGTTCAAGTTTGAAGTGAAAAAATATTTTTAACAACTTCTCAAACACAAGAAAATACCTGCTTGGGGTAGCAATTATTACTATTTTAGTGAATTCTATTGCACTATCATTTCTTCCTCTGAATTTTCTGGGTTTTTAAATTGTGGGACTAGAACACCCATATATTTTATGCTCTGAAGTTATGAGAGAGATCTGAGCAATGCCTATATATCATGCAGCATTCATTAAATATGACCATCATTACTACTTCTTTGAAGAAATTACCCAGGAAAGTCTCACATCAGTCTAATTTTCATATTTAAAGATTAATGGT
Source organism: Sciurus vulgaris (assembly GCF_902686455.1). Classification (NCBI taxonomy): domain Eukaryota; kingdom Metazoa; phylum Chordata; class Mammalia; order Rodentia; family Sciuridae; genus Sciurus; species Sciurus vulgaris. The sequence goes on from NC_136470.1 coordinate 88,510,085, forward strand.
AGGAAACATGAGATCATGATTCAAAGTGAGTTAAAATAAACTACCTACATAAAATGCTTAAGGTCATTACTACAGTTTTCTATAACAGTAAAATTAATACTAAGATAGTACATTTTGTGTTTTTCTCCCCTATAAGTTCCTATACTTCATCTACCACCTATCCTAAAAGAATTTTCTTTCTCTCAAAGTTATCTGTGCTTTTCAATGCCTACCACTATCATTTCTAGTTAAGTCTTGTAAGTCACTTGTCCCTTAAATGTACTAGGAATATTATCGTCACCAAATTAAACTTCCTAAAATATTTTGACTTTATAAATTCAAATTAAGTCATGTGCAAGTACAAACTCTCAATTTCACTCTATTTTCAGCATGAAAGTTAAAAATTCTTCGATATTGAGTTAAATTAAGGACACATCTGGAGAAAACTAACAGGAATTATTGTTTTGGCTCATATCCCGATATTTACAAATACATCTACACCCACAGTGGCTTTTGAAGAAATACCTCATAACTTCCTGTTTCTTTAACAAAAACAACAAAACACCAAGTTTATCAAAGCAGCACTAAGATAAAGGATTATTCTTACCAAAGCCTGGCTGACATTTCCACCAGTGGCAAGTGACTTGAAATGGCTGCTGTTATAGACCAACTGAACTTCTGAGATCTCCACTGTTTCCAATTCCTCTTGTGTCTGCCGATCAACCACATGCAATTTCTCTGCACTGTCTAAGAGCACAACTGTACGTGAGTTTATCCACTGCAATTTAAGCACACAACAAAATAAAAGTGAGGTTCAGCCCACATCATAATTCAGGAGAAGAAAGGTTGGCCAATCAGCTAAATTATATCCAGGACTTTTTCTATTTAATAACTTGAAACATAGCAATACAATCATGGCAGGAACTCTTCAGTGGCAGTCCAGAGAAAAATAGTACTGAATTTTCACAGTGTTAAAATGACACTTTAATAGTGTAAGAGATGACTGACTAAGGTCTGTAATAGATTACAGAATATATGGGATTTTATAAGATTTGTTTAAAGGGCACTGGCACAGTTGACTTCAGTACAGTGACAAACTTTATATTTCTGCTTTTTATATTAACGAAACAAAATGGAAAATTAAACCTCATAAACCTACCTAGTCAGAGGAAGACTGTTAGCACTGAAGCAATACGTATTTTAAAACAAGCTATTTGAAACATGATTCCTTCCAAAAGTCCCTAAAATTTATGGGAAAGTTGTCTTTCTATTGTTTTTTATCTTCTGAATTGTCTTTAATAAGCACCATTATAATTTTAAAAACACTAAATTAATAATTTTTAAAAATCTTAATACCATTTTGATAATTTCTTGACTTATGTGTAAAATAAATTTTTAAAAAATTAGAAAATTCAATCCTTTTCTAAGAAATAAATGAAATCTTAAAATCTGCTCAGTTAGAATTCTCAAGAAGTGTTTCCTCTGTACTTCCGCTGATATTCATGCTGATATATTTGTATGACCTATTCCATGTTAGTAGATTATTTGCATAATGCCATATCGAAGATAACCAAATTGAAAATGGGTTTTCTTTTAGCAGATGCTAAAGTTATACTCTATCACTGTACAGTAGCCACCAAAAGGTCCCTCACCCCAATCTTTACCAGAAAGAGGTCATTTGATTAGCAAATCTTTTACAAAGAATTCTTAAATGGTATTCTTTTGATTAATTTGAAAAGCAAAGTATTGTCTAGGAAAGATACTTCTAACCTTATACAACCTTAAATCAGTGTTAGTTTTGAGGTACTTTAAAGGGTCACCTGGCTAAAAGAAAAACACAGACAGAATTAAGTTTAAAAATTATTCCTGCAATCAGCCTCCCAATTGTGTTGACACTGTTGTAAACAATCCTTTTAAAGGTCATTTATAAAACAATACAGTTAATGGTCACATCATAGATCTGCCAAAAGACAAATGAAAACACCAACTGACGACTAGTAGGAGAATGATTACTTGTGATGGTGAAAAATTGCCAGTGACAAACTCATAAGCAGATTTTAAAAGCACTGCATTTCGATCAACTTAAACAGAAGTGATGAGCATGAATTCTAGAAAACTGTGTTAGATGATTCAACAGGGTTTTTGTTAATGAGAAAGACACTGATGTATTACAGAAATCTGAACAAAATTACTTCATGAAACACTTATGGAAAAAACATTACAGGTTAAATATCCCTTATGTGGAATACTTAGGACCAAAAGTGATTTGAATTCATTTGGGATTTTAAAATATTTACATATATAAAGAGATATCTTGGAAAAGGGACCCAAATCTCAATAAGAAAATTCACTTACATTTCATATACACATATCCTGAAGGTAATTTTACACAATATTTTTGGTGTACCTGCATTTTTGTCTACAACCTGTCACATGAGGTCAAGTGTGAAATTTTCCACTTGTGCCATCAAGTTGGCACTCAAAAAGATTGGGACTTTAGAGCATTTCAGTTTATAGATTTTTCAGATTAAGGATGCTTAACCTTATTTCTAAATCAATAGTTTGTGAGTGAGTTTAAAATATAATGTAAGTAATATTCCACTGTGTATAAATACCACAGTTTCTCTATCCATACATCAGTTGAAGGGCATCTTGGTTGGTTCCACAATTTAGCTATTGTGAACTGAGCAGCTATGAACATTGATGTGGCTGTATCACTGTAGTATGCTGATTTTAAGTCCTTTGGGTATAAACCAAGAAGTGGGATAGCTAGGTCAGATGGTAGGTCCATTCCAAGTTTGGAATCTCCACACTGCTTTCCAGAGTGGCTACACCAATTTGCAACTCCACCAGCAATGTATGAGTGTGCCTTTTCCCCCCAAATCCACACCAACACTTATTACTCAGCCATAAAGAAAAATAAAATTATGGCATTTGCTGGTAAATAGATGGAGTTGGAGAATGTCATGCAAAGTGAAAGAAATCAAGCCCAAAAAACCAAAGGCTGAATGTTCTCTCTGATAAGTGCATGATGATACATAATTGGGGGGGGGGGGGGGTGTGGGGGGGGGGAAAAGAATGGAGAAACTTTGGATGATATAGAGGAAGAGGGGGTGGGGGAAGGAAAGATAGTGGACTGAGAGTATTACTCTACGTACATGTATGATTACATGAATGGTATGAATCTACATTGTGTACAACTATAGAAATGAAAAGTTGCACCCAATTTGTGTACAATGAATTGAAATGCAGTCTAAAATAAAAATTAAAAAAACAAAATAAACAAAAACAAAAACAAAAACAGATTGGCTATTGCTTCCACTTCTAGAAGAAAACTCAAGGTCAGGATGTTTACAGGGTTTGGACTATTAGGCTTGGGTATGGTTGAATGTCTTTTTTAAAATTCATGACATAGAATAACTTGTTCCAATTAGGATCCCATTATTGTGGTTGTACATGATGTAGATTTACATTGGGAATAAAAATCATATCTCAATTTAAAAAAAATAAAATAAAATAATAAAAAGTTCTGTGAGACAGGTCTGGTGGTCCCTGCCTGTAGCCCCAGAACTCAGGAGGATAAGGCAAGAGGATCACTTCTTCTAAATTGATAGTTTATGAGTGAGTTTAAAACGTAATGTGAGACGGTCTGGTGGTCCCTGCCTATAGTCCCAGAACTCAGAAGGCTCAGGCAGGAGGATCGCTTCAATCCAAGGAGTTCAAGACCGACCTGAGGAACATAGTTAAGACCTGCCTCAAAACAAAACAAAACAAAACCCAAAGTGAAAGTCAGGTCCACAAGTACATGCCAATAGGCCCAGTTACTTGGGAGGGGGAAGAAGGATTGCTTAAGCCTAGGAGTTTGAGACCAGCTTTAGCAAGACTGTCTCTGAGGGGGGAAAAATGCAAAGTACAACTAAATTAATAAGTCATAAATTATAAAAAAAAATATCTATTTCATCTACATCCTGAAAAACTAGACCAAATTGGAGGGAAAAAACAATTTTATTTAGTCTTTTTATTGGAAAAATGAGGTCTTCCCTTATATTGAGGGCTGCCTCTATTCATGTGTATACAGAATATTTCAATGGATACAGCTATTGATGTCCTAAAAAAAAGTAATGAAAGAATTTTTAAAATATTATAATTCCACTATTCTCAAACCTAGTACATTGTTTGAAAAAGGAAAATAAATTGATATAAAAAGACAGCTGTTTTTTAAACCAAGATGTCTTTCAGAACTGAGATATCAAGTATTGAGAGAACTCAGTGAAGTTTTTAACCACAAGAATAGGATGAGTTCAGAAATACAAAAATGTGTTCATAGAGAAAGTGGGGCAATGATCCTAAAGAAACCCAACTACTTCTGAACTCAGATTGCCCTTTGAATTAATCAACACATCAAAGAAAACTTTTCCTGGTCTTGTCTGTGTTCAGCAAGACATCAGATCTTAAAGACAAAAGACAATAATTATGTGGTATCATTCAATATAAGCAGGATTTCACCTCTGCCTGTATGTATATGATCCTTCTGTTCAAGGCAGAAGTCCTGGTAGCTTTAATATACCATGTATTCAAAACAACTGCATGAAATAGACAGGGGTATTCAATTTAAATGATACTCACAGTAAAGTTGATGAGGTCATAGTATAGGTGAAGGTGCTTTTGTTTAGTCACATGTATGGCTCCAGATTCATCTCTCTTAACCTGATGATGAAATGAAAACAATCTAAACATCAGTTATTGGTTGAAGGACTTTTAAAAATATTTAATTATACACTACCTAGAGTATGATTCCCATTCTATATAGATAAGCCCCAGATACTGATAAGAGAAACCAATACATACATTTTTAAAAACTTACTCCAAAAGAACTTCTAGTATTAATATTTTATTTCTATGTGTGTATATATACACTTTATAATCCTCAATCATCCCCATAATTTTCTTTCTCTACTTCTGCTCCAAGGCAATACAACACTGACGAAGAAAAATAAAGCACAAGATACACCTGGCCACCTGGAATTCATGACATTCAATTTAATCTGCCTTTTCTTGCATGCTCCCATAGTAGCGTGCCAGATGTCTTTAAGTCTCAATTGCTCTTTGCCTTCTAGTCCCACTGTTTGCAGTGTTGACTTCATTTGTTACCTTAAAAAAAACTGAAATCACTTGATGTGGCCCTTCATACAGTGCTTTCACTAAATCACCTGCCCCAGATGAAACAATGTTCCAGTAAAATGATCATATGTTGCACACAATGAAAGTGTACATAATAAACTAGTAAGATCAATGCCCACATTGCCTATTCCCCCAAGATTTTCCAAAGTCCATAAAGAATATCACACTTCATCTGTAAGACCTCTAACTCCTAACCCCCTCCATCACTGTTTAATGTTGCTCCTCCTTTTTAAGGCCCTTCCCCAGCTGGGGACACAGCTTGGTAGCAGAGTGATTCCCTAGCATGTGGGTTCGATCCCCAGCACCATCACAAAATAAAAATAATCTTAAGGGCACTTTCCCTTTGTTCTCAAACATGTTTCCGACTTCATCCTAAAATAAAAACTAAAAACAAAAAACACTCCCCAAAACCCTGTCCTTGATTTATTTCTTATAGATAACTATCTAAACATACTCTTTCCTCTTACACTATGATTGTTTGAATTTGCTCTTCCAAAAGCCCATTTCTTTAACAAGGCTCTACAATCTATCTCCTATCTCTATTCCACTGATAATTATTCATCTGAAAAGGTTCAAAAGAACTAATTCTTGCTAAGTTCAGGGGTTTTCTCTTTGGTCTTCCTCTTCCTTTGCTTCACCACTTGCTCCCCAGCATGATATATTGCCTCACCACATGCCCAAAAGGCACAGGGCCAACCAATCATGGACTGAAACCTCTGAAACTGTGATTCAAAAATAAATCTGTCCTTTTTTAGGTTCATTATCTCAAGTATTTTCTTATAGTCACAGAAAGCTAACATACCATGTATGCTGTAGCTTTTGATTTTCAGAGCTTCCACTACCTCCTCTGTCCTGAAATTCTCATTTGCACTTCAGACCTACAATTTCCTCATAGAACATCCCCTGACGTAACCCTTGAGAGTCTCACTTTCACTTTCAACTCAATATTGAAATCATTCCTAATTATTTGCTAACCAAACAATCTCCTTTTGAGTAATTCTTGACTCTAAAAATGTAGAGATATGATGCTTCAATTATGTTCTTCAGTCCCTAGATCCAGCAGGATGATAAGCCTTGCCTTTCAGGGTATCGTCCCTTAACTCTCTACAACCAACCATCTTTGTTTAAGCACCTTGCACCTGCTTTATTATGAGAGCAAATCCTTCAATTTCCCTACTTCTATATCAGTTTTTGAACCTCAGGGCACTCAACCTGAGCCACATCCCCAGCCCCTTTTTAATTTTTATTTTGAGACAGGGTCTCACTAAGTTGCTTAGGGCCTTGCTAAGTTGCTAAGGCTGGTTTTGAACAAATCCTGCAATCCTCCTGCCTCAGAATCCTGAGCAACTATGATAATAGGCATGCACCACTGTGCCTGGCTTCCATGTTCTTTTTGCTACTGGTTTTCCTTAAATACAACTTGCATCACATCTTCACCACTTTACCTAAGAACCTGTGATGGCTCCCCATTACCAATCTAGGCCAATCATTTTATAATCTAGATCAGGGGTTGGCAAATTATTTCTGTGAAGGGCCCAAGAGCAAATATTTTAGGCTAAAGACTATGCGGTCTCTGTCATATCTACTCAACTGTACCACTACAGTGAGAAAGCAATCAAAGATATTATATAAATGAATGGGCATGGCTATGGTTCCTCTAAAAATTTGTTTACAAAAACAGATTGCTATCCAGATTTGGCCTAGGGGTCACAGTTTGCCAACCGTTAACCAGGATCCACCCCATGCATTCAATTTTATTTTGTACCAAAGGTTTCACCCTATCATTAATTCCATGAACATTAATTAAGCATCTACTATATACAGATGCTTTTCCAATGGCTGGAAATAGAGCAGAAGAGTTGGTCTCTAGACTCCAGAAACTTTTAGGCTAGCGAGGAAGAAAAACATTAAACAAGTAATTTAAAAGTGCTAAATGTAAAAAAAAAAAAAACAAAAAAATAAAAGTGCTAAATGTAATCAAAGGAAAACATCTTACAGGTATATGGAGCAGGAAGCACTAACTTAGTTCAGGTAGGGGAAGGCTAGTTCATGAGCTAGGATAAATGGAAAAGAAAACAGAACTTTCCCAGAAGAAGTCACAGCATAGTAAAATCATTCAGGCCAGAGACTAGCGGGGAAGCTATTGCAGAGTCTAGGCCAGTAATGCGCGTGACTTAGACAGGGGAGGCAGCAATGGAGGAGACAAAAAAAGGAGAAAATCAAGATTGTGGAGGTAAAATCGACAGTCGTGGTGATGGAGCATATCTGAAGGGAGAAAGGAAACTGAAGTGCAACCCCTAGGTTTCTTGCTGGAGAAACTAGATGGACAGTGGTGCACTTGCTCCACTGAACTAGGAACCTGAAAAGAGGTTACAGTCTTAGCTCAATTCACTTTATCTCCTTTCCCCCAAATCTTATAAAGTCTGTCTAGAACATTCTAACCTCTTTGTACTTGAATTTATATCAAATTTTAATTCTCATCATATAGTTCAACGTATAAACTGTTCTTTCTACTGGTAACATAATGGTTTTGTCTTTCAAACAATATTGTAAGCTGTGAGAAAGAAGAAATTATGTTTTATACTTTTTTTTTTTTTTTTTTTTTTAATGCAGGCACTGTATTATCCAACTTGCATGAGGTTCCTGGAAGACTTAGATTCACAAAGATGGAAGGCAGAGTGTTGCACACTCTCTAGGGGATGAAGGTAAGAGCAAGTGGAGAGGTTTTTATTTATTATTGTTGCTTTATTTGTTGATTTGTGGTGCTGGCGAGTTAATAGGGCCTCATGCACACTAAGTAAGCGCTCTACCACTGAACTATATCCCTATTTATCTTCATTTGTTTTTTGTGTTCATCAAAATGTTGAGAACACAGCAGGCGCTCAATAATACTTGTTCTCTAATACACAGACATATAGGCAGAGAGCATTAATACAGATATGTTCACATTCACGTTTACACATATAGATAAACCATTAATTATTTGTCAGCCAAAAGAGAGATAACTGAGAAATAAAAAATGAAGGGTTACAGAGCTAAGGATAATCAGCCTTTTTTATATTAACCATTAAAGTGTTAAATAAAAATTAGTCACTCTCCAGAGACTTGTGATAGTAAGATATATTTCTCTGACACAATATTAAATTACTGGTGAATCATTAAAAAGAAATTATGATACCAGACTTTGTAATAGACCTAGCATCATTATTAGGACTTACCAGTAGAAAATGAACAACATCTCCTCTGCAGAAAGCAAGCATGGGATTCACATAATTATGCACTGCTACAAAGTGCCAGGCCAGCAATGGAACACTAGAAGGATCCATCTAAGTGAGAGAAGGGAGTGGGGAAAAGAGAAACTCATCACAGCTAACAGAAGAAAAACAAAGAGAAAACTCTGACTAGTAATCCTTGATAAAACTTTGCCCAATTTCTCATAAAAATTCCAACAAAGCAGAGACTGAATGGGAAATGTCACAAGGAAACTTTCTGGGTTGAAGGTATATTTTATATCTTGATAGAGGTTTCAGTTACAAAAATAAATTCATTTGTCAAAGTTCAGCAAATGTACTCTAAAGATTTATATATTCATTGTATATAAATTTTATACCAAAAAAACTAAACAAATATTAAATTCTACCTAATGATATGCTTGCTGAATACTTAGGGAAAAAGAGTATTGATTTCTGCAATTTACTCTGAAATACATAAAAAAACTAAAATAGTTTGATGGGTAGATTGATGAATAAATGCACAGATATATAATAAAGTATAGTAAAAATGACAATTTAGATGGCAAGGTACACAAGCATTTAATGAAAAATTCTTTGAACTTCTCTATTTGCTTGAAAATATTCATAAAAAAATGTTGGGAAAAATACCAATGAAACACACAAAAAAGATGCAAACACATAATACCATGATAAAAACTTCAATTAGTCAACGAAGCTAACCTAAGAAATGTTAACATCAATCGAAGCCAGCTTTGCCATCTAAAAGGACAGACGCTGGTGCCCAGAGATACACAAGGTACCAACTAGAAAACAAACATGAGCTCCTTCAGTATAGGGGCTGCTTTCCAAACTAGCAGAGTCCTATGCTCCATGCCATTCCATCAGTACCTCTCTCTTCGTATGTACATTAGAAGATCACAGTCTCTCAAAAGCCAAGTAGGAAAGGGGAAACTGAGGTATGAATAATATAGTTGTTCCTTGGTACCTGGGGGGATTGGTTCCAGAACCCCTGCCCTCTCCATGGATACTAAAATCCATAATGCTCAAGTCTCTCATATAAAATAGCATAGTATTTGCATATAATCTATGTATTTCCTCTTACATATTTTACATTATCTCTAGATTATTTATAATACCTAATACTATGCAAATACTTATAATACTGTACTGTTTAGGGAATAATGACAAAAAAAGTCTGTACATATTTACTACAGATATAATTTTTTTCTGAATATTTTTGATGTGTAGCTGATTGGATCCACAGATGCAAAACCAACAAATATATAGGGCCAACTGTACATTCTGGGAAGTAACATTCCCTAAAGTAACATATCAGGCAGAAGTCAAGGAAAGCATATGTAGTAGCAATTTATGTTGGACATTACAGTGATTAGTTCAGCGTCAAAGCATCAGACAGCATAATTCTGCCTCAGGACAGCTGTCACACAAAAACAAATGTCCTTCAAACATTGAAAATCAAGGCTGGAACTCAATACATCAACTTATCCTCCAGCATTAAAACCAATAAGAGAATTTTACTGCCCTCAAAAGGGCAGTGACTAAAGCTGGAAAAATCCATGCATGAAATTAGGTATGACCACAAAATGCCAGGACAGGAAGACACAAAGACTATCACATGGAGGTTAAAAATAAAAAGCCAGTTATATGTTGCTTATGAGAGAAAAACACAAACTGATAAAGATGAAAATATAAGATCCTGTGGTTCACAAGGCACTGTAATAATCACAAGCTTCTGCTTTGGTGACCTTAAGGAAGTCCAAACAACAGTCTTTTGGAGCACTGATATCCATACCACCTAGATTTCTGATGATCTCATAGAATTGCTCCTTAAAAATCATTTCCCCCAACCTCCTGACACAGTTGTTCCTTTTGCCAAGATGAAGAAGTATACTTACCCGTCCATAGGGAAAAGTCATCCATACTTTCAAGGATGGTTTCAACCCAATGACCAGGATCTTTAGGGAGAAAAAATACTATTTTCAATATCTACTTTGCAATTTTCAAATTGCTAGTGTTCAAACATCTAGAAGTTATGAGTTACATCCTCTATGTTTACCCACCTTTGTTAAGGATGCCATGGCCAGTAATGAAAACTGCGTGATGGGATGATCTTTCAATTCAGGCTTGGAATGCAGAGGCTCAATACAGCAAACTTCACCCTTGGAACCACTGAAGAGACATCTAGATTCACAAGTTCTCACTCCCATTACTCTCCTGAAAATGTAACCAAAACGTTCAGAACCAATTTAGTAATGATTCACGGTACTATCACTTCCAGCTTGGCCTACTGCTTCAACTTCCCAGCTCCTACTCTCATCCACAACAATCCAGCTCCACATGACAACAGCAGGGTTTTCTTATTGTACAGGTCAGATCTATCCCTCTTCTGCTAAAAACACTCCACTGGATTGCCACTGTATCTAAAATGAAATCCAAACTCTTTACCCACATCTTCAAATGGTTCTACCTTCACTCCTCTCCCACTGTTGTCATTCCTGAAAAAGTCAAGCTCCAGCCACGCCTGCATTTGCATTGCCCAAGCAGGCCAATCTTGTGCCTACAGCAAAGCCTTTATGTTCTAATGATCCTCTGCCTGATGCTTCTCTTCCAGCATTTGTTGTCATCTGTTGACCAATTCATCATTGAGGTCTTTTTTCAAATGTCACCTAAAAGAGGTCTTTCTGAGTTATCCTCAAGTGCATTCCAGCACACTGACCTGCTTTAGTTTCTTTACAGCAATCATACTTACCTAAAGTTATTTCATTATGTGTTGGTTTATTACCTGTCACCCTATCCTTACCCCAATTAAAATGTAAGTTCTATCAGAGTAGGAACTTTGCCTAGTTTATAGCCATAACTCTGGCATCCAGACAAATGCCTATATACAGAAGATGCTTAATTAACATTAGCTGAATAAATAAATAGTATTTTTAAAATCCAAGCACTTTCTTTTGAACATGAGGAGAAAGTAAATTACAGACAATATTTTGTCTAATGCTACATATCCCATTTACTTTAGATACAGGAAAACAGGTCATGTGACCCATGTTTCAACAAATAGTATTTTTTCAGGAATACTTCATGCTCAGTATTTTAGAGGCTATGAGAAATACAAGAAACAAAAATGTGTTAAACTTAAAGAAACTGTGGAAATGTAATACATATTGAATATTATGTTCTACTTTCTTTTTTTTTTAACTTCAGCTTCGTAAATGTTCTCTCATGTATTTAGACAATCTTTGTTAATTTAAAGAGTAACCAGAACAGTTCTAAGAAATAAGATTTTTTAAACTTGGTCATTATGGTTATAATCAGCTGGGCCTGGGGCCTAAACTAAAACTAGTGAGCTACTCCAGACTAGCAGTTCTCAAGCGAAACAACAGATTAAGAATCACCTGGGGTGTAGGAGTCTAGAATCTTAACTCAGATCTACGGAGATAACATCATGGAACTTCCACATGGAATTCCATGTGTTAGCCTCTCCAGCTAAATGTAATACACAGTCATAACCTATTTCCAATCACAGACTGTCCAGATCTCTTCATGTTCAATTTCAGATCATTAAATCATTGTTAGTATTTTTACTGTCATTCGTCCCTTACTTAAATGTCAATTCAAAAACGGAGCCTCCACTGTCGTTGCAAATGGCAAGAGTTGGATCATCTGTAAACTAAACAGAGAAGGAATTTATTTTCTTATAGAATTTTAAATAACCAGTCAAATGTTAAGATGATTCAGGGAAAAAAAATAAAATTTTTTAAAAAAATCTACAATATATACATTTAGCGTTTGAAATTCTAGATTCAAATTCTCATGCTAAACATAGAAACTTACCATTATTTAGAGTAAAAATGGTTTAATATCTTAAAAAAAAAAAAAAAAACTGAGGCCTTCAAAACACAAAGCTGCTTTTCATCAGGATAAAAGAAAATTAGAAAATATAGCAGAAATAAACCCTAAAATTCTCTACTTAAGTTCTTACTTTAAGGTTTGATAGTTCTTACTTTAAGGTAATGAATAGGATCATTTGGATGCATTGGCAGTTGCCTAGTTTTCCAGAATAAAGAGAGTAAAAGATACTTGGAATCTTTGGAAAATAAACTTGTCTGAATAAATTTACTGAATAACTAAAGAGTTAATCCCAAGATATCTATCTACAACACCTTAACTTTTTTTTTAATTGTAAACAAATGGGATACATGCTGTTTCTCTGGTTGTACATGAAGGCAAGGCATACCATTTGTTAACTTTTTATATAACTTTTCCCAAACTGTGCTATCTCCTTGATCTTCTTCCAAAGTATACTTGTAGTATTACCTAAACTGGAAAATTCAGATTAACAAACAATGTTCACAATACACTATCCAGAGAGGTAAATGATACAGGACACAAAATGAAACAGTGAAGCTTGTATCAGCTATAGTAACTAGCCTCCCAAAGCCCAAAGGTTGGGCTTCCATGTAAACCATCCTAGGATGTTTGAGATGCAGGAAGTCACTGTAAAATTCTTCTTCCTCAACTCCACACACAGACATGGTAAAGAGTCCCATTTATTTGCTCTCAAAGTCTAGATGAGCAGTTGGCAAAGTGGAAGCATGTATACTAGGAGTGTACATAAGATGGTCCACTAGAGTGTAGGAAAAATAAGAGAAATTGTATTTCAGTTTGATTTTCTATTTCCTGTGTATGTGCACATAATATGGTTAAAAATGTACAGTAGTAAGCTGGGGTTGTAGCTCAGTGGTAGAGTGCTTGCCTAGTATGTGTGAGGCACTGGGTTTAATTCTCAGCACTGCAAATAAATAAATAGTCCATCAACAACTAAAAAAAATATATATAAATATTATATAAATATTATTATATAAATTATATATAATATAAATTTTATAATATATTATATAAATATATATATTTTAAATTTTTTTCTTGTTAAAAAAAGTACAGTAGTACATTTATATACTTATACACACACATATACATAAAAGATGCAAATCCAAACTGTTATTGTTGGTATATATGGCTAAGTTTGGAGAACAAAGAGTTAGGAATACTGAAGTGCAAGTGGCTGTTGTCAATCTAAGACCAATCTCAGAAGAATTCAATTATATATATCTTTCTCTAATGTCAGTGTGTCTGCAAACACCTTCATCACTATTCCCCAACAACACAGTGGCTCCTACTCATGTTTCTAATCTCAGACACATCCTTCTCTTTTCTCTCTGTCTTTATTTCTTCTGCTTTTTATTGCTTCTCATAATTTCATTTTTTTGTTTTTTGTTTTTGCAAAAGGACTAGCTATTTACTAGTTATTCCTTCAATCAAACATTTATTGAGCAGTTACTAGGGGTAAAACACAAAAATAATTGACAAACATTCTGATTTCAAAGATATTTCCATGTTGAGAGAGAGAAAACATATACACAAGCAACTACAACTATTAGAAGTTGACACATGCCATACGAAAAGAAGTCAAGATAAATTACTATCATGTACTGAAAGTGGAGAAATTCTCTCTACTTTTGTTTTTCTTGATTGTTTTCATTGTTACTAAATGCTTCAATGCTGCTTTGTCACAAAAGACGTTTTTGTAACTAACCTAGATGCAGATATATAAACTCCAGATGCTTGCAGACTTTAAAAAGCACGTGCATGTATGAAAGCTCTGCAGAGCTAAGCAACAAGATATGTATATGATTAAAATCTAGATCTGATTTTAGACTTCCCCAGTTATAGTTCTTTCCCCTTTTCAATGCTTCTGAATGTGGGCTTGCCAGCACATATGAACCAAGGTTCACACGTATTTATAAATGAAATCTGTTACCCAAGTCAGTTTACTTTTTTTTTCAGGCCTAGAAGGAGAAAAATCAAGACTAGGACCTTAATGTTTTCTCTTTAGAGCCCTGAAAGAAAATAAACCAAGATTATTTCTAAACATAATCCAAACTTTGGTTCTTTCAGAATTGGTGCCCTGAGACTCAGGCATCACCTAACAAAGGGTGACAAAGCACAGCACCTCAGCAATAAAAACTTGGCAGAATACACAAAAGTAAAAAGACCTTTTAAGATCTCCATATGAGTTTTCAGCAGGGTGCTGCCTGTCTTTGTTGCCAACCTGTAGCGTACAATGACATCAATTTGCCCTTTCTGCTGTTATATTTATTAAACTTCAAGACAATCCTCAGCTAAATATTTCCATCTTAGCCCATCTCTGGTTTTAACTTGGAGAAAATATCTTGTTGGGTCAAATAATGTTCAGCTTCATGTTAAATACATCTTTTTGGCTTCTGATTACCAATATAGATGAATATATTTAAAGTGGACACAAAGGCATAATAATGAAGATTTTTAGCAGGAAAGAAAAAAAAAAAGCTGTTACCTTTATATGCAATATTGCTGTTCCTGGAGGATGAGCATCTGTTATTGATCTGAGAAGTTTTCCACTCGCCAAATCCCACATGGTGATCTATAAGACAACTAAGTGCTTTAAAAACAAATTTATTGCTCTTTTCTGGATTTAAGTATCCTGCCTTCTGGATGAAATAATCTATTTCTCATCTATAAACATTGCAGGCAAAGAACCATAAAGTTAAAACATACCTAAAAGTTGCAGATCCATTAAAGCATGGAGCCTTTTTCCATCTTCATCTACCCATGTCCAACCCATTTATCCCTTTAGATTTTAAATGCTGTCCTTATACTGAGAGGTAAGAGAGATTTCTCTAATAAGTCAATCTGTTTAGCACTGGTAAAAATTATAGGAAAGGCTCACTGCCAAACCAGCCAGTGATGCATGAATCAGAAGATAGAGAAACTACAACCTATTCCAGTTTCAAAAGTAGAAAGGAAAAAAATGCCAAAATAGTTACCAAGGAACACAGAAATAATAATACAGAAAACAGAAACAGTATAACTAAAAGTAGCCACAATCATGTACTACCACATAAGGAGATGCATTCTATATAATACTGTGTTTGGTTTACATAAGTTATTTGTTAAAAGAGACACATGAATTAGAATATAAAAATTATAGACTCTAGCTCAGTCAATAACAATTATTTAAAAATCTGTATAAAACAAAAGTCAGATTGAGCAATATCAGGTTAGTTCTATAGACATTATTTCATAATACATTATTTTGGTCTTCAAAATACTGATTTAAAGATTTTTTTTAAATTGATTTTAACATTATCTTACAAGTGAAAGAAGATTTGCATCTAACCTGTCCTTTAGCAAAGCCACAAAGAAGTCGTGAGCAGTCATTGTTGATACTGAGGGCAGAGATGGCTCCATACTGACCTCCAACACTTGTGCTACCCAGGCAGAGTCGCAATGCTTGATTCTGATCTAAAGAAAGCAGTTTGTAGAGTCAAGTGAAAGAAATGGGAGTGTATAAGTAAATATAGTTTACGCATGTTTCAAAGACTTGGGAAGTGGTAAGAATCAAAAGAAGCAGATGATAAACATTCATTTTTTTCATATTCACTTAAAAATATATTTATTGAACCTCTGCTAGAAGCTAGGCATTAAGACACTAATAAAACAGATAGAAGGAAAAAAAGGACCTATAGGGAAACATAATACAAAATTTGATAATGATAAGTCAAAAAGTCTATAAGAAGTCCTACCTCTCTGAACAAACTATCTTTCAACTCCCTCATCCCAGAATTGTACTTCTTGCCACTTTCAAGATGTAAGATTACAAGGAATACCACCTTCTTTAAATATAGTTTTTAAATTTCAAAAATCACAATGCATTAATTTAGATGTTGGCTAAAATTTACATTTATATTATCCATGAAGAAAAGTTTTACTAAGCAAATTAACAGTATAAATAATATTAAAAATATTTTAAACTACTTCAGAAAATTATTTTAAGCATAACATTTGACATGGTAAAAGCAAATAAGAGAAATCTCTACTAGATTAAGTTCTTTAAGGCAAGAATCTGATTTTTCTAGGAGGCACTCAAACATCAAATTTTGTTATCTAATAATTTTTAAAAATTGCTCTAGGGCTTCTTCTAGGTAATGCGCATTTTGTAAAGAGTTCACAAAAACAATGAAACTAAAAAATTCAAATGTAAGAAAGCATGCCTACAAAATTTAACTATTTAGAAAAACAAAACAAACAAAAGAACACACTTCACAACCTGGAGTTCTCCACTCCTACAGCACCTATAACTATCTACATGTAAGTATTAGGATATGGCTTACCTCCCCTACTACCCTACAGCCAATGTGAGAGCTAAGACCATGTGTGAATTAACACTCGCAGAATACCTAACTTGATGCCTTGGGCTCAGAAGTATCTGACAATCATCCTAAGAGCTATCGCATCTGCAACTCTTATAAAAGAGTAAATCTAGTTATCAGAAAAAGCCTAAAGATATTAATTCTCCGGTGTAAGATATAATACTAGGTAGGTCACCCATCCAAAGTGAATGTCATAAGAGTATTTTCCTATGCTAATAAGCTGGCTCTAATAGTAATCCTCAACACCAAGGAGTTCTGCAACAATGAATGGCTATACCATATCCAGTACACAGAAAATAATATTTCTTACATCACTTTAGATTTTAGCCTTCCAAGATAAACATTCAAAAAGGAATCAATTCATAAATAAACAAGGCCTGATTTATTTTAAAAAGTCATCATCTTTATTTCATATTTAGAATTATATAATTAGGTTTTTCTCCATACATCCAGACTGGTGTTCCTCTCCTCAAAATAATCCAAATTATTAAAATTTCCCTTTATTCAATGACTTCCTTGACTCTAAATATGACATCACTTTTTCTTTCACTCTACTGAACTTGCCTACCCATAGTAACGTCCTTCATGATCCTTACTGTGTCAGGACAAACATAGAGTTAGTGGATTAGACACAAACCATAATTTGCAAACTGTCACAACATGATGGTTAAGCAACAGTATTCTCTGTATACCACTATTTTTGGTCATGTATATAGGCAACAAGTAAAGGAAAATAAGAGGACAAAGAGAGAGGCTGATGTGAAATCTCATACCAGCCCTACAAAGAAGTCTCTGGACTTCTGGGCTGCCTGCCTTCCAGGCACAGGTTGGTATTTAAATAGCACTGCTGATATCCTATGAAGTCCAGTCCTGCTTTGAGATACAAAATTTTTAGTGTTCTAATCCACCAATACACTTGCTACTGCTTTCTGATTTAATAAAGTCATACTTAAGTAATTTAAGTATTCTTATAAGGGGTGGAAAGAATGAAGAAAATTAAGTACAATCAAATAGAGAATAAGGGAAGAAAGGAGAAGGAAAGAGAAGGACATATCTAACTTCTAGATTAAAACCCTACACATGTCTCTGCTTTCCTGAATGTAGTTCCCATACTCCAACCTAATTAGGAGAGGAAACCAAATTATCAGCCTTGATCACTCCAGAAAAATGTATTAAATTTACAGTTTACAGATCTGTGTCAATGAAAATGCTCTTAACTTTTTTCTAGACTTTTACAATGTATTTGTTTTCTTTGTACTGTCCTTGTGTCAAGTACTAAGGCTGTGAATTGAGATACCTGAATTTTAACTCCACCCCTACTCCTAGAGAGTTGCAGGCATTTCAACTATGTCTAGGTAATTTTAGGAATGTTACTTAATTTCTCTTAATCTATCTTCATCTGTATAATGTAGAAAATACCCATTACCTCATTGTGTTGCAAAGAGGAATAAATTAGTAAAGTTAAAGCACAAAGGGACCAATTTAATTTCCCTCAAATATTACTAGGTTTCTATTACAAACTAATTTATTGATGACATCTATGTACTTTTCAAAAGTAGCAAGTGATAGCAGGCAGGCAATGGATTGTATACAAAATGTAACTACAAAGATATTTATCAATTCTTATTCTCTCTTATTCTATATTTATACAATCTATCTTTATGGTACCATGTTAACAAACTTGCTGTTATATAATTTAGGCTAAATTCAGAAAAGGTAGAATGTCTGTGGATAGAAGACAGTGAGTTCTCCTATAAGAGTAACTAAACCTTCTGTAGTCCAGGTAATTTTGGACAATTCTGGGGGAAAGTGTTTGGCTAAAATAAACATAAAGCCTTTTAAAACACTTAAATTTTAGTTACATGGAGAGAACAAAAGGACCTGGACAGAAGCAAGAAAGGTGTAAGTGAGAGCTCTGCCATGTTGCTCTGGATCTCACCAACTTAAAAGGAAAAAGTTCTCTTCTCACCTACACTCTGGAGCCTTCTCTGTCTACTATTGCGTAGTAGGTATTAAATTAATAAATCTGAATTTGTTTGCAAAGTCACATAAAATTATTGCTGTCTGAAATTGTTGACTTGGTATTTAAAAAACTGGAGAGCATCCTTATGAAGCAAGTGACCCAGGCAAGAAATATGAAATGAAGAGTATCAGTTTCCCCTCAAACTTCAGAGTTCAAATAGAGGTTAAACAACAAAATGCCTAGAAAATTTTGAAAAGTATCAAATGGTACAAATGCAAGGAATTATTAATGACAATAATATAGCTTACCAATTAATTACGAGAACTTGAAATCCAGATATCACAAAAAGCCCATCTATTTGACTCTGCAATGAATTATACCTATGTCTTTTAGAAGTTGAGCATACTTAATCCAAAATTCCAAAATCTAAAATGATCCAAAATCCAAAATGATCCAAAATCCAAAACTTTCTGAGCCTCAGAAAGTTTTGGATTCTGAAGCATTTTGGATTTTGGATTAGGAATGCTTATTCTGTAAAGTCTATGCAAATATTCCAAAATCAAAAAAACTCCAAAATCTGAAACACTTTTGATCCCAAGTATTTTGGATAAGGGATACTCTACCTGCATATCTTTCAAATGATAATTTTCTCAGGGTAGATTTCAGCATATTCTGAGCTCAAGTGTAATGTGCTGAACAACAAAGTCATAATAATGTAAAAGTTTATAATAATTCTAAAATCTAAATTTGAACATACTTGAAGAATTTATAACTCTTTCCACATACCAAAATGAACCCAACCTTCTATTTCTTCACTCCTTATTTGTTTTAATTAGTTCCATAGACAAAGAAGGAAATACCTACATACTAGAATGGATCAAGTTTGTGCGTGTAGAGCTCTAATTTGTCAGTTTTCATCATTCTTCAATACTACTCTTTTCTTACCCTTTATTCACACTAAAATACTCATTACAGCCAAAGGAAAAGAAAAGAGATCTTAATGGAAACATTTTTCACAATGGTCCTAAAACAATAAAAGCACTTTTACCTGACCTCAATCTGACCAATTCACAGAATTAAAGTTCTCATAAGGTTTACTGACTGAAGACCAGGGCACACTCACCGAATCTTCACAGCTAATCACCTACCTTTTAGAATGCTAAGTTTAGTAAGAGTTGGTTGTGTTCATTCCTATACCTGTTCATGCCATTTTAACATTACATACTTTAAAACAAACAGAACATAAACTGATGGAAAAGAGTGCAAAATAAAGTGTTTTTTCTATGAATATTAAGTGGATGTTTCAGAAAAACTTGGTAAAGTTTAAGTTCAAGTTGCTTTACAAAACTGTTATGAAATAGGGTGTTGACAGGTAACAGGAAAAGATGAAGCAAGGTTTTGTTAAAATACAGAATTTTGTACTCATGGATTGATTCAAGGAGCCTCAACTTTACATGATCCATTACTGAAGAAGTTTTTGACAAAAAAGATGCTGCAGACCTCCAACTGGCAAATACAAACTCAAAGAAAATGCTTTGGACTATATCAAAAGAATAGAAAAAAATGGAAACATATATTTCCAGTTAAAACATGTGGAGGTACACATGTTTACGGTTTTTCACAATTATTGGTTTTACTCTATTTTTCAATTAGCTATTTATTTTTTATCCAGAAGAGGGCATCAACTCTAATTCATAGTATTCTTCTTCGGTATTAAAAGGTCAAAAGAAGCACTCATGCAAACCAAATTTACTATACCTTTTCCTTTTGAATCCATGAAGAAAAGATCAAAAGAGAGAAAAAAATAAATCAGTTCAAAAGTTCAGAGAAAATGCAGGCAAAATTTTAAGGTGTGACAAGCTTTAGTTAACTGTGAAAATGGTACTAAATGTGATTAAATGGTGTCTCTAGCATTTATGATTATATTCAGGTATTGGTTCTGGGAAAGAGAAAATACATAATCAAATTATAGCAGAGTAATAATTAAATATTAAGTAAAGTAAGTAACAAGTAAATCTATGTTTTAGTTAGAAATGAAAACAACTTCAAAAAGATGATCTATTAAAGTACACTAACAAAAGAATGAAAACAAAAGGATCTTGGGATAGGAAAACATCTATATTAAGATTTAGGTTTTCGAGGCCCTGTATAGGGTGAGAACTCAGACACACAAAAAATGCCATATATCTATAATTCCATAAGAGCACAGGCAACATATAAACTTTAAGAAACTATAACAATTACTATTTTAATGACTCAGGCCTCTATTTCAAAGACAATCTAGTGGTACTTGAACTATATTTGTTCAAAAGAACTATATTTGTTCTTCCTGCTATACCTTGTTCTATGATCAACAAAGATATTTTTAAAAGATCAGCTCTAACCCAGATCTCTAGTCTAGACACTTCATAGTGTCTGCTATTTGTTTCTGGGCTTTCAAGCCTATTTTAATCCATTTGTTAAGAAGCATTGTCCAAACATCTGCTTCCTACAAACCATAATGAGTAAAATTTATTAACTGCACTATTAAAACCCAAAGTACAAATCAGAATACTATGATTCTTTCTCAAAATGTTCTCTTTGGCATACTTTTCTATGAGACTAATAAAAGATTACTATTTCATCATATCTATAAGAAAGCTGCTGGGGAATCTAAAATACCAGAAAGCAGGCCCAAGGAAATGAAGGAGACAGTATCAAAAGATAATGTATTCTTCTCCTCTGTTAGTTTTTAAAGTATTCATTTTAATTTGTTTGCAGTAAGCTCCACATGGGTTTGATTATAAGCAGTAACATATCTGTACAACTTCTTGATAAAGAAGGGATGTTAAAAGCAGATTGAGTTGAGAAAAAAATGAGTATTGGTAAGTAGGAACAAAAACAAATCAACATCCATTCTGGTTGACAGATAAATATATACATTATAGTCTATCCTCAACCACCTTAGTTTTTCTATTTTTTTCCTTCATATCTTAGAATTTGCCTCCTTTGCTCTCAAAACAGGATGACTGCTTGTAATAGTGGAAATGCACTGAGCTAGGATTTGGGGTTCTTTGAGTCTGAATTTGGCTCTGTGCTTGTCACTTAACCTCTCTGGTCCTCAATTACCTTATATGAAAAATAAGAGGACTGAACTAAAAAACCTCTAAGATTCTTTCCCAAAAGTATATTGATCTAATATCAACTATGCCCTCAGAGGAAATAAATATTCTTATACCTGATACAAGACCCCATGCTGGTAAACCTTTTCTTGAAGGCAATTAGATAATACCTATCACAAGTCACTAATGCTCATGTCCTGGCTCAAGCAGTTCAACTATTAGGAATTGTTCTAAGGAAGTGATCATATGTACAAAAGTGCAGAAACACAGACATTTGTCATAACATTGTTTAGAAACAACCAAATGTTTTATGAAAGAAGATGGCTAAATACATTTTAATGAATCTATTCAAAAAAATACAACATATCTATTTAGAATGTTTTATATATATATATATATACACACACACACACACACATATATACACACACACACACACACACACAACTGTATGGAATTAATACATAATTGCATGGAAAGATGTCCACTATATTGAAAAGTAGATAATAACAAGATTCCATTTGGGAATACATATATATACATATATAAAGAAAAGATTAGAAGGTTATACAGAAATGTTAGGAACTATTTCTGAAGAATAGAATTTGGTATTTTATATTTTCAATTTTTGCTCATCTATGTTTTCTAAATTTTCCCCTCTGAATATATATCAACTATGTAGTAAGAAAAAAGTATTATTTAAAGAATCAACTCTAAAGTTCTTTCAAGTAAATTACATTTTTTTTCTGTCCTTCTGATCCCCAAGCAATAAAACTGTTATTTAAGTCAATCATCTTTGAAAAGAGTAGGCATTACATGTTAAATAAAGTTTTTGGCATAATAAAAAAATTATAAATAGAAAGCTAAGTTGTTCAAAGGTAACAGAAAATAACTAGTTGTCATTCATACAAAGATGCGAGGCTCTACAGAGATCAAATTATAGTTCTGTTAAAGTATTCTCTAGTAATCCTTATCAAACATTCCTTACTAAATACAGTATTAATGGGTTTTCCATTTACAAAAAGCAAAAGAACACTAGAATCTAGAAAAGAACACTGAAAGGGACAGAAAAATATTATCTAATGGATTTTAAATGGAAAAAAAGAACTAATAAAACTGATTTAAGTCGCAAATAGAAAAAATTTAACTAACTTCTACTATAAAAATGAAACTACCCATATTGTCTTCTCAACTAACAATGTAATTGTGGACAAAAAAAATTTCTTTTTTCAGTTTACAGGGATTTACAATGGAAACAAAAACAAATTTATTGTCAGTGAGAATTACAGAAAATTATAAACCTTGGGGAATTCCTTTCCTTCAAGATCTTTTGAAACACCCATTACTGGGAGTATGATTTAGAATAAAAAAATCACCACCACCACCATCATCAACTGGAGGTAGACAAGATGACAAGGCAAAGTTCCTAGCAACTTTGTTCTTTTTGTATAAGTCTGCAGGAAGTCAAAAAATATGATAGCTTATAAATTCATAAAGAAAAACCCTGTAATAGGTAGTAAAATGAAGCTGTGAGTTAAGTAATTTTTAACTATAAATATATGTACATATTTTTTGAGATGAAGGCCTTACTATAATGGGCAGGTTGGCCTTGAACCAACTATCCTCCTGCCTCATTCTCCTAAGTAGCAGGGATTACAGGCACTAACAATTGCACCCAGCAATCTTAACTATAAAAATATTGACATATTGACATATTTCATATGTTCAATATTACATACCTTTTATGTTTTTCTGGTTTTGTTCATGTAAATGAAGCCCTCTATGAACATGTGATTAAGGAATATAAAACCCAAAAGGATTCTTAATATTTAAAAGTAAAAAAAGTACTTAGAAAATTTACCAAATATTAAAGCCAATCCATGAGATGTACCCACAGCTATCAGACTGGACACTGCCTGAAAACAAAAAGGAAGATTACATTTTAAAATATTGCATCAAAGTTCTTGAAATAATCAGAATTGAATTTGTTGGCCTGCCTTCCCCTAGGCACCAGATGATATATCAACATTATAAATAACAAGAATTTCATCTAGGAGGTAAAAACGGGAAATGAAACTCAGGACATTTTATTTCTGAGAATCCCTCTAAATTTACTCTAAGGGAAACATGATCAAAATTTCATATGTTCAATATTACAGGCAAAAACATGCCACTTAGTCATCTTTAAAGACACTTTAAAAAAGAGTCAAAAAATATGAGGATCCAGACAAAGAAAGACGCACTTATTCAACCCAAGCAAGAGCCTTCTACAAGGCTTGGGCAAGGGATGAGAGCACTTTTGTCCACTTTTTCCACAGGAGCCAAAGTGTACCAGAAACGTTAAAATCTTAGCCCATTTCCTCACCAAGCAACTGATTAAAAAGAAAGCCACAGGAGGGCTGGGGATGTAGTTCAGTGGTCGAGTACTTGCTCAGCATGCAATAAAGTCGGAGGTTCAATCCCCAATACCACCACCAAAACAAGCAAACAAACAAAAGAACCAGCCAGTCACAGGACTAAGAAAAGAGCACATTAGTGTGCTTTCAATATCCCCCATTCTCTACAATCGCCCCCCAGATTTACTATTTGGCAGACTTGGCACTGAAATCCAAAGTTGTTAAGTGTACTATTTACCACAAAATGATTTCACTGAATGCTGTTTTCCACTCCCTACAACAGAAGGGAGGCCAGATTACAGAAGGGTAGGGTGATACTACATACAAATAAACCTGGAAAAGGCTAATCACTGTTCCATTATCTGCATCTCAAACAAAAGCCCAAAAAGTAACAATTAGAAAAAAAGAAAACATTCAACATGGACAAATTTTAAACCTGATTAGTGAGAGTAAAATGACTTAGGAATTTATTATCATAATATTTTATGTAAAAACTTTGAGCATTTTAAGAGTAAATCTAAGAAAACCCAATCAAATAAAAAGCTTACTTTAAAAGGTTTAAAGTGTACTTACAATTGCTGTAGGCAAGCCAGCATCTACTTTGTCCTAAATGGAAAAAAAAAAAAAAAAAAAAAGGTATTTGAAAAGATATTCTCATCTTAAAACAGAAAAAGGTATAAGGCTTCCTCTTTACATATACTTTAATCCAAATTAATTCAGACAAAAGGTAGAATCTTTATTTTTACCCTCAACTAAGAGAAATTACAAAAGCTGTATATATCAACAAAATTGAAAGAGCATGAGAGTGGACGTTATTTTACTAACTATAACAGATGCTTCAGGAAGGGTATTGATTATAAATGGAAATGGAAAGGAAAAAGATAGGTAAGAGGTTCTGTTTTCTATAGTGTAAACAACTGTAAGTCTAACTAGAGAGCCAAAATGATAGGAGTCTATGAAAATTGAACAAAAGGGAAGCCAGAGTTGGTGGCATACTTCTGTGATCCCAAGGACTCGGGAAGCTAGGGTAGGAGGATCTCAAGTTCAAGGTCAACACTGGGAACTTAGCAAGACCCTATTCAAAAAGGGTGGGTGAGGGTTGGGAAAATAGCTCAGTTGGCAGAGTGCTTTTTCTCGCAAGCAGAAGGCCCAGGGTTGGATCCCCAACACTGCAAGAAGGAAAAAAAAAAAAAAAAAAACACAAAAACCCAAAAAGGTGGGTGAGGGGCAGGGTTAGGGATATGGCTCTGTGGTAAAGCACTTCTGGGATCAATCCCCAGTGCTGCAAAAAGAAATTTATTTTAAATAATAACAACAACAAGGAAACCTGCTTAAGACATTCTACTTCAAAGTCCGGGCTTCCTATCCAGCAGATTACCTATTAACCCTCAAGTAAAACCCCAGCAGTGTACATTTAGTTCTTAAGCATAAGAAGGCAAAACACTAAGGGCTAATTCAGTTCCTAACCACTAACTCTGATTGTGGGGAAGTCCCCTAGCTTTTCTGGGTTTTGGTGTCCTCTCCTGTTCAAAGAAGTAGTAAATACTGCCTTATTTATCTCAATAAATAAGTTAAGAATTAACATAAAGAATAATATAAAGGGCTGGGGATATGGCTGAAATGGTAGAGTGCTTGCCTCACAAGCACAAGGCCCTGGGTTCAATCCCCAGTACTGAAGGAAAAAAAAAAGAAGTAAAAAGAATGATATAAATAAAAAAGTATTTATTTGATATTTAGTTTTGAACAATAACAGCTTGCAGTGATCACTGTAGTAGCAATGGCTTTCACACACATATATTACACTGTTTCTTAAATTTGTAGAAATAGAAGCATCAGTATTATTTTGATTTTCTAATTAAGAGACAAGTTTCAAAGAGCTTAACTGACTTGCCCAAGGCTACTCGGTAAGTGTTAGAACTAGGTCTCAAACTCAGCCTCCAGACCAGGCACTCTACATCATTTCTACAACTGTTTTGTTTGTCCCTGTCAATGTGGTCAATTAGTTACTATAACATCTCAGAAGACAGAATCTATTACCCAACTTCGTAGAGCTTCCTGGGAACTAACCTAAGAAACTTTAGTGTGCTGAGAAACATGCAATCACCAAGAGAAACAACAATCACCAAGGTTGCTGGATTCAATGTTCTCGAGAAAAGCATACCAGGTAGGTGTGGGTAGGTGTATGAGTGTGAAGCATGCCTAACATAGTGACTGACAAGAAGTATGCAATAAATATATGATATATGATTGACTTGTGTCCCAGACAGAGAAAAAGAGGAGACAGCAGAAGAAAAACATAAGCTATTGTTCAAAATGGAACCTGAATAATGAAATCAGAAGTCATCTGACTTCAAAAGCTAAAAAGCACAGATGTGGGAAGCATTTTAGAGATTTCAGAATTTTAGTATTGGTGCTGCAACATCTTAGAGTAGTGGTTCTCAAAAGCCAGACTGCATTATAATCACCTGGGATGCCTGTTAAAATGCAGAACCCTATGCTACACTACTAGATTCCAATTCAGTTGGTCTGGGGTGATCCCCAAGAATCTGCATTTTAATAAGCACCTCAGGAGATTCTTGTGCATTGAACATATTTACAAAAACACACCACACTAAGGTATCAATAGTATCTTAAGGTTAATCATCAAAATTATGATTTAAAAAAAAACTTAAAAGGTTGTGTTTAATTAATTTTTAGTATAGTCATGTCACATCACTTTGAGAAGGATTCCTAAATTAAAAAATGAGGTTCACAACTCCAAAAATTTCATCTCTCTTAAATATTTTTTCATGCTTAGACTCCAAAGCCTTGACAATCAAGGCTCTAAGCAATCCTGATAACATCACTAACCATCATGCTGAAGGCACTACTGAGCAACTCCTCAGGAGAAATATCCAAAAATATAACTAGCTTTACATGTTAATAAACCAACCATCACAGAAAAGCATGCAATTTAAATTGAGCTGGTAATCCAAAATTAGGAAGGCACCATATGATGACTGTCAAAGGAAAAGCAGTTTTCATTTTAACATACCAAAGGAGCTCAGCCATAGCAATGAAATAAGAACAGAATGCAAACACTCTGGGATTTATTAGAATTTTCCCCTCCTCTTTAAGAGGGAGGAGAAACCCTTTTAAATAACAGATTTATCTAATCATTGTTCAGTGTCTGAGTTTTAGTTCAGTCTCCATTATTCAAAATATTTTTAAAACTGCACAGGTGGGTCAAATGACTGTTCTGGTTCATCTTGATTTTGAAAGGAATGAATTTCATCACCTACATAAGGATTAAATTCAGAAAACGTCATGGAAATGTAATCCTCAACAGGTGGTTCCTATTCTGGCAAATATGAGTTACTCTCCACCTAAAAAGGGAGGACAATTGCCCAGCTTTCCTCCATTGCTTGACCATCTCTCTAAACTGATCTCATGATACAAAAACTGGGTCAGTATACATCAGTTGCCCAGAGTGAATGCCTTTTTTTTTTTTTTTTGGTGTCTACACTAAGAGCTTCCTCTGATAAACCTGAAAATTGTACAGCAATTTTGGAGTCACAATGCCACTCCTGTAATAACCTCTTACCCTCTTCAAAAATCAAAACCTTTATTTTTTATTTATTCTTTTCCAGTTCATGCATGCTAGTCAAGTGCTCTACCACTGACCTGTAATGCCAGTCCTTGAAACCTTTTTTTCTTATCCAAACTGAATACATAAAATACCAATTAAATTCCATGAAAAGAACATAAAACCACATCAAAGTTCCCAAATAATCTGACCTTATGATTATTACTATTATATATATACTGAATTCAGAAAACTAGAATTGAAAGATTAAAAGTATGAGCTTTGAGGTCAAAGGAAAGTTTGATCAATGTCTAATGTCACTATTAAATATTTTTACGTTAACTTGGCACTCTCAAAAAAGGCTGTAGATATTCTGTTCTAGTCATTATACAAAGGCCACATTCACCAATGTCACTTTCTTTTCACAGTAAGAGGCTCTAAACTTGGAGCCAAAAACACCAATTTTTGAGTAATCATTCTGCTACTTCCTAATGGAATGATGTAAGGCAAGTTAATATCACCTTTCTAAGCCTGTCTTCTCAATTTTAAAATAGGACATAGCTTTACCTACTCTCATAGTTTTAAGAATAAGTGATATAAGTGCATGAAAAGACTTGTGATTTCAAAAGAAAAAAATTGGGTTGTAAAAGATTCTGATCAATCATTTCTCCATATGAAAAGACTAAAAACACAAACACTGTATCTCAACCACACAAAATGGCAACTAACCTGAAAAAGAATATAAAGAAAAGGCAAACAGTGTTTCTTTTAGGCTTGATGCCATATTTCATTTAGGTATACCTGAAACTCTGAGCAGATCTTTATTTTCATGACTGTACTAATTTCTTTGTCAAGATGTGTAGTCATGTCTTAGGAGTCAAAAATAATCATACAAAAACCATGAAAGCCAGATTCTATTTTTCTTAAGCCTCGGGCCAAGAGAAGAGCTGTGCTTTGTTTTATGCTCATTCCTACTTAATTATGCCACTGCAGGTTATAAAGTTGGAGAGAAAGAACAAAATACTTACAGCTGCAGACACTATCTGGGCAGAAATTCCTTTCAGAAGTGAATGTCGCATAACTGATCCATGGAGTGAAAAAGAATCAGGTAATTTCTTTTTCCTTAAAAAAAAAAAAAAATGTTTAAGAACGAACAGATGAATGAGTTGAAAAGGCAAGGTCTCAACACTTTAAAAGAAAAAAAAAAAACATAAAAATAACAAAAGCAGGAAATAACACTATAATTTGTTAGCTCTGTTTTAAAATGGAGTATAAAGAATCTAAGAGTCTCACATCAAGATGGGTACTAAACCCAACCTTGAACCCTAGAGAAGCACAAGCAGGAAAATGAATAAAATCACCATTCCTTTTTCACTAACTGAAACCACTCCTTGCCCACCTTAATAGCAAATACAAGTCACCTCTGTTCTCCAAGGGTTGCCTACAGATCACTCCTCCTACTCTGTATGTCGGCATTGTCTCTACTTGCCTTCCTACCCCTTCCCTTTTTTATTGCCCTCCTGCCTATGATCACACTTCCCATTCTTCAACTAATCACCTTCTCAATGCCTCACTCATTACACATCGTTGCTCCTGCTAACAGCTACTTTCACATACAACCATTAATCATCATACAAAAAGTAACTTTTAAACTTTTACCAGACATTATTGAGTGCCTACTCTGTATGACTGAAAGTATGTTCCTCTCAGTCTAGCTGGAGAAACTGACAACTCTTACAAGATGAAACAGACCAGAAATATGAATATAAGGCAAATAAAGAAGAGTTTAATCTGTTTATTTGGGGTATGTGAGGGATAGGTGTAGAAAAGAGAAGACTTCACATTTGGCCTTGATCAATGACTGTGAGTGTGTTGGGCAAAAAAGCGCAAGCAGAAATGTGAAGATGTAAAGTTGCACAGGGTGCCTGGGGAACACTAAGTACAAACAAGCATGGACCAAGTGAGCTAGAAAGGGAGAGCTCACAGATGAGTTCAAAGTGGTAAGTAGGATCCACAATGACATCACACAAGAGCTTCTGACTTCATTGCACAGACAACAAGACGACATCATAACTTTTAAGCAAGTCAGATCATCAAAAACACTTATCTATTAATAGTACACAGGGATGAACAGGTGAACATATCCAGCAATGGTCCCTACCCCACAAGAAACAACAACCTAAAGAGATAGGACTGATATAGGAAAAATTCAAGAGGAGAAAAAATACACAGCTAACCATATCAGCATTAAAGTTACATGTGAATTCAATAAAGTATTTTATATTATGCATTTCTACTTCTCTTTCTTTTCATGTTTTCTCCAAGAATTTGCAAGGTGAAAGCAGCCAAAAATGAAATTATTCAGTTAGAAGTATTTTCCCTAAATCTTTAATCATCTTTGTGATTCTTCTCTGAACCTGCTCCAAGGGAATGAAGAATGCTAGAGCTTCTCTTTGAGAGTGAGGACAGGAGTCGAGTTCAGGAATCAGAAGGGAGGCAAGGTAGATCAAGCTCCATGTTTACAATACTTACACTGTGCCATGTCTGACTTATACGCCTGGGAGTCCCTGGCTATTATGATGGCTTCTAGGTTCAAATGACATTTCATAGCACCCATCGTTTTATCTTCTCCCTCAACAGTGCCAAACTTTTCAGGCACTAATAAGGACATTATTTCCACATAAGTGGACCTTCTACTTCCCATACAGGGCTTCAACTAACCATACTATACTGTAAAAACAAACTGACATGTTAAATGATCATATATTTCAACCATTCGCAAGTGTGATTTTACATGAATATTTACCTTTTTAAGTTGGTCCTGTCACCACTATCTGAGCTTGCCACAGAAGAAGTATCATAGGAATGAGAATCAATAGTATCAATGTTTAACAAAGTAGGATCCTCAAGAACAAAAGACTCATCTTCATCATCAGTCTAAATTGGAAGAAGAACAACACATTCAAATTTCAAAATATTATATGAGATAAGTCAGATAGGCATTAATGGGTTTTTCCAAGCATTCAAATGCTTATTTCTGCTTTTCATCTCTATTCCTCACATTCTTATTCAACAGAGAGGCATAGTACAGAATTACCATAATTAAATTTCAACTCTACATAGATCTCACTCTCTACAAAGAGTTAATACCAAACACGTCTTTCTTACAGCAGGAAGAAGCAAGAACAGTTATGCAGATTGATACTACCTGCAGAGTACTTCTCCAAATTCAAACCTGACAGATGTTTTCCTAGTTAACCAACAGTCAATGGCTAAAAGAAAATAAATATCACCTGACTATAGTCTACCATAAGATATATGACAAACAGAAGAAAAGCATTCTGCGTAGGAAATAGCATACACAGCCACACTGATTTCACACTATGGCTTTTGCCCATGGAAAAGGAAGTAGTCCAAAATGGCTGGACAATGATAGAACTTGGAGATGATCCTAGAAAAATAAGCTGGGACCCAAACTGTAAAAAGCCTATATTCCATTAAGCTAAGTGGCAGCAGGGCCCAATTCTATCTTGTTCATCACTGTAACCATAGTGCCTAGTAAAACATCTGACTCATAATCAGTAGTCATTTATTTAATAAATTAGTATGCTAAATACAGAGGGCAGTGGGAAGGCAACTGAGATTTTAAAAAGTGGGGAGACATGATGGAAACCATCTTTTAAAAAATTTTTTTAGTTGTAGATGGACACAATACCTTAATTTTATTTATTTATGTGGTGCTGAGGATTGAATCCAGTGCCTCACACATGTAAGGCAAGCTCTCTACCACTGAGCTACAACCCCAGCCGCATGAAAACCGTATTTTAGAGATAAATGGGGCAGAATGAAAAATGGATGAAGCAAGAGCAAGAGAATGAGACACAGGGATTACTAAGGACCAGTGAGAGGGCACTGCAATGTCAAGGAAGAAAGGAGAATCCGGCCTAGGAATGTGGCAGAGATCAGGAGAGGTAATGATGAAAGAGTCATCACTGAGATAAAATCAAAGTCCCTGGTTACCGTTTGGGGAAAGAAATGTGGGGAAAGAAAAGGCAAGTGGGCAGACAAACAGGATTCCAAGGTTTCCAGCTTAAACAATAGGCAAAAAGTGAGACCACTGGACTGAGATAAGAAAACACACAAATAGCAGATAAGCAGGATAAATAACTTGCTTTGTGCAAGTTGATTTTGAGTGACAAATATTAAAGGTTGTTCTGATCCTATCTTCTCTTTCAGCAGATCCACCTTCTGCCTTATGTTTCCAATCAATGTCTTTGATAAAGCAATCTATGCTGATCCCCACTTTCTCCACTCATTCCAAACTATTGACTACTAACCTTGATGAAGTTAATAGTTCTTTCTAGTCAATTCTACTTGCCTATTTTCAGTTAGCAGACTCTTGTCCTCCATATACCATTTAACCTTATTGACCATTCTGCACTTCTTGAAAATTTCTCTTCCCTTGATCTGGTTGACCTTGATCTCCCCTAGATCTCTTTTTCCTGATTCTTCTCCAATTTATATGGACTCTTATCAGTCATGTTCTCTAGCTTCTTCTCAGTCAACCTTTAAAAGCTGTTGTTCCCCCAAAACTATATTCTCAGCTCTCCTCCTACTTCACACACTT
Source organism: Sciurus vulgaris (assembly GCF_902686455.1). Taxonomy (NCBI): domain Eukaryota; kingdom Metazoa; phylum Chordata; class Mammalia; order Rodentia; family Sciuridae; genus Sciurus; species Sciurus vulgaris. The sequence continues at coordinate 88,542,403 of NC_136470.1, forward strand.
CCTACTAGATTAACTTTGTCCATACCTATGGTTTTAAGTACCATGTTATGCTAAAAAGACTACAAAATCTGTCTTCGGCATCAATATTTCTCTTCAGGCTTAGATCTTTATTTACAACTTCTTTTCAGATATCTCCACACATAAGTCTGCTAAGAAAAAGGTTAGCACTGGCAAGGACACATTATGTTACTTGAGAACTATAAAAGATTGAAACAATAGCTGTAAGAAAAGGGAAAGGAAATAATTCAGAAATAAGAACTGTAGCACCAAGGTCTTATGCAAGAAAGTCAATTAAAACCTTATTAGATTTTCTAAAGCAGTCTGGGGACATAATTAAGGAAAACAGATCAGCTAAGTTAAGCCAGGCTTACACAATAAGTGAAAGAAAAAAGTAGAGGAAATAAAAAGAATTCGGGATGTCAAGACTGAAATTAAAGCTACTGCCACATAGTAATCAATTTTCTCCAAACTGACTCCTATCAAATTTCAATTAACTTGTGTGTATCTGTGTATGTAAATCGATGAACTGATTCTAAAACTTGTGTGGAAATGCAAAAGATCAAAAATAATCAAGGCAGTCTCAAAGGACAACAACAAAGTTGGAAAATTTGAAACTAACAGATATCAAGACCTAAAAAATATAAAGGCTGAAGCATTAGAATGTAATATTGGGGGAAGTATAGACAGACCAATGGAATCAGATTCACACACAAGTGAATCCACATTGACTTATGACACAGGTGACACCACAGACAATACTCTCCTCAGTAAATAGTGCTGGCAGACACCTCACACAAACACACGCTCAAAATTCCAGATGAATCACAGATATAAGTATGAAAGGTGAAACAATAAAAATTTTAGAACAAAATAGGATAACATCATCAAGACCTTGGAATTAGCAAAATTTCCATAAAGAGGACACATAAAAAAACAACAATAAAGGAAACGTGTAATAAGCTGAACTGTATTAAAAACTTCTGCTCATTAAAATACACAGTAGTAAAGTAAAAAAGTATCTTATAGAACAATCTCAGCAACTTAGTGAGGCCAGAAGCAATTTGCACGATCCTGTCTCAAAATTAAAAATTAAAAAATGGGCTGGGGATGTAGTTCACTGGTTAAGTGTCACTGGGTTCAATCCCCAGTACCAAGAAAAAAAAAAAAGTAGAATGAATACATAATGAAAAATACATAAAGAATTTTATACAGCAATGGGAATGAATGAACAATTATATACAAAATATTAATGAACCTAAAAACCTAAAACTGGGGAAGTCGGACACACTAGAGTGCATATTCCTTGTATATACGTGCATGTGTACAAAAGTACATTATCCCATGGATGTGAAGTACAAAGCAGGCAAACCAATCAGTGGCAGAGGTTAGACAGAATACTGGGTACTGACAGAATACAAGAGTCACCCTTGGGATGCTGGTAATGTTTCACTTCTTTATCTGAATTGTGGTTACAAAGGTTGTTTCTTTTGTATAAAAATTCATCATGCTGTACACTTATGATTCGTGTGCCTTTCTATATGTGTGTTATATTTCAATAAAAAGTTCAAAAAGACATTTCTTCCTGAACAATCCGACAGTCAGATCAAAGTAAACCCAGGACTACCCTCAGAGACTGGGAGGTTAGGAAGGATCAAGAGATTTGGTCTTGATGAGGTCAATGAACAAGTTTAAGGGAAGTAAGGGAATGGTAGAAGGAAGTTATGGTTAAAGAAAAGAATTTCAGGGGCTGGGGTTGTGACTCAGTGATAGAGCACTTGCTTAGCATGTATGAGGCATTGGGTTCAATTCTCAGCACTGCATATAAACAAATGAATAATAAAAGTCCATCACATCTAAAATAATTTTTAAAAAAAGAAAAGAATTCCAAATTTAAAAACCTCAGAGACAGCAGAGTTTCAAAGACTGACAAGTCTAGCAATATTATTTCATGATCTAAGTTCTTAGATCTAGCATGTCTTGGTAATCTCCAACTTCTCGTTTATAAAAAATATCTTGGATGTCTTTTTCTTCCCAGCCTCTGTACAAGTTGATATTAATGAACATTATAGAACAGACATCCATATATCCTGGGGCAAGGACTTATTTACATTTCTGCTCCCTTCATTTTTTTAAAGTAACTTTCTTTAATACTGTATTCCCTACAGTCTTAAATGCTCTACAATTGAAACTATCTTTTCTTGTACTTATCTACCTGCCCAGTTCCCTGGAAGTATAAAGGCTGGTCAATTTCCTATCCCATCTCTCTCTCAAGGATGCAGTCATACAGTACCTGATAAGCCCAGCATCTAACACCATGCCCCAAACATACCAGGCACCAAATTATACTTTGGATAATAACACTATTATCTTCTTGGTAAATCACTAATGATAGTACTTATTGTTACTCAGAGATAAGAAATTGTTCACTGACACTCCTTCAGTATGAAGCACAGTCTTATTCATATGAGCATTATTTTCTTTGCCAATATTATATAAAGATGTACAAATAGGGCATTATATACAGTCTTCTAAAATTATTTTTATTTCATATTTAGTAAAATAATTAAAATCAGGATGTGATTAAGATCATATTAACAAAACTGACTAAATCTTCTCAACTCTAAATAAAAAGATTTCCCTATATTAGAAAGTAATATATAAAGAACATTTCACTATAACAGGATACTCTTTCAGGGCCCAATGCCACCTTTGTCAAAAATAAAACTGCTTAAGTCTCAATACAGATCATACAATTTGAAGTTAAAATAAATTCAAAGGAACAGCTACATCAAACTGATATAGAAAATAGAAACGGAAGTCATAAAAGACACAATTCACAAAGAAAGCAGTTTACATTCTATGAGTGCTGCCTACAACCCTAAAAGTACAGGTAAAGAAGGGGTACAGACAGAGTTCCAACTCACTCAGAGATACAGTTATAAGTGGGCCTTTCTCTTGGGGAACAGTTGTATCCTCAACTTTTGGAAAACAAAACTACAGATCCAAAATAGATTTATACATATAGTCTTTTCCAAATTGTAAGCTGAAACCTCCAAGAAAAGTCTTAAGTAGGTTTTTAAAAGGTCAAAAAGACTGAGCTGAAGAGTTGTCAATAGTACATAGCAACTGACATACATTCACTGACTATGTACTTTTACAAAGCCCTTTCGGCCAATTCGGAAAAGAATAACACCATTTCAAAGCTTAAAAACTGTGTGGTGCACACCTGAAATCCCAGTACTCTGAAGGCTGGGACAGGAGGATTGCAAGTTCAAAGCCAGCCTCAGCAAAAGCGAGGCACTAAGCAACTCAGGAAGACCCTGTCTCTAAATAAAATACAAAATAGGGCTAGGGATGTGGCTCAGTGGTTGAGTACACCTGAATTCAATTCCTGGTACCAAAAAAAAAAAATTTAAAAACTTTCTAATTAGCATGCTATTCATAAAATAAAAATACTAGAACATTTGTTTCCTTCATGTAGAAGAGTGATGAAGTTCATTATAAGGTTGCAAAATGTTCTTTAGTATCAGAGGATGAGCTATTTGGTGATCACCAACAGAGATAACTAATTATTAACAACACATAATATGAATCTTAAAAGTAAAATGAATTTAGTATTTCAATTTACTTAATAAAATAACAAAGAAAAAATATGTATTTGTTTTTATTCATTTATTTATTTGGTGCTGGGGATTGAACCCAGAGCCTTTTACAAGCTAATATGCCCTCTACCACTGAGTTATACCCCTAGTTCTAATAAAATATATTTTTTAACTCTGCTAAGTATTGGACATTGTGCTGGACACAGAAACTCTAAAGATAAATAAGACATGATTTCTGTCCTTAAAAAGTTTCCAAATTAGATTGGTGCTATCCAACAGAAGTTTCTGCAATGATGGAAATATTCTGTACCTATGCCGTCTATTAGAATACGACATGACTACTAAACTCCTGAAATATATGCTTTGTGCAGCTGAGAAATTGAACTTTTACTTAACTGGAATCAATTTAAATTTTAAATTAATGCATTTGATTAGTAGCTACCATATTGGATCATATAAATCTAGATACACACATCATAACTAACCCAAAGCATTAAAATCAATGCCAAAAAATGACAGTGATCATTAATATTTACTTACCTCATTCAGTATGCTTTCAAGTGTTGGAGGAGTATCAACTTGAGGAATATCAAATTCCTTGTCATCGATCTAAACAAAGAAAAGAAACAGATGCTCACATAATGATGCCTTTCCCCTTAATACAGTGAAGGTGTTTTAATTTATTACAACCATTGTCAATTAAAAGACAAACTGACTACCAAACTGACTAGTTAACTCAGTAATCCATGACAAGAAGGGTCAGATCAAAATGTTACAGAATTGTTACCTTTCCTATTTACACTTTCAGTGACTACCAAGGACATGTATGCATGAACTGTACTATCATGACAGCCTATTCCAGAAAGCTCTGGCTGTAGGACTTTTGCACCTGCTTTGTGAAACATAATAAAACACCTAATTTCCTAAGTTTAGACATAAGTCATAAGCAACATACAAAATCTGACATCATGTTTCTTAGCTATTTCATGAATTAATGTGAGAGATGATTAAGTCAGGTAATGTCATTAAATACGGTGGTAGAAACCCATTAATATTCAACCAATGGGGGAAAAAGTTGCTGTGTAAGATAAGAATTCTAAACCCACCACTAGCTCTATGACCTTAAGAAGTCATTTAACCTAGCTGCACACCAGAATCTTCACCTATAAAAATGGATTTTCATATCATTGTGAGAGCTTTGAAACTCAAAAGACAACGTGAATCAAATTCTGACCACTGCAATGGACCAAAGAGTTATAATATCTCCTAAAACTGTCCACAGACAGATTAAGAATATCTGGGTCATAAAGCACACTCTAACCAACACTTTGATTAAAATCATCACTTGACAAAAGTTGAAATTTTACCAGATCATTTTTGAACTCCAGTTCCTTGTCCAGATCTATGTAAGAGAATTTTGAAAGTGAAGCTTCTAGATTAAAAGACTTATTCAGTTCTTCTTCAGCAGTTTTGGCACAAAGGTTCTGTTCCACATTCTCATGGTCTGGTTCATTTTCCATATTTACTTTTCATAAATATATTCAATCAATCCAAGTAAGTATTCATCTTCTTTTTGGCTTTAGATTGCAATGATTTAAATCTCTTTTTTAAAAAAGAAAGAAAAGTATCATTTACATTTCTTTTTGTCAACTGGACATTCCAAAGCCTTACCTGGTCAGATCTCACTTGGTCATCTGGTTATAGGCAAAGAGAAACATTCTACCCTGTAGGGTAGAATATGGGGGGAGGGACTCCCACAAGAGCACAAAGAAAGAACATACTCTGATTCAAGGAGCCTGGGAAGTTGTCCACCACCCAAAGTCATAAAACTGGTTACAATGACAGTCATGAATTTGTAGGCTCAGCCACTAGACCTGTACCAACTAGACTGATGTATCTGACAGCATGAGAGTACAATGGTGCCAAGAGCTACAATTAATACGTTCCTTGTGTTCCCAAATCCCAGAGTAACTCTTCATTCTCTTAGAGATAAACATAAAGAACAGCTTTGTGGTTGGTATCCATGTGGGGCCACAGATGCCTCAGGGAACTTACCACAGACACCAAGAACACAGACCTAGTTAGTTAATAAAACACTAGCATACCTAAGGGTTCAGACATATTATGGGAGACCCCAGGATAAAATAATTACACAACCAACCAGAGGTTTCTATAAAGAAAGCCAATCATAGAGAAACATGGACTTTTTTAGGGAAAAATGAAATACTAAATAAAACTAGAAATGCTTACTTTTTTTTCATATTTCACAGCTCTAAACAGTAGAATCTTATGTTCTATCAAAAACAGATAATATGGTATACTTTCAAAATTGTTATTTCTAAAAAACTAAAAATATATTTTAAAATCTGTACAATAACAACTTAATATTATTCTTTTAAGTGTTTTGAGGTGGTATTATAATTAGGCTACAAGAATTAACTTTTTAAAATCCTCTTAGCTGTGCCTGTTTAGAATAAAGTAAAAACATGAAAACAGAAACATTATAGTAATAATGATAATAAAAATAAAGGTCATTTTATTTCTTAATCTAGGTATTTTCCACAGTACAGTATTCTCCCCTTATCCAGTTTTACTTTCTGTGGTTTTGGTTATCCATAGTCAACCTTGATCTGAAAATACTACATGGAAATTTTTCAGAAATAAAGAATTCATAAGTTTTTAAATTGTGTGCTCTATGGATAGTGTGATAAAAATCTCACACCATCCTGCCTGTCCCACTTGGAATGTAAATCATCCCTTTGTTCAGTGTATCCACAGTGTATATTCTACTCACCTGTCAGGCTTGGTTATCAGATCAACTGTCACAGAATTGCAGTGCTTTATCAAAGTAACCCATATTTTACTTACTAATGGCCCCAAAGAATAAGAGTGGTGGAATGAGACAGACATCATTATCATATCTACATGTATGATTACACGAATAGTATGAATCTACATCATGTACAACTATAGAAATGAAATGATGTTCCCCCATTTGTGTATAATGAATTAAAATGCAGTCTGTAAAAATTTTTTTAAAATTAATTAAAATAAAGAATAAGAGTTGTGATGCTGGCTGGCAACCTGAATATGTCAAAGAGAAGTCATTAAGTGTGACATTTAAGTGAAGATAAAAGTTATTGACTTAATAAGGAACAACAACAAAAATATGCTAAGGTCATTAAGAACTATAGTAAGAATGAATCTTCTACCTATGACATTGCAAAGAAGGAAAAAAATCTGCTAGTTTTGCTGTTGCACCTTAAACACAAAGCTTATCGCCATAACATGTGATAAGCACTTCATTATTCAACTCATTTCAACTCATCATACAGGCATTGTGTCACATCATCACAAGAAGGATGTATATATAACAACTATTTTCATAGCATTTATATTGTATTACACATTATAACTAATCTAGAGATGACTTAAGTATTCAGGAGGATATGTGTAGGTTATTTGCAAATACTGCATTATTTTAAATAAGGGACCCCTGTGTCCACAGATTTTGATATCAATCAGCTAGGGGATCCTGGAACCAGTACCCCATGAACACTGAGAGATGAGTGTATACAGTTTGATACTATCTGCAATTTCGGGCATCAACTAGGGATCTTGGAATGTATCCCCCAAGGATGGAGGTGGCAGCCACTGTACCAAACCACCAGCAAATCTCAGTGCAAAGCTGTTTCAAACTACACACTGCACTTGGGGGCTATAATCACCATTACCACCAACCCTTAGTCCACACAGTGAACCCTTCAGAGTATTATTTCTTAAAGTAAAAAAAAAAAAAAAAAAAAAAAGAAAAGAAAAAGGCTGGCAACAATTGAGCCACTGAGATAACTTAATATTTTATAATGAATGAAGGCTGGGAATGTAGCTCAGTCAGTGGCAGAGTGCTTGCTTAGCATGTACAGAGAGCCCAGGTTCAATCCCTAGGACCATGAAACATAGAAAATAAAATAAAAGCTAACTAAGATTAGTTGCTTTTAAGTAGCATTCCCCAAACTCACTAATAATTTTATCTAATAAGGCTCATTGTTTTAGCACCTATAACTTCACTTCTTTTAATGTTTCATTTTCATCATATTAAAAGAAATAAAAAACTACTATGTATAAGATATGGAGATACGTGAAAACTGATTTTTAAAGAGTTGAAACCAACTTTTCTAGTACCAAATGTATACTAATTTCTTTGACCTGGTACAGAAAATAGACTAATGCTCTGTCCTACAAAGCACATGCCATCAATACATTCCTAGAAGACAGAACTGAGGGTATTCTGTATCTGGCAACATTTAAAAGTATCTTTAAGACAGGAGGATTGCAAGTTCAAAGCTAGCCTCAGCAATAGCTGAAGATGCGGCTCAGTGCTTCAGTGCCTCTGAGTTCAATCCCTGGTACCCAAAAAAATAAATAAATAGAAGTATCTTTCCAACATCAGGTACTAAATGTACTGTTCCTTAGCAAAGAACCAAATGAGATAGCGGTACTAATGTTTATATGCCTTTCTTCAAAGAAGACTGAATTGGTTCATGACAAGTTACGTTTTGATAGTCTTTTGCTGTTACTTGTACCACTAAGCAAAACAGCTACAATTATTCAAGAACTATTCACAAACATACATAATATAATTCACATTCAGTGATTCCCAAGTTTTATTCCTCTCCAGTTTTTTAAGTAGTGGAAAAGACCATACGGAAAAAAATTTTTAGACTTTTAAAAAGTTTAATAATCTAAAATGCTTAATACTTCACATTGGTCTTTCAAAGTAACTCAAAAATGAAAACAATATTTTTCTGCTTCTTTTAATTTCCTTTCTGAAGTTAAGATGCTCCAAGACCAAATAACAATTCAGCATCTATGAACATCAACATCCCTTGAAGTATCAAGTAATCAAGCATTCCCTGAAGAAAGAACATCCTCCTGTCACGGGACCCTACTCCATTACCAACTTTACCTCACTGAGCTCCTTTTACTAATGTTACAACAAAGAGCAAAGAACATAATCCAAACAGAACACTATACCAGATGTGAATCCAGACTTTACCAGGTCCTGCAAGTGATCTTGGTCAATATGGTTACCCTTTCCAAACCCCTTTATTTCTAAATCTGTGAAATGGAACAGTGTGGAAATCTGTGTTGTCTGCTCAGAATAGCATCTCTTGTCCCAGGAAGGGCTCCTTAAACTATATGCTTTATGTGTAGGCCCCAGTAAAAACTCCCTTAGTAAAAGAGAGAATGTGATATAGCCAGTGTCCTTCACCAGCAGTCAGTAAAATAGAACTGAGGAGGAAGCACCACTTCCATGGTTCTCTAAACAATGAGCAATAAGGCTGAGCAGCCCCTAGATTTCCACCCCACACCCTTGTATTAAAAAAAAGTCACTCATTGAACACTTATCAACTGAACACCCACTAAGCATCTATCGCTGAAGACCCAACTCTACCAACAGAATTTATATTCTAGGTACAGATTCTCTAGAATGAAATCAATCTTTTAAAAGAAAGGAGGAGGAAAGAGAATCCTGGTATCACTCAAGGCCCAGGTTCTAGTCTTCCAAGAAGTGAGCTCTGCCCACAGCCTTCGGGCAGTTTGGCTATATAAATCTATATACTCTCCTATACTCTCCTCTATACCTTCTTTTTCTTTTTACTTTTAGTCACAACTCAGAGTCCTGACTCTGAGGAATACAACTACTTATCTTAAAGTGCTACCAAAATGACTGTAAAGCATTTAGAATGATGCCCGACCACAGAGTAATTTTCAGGAAACATTAGCTATTATCATTTACACTTTCCTCAAGATTTCCAAATTTCTAAAGTTAAAGACTCTAAAACAAGATCCAGTATTTCTGTAAAAGTCTAACCGAAAGTGCTAAGTGTATCCTACAGGTATCTTCTGATATCACTACGGCAGTTTCTTTATGAGCTGAATGATGGTTTGTCTGAGACTAGTGTAGTCCCCAGCAAAATCATCAGATACTTAATAAAAACCTTTAATTATGATCTTGAGAGTGTCTTATACTACTGCTCATTCTAAAACCATGTTTTGGCCTTTTTTCACATCAACACTGGTCTACACTTTATCACTGAAGTCAACTATGTCATCTTCCTTAGCTCTTCTTTAGTCACTTTTCAGCAGCTATTCTTTTCTTCTTATTAGCAAATTTTTCTAGCCCAAATAAACCCGAAGTTACCCTATTCCAATTTTTTTTTAAAGAACAGATCTCTAGGGCCGCTTCTGTGAATTTTTCAGAAATTAACTGAGCTATGGCTGCACCTATGGTAGAAAGAATGACAGTGTCCAAAGATGCCAGTTCTAGTTCCTTGGACCTTTACATGGCAAAAGGGACTTTGCAAGTATGATTAAATTAGGACCTTGAGATGCAGAGATTATTGTGAATTATTCATGTGGGCCCAATGTAATCATGTAGGTACTTAAGGGGAGAAGACAGAGGCTGAAGAGTGTCACAGAGCTGGAGAAAGTAATATGACAACAGAAGCAAGGTCAGAAAGATGCTATATTATTGCAGACTTTGGAAATGGAGGAGGGTGCCAGAGACAGAGAACACAGGCAGCCTCTAGAAGCTGCCAAAGACAAGAAAATGGATTCTCTCCTAGAGCCTCCAAAAGGACCAAAGTCCTGTTCTAACACCTAGTGAGACAGGTGTCAGACAGACAGGAACTACAAAACGTAATACATAATAAATGTGTGTCAAGCCATTAAATTTGTGCAATTTGTTATGGTAACAATAGGAAACGAATATATAAACTTCAGTTAATTTGTTTTTGACCACATTTCCAACATTCTGAAATACTAACCCCTCCCTTGTCAGTTGGTGTTATACTCATTTATTGAGGAAGCCCTTCATTCCAACCTACAGACCAATGATGAAATACTAAATATATCATGCCTAATATAACACATTTGATGCAGTTGCTACTTCAAATATCACTTAACACTATCCCAGTACAAAGGGTGACAATGAACTGCTCATCTCTTCCTGTTGAGATGGAATTCTATAACTATTTCTTCACCCAATTACCAGATGATCCAAAATTTTTATAGTTCTTAAGAGAATGCCATACTAGACAAGACCTGAAGACAACACAATAGCTTATGTAACTATTTTTTTAGTCTCTCCCAGAATGAAAACAGATTAATCTAATAGGAAATGTATGCCATGGAATCATTATTACCAAGGATGCTGTTAAACTAATAATAGTCCAGACTTAAGATTATCTGAAATCTTAATAATTGCCAAGGTTATTTCCTCTTAATAAGGTTATTCCCAACCAATTAATAATAGGGTTAAGGACCATAAAAGAAGATATGTACCATATAAACAGTAATGACCCCATTATTACTGGCCAACTGAGTAAGAACTCTAGAATGTGACCTATAATGGACCAGGTCAGTATGGAACTCTGGCTAGCTTTTCACACTGGCAAACATTCCCAACTGTTTTCAAGTTCTAAGATCCTGTTTAATTCTGACATTCTTTCCTTATGTCCTTATAAGATATGCTTCACATCACAGAGAAATCAAGTTTTTTTTAAATTTACTACATTGTGATAGAGATCATGAAAACATGATATGAAAACAATGTAACATGTTAGCTTCCTTTCTGGCCTTCCTAAAGGGGAGTATTTCTCTTCTAATTCTTTGTTTTGTTTTCTTGTGGTTGGTTTGTGAAGAAAACAAAAAACAGAGTTAACTTCTACTAGAACTGACTGATCTTTTAAGGTTCCCCAATGCCTACAGGATAAAATTCCAAATTCTGAGATTATGGTTCCAGAAACATCTGACCTCCCTATTTCCTTCTTCCTATACAACTAAACTTGTTATTTGAACTCAGAATCTTTCATGAATAGCTTCCTCCCTCCTTCCACATCACCTCAAGCTAATTCACCTGCTCTTTTCTTTTCCTCTACATTTATCTAAGTTCCTTCTTTCCTTGTGGGCACTGTTCAGATTGGACCTATCACCTCTTCCTTCCCTAATCATACCCTAATCCAGAAGGCATGTCTTTGTTTGTTTGTTTGATGGTGGTACTAGAGACTGAAGGCAGGAATGTTCTACCCCTGAAATGCATCCCCAGCCTTTTTAAATTTTGAGACAGGGTCTTACCAATTTGCAAGGCTAGCCTTCAAACTGTGATCCTCCTGCCTCAGCACTGCTAGTTGCTGGGATTAATGGTGTGCAACATCACACCTGGCTAGCATGTCTTTTTCAAAACTGTCTTGATGCTTTCCTCAATTTGTTAGTTGATTTGCCATATGACTATATCTCTTCTCCCCAAATAGGCAATAAAAATGGGGCCATATTTCCACATCACTGACTTGTATACTATGTAGAATTTTTTTAAATTTGTTGATTAACACAGAATTGGAAGACAGAAATAACACCTGTTAAAATTAAACATGAGTTTTATTACCTGTAATTGTTAAGCTTCAGAGGATATTATTTGACTCACAATATATAGGAATCTGTGCCACAATAATCCATGTTACAACTGAGTTCTATTTTTCTGTAATCAAGCTTGTCAGCCACTACAGGTCATATTTATCAGGTATCAGCTAAAACTGTTTCATAATAAATAAATAAATCTTTGGTCTTATTTTACCAGACACCTCTTAATATGCACCCAGAATACTGTTCTTCTCTTCTATCACAATTATCACACTACATTATTTCTTCATTGTCTAAACCACCACCCCCCCACACACACACACACACTAGAATGTAGGAAGCAAAGACCAGATCTGCCCTATTCTCCATGATATTCCCTAATTACAGTGCCTAATTATATGGGAGCTCATCAATTGAGCCATCTATTTATCCAACCTCCACTCCCTATGAAAACAGTCACTCAACACTGCACCACTGGCTTCCAGAACCTGAAATAGAAGTTTTGATTATTCAATATAAGGTATGATTAGTCACTCTATTCCAAAAAATCTCCCACCTGCGCAAGTTCCATTCTTTGCATCTGCAGGAGTTTCTTTGTTCTTTTTTAGATCCCTAAGAATGATTTTGTGTGTGTGTGGAGGGGTATAACCAGGATTGAACCAAGGGGCACTTAACCACTAAGCCACATCCCCAACCTGTTTTTGTTTGTTTTTAACCTTGAGACCTGCTCTTCCTAAGTTGCTTAGGGCTCGCTAAATTGCTAAAACTGGCTTTGAACTTGCGACCCTCCTGCCTCATGCTCCCAAGCTGCTGGGATTACAGGCATGTACAAAGGCCCAGCTAAGAACAAAATTTTTTTAAATATTTAGTTTTCAATAGACTTTTATTTATTTATATGTGGTGCTGAGAATCAAACCCAGTGCCTCACACACGCTAGGCAAGCACTCTGCACTGAGCCACAACCCCAGTCCCAAGAACAATTTTTTTAATGATCACTTAGCCACAAACTCAATAATCTCAAATATTTCATGTTCTTTCACGTTAATTCATTTATACATAAAAACAGTAGCTATGTATCACATATCTGTTCAATTTATGGGAATTCAACTATTATCTTCAGTGAGAAGAGAAGCAGAAAACAAGAAAAAAATTATTCACAGAAAGCCAGGCACTTCCCCTCAATAACTGTATGTTTCATAGTAAATACAAAATAGGAGGTGGACATCTGTTGTCCTTTTGGTCAGTCTGTTTCTGCATACCTCGTACACAAGCAATCTACTTCATCTGCATTCAAAATCATAAAAACAGCATGCTGTTCCAACATGAGCAAACACTGGCTGTGTTGGACTTCCTGAGAAATCATATTTCAGTCTCTAATATGACTGCTTTTCAGGGTACTGAATTTTCAAGATACTGTTCAGGAGTACTTTAAAGATAACAATTTTCACCTTACGCAGGAACTTCAAAAACAGACTATTAGATGCAACAGCACTATATATTGGGGTGAGTTGTTTGCTTGGTCCTGAAGTTCCTTCCCATTTAGGTAACAAAAGCCCAAAGTGCTTACAGCTATCACTATGAAAAAGTCTATGAAAAACTCTGCTTCTTTTCCTCCTCTCTTGGAAAATTGTTTAAATGAGAAGAGTTGCCACTTAAAACTTATGAAGTATACAGAGAATAACAAATGTTAAAAAGAAAAGTGGAGGAAAGGAACGATACCTGAGATCTCCTCATACACAGTGCTAAATTAAGTTAGTCCTACCAATTGGCAGACACACAATCCACAGGAGCACTCATTCTAGAAAAGAAAGATCTAATCTATCACAATGTACAGAATAAAAGGACTACAAATACATATATTATGTCTAAGTACTAATATTATATATCAATTTCTTATCAACATGTATATAAGGTGATGAATAAAATGAATGCAAGAGAAAAATGACTTCTTTCCAGTTTCTAAGAAGTCCTATTATAATAATCTCCCTTCAAAGATTCACCCCAATCCCAAATGTCTCCTAAGAAACACAAAAATATAACTAGTGTATAACTAGTGTAGATGAATTATCAGTTAAATGCACAAAAGACAGGATTCCAAGCAAGTTACAGGCTGAATAGATTGGTGGCCTTCTTTATTAATCCTCCATTAGTTAAATTATCATCTCAATTTGTCTTGGTTAGATGTCAAGAAGAATGTACAGTCACAAGATTTATTCTTCTTTTGTGGGGAGAAGGGAGGTAAAGACAAGAGGAAGCTTCTTGCTGAAATGCAGAGGGAAAAACAAAGGTTAAAACATCCTAGCACCTTTACCACCTTTTCTTTAGGAAGCTGCCCCTGCTCCACTCCAACGTGATTTTGGTGGTGCTGCCAATCAAATATCCTATCAGCTTAGCCAAAACAGCAGGCATATGATATTTTCAAGTCCAACCTGGCCATTCAGGGTCCTTCCTTGGAATCTGTAAACAATGAAGGAAGGAATTTTCTCTCTAGGCACATAAGCTTGGATGATGTGACAATGGAGTTGTCTGGAGTTCATCTTTCATGCACTTATATAATAGAACAGAATAAGACATGCAACAGAGAAGGAGAGATGGGGACTGAGGAGTTAGACGTCCTCTTTTGGAGAGGGAGACACAAGAACATCATTTAGTGATTTAGTGAAACCCTAGCCTTACCCCAGTTTCGGAACCAATAAATCTCTTTTTGTTTAAGCCCCTTTGAATTGAGTTTCTGCCACCTGTAACAGAAAGAGCCTTAACTTGAAAAATGTGATTGCTACCAGAGTAAATCTAACAAATTTATAAGAGTGAAAAACCCCAGGCAAATGTATGGGTCTTGACTAAAACACAGAATACACTTTCATCCTGTTTATACAGAATGACAATAACTCAAACATTAATTCAGGACTCAGTTCAGAACAGAGCAGTTTGACCTTACAAACATATACAGATGACACCTGAAGCTGTGGGTCAAAAAAAGATGCCATCTAAACTTAAACCTAGAAACAGATCAAAAGTTTTATTAAGTTCAAAGGGCCTTACTTCTCACATATAAAATTCACATTTGGAGCCATAATAGTTGAAATGTCTATGGAATAGTGGGGTATAGCTTAGAACCACCAAGATAACCCCAATATTCTGGAAGACAGAAAACATTCACCTGTTGCAGATGGTCCAAGTACAAAGAAAACAGAAACAAAAGTCAACATTATTGTTCAGTAGATCTGCAAAGAATTCTTTCATATATAACTGTCTCTTTGATCATATGAAACCCAATAGTGTAAATGAAAATTTTTTTATTTACCTTCACATTCTATGGGACAGACCAGCTCTTGCCAGAAGATTCAGTACCTATCTGCTTAAATTTAACATAAGCAAACCCACGTCTTACATACAGAAACCCCTCAGATGTAATTAGCTCCCAAACACAGACATCTGGAATACAGTAGCACCACAGCTAACACCTGTGCTTCCTCTCCTGGCTTGTTTGGCGGGGGAGGGAGTATGGTAGAGTGGGCAGTGCAGAAGAACAAGCCTTCCTATGCGTTCTAAAACTAGTCTAGGGAGTGGAAGGGACAGAGGGGACCGCTAATTAAGAGAAAAGTCTCCCCAGTTGCTCCTGATAATAATGCCATGCCCACCGTCCTCATTTGGTACACACACTTTGGTATTTCCTTCTTGTAAATTAAATGTACCAAAGATAGAACTTCCTTCTTGTTTGTTTCCTTCCTTCCTCAAGTGCCATACCTGGAGAACTAGAACAGGCAAAGAGGTGGCCTCGAACTTTAGAGATCCACCTTTCAACCTGCTGTGCTCACTCTGGCACACCATGGAGGCAGAGACAAAGTGGAACCAGCCTCACAAGAGCGCACAGCCATCCTGTAGACACCTCTACTGCGGTAGGCGGGCTGCACACCGCCCGAGGAAGAGTGGGAGGGTCACCCACCTCGTAAAGTCTTACAATCGGGGGAGTGCGCGCGCCTGCCCCACAGCCTCCATTCGTTTGGACCAACAAGTGGAAGATGCCTGACCCGGTTCCAGGCCAAACACAGGACACTGCCCTTCGTCCCAGAGTCAACCCTGTCCGGCCGGTGGCCCCAGTCCAGTCAGCCCATCAGGGCTGCCTTGATAGCTCCTGAGGCGGCGCCACTGTCGCGCGACGGGGAGGACCAGGGCTCAGCCACCTGGCGCGAGCGCTCTCCTCCCACCCTAGATACACCCGGTCTTTAGGTCCCCTCTTCGCTGGCCCGCTCTCGCTCTCGGCAGATGCATTACCTGAGCTTGAAGTCATTCCGGCCCAGAACTCCCGGCTCACGTGACCCCGCCCCCAGCTCTAACCTCAAGCATGCGCAGTACTCTACCCCCGTGGCCCCGCTTCCGCTTTCCTCCTCTCCGCGCGCTTTCTCCTGGGCGGTCCACGCGTCTACACCACGCCCTTACTTAAAGGGCCAGATACACACTGTCTGGGCCTAAGGACTCAAAGAATTATTACATCAGAGCGCAGATCATCAACGTTTAGACTAGCCCTGCACCAGCAGAAATGACTCACTGAAGGCACACTAGATCATTAGCAGTGTTTAGTGATAAAGTGTTTTTTAATTGAAGCATGTATATTGTTTTTTCAGACATAATACTATTGCACACTAACTAGACTCCAGAATAGTGTAGATATAAGTTTTATATGGCCCAGGAAACAAAATAGCTCTCCTTGAGATGAGAAAGAAAATCTCTTCCAACCCGAGGTCAGTGTTTTAGTCAGTTTTTTCAGCACTGTGACTGAAGGACCCGACCAGAAGAACTGTAAAGGAGGAAAGGTTTATTTAGGGGCTCACGGTTTCAGAGGTCTTATTCCATAGAAGGCTGGCTCCATTTCTCAGGGCTGGAGGTGAGGCAGAACATCATGTCGGAAGAGTGTGGCAAAGGAAAGCAGCTCACATGGTGATGGGGAAGCAGAGAGTCTCCACTGTCAAAGTCACGCATAATTCCCACCTCCTCCAGCCACACTCTCCCACTTCAGTTACCACTCAGTTAATCCCAATCAAGGGATTAATTCACTGATTGGGTTAAGACTCTCAACACAATAATTTCTCCTCTGAACCTTCTTGCATTGTCTCACACGTGAGCTTTTGGGGGACACCTCACATCCAAACCATAACAGCCAGTGAGTTCACTTGGTCTTCAGGAAGTGATCCTACCTTCAGCCAGCTCAGAAAGGGCAGTTGATTCAGTGACAGTGGGGATTTGCAGCTAGTAAGGGGAAAAAATTATTTAATTTTCAAAGATGAACACTGAATCACCAGTATTTTACTTTGCCACTAAGGATAGTAACCACACACACTAAAAACAATTATTTTCTAATTTATCAACATTGCTATGCAAAAATTGCATCATAAAATAAAAAATATAGAAGGAATACACTCCCAAATGAAGGAGACATCTTTAAAATGTGTATTTCTATTATTACCACAGAAGAAAGATGAAAGTTTTTAGAACAGACTGGTTTTTACAGTCATCACTGTAAATAACTTTGACCCCAAGTTTAAAGATCTTGCACCTATTGGGCCTATGGTCAAGAAATTAGAAGGAGAAAGTATCCTCCTGGAAGAAGAGACAGAAAATACTCAGTTTGGCAGAGATTTGTTGAGCATCAACCAGGCTCACTACACTTCTGGACCTTGGGAGGACCCAAAGATGAGAGACACAGCCCTGCCCTCCAGATACTCTTGATCTAAGATCCCAGTGTAGGACACTATGAAAGCAGTACTAAGAGGACAATTCATTGCATGGAGCGCATTCCAGAAAAGAATGAAAAGTCAACAATTAAATGACCTAACATTACAGCTCAAAGCCCTAGAAAAAGAAGAACAGAATAACAGCAAAAGTAGGAGAAGACAGGAAATAATTAAAATCAGAGCTGAAATCAATGAAATTGAAACAAAAGAAACTATTCAAAAAATTGACAAAACAAAAAGTTGGTTCTTTGAGAAAGTAAACAAAATAGATAAACCCTTAGCCACACTAACAAAGAGAAGGAGAGAGAAGACTCAAATTACTAAAATACATGATGCAAAAGGAAATATCACGACAGACACCACTGAGATACAGAACATAATGAGAAGCTACTTTGAAAATCTGTATTCCAACAAAATAGAAACTACTGAAGACATTGACAAATTTCTAGAGACATATGCTCCTCCCAAACTGAACCAGGAGGACACACACGATTTAAACAGATCAATATCAAGCAATGAAATAGAAGAAGCCATTAAAAATCTACCATCCAAGGAGCCGAGCGGGTTCTTGAGGAACGCTGGCCAGCTATTTGCTTGTCTTCTGTTGCCGCCCATTGATGTCAAGATGACTAAGCTTGGATTTTTGCGGTTGTCCTACGAGAAGCAGGACACACTTCTGAAGCTTCTCATTCTATCAATGGCTGCTGTGTTATCTTTCTCCACTCGTCTCTTTGCTGTCCTGAGATTTGAAAGTGTTATCCATGAGTTCGATCCATATTTTAATTATCGGACTACTCGGTTCCTGGCTGAGGAGGGATTTTATAAATTCCATAACTGGTTTGATGACCGGGCCTGGTACCCTTTGGGACGAATCATTGGAGGAACAATTTACCCAGGCTTAATGATCACCTCTGCTGCAATCTACCATGTTCTTCATTTTTTCCACATCACCATCGACATTCGGAATGTCTGTGTGTTCCTGGCCCCTCTCTTCTCCTCCTTCACCACCATCGTCACGTACCACCTTACCAAAGAACTCAAGGATGCAGGGGCTGGGCTTCTTGCTGCTGCCATGATTGCTGTAGTTCCTGGATATATCTCCCGATCTGTGGCTGGCTCCTATGATAATGAAGGGATAGCCAACTTTTGCATGCTCCTCACCTACTACATGTGGATCAAGGCAGTGAAGACTGGTTCCATCTATTGGGCAGCCAAGTGTGCTCTTGCTTATTTCTATATGGTTTCTTCATGGGGAGGTTATGTGTTCCTGATCAACTTGATTCCTCTCCATGTTCTGGTACTGATGCTCACAGGCCGTTTCTCTCACGGGATTTATGTGGCCTATTGTACTGTTTACTGCCTGGGCACCATTCTTTCCATGCAGATCTCCTTTGTGGGTTTCCAGCCTGTCCTTTCATCAGAGCACATGGCGGCCTTTGGAGTGTTTGATCTTTGCCAGATCCATGCCTTTGTGGATTACCTGCGCAGCAAATTGAATCCACAGCAATTTGAAGTTCTTTTCCGAAGTGTCATCTCCCTGGTAGGCTTTGTCTTACTCATTGTGGGAGCTCTCCTCATGCTGACAGGAAAAATATCTCCCTGGACCGGGCGTTTCTACTCACTGCTGGATCCTTCTTATGCTAAGAACAACATCCCCATTATTGCTTCTGTGTCGGAACATCAGCCAACAACCTGGTCATCCTACTACTTTGATCTGCAACTCCTTGTCTTCATGTTTCCAGTTGGTCTCTATTACTGCTTTAGCAACCTGTCTGATGCCCGGATTTTTATCATCATGTATGGTGTGACCAGCATGTACTTTTCAGCTGTAATGGTACGTCTAATGCTGGTGTTAGCACCTGTTATGTGCATTCTTTCTGGCATTGGAGTTTCTCAGGTGCTGTCCACATATATGAAGAATCTGGACATAAGTCGCCCAGACAAGAAGAGCAAGAAGCAACGGGATTCTACTTACCCTATTAAGAATGAAGTGGCAAGTGGGATGATATTGGTCATGGCTTTTTTTCTAATCACCTACACCTTTCATTCAACCTGGGTGACCAGCGAGGCCTACTCTTCTCCTTCCATTGTACTGTCTGCCCGTGGTGGGGATGGCAGTAGGATCATTTTTGATGACTTTCGAGAAGCATATTACTGGCTCCGTCACAATACTCCAGAGGATGCAAAGGTCATGTCATGGTGGGATTATGGCTATCAGATTACAGCTATGGCAAACAGGACAATTTTAGTGGACAATAATACGTGGAATAATACCCATATTTCTCGAGTAGGGCAGGCAATGGCATCCACAGAAGAAAAAGCCTATGAGATCATGAGGGAGCTTGATGTCAGCTATGTGCTTGTCATTTTTGGAGGCCTTACTGGGTATTCCTCTGATGATATCAACAAGTTTCTTTGGATGGTTCGGATTGGAGGAAGCACAGACACAGGCAAACATATCAAGGAAAATGACTATTATACTCCAACTGGGGAATTCCGTGTGGATCGTGAGGGTTCTCTAGTGCTGCTTAACTGCCTTATGTACAAGATGTGTTACTACCGCTTTGGGCAGGTCTACACAGAAGCCAAACGTCCACCAGGCTTTGACCGTGTCCGAAATGCTGAGATTGGTAATAAAGACTTTGAGCTTGATGTCCTGGAGGAAGCATATACCACAGAACATTGGCTGGTCAGGATATATAAGGTAAAGGACCTGGATAATCGAAGCTTGTCAAGGACATAAATGTCACACATCCAGCTCTGATATGCTTTGCACTGAGCGCATCATATTTAGAATGTTGAAGATTTTTTTTATATGCAGTTTATAAGAACAGAGCCGGATGGCATTAGAATTGTCTGGAAGTTTTGCCCTGGACAGTATGGGCTGGGCCAAAATGGAATGATTTTTATAATTCTGAGCAGGTTACCAAATGAAATGTCATGGATTTACTTTGGTCAATTAAAGGGGGGAATTTTTTTTAAAAATGTGCCTTATTTGTTTTGACTTAATGGCCGATTTGAAGACAAAAGTTTATGCTGGGTTGCTCAAAGGACATATAGCTAAGAGCTCTTATCAGTGCTCTTAGCTCCCTGAGCCAGGTAGGAGGAGCATTCATTTTCTCTTATATCAGGAAAACTATTAAGGACTAGCTCTGATTCTACAAACAGTTTTGTCATACTGTCTGTATTGTAGCACTTAGTATGATGCCTTGCACATAGTAGGTGCTCAATAAATTTTTATCAAATGAATAAATGTTTATGGAACAAAAAAAAAAAAAAATCTACCATCCAAGAAAAGCCCAGGACCAGACGGATTCTCAGCCAAGTTCTACAAGACCTTCAAAGAAGAACTCATTCCAATACGTCTCAAAGTATTCCAGGAAATAGAAAAGGAGGGTACCCTTTCGAACTCATTCTATGAAGCTAATATCACCCTCATACCCAAACCAGGAAAAGATACATCAAGGAAAGAAAATTTTAGACCAATATCCTTGATGAATATAGATGCAAAGATCCTTAACAAAATATTGGCAAACTGTATCCAAAAACATATTAAGAAAATTGTGCCCCACGATCAAGTGGGGTTCATCCCTGGAATGCAAGGATGGTTCAACATTCGTAAATCAATAAACGTAATCCATCATGTCAGTAGACTTAAGGATAAGAATCATATGGTTATTTCAATTGACACGGAAAAAGCGTTTGACAAAATATAACACCCTTTCATGCTCAAAACACTAGAAAAAATAGGGATAGTAGGAACATACCTGAACATTGTAAAGGCTATTTATGCTAAGCCCATGACCAACGTCATTCTTATGGAGAAAAACTGAAACCATTCCCTTTAAAAATGGGAACAAGACAGGGATGTCCTCTTTCACCACTTTTATTCAACATTGTCCTCGAAACTCTAGCCAGAGCAATTAGGCAGACTAAAGAAATTAAAGGGACACAAATAGGAAAAGAGGAACTTAAGCTGTCACTATTTGCAGATGACATGATTCTACTTTTAGAGGATCCAAAAACCTCCTCCAGAAAACTTCTAGACCTCATCAATGAATTCAGCAAAATAGCAGGATATAAAATCAACACGCATAAATCTAAAGCATTTTTATACACAAGCGACGAAACAGCTGAAAGGGAAATGAGGAAAACAACCCTATTTGCAATAGCCTCAAAAAAAATAAAATACTTGGGAATCGATCTAACCAAAGAGGTAAAAGATCTCTACAATGAAAACTACAAAACACTGAAGAAAGAAATTGAGGAAGACCTTAGAAGATGGAAAGATCTCCCATGTTCTTGGATAGGCAGAATTAATATTGTCAAAATGGCCATACTACCAAAAGTGCTATACAGATTCAATGCAATTCCAATTAAAATCCCAATGACGTACCTTACAGAAATAGAGCAAGCAATCATGAAATTCATCTGGAAGAATAAGAAACCCAGAATAGCTAAAGCAATCCTTAGCAGGAAGAATGAAACAGGGGGTATCGCAATACCAGAACTTCAACTATACTACAAAGCAATAGTAACAAAAATGGCATGGTATTGGCACCAAAATAGACAGGTAGATCAATGGTACAGAATAGAGGACATGGACACAAACCCAAATAAATACAATTTTCTAATACTAGACAAAGGTGCCAAAAATATGCAATGGAGAAAAGATAGCCTCTTCAATAAATGGTGCTGGGAAAACTGGAAATCCATATGCAACAGAATGAAACTAAACCCCTTTCTCTCACCCTGCACAAAACTCAACTCACAATGAATCAAGGACCTTGAAATCAGACCAGAGACCCTGCATCTTATAGAAGAAAAAGTAGGTCCAAATCTTCACCTTGTTGGCTTAGGATCAGACTTCCTTAACAGGACTCCCATAGCACAAGAAATAAAAGCAAGAATCAATAACTGGGATAAATTCAAACTAAATAGCTTTCTCTCAGCAAAGGAAACTATCAGCAATGTGAAGAGAGAGCCTACAGAGTGGAAGAAAAAGTTTGCCACTCATATTTCAGATAGAGCACTAATTTCCAGAATATATAAAGAACTCAAAAAACTCTACACCAAGAATACAAATAACCCAGTCAACAAATGGGCTAAGGAAATGAGCAGACACTTCACAGAAGAAGATGTACAAGCAATCAACAGATATATGAAGAAATGTTCAACATCTTTAGTAATAAGAGAAATGCAAATCAAAACTACACTAAGATTCCATCTCACCCCAATTAGAATGGCGATTATCAAGAATACAAGCAACAATAGGTGTTGGAGAGGATGTGGGGAAAATGTACATTCACACATTGCTGGTGGGGCTGCAAATTAGTGCAGCCACTCTGGAAAGCAGTGTGGAGATTCCTTAGAAAACTTGGAATGGACCCACCATTTGACCCAGCTATCCCACTCCTTGGCCTATACCCAAAGGACTTAAAATCAGCATACTACAGAGATACAACCACATCAATGTTCATAGCTGCTCAATTCACAATAGCCAGACTGTGGAACCAACCTAGATGCCCTTCAGTTGATGAATGGATAAAGAAACTGTGGTATATATATACAATGGAATATTAGCAATAAAGAATAATAAAATTATGGCATTTGCAGGCAAATGGATGAAATTGGAGAATATCATGCTAAGTGAGATAAGCCAATCTCAAAAATCCAAAAGGCGAATGATCTCACTGATAAGCGGATGATGACACATAATGGGGGGTTGAAGCGGGGCAAGAATGGAAGAAGGAGGAACTGTATAGAGGGAAAAGAGAGGTGGGAGGGGTGGGGGGAGGAAAAAAATAACAGAATGAATCAAACATCATTACTCTATGTAAATGTATGAATATGCAAATGATATGCTGTTACTCCATGTACAAACAGAAACAACATGTATCCCATTTGTTTACAATAAAAATAAATTTTAAAAAAATCTCAGTGTATAGACATCATGACAGCACAAGGCAGGCTGATTAGAGTGATATAAAAATAGATATGAAAGCATCATTTTAGGGCCAGAGATGAGGAGAATTGGTAGAACACTTCAGGGAGAAGGTGGAGCACAATATGGGCCTCGAAGAACTTCAGTAGTCAGAAAATAGGGAGATTGCCTAGCTGAGGCCACAGTGGGATCAATGGCAATCCAGAACAAGTTTGGGGTCTAGTTGCTGGCCCAATGTGACCATTTTATGGTCAATAGCTTTCAAATTTCTTTAATCATCATCTCTAGTAAGAAATGTATTTCAGTCATGACCACATATGTATATATACACAGGGTTCATGTATGTATTTGTGACAGGAGACTTCTAGCACATGGTGGCCCAGAATCCCAGCGAACTGTTGAAAGTACTGAACAGAAAAAAAAAAATTGACAGAAATGAAGAAAGCAGGGTTATAGGGGGAGAGATGAGATAACTCTCTCTTTCCCCCAGTGCTGGGAATCAAACCCAGGGTCTCACACATGCTAGGCAAGAACTCTACCACTGAGCCACATCCTCAGCCCTAACTTATCTTTTTGAAATATTTCTATGGCAATCACAAACTTAGAGTAGGTAGCCCTGGAAAGCAAACCTAGGACTTGTGGCTGTTGTAGAGAAGCAAATTTCAATTCACAATGAAGAAGGTTTTAGAAGAGTTCAAGCTGCCTCTGAGACCCCTCCAAAGCAACATCACTTGTATGTACCCCTGTTCACAGATGGAGGGTCAAATGCTATCCTTTCCCGGCTGCTGAAGTTAATTTTAAAAATAAAAATATTGTATGCTTATTATAGAAAACTTGGAAATTTAGGAAATATTTTTAAATAAAGCATAAATTATTCACATTCCAGAAAATAGTACTTATCATTTTAGTCTATTTTTGTTGAGTCTTTCTCTTTTGATATTTTCATTTTTGACAGAATAGAACTACATAATATACAGTTAACTGTCTACATTCTGCTTTTTTCCCAGTGCTATATATTGTTATGACAGGTGTTATGTCAACTGTCATTAAAATTGCTCACAAATATTACTTGTAATAGTTACATAACAATTGATCATATACAGTACTGCTCATTAACAATGCACCTGGCTACCCAAGAGTTCTAATGAAGATATACAATGAGATTAATGTTGTTTTTATGCCCGCTAACACAACATTCATTCTTCTTCATCCCATGGATAAAGGGATCATTTCAACCTTTCAGGCTTAATATTTAAGAAATACATTTTGTGGAGCTGGGGATGTAGCTTACTTAGTGGCAGAGCTCTTACCTAGCATGCATGAGGTTTTGGGATTGATCCCCAGCACTGAAAAAGAAAATTCATAAGACTATATAGCTGCCATAAGTAGTGAGTCCTCTGATAGATTTCTGCAAATTAGATTAGAAACCTTCTGAAAGAAAATGTCATTCTAATGCTAATGAGAGCATTCATGATCCATAGAAGGAGGTCAAAACACCAAATTTTATAGGAGTTTGGAAGAATTTAATTCTAATCTCTAAGGATGACATTGTGGAATTCAAGATTTCACACTAGGAAATAACTACAGATGTGGTTGAAACAGCAAGAGAACTAAAATTAGGGGAGCCAGAAGATATGACTGAATTGCTGCAATCTCATGATAAAACTTGAATGAGTAAGGAGTTTCCTCTTATGGATGAGCAAAGAAAATGATTTTTCGACACAGTCTACCCCCCACCCCGAGGATGCTATGAACATTCTTGAAATAACAAAGGATTTAGAATATTACATAAATTTAGTTGAAAAGCAGCAGCAGAGTTTGAGAGAATTGATTCCAATTTTGAAAGAAGTTTTATTGTGAGTAAAAAACTGTCAAACAGCATCACATACTACAGAAAATCTTTTGTGAAAGTAATTGATGCAGCAAATTTTCTTGTCTTTTTTTTAAGAAATTGCCATAACCATCCCAACCTTCAGCAGCAACCACCCTGATTAGTCAGCACCATCAACATTGAGGCAAGACCCTTTTTGTTTGTTTTGCAGTGCTGGATTTTGAACCCAGGGGTGCTCTAGCATAGAGCTTCATCCCCAGCCCTTTTAATTTTATTTTGAAATAGGGGCTCACTAAGTTGCCCATGCTGGCCTCAAACTTGCCATTCTCCTGTCTCCCGCCTCTTGAGTTGCTGGGATTGTAAGTATATGCCACCTTGCATAGCTGATCATTAGCAGTTTTTAGCAATAAAGCATTTTAAATTAAGATAGGTACTTTGTTTTTTCAGATATAATGCTACGGCACACTTTTATTAAATGACTACAGACGAATGTAAATACAATTTTCATATACATTGAGAAACCAAAAAATGTATGTGACTCCCTCTATTTGATATTTACTTGATTGCATGGTCTGGAACTGAACCCACAGTGTCTCTGAAGTATGACTGTACTTTAATTCATTTCATTATTCCACTATTTTGGACATTTGCCAGGTTTTTTTTTTTTTGGGGGGGGGGGCAGTGTTCCTAGTTCTCAGTGTTAACAGAACATTGCCATGAATTTTCTTAAAAAGAAATCTTTGTCCACAATTTAAAATTATTTCTTTAGGATGGAAACCTGTAAGTGAAATTACTGATTGAAAACCTTTGAAATCTCTTAAGTCTGCTAAATTGCTTTCCAGAAAGGTCAGGCCAGTTTTCATTCTCACAAAAAGTGCTCAAAGGTGCCCATCACACATACCCACCAGCATTTATTTTATCTTTTAAAAAAGCTTTGTCAATTTGGTAGATGAAATGGCCTCTCATTTTAATTTGCATTGGATTACTAGTGGAGTGGAATATCTGTAAATTTATCAATCCTTTATAGTTACTCTGGAAATGCAATTTCACTGCCTGTGTTTGGATTTGTGATTGGCAAATAGTACTAAGTGAATTGTTTCAGACTTATGAGAAAGAAAACAGGGAAGGATGTTAAAAATAAATGATGTGGTTACACCAAGTTATAACCAAATTGTATTGTGGTGTACTGTACTAACAAAGGTTAGTGGGAGAATTAAGCCATCACATGGTATATGATTAAATATGTCAATGCTATTGCAATCAGGATAATATTTGTGCTGTGAAGGGTGATTTAGTTTCAGCAAAATATCATTCCTCACATTAAACCAATATGGTAGATTTGAATTTTATCATTTGGTAGTTTTATTTGTGTTATAAATACACATAAACTTGATTTTGTTTTCTAGATACATAAAATCCATAAAAATGAGTCCTTTCTTTATATATGCAGGTATAAACACACACGCACACACACACACACATGTGTTAAACAGTTTTCCATTGCTGTGACAAAATACCTAAGAAAATCAACGTGAAGGAGGAAAGACTTATTTTTGCTCAAAGTATCAGAGGTTCCAGTCCATGGTCATTTGGCTCAGTTGTTCCTGGCCTGTGATGAGGCAGAACATCATGGCAGAGAGCATGTGTTGGAATTTAGCTGCTTACCTCACCTAAAGGCAGTCAGAAAGCGGAGAATGAGAGGACACACCCCCCAGTGACCTACTTCCTTAAACTAGACCCCACCTCCTAAAGTTTCCACCACCTTCCAATAGCCCATTAAGTTTTCAATCCATCAAGGATTTATCCATTGATGAGGTCAGAGTCCTCATGATCTAGTCACTTTCCAAAAGCCCCACTTCTGAACACTACTGCATTAGGGACTGAGCTTTCAACACATGAACTTTGGGGGGACATTTGAAATTCAAACCATAACAATATACATAGGAATGTATGCAACCTTACCAAAAATAACATAAGCCAACTCTAGAGCTCTATGAGGATCTTTTAGCCTTATAAGGACTTTGAACAATATTCAAGTTTGAGGAACATTGTTATAGGAAACTTCTTAAATTCTCACTTGCAATTCTCCACACAAGCATTGGAGATTGGGATTTTAAAAAGGTTTTTAAAAAAACAAAGGTAAAAATGGTGTCAGGCCAGAATTTTTCTATATAGAATATTGTTATGATTTTCTTCCTTTGGAAAGAGTACCAAAAATTATACTGTTTAGGGCTCAGAGAGTATGTTTTGACTTAAAACGTAAGGTCAAAGAATGTTTGGATTTACTAAATTTATCTCTTTAAGTAAAGCAAAGAAGTTGAGCAGATAGTGATTAAAACAGAAGTGACGTGGTGTTAGGAGAAGTGAAGCTGATGAGAAAAAAGCCCCATGTGCCATGTGGCAACCTGTGGACATGAGATTCAGTGAGGCCTGGCTTGCCCTGATGGACAGGAGCAAGAAGGGGAGGGCCACTCAAGGGTGGCTGCAGTTGGATGATGTCCTAACACCCAATCAACTCCTCCAGCTCTCCAAAGACTGGAAGGATGGAGACCACCATTCAGACATTGCTACTAACTTTGCATTTAGAATCAACCACATATCCTAAAGAAAAAAAAGTCTATGCCCGAGAAGAAGGGCCAGAGAATTGAAGGTGGGTGGTTGTATTTGTAAGGTCAGATGCAGGTGACCAGATAGGAGTCAGACCAAGCTGCCAGATGCCCCCATACAGCTGCTCAGACCTCCCTAACAGTATTCTTTCTTTGCGCACAATCACAACATAAACTGGTCTCTATTCCATTTTGAAAAAAAAACCTGATTGGAACAGACAGAATTTTTAGGGAAGTGAAACTACTTTGTATAATACTATACTAGCAGATACATGTCATTATACATTTCTCAAATTCATAGAGTGATCCTAATGTAAACCAGGGACTTTGAAGGATAATAGCGTGTCAATGTAGGTTCACCAACTATAACAAATTGTGCCACTCTGAAGAGGGATGTTGATGATGTTTGAAGTTGTGCATGTGGGGACAGGAGATATACAGGGAATCTCCACCTTTGTCTCAATTTTGCTGTAAATCTAAAATTGCTCTAAAGAATAAAGTCTAATGAAATAAAAAAAGCAAAACCAAAAACTTGGTGTACAGAATTCTTCATTGAATTGAACATCCAAGTAAGCAGGAGACAAGCAAAATTGATTAGCCATAGGTTTTTCAAGCTACTCCAGATGTCATTCTCATGTTCTCTCTGCCTGGAATGTTCTTGCTCCAGGAAAACCACATGGTTCACTCCCTCACCTTCTTTAGGAAATTGCTCAGATGTCCCTGCATTGGTCCAGGAATAAATACAAAGAAGATGGATAGGAGTGCTCGCCTCCATCCAGGTCTCAGGGACCCAGGTTCTTTCCATCTGGTGACACTTTTATCTAAACACATGGCCTCCAAGTTCTCTGAGGCAGAAGGGAGGGATGAAGAAAGCCCGTTGGCTGTGAATGACCTTGGCCTGAAAGTGACATGTACCCCTTCTGCTCATAGTCCATTGGCCAACACCAGCCACCTGGCCCTGCTTTATTACAAGGGAGGTCAGGAAGTGCAGAACAGCACACAGAATATTCTAGCAACCATAGACTGCTTTTTCCATAGCTATCTCAGTGAAGGGTGGTCAGGATCTCGCTGCACTCCCTCTCCACCCTTTTGCAGTTTGTTTTTCTCTATCGAACTTAACTGCCATTCCACATGCTATATCTCTTATTTATCTGTGATGTTTCAGTTTTCCCCATTAGTGTATAAGCACTGTGAGAACAGTCTATTTATTTATGGTTGCACCTCCAGCATCTAGTATGATACCTGGCACACAGTAGGAGCTCCATAAATTTTTATTCAACTAATGAACAAATTCTACAATGACAGTCTATATTTGTGTGTGTACAAGTTTCTACATACACTGACCTAAGAATGTTTCCTAAAGCAGCATTCAAAGAATAGACTCCCCTTGCAGCATATACAAGAAGTTATTGAGCCAGATGCAATGGTGCACGCCTCTAATACCAGCAGCTCGCCAAGCAACTCAGTGAGACCCTGTCTGTAAATAAAATACAAAATAGGGCTGGGGATGTGGCTTAGTGGTCCAGTGCCCCTGAGTTCAATCCCCAGCATACACACATACACACACACACACACACACACACACACACACACACACACACACACAAGAATTTATTGAGTGCTTACTGTGTACCAGGTACCTGGCACCATGCTTGTTGCCAGGGACATAGAAATGAAGTAGTCTCTGACCCCTAGACAGGAACACAACACTAAAAATGCAATATTTATGAAGATCCATAATAGAAATAAATTATGGGAGCTCAAAAGGCCAAATTCCTCTGACATTTTAGCAAGACTGAGATTTTATATCTAAACATTACTAAAATAGTAACAAAAGGGGGAGAACAGGAGACTCAGGAATCAGAAATTGCTTCCCAAAGTCATAAGTGAAATAAAATCTATATTCTATATGTTTTACAATTTTTTATTCTAGACAGCATGTGACCTTTCACTTTTCATTCTCCCAATGTCTCTAGAACCTTCCCTCATTCCATTTCCCTTCAATCTTAAAGTAGAGGCCATGTGCACTTAGTGAGAGAAACTAAGGCTGCTCAACTATTTAAAAGAATTTCTCCTTTTAATAATTTCATAATTCCAGAAATGCTGTCATTTGAAATCTTGGAGAATTTTGTCTCCTAGTTCCACCTCTACAAGCAAATAAGCATGTGCTTTTAGCTTGGGTCTGGTATCATGGGAACCCTGTCAACAATAGGGTGGAAAGGAAGGCTCAGGACTTGGATCAGGGTCATAAGGGACTCTAGGAAGACTGTAGAGACTTGGACATTTGACAAAAAAAAGTTCAGGAAAAGAGTAAGCAACATGGAAAAACACAAAGGATATTAAAGGTGAATTTGACCTATCTTCCGAATTTGCCTGGAGATAGACTTACATACACGGACACACATTACCTCTTTAACACAAAAAAGAATTAGAATCAGTTGAGAATGAAAGAAAATTCAAAATCGTAGCAGTGTTCCCCTGTGTCAAGAACCAGACTTCTTCCATCTCATTGTTCCTCCATGTAGGTCCTTAATTTCCAAATTTATCTCATGGTCCTAGACATCTGTTCCAACTCTCATATCCATTTTCCAATTAGCAAGGAAGAAAAAAGCAAGAAAGCATATTGGTTACCAATTCTGTGTAACTACCCAAGAAATTAGAGGCTGACAATACTTATTCACATTATCTTACCATTTCTTTAGGTCAGGAATCTAGGCATGGCTTAACTGGGTCCTCTGGCTCAGAGTTCCTCACAAGTCTTGCAACCATGGTGTTGGCCCAGACTACAGACTTCTCAAGGCTCAAACTGGGAAGGATCTGCTTCCAAGACCATGTGCCTGGTATCTGGCAAGATTCTATTTGCTGCAGGCTGTTGGACTGAGGACCTCAGCTCCTCACAGGTTGTTGGCCACAGGCACTCTCAGCTCCTGGCCACACGGGCTTCTCCATAAGGCAGCTCAACAACATGGTAGTTTGCCTCATCCAAGCAAGCAAGAAGAGCCAGCCAGAATCTGAGCAAGACAGAAGTAGTCTTTTATAAGCTGGTCTTGGAAGTGACTTCCCATTGTTTTATGTTACATTCTGTTCCTTAGAATCACTAGTTCCAGCTCACACTCAAGGGTTGGGGATTACACATGGGTATGACTTCCAGGGAGTGGGATATCTGGGAACTGCTTTAGAAGCTACTAGCAAAGAAAGGTGTGCCTGCTCCCTTCAAATATTCTTGCTTAAATTGCATTTACCAGGTCCAGTTGGCTTATCATTGACTCACAACTAGCTGCAAGGGAGGCTGGAAAGGTGGTCCATATTCTGGGTAGCTATCAACCCAGCTAAAATATAGAAATTCAGTCCTAAAGAAAAACTATAGAACTATGGAGAGAAGAAGCCTTGGTTGTTCTATGTTCTTCAGGGCCATTCCCAGACACTGAGGAGGAAAAGAAAAATGAATCTGACTTCAAATCCTATTTCTGACACACTCTATGCTATTTAACCTCACCAAGTCTCATTTGTATATTAAGACTAAATGACCTCTGCAAAGCGCCTTGTACTTGGTGGATTCTTAAGAAAAGATCTGCTAAGTCTGTTTCAGAAGGAGCTCAATATATCCCAGAGACTTCTAAATTCGGCCATGACAGCCAACTAGCTTGCTGTGTGACTCCATGCCACTTATCTAAGCTCTTTGGGCTCCAGATTCCAGTCAAAACGACAGTCCTGACACTTACCCTACATCAGGTTGCTGAAAGGATGATGATGTGAACACTTTGACGATTATTTTCAAAATTTGAGAGGGCAGGCAAACTTGATATGGCATTAGCGGCCACCAGGTGGCAGTGGGAAGCAATGGGCTTGGGTTATGGCCCATGGCCACCAGATGGTGCTGGCATTCAGCAGATAACACCAGGTTTTTCTGGGAGACTTTATAAGGAGCCCCAGAAGGGTTCTTGGAGGTAGTTAGTACCACCCACCATCCCACAGTTGAAGGGAGTGAGGCCCTGGGTTGGGGTTGGGGCTCAGAGCCACCCAGCACTGAGGGCCAAACACAGGTCTCCACCTTCCAGCCTAGCGTGGTTTTTTCCCCTACACTGCAGGGATGTTCTCCTATTCTCTCTACACTTGCACTAGAGACAAAAGTAGTCCATTGTCTTCTCGTTCATAGATTTACCACATTTTAAAAGCCTGAAAAAGGTCCACAAAT
Source organism: Sciurus vulgaris (assembly GCF_902686455.1). NCBI lineage: Eukaryota > Metazoa > Chordata > Mammalia > Rodentia > Sciuridae > Sciurus > Sciurus vulgaris. The sequence goes on from NC_136470.1 coordinate 88,574,734, forward strand.
ATTATCCATTTCTTTGTATAGCTCTGTGGTTAAGAATATGACTTTAAAGTGAGGGAAGACCTCATTTTGTATCTATATTGAAGCCTCCTCACCTGCAAAGTTAGGATAATAGTTTTTACCTTGTAGTTTTGGTACAAATGTTGAGTTAAATGAGATAAAGTATATGCTCATAATAGATAACATCAATTAGCACTTAATAAAGTATCTAAAATTCCTCTAAACAGTTTACAGGTATTTAGTTCATTTAATTCTTATCATTACCTTGTGTGGTATCCATTATTATTAAATCCGTTCTACAGAGGAAGAAACCGAAGCACAAAGAGGTAGTAACTTATCCACACTCATAGCTGGTAACTAGAGGAGCCAGAGCCCATGCCTTTGGCCACACTTTTTTCTAATTGCTCAACAGAGAGTAAATGCTCAATAAATGACAGATATGGGTCCATAGACCAAGCTGAGGATTTGAGCTTTAGGAACTAGTGTTTGGAATAAGTAAGATAACCACATCACCCCTACACTTTCAGAGTGGTGGGATTATTGCACATATGGGAGAGAAAAAAAATGTTAAGTACTCAAGAAAACAAGGGTAATAAATAAAATTTTGAAAATCAAAATAAAATTGAAAAAAACAATTGGGATTTATTTGTTTAAAAAGACATAGACCTTATAGATTGACTAGTGTTTGAATTCAGATACATACTCAAGCATCATTTAGCTTGGTAGCTGTGGGACCATGGACAGGTTATTTAGAGTATCAGGTTCCTCATCTGAAAACTGAAGCCAATAATTTACCCTGTAGAACTCCTATGAAAGCTGCAAGTCAATGTAGTTAAAAACCTGCACACAGTAAGGCAAACATTTAATTATTATAATTTTTAATTTTCTACATATGTATGCATAAATATACATACTCAAGCATCATTTAGCGATAGGGGCAGGTTCTGAGAAAAGTGTTCTTGGGTGATTTCATCATTATGCGAACATCACAGAGTATACTTACACAAACTAAGACAGCTACAGTTTCACTAGGTGATAGAGGGTTATGGAACCACTGTGGTATATGTGGTTCATTGTGGACTGAAATGTTTCATTATACAGTGTATGACCAGATATTGGTTAACTGCTGGTAGAAAGGGATTCCAAGCTGTTAAACTTTCATTCCTTCCCTCAAGAAACTTGGGTATCAGAGGTGATAGATGCACACAGCATTTAATCTGTGCCTTAGGAAAGGTGAAAAGTGCAATGGATACTATAGGGGACAAAAAATGTATTTCTCTGTGGCAATGGAGAAGGAGATGGGTGCTATCTTTAAGATTACACTAGAAGGATAGCAAGAAAATGAGAGGCTCATTCCAGAAACTTCATCAACAGAGGTAAGGAGACCAGAAAGAGTGGGTTTTAATTGGAGTATAGTAAACAGGCCAGATTGGAAACGTGAGTCAGGCATAAGAGTGTGGTAGGAAGAACAGGAAGAGAATTTTTGGTTAGACTTGGCATATTAAACATATGTCCTTGACTGTGTTCCTGAAATGATAGAAAAGTAATAAAATATAAACCTACAAGAATTATAAAAACAAGAAAAGAGACAATAGCTGATGGAAGCTATCAAACAATTTTGGAAAAAGGATAGTAGTTGGATGAATATTAACTGACCTAGCAGAGGAAAGAGAGCTGCCTTCAGGGTAGGTGGGGGACAGAGAAGCTTTAAAAATGAGCCATTTTGATATGAAGAGGAAAACCAATAAAACAACAACAACAACAAAAAAAAAAAAAAAATTGGAAGTTGGGCATGGTGGCACGCACCTGTAATCCCAGCATCTTGGGAGGCCAAAGTAGGAGGATCTCGACTTCAAAGTCAGCCTCAGCAAAAGTGAGGTGCTAAATGACTCATTAAAACCTTGTTTCTAAATAAAATAGAAAAAAAAAAAAGGACTGGGTGTGTGGTTCAGTGATTAAGTATCCCTGAGTTCAATTCCTGGTACAAAAGAAAAGGTGCAAAATGGAGTTTCCTGCAACTCTGAAGCTGATGGGATGGGGTTGGGCTAAAAACGTAGAATAAGTTGAAAGACCAAACCCCACCCCAGTGCTGGTAGTTGGATGGCTTTCTCCATCCCACCCAGCAAAGTACAGTTTTGCTTTTTGGTGAGGCTGAAGGAGAATCACTCTCTGGACATAGGGAAGACACCAGGCCTAGCAGACACAAGAAGTGAGGCAACATTCCAAAAACAGGAAGATTAAGTGAAGTGTTCAATTCTGGATGGTGTAATGGACCACCCTGGCTGGTCTCTCAGGATGCGGGAAGCCTGGATGCTCCAGTGGAAAGAGGTCAGGGAAGTCCCTGCTGCACATCTGTCCCCCAAGAAAGGCCTATTGATACCAGTGCTGGTGGGAGAGTCCCCAGTAAAACACTAGCTTCCTCCCTGGTTACCCTAAGCTGTGGACCCCTGCTTGACCAGCCCTACACACACACAGAACTTTCCATGAGCTCTTCAAAGCTTCACTAAAAATGATGTGAAATGGATAGTGAGGAAAGAAAGAGGGTATAAAACAAACACCCAGGAGGAGAAGGAAAGGAAGGAAGGCAGGGAGGGAGGAAAGGAAGGAGAAACAGTTCAGAAAAAAATTAAACAATGTAATTTATATCCTAGAATGCTAAGGTACCATCTCACCCATGAAACAAGATCAGAGGGCTATAGAATAAAAGACTCTTCAGAGAATAAAATAGGTTCTTAGAAATCAAGATGGCTAAAGTTGCAAAATTGTGTAGATTTGGAAAAAAAGACATCTCTAAAAGTAAAATAATTAAAAACATACATACAAAGAACTAAGAGAAAAAAGGTAATAATTGTTTAATATTATTCCAGAAGATCAATGCCAGAATAGAAGGAGTTCCAGAAGGAGGAAATAGAAAAATTGGGGGAATAATTGCCAAAGACAATGTTTTAAAAATTTCCAGGAAAGTAAGAGGGAAAAAAATCATATTAAGGCACATCGTTGTAAAATTTCAGACATTGGGCAAAAAGAGCAGATTCTCAAATCTTTTAGAAAGAAAAATTGGGTCACTTGCAAAGGACTGGGGTCCAGAATGTACTGGAAAAAATGTTAGAAAGGGCATGAGGGATTTTACTGGGGTGATGAGTGTTCTAAAAACTGATTTGTGGTGATGATTGTAAAAATCATTAAATTATACTATCGAAATTAGTAAAATTTAAAATTCCCAAAATATTCCTCAATAACATTATAAAAACAGAATTCATAAAATAAAAATCTGTGGCATATATGTATACATAAGCATTTCAAATACAAAAAATATATAAACAAAATATGTAGTAAAATAATAATGTATAAACTTAAACGTATCATTCAAATAAATTATAAAATAATTTATAATTATAAAATAAAACAAAAATAAATAGACAATGCTGAAAGCTACAAGACAATAAAGCCACAAGACAATAAAGCCATTTCTTTGAAATTCTCAAAGACAATTATTTTTATCTATAATTGCCTAGCCAAACTGTCAATAAAACATGAATATTATTTTTAGACATGCCAAGTTTAAAAAAAAAATTTCTCTAATGTACCCTTTCTCATAAAGCTATGAGGAAGTAAGCCAAGAAAGAAGACATGGAACCTAAGAAAAAGGAAAACTCTCATATAGGAGAGAAGCAAAAGAACTTTCTAGAATGACAATGAAGGGAACCACTGGACAATAGCCATGTGGCAAACCAGGAAACCAACCAGTCAAGGTTGGAGCAGGAAAACCTCAGCCTTCAAAAGTTATGTTTCCAAGGAAATAATGGGATGCACAGATAATGTGATTTATTCTATTATATTGGGAGAGGTCTACAAGAGTTTGGGGATGAATTAATGACAAATACATAGATAGTTAAGCAAAGGGAAAAAATGAAGATATTATTAACTGTAAGGGGAAAATACTTTTTTGAAAAAGAAATGTAGCTAGGTGTGGCTAATCTCAGTTGCTTGGGAGGAAACCAGGAGAAAGACTTGAGCTCAGAAGTTTGAGACCAACCTGGGCAATGTAGAGAGATCCTGTGGGAAAAAAAACACACACACACAAAGAAATGTAATCATAGTTTATTATGTTGCCCAGCTGTGAGCAATGTTTACATAGTCATAATACTGTAAATACTGAATGTTGATTTAACCAAAACCATGCTATAATGATATTGAGAGAATGTGGAGGGTGTGTGTGTGTGTGTGTGTGTGTGTGTGTGTGTGTGTGTTGCATGTGTTTTCAGGGAAAGGGGTTGTAAGAGAAGTAAAACCTCATCTTCCTAGCATTTGGATTTCCCCAGAAGCAGACCCTGAGATAAGGATTTGCTCAAGTAGTTTATCTAGGAAGAGCAGGGGACACTCTTTGGGAATTAAAAAAAGTGTTGTAGGCAAGGGAAGACGGGCGATAAAGAAAGTATGATTAAGCCAGACACAGCTGTGGGCTATTGGAGTATAATCTACTGGGAAAACTCTGGAAAATGGGACAAAACACATGCCTGAGAATTATTCCACCTGATGGGGAGGGAACTGAGGTATTTATACACCAACTCCTGAGATTCATTAGTTGAGGACTGCAGGGGATGGGGGAGATGTTTTATTAATTTCCAGGCACATCTATCCTTTTACCTGTGAGAGAGGGCTAAGCTCAAAGTCTTTCTGGCACAAAGATGCAGACCTCGACAATTGGAATTGAGGAAGAATACTTCAAGAAATGGCTAAAGGATATAGGCGGAGCATGGACAGCATCTTCAATAGAGGTCAAGACAATGTTAGAATAGAAAAAAATCTAAAATTACAGTAATGGAAGTAAATAATTGAAGAAATAGGGAAAAATTCTGTGAGTAATTACTTCTAAGGAGTAGGTATCAGAGGTGAGAAGAAATGAAGCAGGGAGCAATTTGTTCTTCTTTACATACATAGTAAGACTATTTGACTTTTAAATAGGGCATACATATTTTTTCATTCAAAATTATATTCACAAAATCCTGAACAGGTCAGTACAAAGAAAAATAGGGTCATGATTTCAGGGTGGGATTGGAGCCTCAGGAGACCAGATCCCAGCCTCAATCATGACTTCAAAACTGATCTTCACTGGGGTTTCTGAAAGCATCAATCATGGCAGATGGATGGGGCTTTCTGCAGAGGCAGTAGGTAAGAAACTTGAGGATGGCAGTGCCATTGGCAAAGTCACGAGGCAGAGCTGGCTTGGGAGGAGAAGAGGGTGAGGTTGCTTTGGGACATGCCAAGGTCAGTAGCTAACAGGACACCTGGGGAGACTGCCAAGAGACAGCTGGGATATGGATCAGGACCTCAGAGTATCTGGAAATTATTCCCGTGAGAGGTAATAGCAGATGGTGCCGGAATCCATGGAGATCATCAATGAGACAGTCAAACAAGGGAGTTCAGGGGCCTAATCTTGACACATTTGCTGGTGAGACAGAAGAGATAGTGAGTAGATAAGATGACTTGGTGACTGGAAGTGTGAAGAGAAGTATGAGGTCAAGGATCAGATTTCAAGAGCAGCCTTCATGGTGTCCAAGGCAGCTGTTCTGTCAAGAGGGATGAGCTGCAAACAGCCTTGCCTTTAGCCTGTGCTCTGAGGTGGTAGAAAAGCCTGCTGGAGGAGGCAGGGGACCTAACTTCCGGTCCTCTTTTCATCCCTCACCCTGGGCAAGTTATTATTTCTCTGGACCTTAGTTCCCACATCGGCACACTTGAACCAATAATCATTCCACTGTGAGCATTGGTACAGTTTTATCATGCTTCAAAAACATGCTTCTGGGCTGCTTGGTAAAAAGTCACTTCCCAGAGTTCTTCAGATCTGCTCTCCCCAGCCCCTGCCCCCGACCCACTGCCCCAGCTTCCTGGTCCCTTCCCAGAGTAGCCCCCTCTCTCAGATCTCCCCACATTCACAGAGGGAGGTTGCCTCCAGGACCCTCTCTATGGCCTACATCCATTCCAGTTTGTTGAACCCACAGTATACAGGCTGTTAAATATTTTGACTATCACCCCTGCTAATAATACCTTCCCTACCCACCTGACAGCAACCTGGTGAGGATCAAATGAAATAACAGATGTAAAAGGCCTTTGCAAAGGCTCCAAGTACTGCCATTTATTGGGTAAAATATTGTTTTAACATCAAAATGCAAAAGTAGTGCTGCAGAGAGACGCGGTCAGAGAGGGCATGGACACAGAGCTGTGATGGATTGCAGGCTGCAGACAGTGAGGGGGAGGGGAAAGGAGGGAGCAGCAGGGCAGAGAAGGGAGGGAGAGAGGGGAGGACAGGCTGAAACCAGGCTGATTGTGCAGCCTCCATCCCAAGTCACCACGATGCTGTGTGCAGAACAGAGAGGCTTTAGATCTCCTGTGCTCCACCCCAAATCCACTCCAGAAGTCAAACCCAGCTCAGACCACATTCTGGGCTAGTGCCCTTCCACCAGAATCTGTGTGTGTGTGTGTGTGTGTGTGTGTGTGTGTGTGTGTGTGTAGGTGGAGAGGGAAAGACAGGGAATCTGAGTCCTTATGCATATGTTCTTGCTTAAGCAGCTTGATGTGGCTTGTGGCATTGGTAAAAGTCCCAGGACAGCAGGAACCACAGTTATTTTGGAGTGTGCGCCACCTCTAGATGTCTGACGCTTTCAGAACCAAGCCCCACAGTTAGGGTTTTCCTGCAATATCAATTCCAATAATCCTCGACTGTCCCAGGGACTTCCACTGCCTACAATTGTATTCAAATACCTTTCTTCATTCAATGCTCACAACCAAATTAAGTTCTATGATTTCTGTTTTACAATGAGGAAACTGAGGTTCAAAGAACCTAAGTGACTTGCCAGAGATACACAAGTTGCAATTGGCAAAGCAGGGACTTGAACCCAGGTTTGTGTTTGTTTTCTTCTTCTTTACTAAACAAACCAGACAGAACTTGTTGGAGAGGTGAAAGTAACAGCATTTGAAAGAAGAATCTGTCTCAGGGGTGGCAAACTCAAATGCCCACTGGGACCTGACTGGTTAAATAAATGGGTGAAACAGGCAGGTGCTGGGGAGCAAGGGGCAGCAGGGAGCTTCAGCAAGCCAGCCGGCTTGTGTCCATCTGAAGGAGATAGTGGCTTGTAGGCTCTCAGAAAGGCGGCCATCTGGGAACACAGCCTAAGGTTAATTAGGGATCTCTTCTGGTTTTCCAAGACAAGTCCAGAGTTTTTCATGAAATCAGGCAATTTTTAAATGTTGGGGCAATTAAATAACTCGTATCTGAAGGTTGAAATTGGAGGGTGGACTGCCATTTTGTTTCCCCCATTGTGAGCATTCATTGTTCTCCAAGTGTACCATAATACAGTGTACAGGTCTCAGTGTCTGTGCCCAAGCTGCTCCCTCCACCATTTCCTCCTATACCTAATCTTGTCCCTTTGACAGAATCCCCACTTGTCTTTTAAGACTGAAGTCAACTGTCACCTTTTTTCTGTGGCTGTTCCTGATCCCCTCCCACTCCCACCAGGACTAACTGCTGGTTCCAAAGCACTTCACACTATCTAAATGCACCCTTAGCCCATGAGATCTTCACCAGCACAGTGGTAGAGGGAGGTGCCTATGCTGGTTACATGCTCTGATTTACACAAGTTGCCTGGTTCAAATCCTTATTCTACCCCAAGTCAAGTACATAATCTTTTAATGTCTTCATTTTCTAATTTGAAGATGGAGCTAAAAATAATGCCTATCTCACAGAATTTTAGCGAGGGCTAAATGTGTATGTAAAGGATCATCTGTGGTGTTTACCAGATAGTACATGGTTGCTTGTGTTAGTTATTTTAAAAAGTCTGTACACACTTGCTGAACCTCCCATTGAGTGACAGGTGGGGGGTGGGGCAGAGAGCACCTTCATTTTTGTGTTTCATGATTCCACTTGAAAGGACCAAAGCTAGTGTAAACCTCCTAGCATTTCCCCTTACTCCTCTCAATGGGAGGAGGGGTGAGTTCTCCAATAGTGATTTTGTGAGAATTTGAGTCAATCTGAGCAGGAGAAGCTCAACTTCTTCCTCTTCCCTTCTCTCCTGGAACCAGTCCGCCTGCAGGATACTTGCATTCAGCTCATGTTTTTCCAACCAAATTCCAACACTAGGAAAACAGACCTCAGTGAAGTGAGTCCTTCACTGCAAAGCAGCCCATGGTTTCCTTCTGGTTCCTTAAAGGAAGGGATCTTTGAAATAATGCAGTAAGGGGCAGAGAACATGGGTATTGGAGTCAGGCAGCATCATTTAAATCCTGATTCTGGCACTTGTCAGCTGAGCAAGATGTGAGCAAGATGTTCTGCATCTCCTTTATGTCCTCTGTAACTTGGAGTTGCTGCAAAGGTCAGAGCCTATTACAGGGGAGGGTTATTTTCCACATCCACAAGGCCATGCTCAAATTAAAACTATTGACATGATGCTTAATCCAGTTTTCTTCCACAGCTTTCTCTTTCTGGGTAAATGGCAACTCATCCTTCCATGGCTCAGGTGAGAAGCCTGGAGTCATCCTTCTCTCCCATCACACACCCAACCCACCAGCCACTTTGGTTGACCTTACCAAATATATCCCCAATCTAACTGCTTCTCACCTGCACAGCTGCCTCCCCAGCCTGAGCTACCATCACCTCTCACCTTGGTCATTGCCATAGCTCCCTCAATGTTTCTTTTCTTCCTCTCTTCTTTCCAAACTGTATTTTCAACCCAATAGCCAGAAGAAGCTCACAAAAAAGTAAGCCAAATCATGCCACTCCCTTGCTCAAAATTCTTGAGTGAAAGCCTAAGTCCTTAAAATGGTCAATGAGTCACTATCTGGTCCCTAGAAGCAATTCCAATCTAGTCCAGTTGCCCACCTTTTCCCCTTTCTCACCCTGCTCCAGTCACTGTGGTCTCCTTGATGGCCCTCAAATATGCTGGGCATGCTCCTGTCTCAAGCCGTGGCACTGGCTGTCCCCCCTGCCTGGGAATCTGTCCCCAGATTGCCGTGTAGCTTGCTTACTCAGCCCTTCCAAGTCTTTACTCAAATGTTTTGCGATGAGGACTTCTCTGACCACTCTTTTTAAAGTGTGACACTCGTTCCCTCTACCAGCTTTCGCCCTTCTCTTGCTTTCTTTTTTTCCACTAGGCCATTGGTGTTCTATCTAGGGTGCTATGGAAAGCTGTGCAGGTGAGATGCCTGGCTGAGCAAGAGCAGGACCAGGCTTTGCTGGCTGAGCTGTGCACTGGGCAGCAGGCACCCTGCCCCGTGGGAGTGGCCTTTTTCCGAGTTACACAAAATGTTGTGAAAGCCAGTAGATACACAAATACTAAATATTTTATTTCTTTTTCCACTTATTTTCTGCTTCCCAGCCCTCCCTCACTGGGAAGCAGAGATTTTTGTCTTGGTCACTGCTGAATCCCCAGTTCTTATAAAGGCGCCAGGCACCCAGTGGGTGTTTGACAAATGTTGAATCAATAAATAAGGTGACTGTTCAACAAATTCTGTTGTGTTGAGTTAAAAATTGGCACTAAAAATAAAAGATAGCTCTGGCTTTATTGAATTCTCCTCTCTTCAAATCACTTAAGAATGCCCACTGTCTGGCGAAGCAAGTATCCCAAGCATCCATTTCCACCTTTATCCCATCCTCTATGATCACTTTCTGTGGAGACTCGCAGAGTCTGGGTTTGTTGCCATCCAATACTGACTTCATTTCTTCTGCATTAATCACACTCAACCTTGCCAACTCCAGATTCCATCACCTAATGTTTCCTGTCATTGTACTCCCAGTGAGGGACTGTCTGCAGAGGAGGGCAGAGAAGATTGAACCGTGGCCAACAGCCATCCAGATCCACGTACCCAATTGCCTGCTGCTCTCTAGGTACCTGGGAACCCCTGAGGCATTCTTGAGGCGGTGTGTCCAAAAATGAACTTACCAGTTCCTCACCGTCACCCTCCAAACCCTGCTCTTTCTGCCCCAGCTGGTAACCATAGCAGTTCTCAAACCAGAAACCTAGGACCCATCCTCAACACCTCCCCCCCTCTCACTGCCCCTCTCCTCCCACAATTAGATGAACACCAAGGCCTGTTGATTCAATCTCCTGAGGTTTTCTAAAAGATGTCTCCTTTAACTGCCTTAGTTCAGGTTTTTTTTTTTTATTAATTTAATCATTCACTATTATATCAGCCTCCTTTTTTTTTGTAATAGCCTAAAAACTGTTCTCCTTCTCCCCCATCACCCCAAACTCATCCTGCAGCCAGAGGAGTCTTTCTTAAAAGTGTATCTGTGATTCTGAGAATCTTTTACTGATGCCTGTAACAAGAGCGTGAAGTCTAAGCTCTCAGACCCTATAGGGTCTGGCCCCTCTCTTCTCCAACATCACCTCCCACACCTTCCTGCTCTCACACTTCCTGTTTCTGTTAAACTGAGCTCTCTGTCATTCCCAGGTGGTGCCACGGGATCTCATGCCTCCGTGCTTATGTGTACTCTTCCCTTTGCCAGCTGCACTTTCCTCCACCTCTTCTCTCAGTTGAATCCTTTATCCTTTAACACCTTAGAAGGGCAGTAGAATATAGTGGCTTTCAATCCTGCTTTCCCACTTATTAGCTATGTAAGTTAGGGTTGTGTGTGTAAGCCCTCTGGGCCTCTGTTTGCTCTTCTGTAAAATGGGAATAATGGATCTCATAGGGTTTTTCTGAAAATTAGGAGAGTTAACTGAAGGAAACTTCTAGCACAGCATCTGGAGCATAGTAAACAATAAATGTATACTAGTTTTCATGATTTATTCCTTAAGATCCACCTTAGACATCACCTCTTCCCTCCTCAGGGCCATTTCTCTATCTTGTTCAGACACCTGTCACTGCACTTATCTCAATAAGAGATGACAAGTTGACTTGTCTTTCCTGTAGATTGGACTCACTGGACTATGAGCTCCTCAAGGGCCAGTCCTTAAATGGCAGCTCAAGAATCACTGTTTCCATTTAATTGATCAAATGAAATAGAGACAACCTTAAGAAAGACTTTCAGAAGGGCTAACGAGAATGCTGCAAACTTTTTTCTTCTGGTCCATGGCTATGCTGCACTGTTTGTGTTCCAAGGCAGCCTGAGAAGCTCTCTGTCTCCTTCACTGAGAATGTCCAGCTTCAGGCCTCCACACCACCACCAACTGCCCCCAGCACCACCTTGCCCAGAGTCCGGGCAGGGCCTCCCTTCCATGTGATGGTGGACAGGCAACATTCCAGGGCCTGGTGCTGACCTACGGGCTCATATCTGCTGCTGAGTAGGACTAATAGGGAGGCTCTGATGAAACTGCTCAGGAAGCCGGAAGTGGGACTGTGGTGGGTCCAAGTCTGACAACACAGACAGCAAAACCCTTGGTGCCCTTTTAGCAACTTCAGTGTGGCCTGGAACTCGATGTTTCCTTAGTTCTGGGCCAGCCTCATGAAAGACATGCTGGATTTCTTCCTTCAGTCTTTCTCACTCTTTTGGATTACACCACCATTACACAGCAGTGGCTCTTGCCTCAGTGATGGAAACCAGAGTGTTCGAAGCTTTTCCTAGCTGTTGGGAAATGTAATCGGCCTCTCTCTCTTTCTCTCTCTGATTTCTTACATAACATACTATATATGATTCACTGCCCCTTTTCCAACAAAATCTGGAATTTTCGAGGTCATTGCTGAATACCCACAAGAAACTTGCTTCTAAACATTTGCTGCCAGCTGTTCCATTTGTAAGAAAGGGTTCATCTGCTAGGCCCCAGTTGCCCCCATCTCTGCCAGCCTCATCCCACGGAAACAACGCCTGCTCAGGGCCACTGTCAGACCTCACTGGACATGCTGAATGTACCACCCAGGGAACTGAAACCCCATTTTGAGACACAAAGAGCCCACCTCTTTGTGAAAATTTTGCAGACCCTGTTAGTCCCTTTCTGACTCATGTTTATAATTAAACATCAAAAGTGCCCTGCTGGACCTGGCTGTTGAAGTGAAGGAGAGGGTACCCCTAGAACATCACTGGTGAGGAAGGAAGAAAGCAGTTTGAGTTTGCCAAGAACTTCACAGACAGTGATGCAATAAAGACACTGTGTGTCTGAGAGAATGTGTGTGTGTGTGTGTGTGTGTGTGTGTGTGTTTCTGTGTTTCTGTGTGTGTGTGTGTTGGGGGGTGTCCTGCTTTATACAGAAAGAAGCAGACTCAGGATAAGAAGGGATGACAACTGAGCTTAGTTTGTCAGAATCCCCGGGGATGGAGACTCTGCCTCCCACCCTCTTCCTGCCTCTTTTTTTCTTTCTGAGAGCCCTAACTCTCTCTTCCAAAGCTTCACCCCCTCCTCTGGCTACTTCCTGCCGCCCTTACCTCCCAGCCCAACGTGCCTTTCTCCAGGGCCATTCCTTCCCTTTGGCTGGATTCTTCTGTTCAATGCCTCCTGGCTAGCGCTCTACCTCTTTTTTCTGTTTCTCCTCCCTCTCTCCTCCCCTCTCAGCACTGCCTCAGTTTATTCCTCCTCCACCTGAACTTGCTGAGCGTTTGCCTCCCCACTGACTTTAGTCCAGAGTCTGTGGTCCTGTCTCAAGAATCTATCACAGAGGTTCATGCTCTTTTGGGGGCATTGCCTCAGAAGGGGAGAGTAGAAATCCAGCCATTGTTCAGGGGAACTAGCTTCCATGGACTGGGGCCATTGAAAGACTGCTCATGAGTGGGAGGCTCTTGGCTACAAAAGCCCCATTCATCGTAATCCATTTTACAGACACCCTGGGGGGTTATGAGCACCTCTCACAGACACCCAGCTCCAGAGGAGAGAGAATCCTGGCCAGTTCTATAGCACAGATCTTAATTCCTTCTGATTCACACTAATTGGAAGTATCCCACATGCAAATGGGTTTTTGATAGCCTCTCTGCAGAGCAGACCTTCTTCCCTGAAGACTGGAAAGGGTAACCTTAGGAAAAGTGTGTTTCATCTTCCTGCTGTGCCTAATTCCCAAGCTCCTTTCTTTCCCATCATGTTTACTTGAATGTAAGACTATGGTAAATGTCAGAATGTCATGAGATGAATGTATGGTCTAATTTATTTTTGCAGGGGGAAAAAAATGGGACCTGAAACGCCTATTTAAGTCAGGTGTTCTGAAAATGATTAAATAAGAGGAATAAGAGGAGGACCTAAGTGTAAAACACAGCTCAAGAGGCCTGGTGCCACAGAGTCAACCTGCTTATTACACTGAACGATGTGAATAATTTATCACATTTTACCCTGCGTTAAGTACTGTTGAGGATTAATCTTCAGTTTATTCGCCGACCACATTAACCCCTACCTGCCTCAATCTGCCATTTCCTAGGGGAGACTGTGGAAAATCTCTCTGCTGCTTTGTGCTAGACAGCAGTAAATAGCCTAACTAACTAGGCCTCTTCCAGGAATTGACCAGGAATGTAAAGGACCCATGTTGCATGTTTCTAAGGTATTTTTTCCCTCCTAACCTTCAAATCCTCTCAATCCTGGACTGTCTCCCTCCTATTGCCAAGTACTTTCCATTTCATTTATGATTTATCTTTTTATTTCTATGCCATACACACTAATCAAGGTCACAGCCTTTCATGCTGACCAACCTCCCCAACCAGGCCCCCATCCTCCAGTTTATCCTATATATGACCAATGTTCCTGAAGTTCAATTCTTACCCTAGCTTTCCTTGGTATGGAGGAACACAGATGGGCTTCCTTCGTCCAGCACTTGAGGCCTCCTTTGATCTGGTACCACCATCTTCCCAACCTTACCTCCTTTCCATTCCTTCTTTCCAGATCCCTCCCTTTCAACAGGACTCCCTATGTCCCCTGAACAGCCAGACTCTCCTGCCTCTATTTCTGTCTTCACCCTCCTTTCCAAAGAACCGGGCCCTGCCTTCCCTGCATCCAGACCAGCTGAGATCCTACCTCTGCATGAACTCACGACCATTCTGAGCTTTCCCTTCTGCAGCTGTCACCCCTTCACTCAGGTGTATCAGTACAAAGCCCCTGGAATGGGGAAACTAGAATGTCTGCCTCGAAAAGACTTGCAAACAGCAAACAAGTTGGAAGCAGAGGTTGGGGACTTGTCTCAAAGCTGTGGTAGGAACTCAGCTGATTCTTTACAGATCAATAAAAACACCAACTTCCTAAAGAGACTTGTACTTGCGTTTCCATAGATTAAAAATTTATTGATCCCTCCCGCTTGGTGAGAAAATGTGATTTTTACTTAGCAATTTTTGAGGGGAACAAAATCTACCTCTCCAAGCCGTTCTTTAGCACTGCTACTGCTTTCATCGAAGAGTCAAACTGAAATGAGTTGTTTATAAAAGCAAAGTACAACTACTGGGTGTCAGAACTATTTGTAGAGTTATTTGGTCCCAAGTTTTGGAACCATTTATGGGCCTCATATCCTGCCATCTTATTTGGCATTCCAGAAATCTTGGAATACTAAGATGAGCCTGCTGTATCCCAATGCAGCAGCCCTCTGGGGCTAGAAGACAAGTTCATGAGGAACGTATAGTTCTATCTGCCCCTGCCACTTCTCCAGATGCTTGTGTCAATGTCCTTGAAGGTGTCCACTCTGCATTCCCTCTGTCACCTTGAAGGGTGAATCTCCTGGACTTTGCAGGGCCACCCTCCTGTCACTTCCTTCACTCCTACTTGAGGCCAGCCCAGACCTTATCTTACATTTTAGGATCTCAGAAGCATTTTTTGCTTTGTCCATTTTCCAGCTGTGTCTCTTGCCTTAAATCCCTTTTAGAATGAGGTAGGAAGTGAACGCACAAAGGTATGATGTCTCTCACCTTACCTTGCCTGCCTAATGATATCAGTATTGTCAATGTAGTACAGTCTTTGGTGTACCTTGTCCCATATCAGCCCTGAGGTTCAGAGGGATGCAGTGGCCTGCCCCTGGTTAACCAACTATAAGTGGATCATCCTTTCCCAGGGACTTAGGAACACCCCAGTAAATGACCTTTACCAATACTGACCTCCTATTTGCCTGAAGGACAGAATAGATACAGGTTTGTAAACCCAAACAGGATGGGTGGCAGCTTTCGAGTGGTTCCTCTCCATGGTGAGTAGCTCAGCCTTTATGTCAGGAATGCATCAGAGAACTGTTTTCGAGCCCTTCCCCTTTGTGGCCACCTCATTGATTTCCTAGTCACACAGGTTACTTCCCCTTTGCTTCCTGCCAGACCCACTCTTAGCTGCAGCCTCAGCCTACAGACCCAGAAGGCACCTGGGAAACAGCTGCAGGTGACCCAGATGGTCTGTGGTCAGTGCCAGCCTGGCCCAGCTTGCAAGGGCCAACCCAGGGAACCAAAGACAGACAGTCCCAGGATCTCTGTCAGCTGGCCAGGGAGGAAGAGGCAGGCGGCTGACTGTCCTAGAGCTGTAGTCTGGTCTTAGAGAGAGCCAGTTGCAGGATTGCAGGGATCAGACAGATCCAGGAACACCCAGCTCCAGAGCAGCGATTCAGTCTGCATTCAAAGGGGATTCCTTGTCCCCCCTGCTCAGCAACTCAGTCAGCATCTGAACATAGGTGAAGAATTATTCAACATCAAGGAAGAAAATGTGAAGGAATCTAGAGATCTTAATGAATTCTCAGCACTGGAAGAAAGGATTAAAATCTAAGCGAGGTAGAGGACTGAAAAGAGGGGGGAACTTCAAGTGTGACAAGAGAAACTATAATTAAAATAGCAAATTGCAATTCAGAAGGGTGGGGAGGGCCAGAAGGGGGATAGATGAGTGTAAAGACCAAGGGACAGCCAGTGAAGCATCTGACAGAAATGATTCCCAGGGATGTTCTGGGGAGAAAAATCCATCTGGAAACAGAGAAAAGGAAATGAAACAAGAATTTGCTGCATTATTTAAAGCTTTCAGGAGGAGGGGGTACATTCAGGAGAGAGGAGGTTAAGAGAGAAGAGAATGGAATTGCTCTACCAAAGGGGATTAAAGAAATCATAAGGGCTTTTAAAATGACTCAAGCAAAAAAAGGGATGCAAATAATTGTAAGCTGTGAAATTAATGGTGGCCAAGATTCTTGGTTCATTCTTTAAATCTGCTTAACAGGAAAAATGAAGGAGAGACATTTGTATGCTTGGAGAGTGATGGAGTCCTTGAAAATGCAGTTCCAGAGAGCACTGGCAAAACCAAATGCAAGGAGAGAATGTGAGTCCTGGGATAGGGCATTACTGGCAGGGAAATTAGACTCCATGGCAGGGGCAATCTGCTGACATAAAAATACCTGCACTCCCTCCCTTTGATGTTTGGCTTCCCAAATGTTTGACTCTTTCATAAAAGCCTCCACATAATGTCCAAAAATCTGCAAAGTCAAAAGATGCTCTTGTAACAAGCCCCATTTGCATTACAAGGCACCAGTTTGCAGGTGCTGTCACTTACTAGATTTGTGACCTTGGGCCAGTTACTTAACCTCTCTGAGTTTCATGGCTTTATAGATCCATGGTGAAGTTGAATAGGATTATGTATGAGCAAGTGCCTAACACAGTGTAAGGCCCATGGTGGGCTATTAGGGAAGGTTCATTGAGTTTATTTATATTTATTTTGGTACTAGGGATTGAACCTAAGAGTGCTTTACCACTTACTTACATCCCCAGTTCTTTTTGTTTTTAATTTTGAGATAGGGTCTTGCTAAATTGCTTAGTTGCTGAGGCTGTCTTTGAATTTGTGATCCTCCTGCCTTAGTCCCCGAGTCACTGGGATTACAGGCATGTGCCACCATGCCTGGCAAAGGTTCATTGAATTTAGATCCTGTACCTCTTGTTAATGTCTTTGATCCAAATGGGCTTCTGCATTAAGTCCTGCCTTGGAATGCCCCCCTTCCTGGATTCTCCATCTTGTAGCTCACTAGAGAAGACAAGGGCCTAGGACCCCTGGGGAGGTAAGTTCTGAGTACAGGCTCGTAGTAGCCGTTTGTGCACTTTGCCTCATATCAGCACTCTCACCTAACACCCCCTCACCTAAATTTCGACATGCTCGGTAGCCCACCCTGTCCATCCACCAAGCCACTGCACATGACCATTCACATTCAGGCCCATCTTGGCACTTGGCCACATCTGAGATTCTCTCCCCTCCGCTCCTTCCTCTCAGCCTTTCACTAGTCCTTTCCCAGAGGCTGTCCCACCCGCTGTGAGATGTCTGTACATCCTGGGACCCAGTATCATTCCAAGGGAGTCCCAGCCGGGTTAAGAGGTACTAGTTCTGGGTGACTTGGACGTTGAAGCTGCCCTGCCAAAGGAGGCTGTGGGGAGAAAAGAAAGAGGGAACTGTTTAGAAACAGTAGATTTCCAAGCAAAGAGCCATGGAACGGACCCTGGGGGAGCAGCAGAATTGTTGAGGCATTCTGGGGAAGGATCTGCAGGATCCCATAAATTAGCTCCAGCGCACATGAGAAGGTATCTAGAGAGACACCTATCCCTCTTCAGTCAGGAACACAAGGTCTGTCTCTGCAGGGCTGACAGTGTTGGCTGATTTTCCAGAGAGCAGCCCAGGCTGTGCTCTACTGCTGTGGGTCATTCACGCCTGCCTGTTTTTAAATAGCTGCACCAGATTTTTTATCCTTCTTTAACAAGGTGTCCATGGGGACCTCCAGCTTGTGCTTGGCAGTGGAAGGGGTATAGAAGATGAGGCTCTTCCTAGGCTTGTGCTCTTCACTACTCTCTCCAAAGCTCATCACCTCGCTCTGGTGATTGTGAAAAGGAATTTAAACAACCTCTCATGCCCATTCCTTCTGGGTTATGATGGGACCAAGCACAGGACTCCCCAGTTGGCAATTGTTCTGTCAGGCTTATTTGTGAGGCTTCAAGAGAATTCTGCTCCCTAGAGGATGGGAGAAGGCTGTGTCATTGTCCTGTTTACTAACTCTTTTGTGGCAGAGGTGGTCAACTCCCAAATGTAACCCTTTGCTTGGTATACCCACCTCCCTGTGGCAGTCTAGTTTGGTTGCAAATAGTTTGGGAAATGTCATAACCAAATAAGAGCCAATTGCCAGTTTGTGACTTGGAGCAAATCACCTAGCTGCTTTGAGCCTCAGTATACTAATTTATAAGATGGGGACAATTATACATTACTTCATGTGACCATGGGGACAATAGGAAATGGAAGTACAATTTTTTGGTAAACTGTAAACTCTTAGGCAAATGAGTGTTCATTGTTGATTGCTCATGCAGAACCAGGGAATGCATCAGCCTTAGAATTTTTTCTTTTCTTTCTTTCTTTCTTTTCTTTTTTTTTTTTTTTTTTTGGATAGGGTATCACTAGGTTGTCCAGGCTGATCTTGAATTGGTGGGCTCAAGTGATTCTTCTACCTTAGGCTCCAGAATAGCTGGGAATACAGGTGGGCATCCCTGGGCCCTGCTCAATGAATCATTTTTAGACTCCTTACCAAGGAATCATTTTTAGACTCCTTACCTAGAAGCTGGAATGAAAACTCCTCTGTCTTCCTTCCTTCCTTTCTTTTTTTAGCTTCCATTGTACCCTAAACCGACCTCTACAGTAGCACTAGTCAACCTGTTTTGTAATTTTTGCTTTCATATCAATCTCCCTCAGGCCTCTACTGACCTCTTCTCCTAGTCTGCTTCTGACATCTCTTGGGGCAGGGGATATTCATCCATTCAACAAGAGTGCATCCTTTCTTCCCTGGCCCACAGCAGGAGGCTGAATACATATTTGATAAATGAATGAACGGAGGCATTGGGGAGCTGGGACTGGATATGTCAAATGTGGCCACCAGGGGGCAATCAAGTCCTTCCTAAGGAGGTCGACTTGAGTCATGACAGAGGCCCTTCTCAGAGGAAGAGAGGGCTCTGCAAGCATTACTCTCTGGTGGGTGAAGGCCAGGCCCTAGATACTGGGCCACACATTCTCTTTTTGTGTCTGGCACCAGCTCTGTGCAAAAACAGGACCACCTACCATGGTATCTCAAGTCCCCATGTCTGCCTGGAACCTGAGTGCCCAAGATGACCCTGCAGGAGAGAACCAGGTTGTACCTAGGGAGAATTGGTGAGCCCTGTGCCTTGCTGATAGGGTCCAAGGGCCACTCTACATGTAGTGTTCATGTACGTGTGAGTCCATGACCGTGCATGTTTATT
The DNA here is from genome assembly GCF_902686455.1 of Sciurus vulgaris. Classification (NCBI taxonomy): domain Eukaryota; kingdom Metazoa; phylum Chordata; class Mammalia; order Rodentia; family Sciuridae; genus Sciurus; species Sciurus vulgaris. The sequence goes on from NC_136470.1 coordinate 88,593,835, forward strand.
GGAGCTCTTGGACCCCTCCATGGAGGACTGGCCATTCACTGGACTCTCATAAGCAGCAGAGTGGAAACATTCAGATAACTCTGAGGCCTGCAATGCTGGACTAGTCTACCCACTGACCTGCTATGTGGCCCCAACAAGTAGCTTCCCCTCTGGGTCTCAGTTTCCTCATCTGTGAAATAAGGGCATGGGATTAGATGTCTAAAGGCCTTTCTAGGTCTGACATTGATTCTTTGTATCTCTGATCTGTGGGCTGATTTGAGCTCGAGGGCTTTGGGCAACGAAAGGGATGCTCAGCCTGGATTGGAACCTGAATCCTTAGAGGGACTTCTGCTACCCTTTTTACCTGGACAAAACCCAGGCTTGGGCTGACACCTGCCTAATGCTGCCCTGGGCTCAGAGAAAAAGGCTCTCAGTAGCTGGGGTGATATGGTCACTCGACTTTTTGTCTGTGGACTTTTCCCACAGGGAGCCATTTGACCCATCTCTCCTTGCCCTGAGCTTCCTCTCATTCTCAAACTACCTAGGGTCTTCTGGTTGTGCATGTTGCCATCAGCCGGGAAGGAAAGAACCTCTGACAGACACACTGGTCTGGGACACTGGTAGTAAGCGAAGCGTGGAGCCTCAGTTTCCTGGGGACTTTTGGGACCCCACTTGTAGCCCCTTTCTTTTACCTCCAGGAGGGACAGGCCAGAAAGACGAAAATCTGCCCAAGCACAAGCTGCTGTTGAAGTAAGGGAAGAGATGTTTCTTTATAATTTTCCCCTTGAAATAAACCCAGACTTAAGAACAACAGAAACACGCAAAATGTGTTTTTAGTGGAACCCAGATGGAGGGCTGGAAGCCCAGCGGGCTGTCTCCGTAGAGGGTTCTTGTCTCTGGAATTCTATCCTCTCCTCCCCACCCCCTCAGGCATATCCCCTCCCAACCTTTGGGCTTGGGCTCTCTGAGGGGTGGTCTCCCTTAAGCCATCTCCTTGGCAGTGTTTCCAGGTGGGCAGCGTGTTCCCATCACCCTCTGGACATGGCACTGAGTCTGGCATCCAGGGAGATCTGTGGTTTCAGAAATTTGCGGGGAGGGGAGTGCGGACCAGGACCAACTCAATCCAAACACCTGGATCTGCCGAAATACAACAAAGAGGGAGGGAATTAAGACATCTGAAAAAAATACTCTAAGGAATTCCACTCACCCACGTGGCCCACTGCTTCTCATTAAATGGTTACAGTTCTCCATATTAACATATGCAAATTCAGTCGTGTGTGTGTGTGTGTGTGTGTGTGTGTGTGTGTGTGTGTGTGTGTGAAGATTTAGGATACAAAGGCCCTGTCTCCCTCTCCCAAGAGTTTGGTCTAAGAAATTCCCTGTGGGGTGAAGAATCTCACTAGTTCCATTTGAGTCTACTAAAGCAACAAAGGGCTTAAAGGCTGGAGCCCTGGGGAAGAGATGAGAAGAGTTTCAGGGAAAGACTAGGGAAACTGATTCTCTAGAAGCTGCTGCTTCTATTAAGTGGTACTAACCATTCTTCAACAAATATTCCTGGATGTCCGCCATATACCAGGGGGCTGACCTAGGAGGGACACAGAGGAGAAGCCAAAAGATAGGGACTAACCTCAGGTTGCTCGTGGTCTAGTGGGGAAAGGAGAAGACAATCCAAGATATTATGTCAACTGCTGATGGAAGAAGCTTAGTTTGGTTTTGGATGAGTTGCCAGTGGAGATAGATGTGGGGGTCTGACACTCAAGAATGAAGTCTGGGTAAGATGTGTAGATTTGGGCGTCACAAGTCACCTGGGGAGAAGAGTGGAAGGCTGAGAGTCACATGGGAGGATTGCCCCCTTAAAGGAATGAAGCAAGAAAAAGAGAAGCCAAAGAGACAGATGAGCCAAGCTCAGGAAACTGCAGGGAACCAGGGGAGGATACTATCAGGGCAGGAAGGAGATGCTAGAACAGAGAAGGACTCAACAGGGTCCATCCCCACAAGGCCTGGAGTTTTTCCCAGAAGCCTCATCAGGAGAACACCAAATAACCTTTGTCACGGTGGTTTCAGTTTTCATGGTGGGGAAAGAAACTGGCTGAGGAGGCTGGAGGAGAGAATGGGAGGTGAGCAAGCAGAGCTGCCTTCTAGAAGTTGGGTGGAGGACAGAACCAGGGGGTTATAGGTGCCCTAGGAGAGATCTGCCAGTGAGCATGTACCCACTCATGTGAGCACAACACAGAACCCAGAACATAGCAAGCCTTCAGCAGAGGGGGATTTTTGTTCTCCCTCTCCTGAACCTGTAAGAAGAATTGAAGGCCTTCTCGAGTGAAGAAGTAGCTAGAGAATGGTGTGCCTCCACTGGCATTCACAAAGTATTTATCAAACACCTATGTGTTGGACTCAATACCAGGTGCTGAGGACACCGTAGAGAGCTAGAGAACGGCCCTGCCTTCCTCTTTGGGAAGGACCTCCATTCCACCTTTCTGAATAACTGATAATGGCCACTGGTTGTTTCTGGCATCCGTGGCCCCATCTTTGTTCTCTGGAGGCAACCCTGGTCCAAGACTGTTGGCCTGATATCTCAGGAGGGCGTTCCTACTAAGGACTCAGGAGATGTAACAAGCAGCAACCCTTTGGTGTGTGTTGGGGACGGCGGGTGGGGAGGGTTGGTTTTCAGAGACAACTATTAAAGAACAAAAAGCTTTCCTGTCAGAATGACTTGGGAATGATAGCAGAATGTCAAGCAGCTTAAGAGAGCTGAGGAGAATTTCTTTTTTTCTTTTTTTAGTAGAAGGGCAGAAGTGTCATTTGGGTTCCCCAAATCATCCAGAGCAGGTTCTTCTATTTCCTTCCTCTTACATTGAGGTCATCCCTGCCTATGAGACTTCTTTCTGACTGCCTCCTCTCTCTCTCATTCCCACCCCCCTTTCCCTTTGCCCTATTTGATGTTTACCTGCTGTGGAGTGATCAGAGCTGAGTAGCAACAGGGAGAGGTGCCCTAAGGACAGGGCAGAGTCTGTCTGGTCCCTGGCTTCTGGATTCCTACCTAGTACGTAGTGGGCCCTCATAATGGCTTTGTTGCCTGAAGGAAGAAAGGAAGCAAGCAAGGAAGGAAGGAAAGAGACAGGCTAGAGTTCCATTTTTCCTCTCTCTTCAAGATCTGGGCAGGGATGTCCTTACTGTTGCCATGAGCTTGAAGGGAAGCCCTGAGAGAGCCCCTGCCCAGGCCTAGTGGCAGGCAGGCAGGCAGCCGGCCCTGTCTGCGCTTCTCCTCCCACTTTCAGCGGTGACACTTGGACTGAGTGAAGCCGTGTGCTCTCCCCTGGGACCCTCACACATGAGCCCTGTTCCAGATGTATGGAGGAACGGGGCCAAGAGTGGAAGGAAGTGCCCAGACGGAGGGAGACAGTATTAGAATTCCACCGGCAATCCATAGGAAGGGGTTTACAGTTCCTAACTGACCATAAACCCTTTCTCCTGACAGGTCTTAGAGCACATCACTCCAGCTTCTCCCCGAGCAGCTGACACATCGCAGCAACGCTTCCCCAGGAGTCAGGGTCTGCTGATTCCAGTAGGGATGGGAGGACTATTCCCGAGCCCCTGAAATGGCCCCTGTCTCCTGCGGCCCGGGCCCTGCAGAAGGCAGACCACAGCCCTCCATCGAGGCTCATCTGCAGGGCTGACGAGTGCAGTGCTGAGAGTCTCAGCCCCAGCCCAAGAAGGTGGCTTGTTCACCGTCTGCCTCTGGGTGGAATTCTATTAACCTAGAGGGGAAAACTCGTTTTCTCTCAGCTGAAAGTTCCCAATGCTGAGTGGCATGTTGCATATGTCTTTTATTAATAAAAACGAGAAAATGGAGTCATCATTACTGCATAATTGTAGTTCATTTGTTAGGCCAACTCTTTCAAAGCCTGGGGTGCTGGGGGTGGGGCGGGGAGATGATAAAAGGGGATTTTAATATGAACCGCTTGGGAACCACCTGTGTAGGCAGCACCTCAGGAGGGACTCTTCCGCAGCTCAGTGCCTTAGAGAATCAGAGCTAGCGTGGGCAGTAGGACCTCTCTCAGAGCTACCACCAGACTGCACCACAGCCCTGGCGCCAGCTCTAGGAATCAGGTGACCTTAAAGCAAGGCCCTACCTCCTGGAGGCTCCGTTTCTTTTTTCTTTTTTCAGGAAGTCAGAGCTCATATTCCTGCCCTGCTTGGCTCTTATTATTGTTCTGAGAATCAAATGACAGCCACCATAGGTACTTTCCTTCATTCATTCACTCAACATCACCTACCCAGGTATGCTATGTGCCAGACAATGTGCTAGGTGATGAAATACAAAGGGGAATAAAATTCAAACATGGCCTTCAAGAAGCCCATAGTCTGGATGAAAATAATAACACAATCTAGATGCCCACCCAACATCCTTCAGAAAACCACAGGAAGGCTTGTCCCTACCCTCCTGATATAGGTGGTAAGAGAGGGTCTCAGGATGCTGATGCCTGAGCTGATTTATAAAAGGTGAGCAGAAAAGTTGGAGATATTTCACATAATTTCCAAATGTGAACATGACATGGTATCCATGACCTTGATGGTGGACCTTGATGTGCCAGTCTGAATAAAATTATTGCTGTGTGCATTTTATGACCATGACTGCCCAGTAGGTCTATAAAAGGAGGAACTGCAGTCAAGGGGAAATTGGCCAGGCTGCTTTGCCTCAAGTGGACGGCAGCATCCCAGCTGCCTTCTTAAGCCATTTATGCTCCCCTCATCCACTGTGGATAAAGGATGCTTCTCAGACTATGACTTGGAGGTGAGCAGGGGATCCCAGGTGGGCCATTAGAATATGACCATTTAGGCTTGTTGGACAAGGGATCAAGAGGAGAAACTGACCAATTTTAAGATGGCAAGAATTCAGGTGGTGGCCCCCACAGGGACACAGCAGGGTCCAGTTGTTTGCAAATTGCTTCAACCCTTAAGAACAGAATTATTGTAAACTGGGATATTTATACTTTGGAAACATGTCCCATTCTTCTGCTGTTGGCATTTCCTATAGTTCTTTTCTTTTTGGCCTCCCTTAATATTAGTTAAGGTTGTTGTTATCGTTTTTATTATTATTTTGGTACTGGGAATTGAACTTGGGGTGCTTTTACCACTGAGTTACATCCCCGGCTCTTTATTTTGAGACAGGGTCTCGCTAAGTTGTTGAGGTTGACCTCAAACTTATGATCTAACTGCCTCAGCCTCCCAAGTCATGGGACTGACAGGCGTGCACTACCATGCCCATCTTAGGTAAGGTTATTTTCAAAGATGTCTCAGCTCTAGAGAACCTGACTAGAACTCTGAAGGATGAATCCCTTGCTGTTGTGAGCTAGCATTGTGGTGACAAAAATTATAGGAAAAACAACAACAACAACAACAACAAAAACCCTCTCTATCCAGGGAAAGATGGTGCTCCAGAGGCTCAAGGTCAGGCCACATTGTCAGTTACCCCAACACGCAGACTTTCCCCTTCTAGTATTCTTTTGGTTCAGAACTTTGGAACATTTCTGTTTCTGCATGTTTCTTTTACATGAAGAAGACATTTTGTTTATAATACCTGTAAGAAACTGGAGCCAAGATGAAACATAGTGAATCTCTCTCCTCTAACCTGAGGGAGGAGTTCCAGCAAAATGGGCTGTGTCTCACTGAGGCTGGGACCTTCATAACTTGTTCTATGGATACGGGGTCCTATTTGTTGGTCTGGCTGCCAGCACAGCCAGGGGTACCTGGGCCAGCCAGAGACTCACACAAGATGGGGTCTGTTTCCTGGCGGAACTAGGGGAAAATGTTTATCCCTCACCTCCGGGCCTCTAATGAATTCTGATTCAAGCCACACAAGCCTAGGAATCGATAGTTTTAATCATTTCAAAAACTAGCCCCACTCTGGGTAAAATTACAATGCGCAAGAAGCTCAATGGAGCTTAAAGGCCACAACCTCATTATCATTTCATTAGACTCACATTTCAGCAAGATGGAAAGAAACATTCTCACACACCCCCTCCTTCAGCCCCCTCCCCTCCCCTGGCCCTGTGGAATAACTCTGGAGGACAGCGATGGTTTACAACAGCTGTCAGCCACCAGAGCCACTGGCCCACTCCCAGCATGCACTCTACCCGAGGAGGAAGCTCATTGCAGTCGCTGGAGACCTCGGCGCAAATCAATGCAAATGCCTCCCAAATCAAGTTTGCGATCCTGGGAAGTTTAGTAAAAACAACCCTGCTGTCAGTTTGGCTTCTCACAGCTGGAGGGGTCAAGTCATCAACACAGTATAAACCCAGGCCAGCAGAACCTTGTCCTGCCCAGGGCCCCAGACGCCCTCTGGGAAGTAAAGGGTTTGAAAATGTCTTAAACTTTTCCAGTTTGTTTATTTTCCAATGTTTAATGATATTGTCCATGCAAGGCGCAGAACCCCAGCTCCTGCTAACAATTAAAGAGGTTTTCTAATTTAGGAGAGAATGCGATTTAAAAAGAAGAGGAAGAACTTGCACAGGAAGCAAAGCAAATCATTCACACTGGGTGTATACATGCAGGGGAGCTGTGAGTTGCGAAGACCTGATTGCATGGTCAACATGCAGAGGGAAAACTACTTGGGGTGTGGGGTGGGACTGAGCAAACTAAGGGGCAATTTGAGAGAAAGATTGGAAAATGTCTGTGAGGCCTTACCACTCTCTTCCACTGCCAGTTTATCATTCTGGCTTGTATCTCGATCCAGTGTCTCTAGACTGCACCATTCCATAAATCCAAATATGGAGCAAATTGATGAAATGACCAGATTTCACTGAGTTGGATCCTGTCTGCCTTAGGCTTTTCTTTGTGATTTAGGGGTTCCCTTGGGAGTGCCCCATGTGTGCTCATGAACAGGACTGTCCAAGAGAGTGGGTGCTGTGTCTTACCAAAATCTCTTCTCCCCACCCTGTTCTGCACTTTGATACCCTGATGCCCACAGTCACTCCAGGGCAAGCCTTGTTGATGGCATGCCCTGTATCAGTGCTGCTGCCCAGGCCCATGGCAATGTCTCTGGAAGCTTCTCTAAATGGCAGCAAGGGAGTCTCTTGAACAGCACTGAGCCTCAATGTGTCTTGATATGTTCTTCCACGCCCTGTCACCTGGACACCCAACAGGACTGGCTTCCCTGAGTTCACAGGGTGGTGGGACAGGGGTATATGGGCAGGTTATATTTCTCTCTACTCCCCTTTCCTTCCTCCACATCTAGTAGATGCCAGTACCCCATGCTTCTCCAAATTCAGCAGACACATCTGAATCTCAGGGCTAAAGTTGGGATTACACATCCATGTCCCCAGATCAGCAGGGACAAACTCCAAACTTGGATGCATAATAGAATCACCTGGACAGCTTTTACAACACCCGCAAGCCCAGAAATCAGAATCTCTGGACACCAGTAATATTTAAGTCTCCCTAGGCAATTACCATGTGCAGACAAGGTAGAGCACTACTAACAGAAATGAAAGGAAGGGAGAAAAAAAGGGAGACTATAAGAAAGGGATGATAGGGGGAAGGACAAGGGCAAACTTAGGAGCCCTTTCCTGGGACGGAAGGGAACTAACGCAAGCCAGACCCAGTGCCACACCCTGGAACGCACACTGAGAAAACCCACTGATCTTCTGCCAGACTTGCCAGTGACTCGTGTTGTTGTTGTCAGTATCTTTTAGCTGAGTCAACGTGTTGTGAGAGTCAAGGGAGACAAGTGCAGGAGGATTCGCTGCTGGTGACTTTCCAGTTCACACCTGGTGGCATCAGAGAAACCTGAAGGGAGGAAGCTTGTCAGTGGTGATGGTGGTGGAGACAGGCAGAATCTTGTCATTGTCAGGACTTTGGGAGAGTGTCTGATCTTAGCCTTGCTCTGTCTATGTTTCCAAAGGACCCAGGACAGCTGACCATCTGCTCCAAGAACAGGTGTAACCAGAAACTGGCGTGTGTTAACCAAACACACAAAGCATTCATTTATTCACCCCTTCACTCATTCGTTCATTTATCCATTCACTCACTCACATAGCATGTGGGAGCGTCATGGAAGGAACCTTGTATATCATATGCAGCCCAGTGGTTCTCCAGCTTTGTTTTTAGCTCAGGAATGCTGGGTCTAAGTGAAACCTTATGGAGGCATAAACAAATACAAGCGGAGCTGCTGGAGCTAAAGTAGGGTAGGAGGCCCTGGGTCTGGCCCACTCACCTCCCTTCCCCTAAGGGGGCTTCACCAGATTCTCCTGTTTCAAGGAGAAACAGGCTTTGGAAAGCTCTCATGTTATAAATGAGGACACAGAACCACAGAGCAGGGTGGTTGTTCTCTGCCTAGAGTCACACAGATTTCACATAACAAATTTGACTGGCTAAGTTGGGAGAATATAGAACTGATGGACATGCTGGCCCTGCACTAGGGGGGAGCTCCCTACATAGCCTCTGCCTCCATCTTGCATGCTGAACCAAACCCCTAGTTTAATGAGGAGGCCTGCCTCTCAAGAGAGGTTTTGTTTTCTAAAGAGAGCCCTTACTGGGATTCTCCCTCAGCACATGGCACTCGGCAGGGAACTGCAGCTGTGACCCCAGGATCTCCCATGTCCAGCGGTGACACACCAGAGTGCCACCCTGTCAGCATCCACTCTGATGTCCTGGGTGTTTACCTGGTCGTTAAATATTTTGAACATTATCCTCAGATCCCACCACCTAGTTCCCAGCATATGACTAACAGATAGAAAGTAACAGAAATATCAGTAACTAGAGGATCTGAACCTACCTTCTCATTACTATTAGTTGACACTAGGTCTACGTGATTCTTTTCATTGGCTTTTTCTGGGAGGGGTCATACATTCATGTCTGATGATGCATGTTGGGCACCCTTTCACTGGCCGGCAGCCAGTGTGTTTGTGAGGCAGGCATTTCTCAGGTCCACAGTATACTCGCATGGATACCAACCCTTCCTAGGCACTGCCCTTGGATGAAGGCAGCCATCTTGCCCAAGTTATGTCCCTTTCCCAGGGGATACAAGACTCAGCCCCCATGGCCTCTAAGGCGGAATATCTTCGAAGGGAACTCAACTTCTGTGCACTCCATGAGAGCAGCTGAGGCCTGAGGGAGGCTCACTATGGTTTATTATCTCCTGGTTGATATTGCTTCCATGACACCGTGACACTCTGTGAGCGCTGCCCAATTAACCTGTCCACAGGTCTTCCTTTCAGAGAGTGCCCCTGACCCTCAGCAGTTCTCATCCACAAGATGGGGGCCCCAGCACTGCAAAAAATAATAATAATAATAAAAATCAACACAAGATGGGGGCAATGATTCCTCCCTTTCAGAGCTATTGTGAATGTTCAATGAGCACATTGCTCATAGGAAATTTCCTCCCTCCCACAGTGTCTGGGATATAGTAAATGAGCAGTACATACTTGTTAACTTCCTCCCTTTCTCTATTCTTTCTTCTTTTAAGTGTGTTTATAGGTTCAATTGTGAGTGTCCTCTCTCCTCTGAGAGAGACATCCGGCTCTCCGTTCACTGACAGAGCAGAAATGATTGACACACTCCAAACCCAGGAAGTGATCAGTCCCTTCCTGATGTACAGGTGTTCCATCCCTTACCCCAACCCACATACACACAGAGGTGATGTTGCCGAATCCTGCAACCTTCATAGCTGTACAAACACCCGAAGCTCTACACCACTGCCACAATGCACAGAGAATTGTTTGCGAAGAGACCTGTATATCAGGTGCTATGAGACATCCCAGGAGGGAGACATCTTTTCCTGGTGGAATGGAGGGAGGGCTTCGTGAAGGAGGTCACATTTGTCATAGACTTTGAAGGATGGACAGAAATTCAGCAGGGAGAGAGGGTGAGAGTGGTCTTCCAGGCCAAGGGAACACTTTGGCAGTGAACTATAGAGTTGGGAAAACACGAGGCATGTCAAGGCCAGTTCTCCAATCTGGGTGAAGGCAGGGTTTTGTGCAGGAGAGTGGGGATGAGGTGAAGTATGAGGAGGTAGTTTGGGACCTGATTGGGTGGGGTCTCGAGTGGCAGGCTGAGGCCCGTGGGCTTCCATGGGCAACTTCTCAGAGGTAGAGGAGAGCTGTTGGCAGATCGGGTTGCCTGGAAGGAGAGTGAGTTAGGAAACTGGAGAGAAGGCTGCTGTGAGAGACTAGCCTAGAGAGGACCCCACCCTGGCTTGGGGAGTGGGGAACCAGGAGTGCAGGAATCCCAGGATAGGAAGGGTGACGTCTTTTTCAGATCACTATTATAAAACCTCCACGGGCAACTATACCAATACTCTCGGTTCTTGAGCTGAGAAAGGGTGACAGGTGAGCTCACTCCCCAGCTATTGTTTGGGGAAGTGAAAGAGGAAACTGACCTCAAAATAAAGGTTCCTGACTCACTGCCTCAAGTGACCTCGTTCAGGAAAATTCCCTGAGCCTCCTCCTTCCAGCACCTCCTCTATCCACGCCTCATCTGGCAGGAATGTAGACACCGAGAGGGAGTCTCACACACGAAACACGGGAAACTTCAAGAAACAGGCCAGACCCAGATCCAAACTTACCTCCCTTCTCCCTCTGCTGTAAGGCCTTGATGCACCAGAGCCTCAATGGGTCTATCACCTATTTCTGGGCCTCAGTGTTCTCATCTATAAAATGGTAATCATAACCATTACTACCCATTTGTGGGACTTTTATGAGATCAAATAGCCTAATAAACTTCAAAATGTTTCGTGCTCTTTGGGAGCCGGTGCCACAGAAACGCAAGGTGTAATTGTTGACATTGTGCAATTGGCCATATGATCGGCCCCTGTAGACTTGTGTATCTCCTTTCTCTGAAGGGATCGAACGGCATTCATGTTGTTTCTTCTTTTAGAAATAATTCCCAGCCGCGCATGGTGGCTCACGCCACTAATCCCAGCAGCTCAGGGGGCTGAGGCAGGAGGATCACGGGTGCAGAGCCAGCTGCAGCAAAAGCGAGGCACTAAGCAGTAAGACCCTGTCTAAATAAAATACAAAATAGGGCTGGGAATGTGACTCAGTGGTCGAGTGCCCCTGAGTCCAATCCCTGGTACACCCACCAAATAAATAAATCCCAAACGCCTCCTCTTGTTTGAATACAGGCCCTATACCAGAAGTTTCCACAGTCACTGCCTACCTGAAACAGATCTTGCGTCAGATCCTACGAAAGCCAGGAGGGCCTGCCTGCGAGCATCTTGAAGAGGGAGCAAGAGTGAGATGATTCAACACAGCTCAGCCGGGAAGGTGCTGGTGTCTTGGGCAGGGAAAAGCACATGAGTCAGGGCGGGACTTTCGGAGTGCAGAACTGTGATCACTCATCCCTCTAATTATTCCAAACCCTTGACTATCAACCCAGATCCAGCCCCCTTCTCATCCTTGGCTACCTTTGGTCCTACTGCCCAGAAATCTAACAGTGCAGCCCATGTGACTTACCCACCCTGTGACTTGTAAAAGTCACTAAGCTTCCTTCATTTGTAAAATGGGCCTAATAATATTTGAGCTGTGTGCCTCACAGGACTGAAGTGAGGAAGAATATCCTATGGGCTGAGGATGTGAGGATGCTTGGGGACTACAAGGCACAATATCAAGGTAAAGGGGTACTCAAAAGGGGGCATTAAGGGAGTAGGTTTTTTTTTTTTTTTTTTTAAGTTATAGATGTGCACAATGCCTTTATTTTATTTATTTATTTTTATGTGGTGCTGAGGACTGAACCCTGTGCCTCAGGCATGCTAGGCAAGTGCTGTACCACTGAGTCACAACCCCGGGCCTCAAGTGAGTGTTTTAAAGCAATGTCTGGCGTGGGGTGGTGGTAGCGGGTCTAGAGGCCATGAAAGAAAATGTAGATCCAAAGCTTCAACACAGGGCAGGAACTGTCTCTTGAACATGGGTTTGAAGCATCTTTTAGTGTTCTGATACAAAATTCATACTCTACCCCAAAACACAAACCAGGAGACAAAGACAATGTGTGGGAGTCACCATGTTCCATCAGCCCACAGCGTAGCTGCCGTACTCATCTCAAGTGTCTCTGGACTTTCTGGATAGAGGCGGGAGACTGTGGCTGTGATATTCACCCGTCAACACTAACAAAGGAGCGTGACTGGGAGAAGGCAGTCTTCCTCTCATTAGGGCAAAGTTGGAGCTGATCTATAAAAGGGTTGCAAGTTCCTTTCCCCAGGGGACCTGCTCTCAATGGAGAAAAGAAGGAGGCCACAGCAGGGGACCACCCAGCAGGGACTGCCCAGTCCCCTAGGGCAGCAGGCACTCAGCAGGAGCAAGTTCCAGGCCAGTGAGAGGTCCCTGCTTGCTGACCCCGCCTGGTCCCCTGCTCACAGCTATGTGGGAGAGGAAATAGATTAGCTGTCATAGGGGATATAGCCTAGGAACAACCCACCTAGTCACGACCTGTGGGACTTCCTTCAGAGGACCATACCACCCTCATGGGGGCTGGGACAGGGTTGATGAAGTGCTGAATTTCAAGGCCCTTGAAACAAAGACAAGTTCTTCACATGCACAAAGGTTTAGACCATCAGAGAGTGCTCACTCTGACCCTGTCCCCCACTTTTAAGTGTACCCCAGGCCCAAGTGATTGCCCAGCTCATCAGTCTGGAGGTTAAGTCTTTCTGTCACTCCCCTCTCTCCAATCAGATTCTGATCATACTCCCAAACTGCAGCCTGGGAGGCTGATGCTCCTCAACCTCTACATGTTGGAGGCCCTCCATAGCCATCCTTGGTGTCATGGCCATGAGCACAGCCTCTGGAGCTAGATGACCCTGGTTCACCATTAGCCAGTCCCGCACTCTTGGGCAGGAAATTTAACCTTTCTGGGCTTCTGCTCCCCACCTGTATTTGTGGATAACAGTAGGATCCACCTCATACCCTTAAGAATTAAATATATTAACAAAGTGTTCAGCACAGTGCTTGTGACCCAAGAAGCACTATATCTGTGCTGGCCACTTTTGAAAATCCCACCCCTTGCCAAGGCTGGGCTGCTAGACAGTCCCTGACTGTTCCCTGCTCTGCTGCCTTCTTGCACAGTGACATTGCCTACCATCAGGGTGGCTTCCCTGTGGTTTTCTGCTCACATAGAATCCTTTGTAAGTTCATGGAACCAAAGAGCCAGCACTCATCCTTCTTGGGAGCCCTCCGTCCTCTCCATCTGCCTGGGCTTGAGATTTTCTCTACAAAGATGAGTCCCTCTCATCTTTCAAAGCTGCTCAAAATTCACATTCTTTATGAAACATGGTGCAGCAGGAACGATAAGCTGTACCAGGATCAGAAAGTCCTGGGTTTGCAAGGTCCAGAGATATTTTGGCATTTTGGCATTAGCCCCTGTGGACCACTGCAGCTAAAATAAACCTGCTTCCTGGGGCCAGGGGGAGTCCTGGGTTTGAATCCAGCTTAATCTGGGTGACCTTGGGCAAGTTACTTAACCTCTCTTAGTCTTAATTTCCTTACATGAAAATGAGGTAAATCCCCCTCCCTCGCAGGATAAAGTTGAGGAGAAAGAGGAATAACATACTGCAGATGCCTGGGACAGTTCTGCCACACAGAAGCTGCTCAAGAACTCTTTCCCTTCCCACCTGTCAAGGTTGCTCTTTTCTCTGTCCACGTTTTATAGCCACAATGAGCTTACTCCAGGTGTGTTCTTGCATATTTATCACATGTTGGTTCTTCTTCCTTTCAGTCAACATTTGTTGGTTAATAAGCCCTGGGAATGATGAAGGCTGAGTTCCTGCCCTGGGGAGCTCTCAGAGAATTGAGAGAATCAGACCCATGGTGTAAATCATCTCAGGGTCCTATGGCAAGTGTCACCACCATGGTGGCATGTATACAAACACTTGAGATCCCAGCACATGGAGGGACCGATGCCCCTTTCAGCAGTCACGGGCCTTCAGTTCAACCCAGTGAGCCCAGGCTCCACCCCAGGCACTGCACTAGACTGGGCACTGGGGATTCAGGATGAGGAGGACTGTGCCTTCCTCCTAGGGAATTCAGGGCGGGTAGGACGGACAGGAGGACACAAGGATTATACCGTATGGTTAGTAACCTCCTGCCTGGGTGCTGTCCTGCAAGAAGGGGGCTGCAAAGTGTGAGGGCTAAGGGAGACTTCCTGCAGGAGGTGGCATCTGAGACTTGAAGGACAAGTAGGAAGTGGCTAACCAAAGGAGGAGCCTGGGAGGAGGCAGGTGCAGTGCAATTCAGGGAACTGCAAGTGGGTCTGTGTGGTTGGATGCCGAGGCAGGAAGCTCAGAGTCCCCAGTGAGCTCTTCTCTTCTTCTCTTTCTCCCTGTAACACCCTCCAGCCCCAGGTCCAAAGGCTCCCATTCCCAGAGGCTTCAGCCCCCACGATGATAAAATCTGGCCTAGGACCGCACAGCCCAGGGACAGGGAGGGGAAAGACAGGGGCAGGACAGGGAATCTATGGAAGGCAGAGAGAGGGGAGACCCCGGATGGGGCAGGTAGGCTGATCAGGAAAGAGGAAAACTCTCTCCACCTTGCTGTCCTTGCAAGGACACTGACTGATGTCCAGGGTTAGTCTTGGGTTAAGGTTACTTCATCCTAGTGGTAACAGTTGCTAGATATCAGGAAAGAACCTGCTAATTCTGCTAAAGCCTCCCCACACCCCTGCTCCTCTGCTTACCTGCTCTGTGCCAAGTCCCCTCAGGGCTCTGCTCCTGCCAAATCAGTTCTTGCTAATTTGGCCAAGGTGAAGGTCCCCTCACTTTCCTGGAGTTTTACTGTACAACCAGCAGACCATGAGACTCGCAGCACACCCCCCCATTTGCTGAGAGACACACGCTCATGTGTATACACATGCACACACACGTGCACACCCCCACACTAGCTCTTAGTATCCACGTACACACACTCACACCAATTACCCACGCATCTGCTCAGAGACACACACATGCTTGCACTCCAGAAGGGCCCAGCTTGCCTCTGCTCCCTCTGATTCCTTTGGGGAGAAGCAACCCCTTGGAAGGTTCTGGGCCTGCAGCCCAGGGACATCAAGTCCTGTGCCGGAGAGCCCTGGTATGGCTCGCTGAGAGGGTACCAAAGGGTTAAGAGAGAACATTTCCAGGGAGTTTGCCTCTTAATCAACACAGTTAATTCTTTTCCTTTTACAAACATAAATTCTTGGCAGTCAGTAACCAAGAAAGAAAGGGGTAAGAAAAAAACCTTAACCCAACATTAGTCAAATCTTTGCCTCTTCCTATTTTTTTTTTTTTTTTCAAGTTAAGACCCAGGGGAATTCAAAGCAATGAGAGAAATCCCAGCCCAGATGGAATGTTTTTGCTAATATACGTCTGCAAGTTATTTAAATGTATGTTTAAGTGTGTGTGTGTGAGAGAGAGAGAGAGAGAGAGGAGGGAGGGAGGGAGGGGAGAATAGGAGAGCGGGCATGGCTGAGAGCTGCGTGTGCGAGCACGCACAAGCACGTGGGTAACTGGAGCACATGCAGAGCAGAGCCATCACCTTCCTCTCTGCCTGTGCCCCAGCTATCTCAGACCTGAAGCAGGACACGACTGTTACCCTGGACTGCCCTTGTCCTTCAACCAGGTCTCCTGGAATAATAACCTCTGTCCCAGCGCCTCAGCCCTGGGATGTCCTCAGTGACACATTCTGTTCACCATACATTTTTTCCCCATCTTCCCTCCTTAGCCAGAGGTTTAGTTCCTGGCCCTGGGGGAGAGGGGCAGCTGGGAGGACCAAGCCTTGACCCACAAAATCACTCCTCATACCCGCAGAACTGCTCTTCCTGGACTTGATCCGGGCTCAGACTCTACTCCTGGCCTCTTGCTATCTCCTCTTGGAGATCTCTCAACATCTTCAGACCCTTGAAGTGTTCCTTCTTGCCCCCACAGGATCCCTTCAAGATGACAGGCTGAACCCTTACCCATGAACTCCACCTCTGCAAGACTCCCCAACCCCAAGGCACCTCCATTGGGTGCAGGGTACAGAGGCCTTAAAGACAACCCCATCAGCTCCCCCACTTGCCCCAAGCTCCCTCTCATCGGCTCCTTCCTGAGCTGACTTTAATTCTTCTAATCTTTCCTCTGAGATCGTTTCTTTGGCCCTGTAATCAGCTGTGTGGGTTCCAACTTCCTGATTTCCAAGGGGAGATTAAACAGCTTTCTCCATCCAAAGGCACTTTGTCGACTTGGGCCACCCCAAGGCTGGTTCGAATCCTCTCCAGTGAAGGGGGCTGCCCTTGCTTTTCTGAGGCCTGGCCCACCCAGAGTCCTCAGCCTTCCACATGGAACTTCCCATGCTCCACTCTGCCCTGGCCCTCCAGAGACCAGTCATTCCATTGCTTCCCCTTCTCCAGAGGCCTGTTAGTGTCTCCAGCCAGGCTCAGGGTGGGGAGTCCACAACTTCCTCATGACCACTCTTGGGAGAGCAGGGAGTGGGGGCAGGTCCTCAGTCTGGCTGCTCCCTGCCCCTGCCTGGCTTCTCTGGCCCCTCCACACCTTCCATCCACTCTTACCCTCAGAGCCCCTTTTGGTCATCCCTGCCCTCCTCTCTTGGCTGATGAGGGGACAAGATTTACCATCTGTAAGCTCTCGGATAGCCAATCATCTCCTCTGCAAGTCATCTTGTGTCACCGTGCTTGGGACCCAGTGCTCAGCTGAGTCCTGGTTTGAGATAGCCCAAATGAGGTCATGTTCAGGGACTGAGGGAGACAAGTACGAGGGAGTGGGACAGAGAGGGAGCATCTAAGGTAAAGAAAGAGATGCAGTTTGAACTACATGTCACTTGAACTTTCCCTGACATGTGGCTAGGGGATAGTGGTAGTTTAGATCTGACTTCCAACCTAGAGGAAATAGAAACTTAGAAAGAAATCCCCAAGGCAGAAAAAGGGAAAGGCATTCTGTGGGAAGTGTTCTAGAATGCCACCTTGTCAGGATCACAGCTTCCCTCTGAAATGTGAGGGGCTCTGGGTCCTAAAGATTCAAGAAGGACTCTTCTGTCTGTCTTAAACTGAAGGCTTCAACATTGTGTGCAAAAAATTGTGGATATAGGTATTATTACAAAGAACCTCCATGACCTTTACCATATTCTCACAAGAGTCTCTCACCCCACGGGTTTAAAACATGCTGGACGAGAAGGGCTGGTGATGTAACTCGATGGTAGAATGCTTGCCTGGCACGCACAAGCCTCTGGGTTCCATCCCCAGCACGATGCATACACGAATACTGGACTAGAAGTTATCAAAAAGGTGACCCTTGTGACTGACCAGAATGGAGAGAATGCAGCCAGATGGCCTGTGGATGAAATGAGAAGTCTGGTCAGGCTCAGCAGTAGCATGGCTTCATGTGTGTGTGTGTTAGGGGTGTTCCTGAGGTCACCTGTATTCCAGGAGACCACATCTTAAAGCAGGTTCGATCCGTTCATGTGATGCTCTTCACTGGGCCCAAGCTTCTTGATGGCTTTGTCTCCTGGGGCACCATCAGTCCTCTGCAGGTGAGATGGCAAAAAGGATCCAAGCTGAGCTCTGGGGCTTCCTGGGGCATCAGTTTCCCTTCTTGTGAATGGATGAAGTTGGGCTGGAGGGTTTCCGAGGGCCCTTCCAGTGCTACCATCTTAGTATTTAAGAAATGTCCCCTCCTGCCCCTCCCTGTATGGGGGATGTGGTGAGTATCCAGAAGCCACAGGGAGCTTTCCCAGCTGTCTCCCCACTGCACTCCAAGATCCGGCCCCCCAGGGCCTAGACTGGGTTCTCTCTTCCCAGAAAACCAATTTCCCTACAAAAGAACTTTGTGACAAGAAAGATAACTTTCTCTTGGTTTCTTGGCTCCACTTGCAGATGCTCATGAGTGCGTTTAGAGACTGGCTGGTCCTCTCTGTTCCTGTGGGGGCAGATGGAGATGGGGAACCTGGCTCAGACAGGTGCAGAAGGAGCATTCTGGCTTCAAGGTGTGGGGGCATTGTGGGTGCCTGTCCTCTGGGCCCTCAGGCAGAAACCAGTCTACTCTGGGACAGACAAGCTGAGAAACTAGATAACCCCTGGGGCTGCTTTCTAGAGCCCATGGCTCTTGAATGTTTCCTTCCACCCAACTTGTGCCTGTGTGGTCTATGCTCATGCATGTGTACAGGTGTGCATGGATAGATATAGGGAGGTGGACATAATCAAGGGCACAGGAGGTGGGCGGCATTGCCAAACCTTGCTGGTGCTCCCAAGAGGGCAGCTCGGGTATCTCCCCGTCACTTCCGCCGTGACTCCTTCTTCCCAACTCCTCAGCATCAAGCTGTCATCATCACCAACTCCTCCCCACAGCCAGGCTGTTGCTATATCCTCACTTCTTCCTCCGCAGCAACTCTGAAATCTGTTCCTTTCTTGGTCTCCGCCCCCTCCATCAGCATCCCCCTCATGTGTCCCCATCTCTCTCTCTTTCTCCTAGTCTCTTGATCTCTGCCTCTCGCTGCCTTTCACCCTCTGTCACTCTAAGCTGTGTCCACCTCCCTGTCCCATGCATCTGGCTGCCGGCCCCTCAGAATCCCCATTTTCCTCTCCCTCACTCGGCCTGTTTGGCTGTGTGTTTTCTCTTTTCCGCCATCCATCTCTCTGTGTCTCATCACTGGCGACAGCCAGGAACTCTGCTTGGGGAAGGAGTGTTGCTAGCCTCCTTCTTTTTTTCCAACCCTGTTGTCAAGTTTGGCCTGGGCTTTGAGCAGACAGGCAGGAGGCATCACAGGGAGGAGAATGGCCCCACAGCTCCACTTCTCTGGCCTGGGCCTGAGAGAACCCTTGGGCCTTGGGAAGAACAGCTGGGCTGAGGAACCAGAGATGCAGCCTTGCCTGTTACTAAAACAAGTGGCGGACCTGGCTCATTTGCATGTTGGGTCTCTTTTACATAAATCTGCATGTCAAGCTGGAGGCCCTGGAGCCAGGTAATGCAAAAGGATGCAAAATAAATTAATCAGTGTGCCCTATTGCAGGTGTCAGCCAGCACTATCTTCCAACTGACAGAGCAAACCCAGATGAGCTAGCAGCCTTAGAGGGTGGGGGTGGGGCAGGGCAGGGTCCTCTTCTGCTTCAAGCTCTGCAGAGCCCAAGGGGCAGCCTCTTCTCCAGCCCAGGTCCAGAGTGGCCCTAAGAGAATGGGTGGACCATGATGACAGAGCAGTGCTATGCAGCCAGGAAATGAGGCAGTAGGGCTCATTTCAATCAGAGGGGAAGCTGAGGTGTGGGAATAGCAGGAGGAACTTTTCAAGCCTACCCAGCTCTTTATGGTAGTGTCCAGTTCAGAAGCCTAGACTTTGACTCTCAGCAAAGTAGCCTCCCTGCTTCTTAACGCTTGGCCGAGAGTGAATTTCACTGCTCTAGTTGAAGGTCTCCAAAATTTGGGGGCATGAAAACATACCTCCCTTCCCCACCTCAACTTTCAGGAAGTACTACTCTTCCTCTAACCACCTGGGTGACCCCAGCCTTCCTCACCCAGACACCCCTTTAGGAAAGTCTGGATGTAAAGGAGGCAGTAGGTTTTCCCAACTCTGGAAAGTGTGACTTTGGGCTCCCCCTTGGATTGGGAAATGATTCTTAAAGCCTAAGGGTCTTCCAAGAGGCCCTTCCACATAACAGGAGGATGGGGCAGGTCAAGTACCAAGGACATCACAGATCCAGCTCCATCTCACCTCTGTCAGGCAAAGATGAACCAGCCCCTAAGCCCTCAAACACTCCCAAAGGCCTCTCACCTTCCCCAGACACCTGCAGGTTGCTTAAAGGGGACCCAGAAGGTGACATGTAGGCCAACTATGATTGTTCTCATTCTGCCCTGATGCAGGAAGCTGACCAACTGGGCTCCATCCCACATTGGGGAGCACAGCCTGTGCAGGCAAGGATGGCCATCTCAAGCGGTAGGACAGCCTGTGGTTAAACACGAGAGCACTGGAATAAGCCACACCTCGGCCTGGGTCCTGGGGTACCACTTGCTAGCAGTGTAACCTGGCCTCTCTGAGCCTAGTTTTCTTGTCTGTAAAATAGAACCCTATCTCATAGGGTTCTGATGAGGCTTCAGTGAGATGAAGCATGAATAGCATCCCACACTGCCCCTGGTACAGAGTAAGCATCTATAAATGGTAGCTATTATCATTGTTCTTGCAAATGTAGGGCTCACAACCAAGCCAGCCTGGGTCAGAGGAAGGGGGTTGGAAGCAGAAGTAAGCCTACTTGGACTCTTTCTCTCCCACCACCTTCTACTCCTCCCTGTTCTCCCCACCCCCATCCATTTTCCATACGTGCACTAGAGGGAACTTCCTAAAGCACAAATATTGTCATGCCACACCCTCGCTTTAACTCCTTTCTGTCTCCCTTTGTGCTCTGGAGAAATCGTAAGCTCCTTGACATGGTCTTATGAGATGTTTGAGACCTGGTTCCTGCTTATCTCTGGAGCCTCACCTCTTGCCCTCTTGTACCCTCAGCTTTGGTCACACTGACCTGCCCATAATTGCTCAGGCTCAGCATTTCCCCCCTCACCTCCAGGCCCTGTACTGGCTGCCTCCCCACCCCAGCTACCCACTGCCTCTCCTCTAGATGCAGAAGTGACCTCCTCCAGGACACTGGCACTCTCCTTGCTAAGGATGAAAGAGAAGGGCTTAAGGGGCTCTGAGTTCCAGGAGACTTTGCCTAAGCGGTCAGAGCAGTAGGGACCTTGAGAGACACCTAGTGTGAATTCTCTTTTGACAGGGGAGAGGACCCTAGGCCTCTAAGGAGGGAAGGGAAGAGGAAAGCAATTGGCTGCCCCTCCCTGGCATGAAGGGCATCTCACTCTTGTCTGTGCATTTGTTTGCCTCTCCCAGGGAGACTGAATACACACACACACACACACACACACACACACAAAAACCCTTGGGTACCCAAAGAATGAATTCCAAGCCCCAAGAAAAGACTCCCAGGGGTGTAAGTATTCGGGCTAAAGGGCTCTTACAGCTGCCCCACCATCCCTGTGGGTCCACTATCTTTTTTTTTTTTTTAAACCCTCTATAAGGTACTGACCTGCCATCATCTGCCAAGAGAGTAGGACTTGGGCCAAGGGGGCTGGGGAACAAAGCTGGGGGGACATCTAGAGAGCTGCTGACTGAAAGGACAGCCAAGTGAGATCCAGTAAAGGCCACCACTGGCCTGTAGAGAGCGTACAGTTTTCCTGAATCTGAAGCCTTGAGTTCAGGTATCACCTCCTAGCTAAGCAAATGGGCAAGCCACTTAACCTCTCTGAACTTCAGTCTCTTCAACAATAAAATGGGGCTTAAAATAGCTCTCTCCTCAGGGACTGGCACAAGGTCATGTGAGGTGATGGATGAGCAAGTGCCTCCTCAACAGTTCAACATGCAAACGTGTTCTTAATGAGACCAGAGGAGCCCAGGGAGCTTCTGAACCGGAACCAGGCTCCAGTGCCCAAAGTCGATTGCTAACACAGCCCTCTGCCCTTGCTCACATTCTGTGCCTAATCTGCTATGGACTGAAAGGTGTCGGGCTTATAAATATTTGTTCCTTATGGCCAGACTTTCACAGGTTTTATCAGCCTGGCTGATAAGATAATCTGTCCTGCTGGTGAGCTCTGGCACCTGGTGTTCTGCATAGCAGGTGACCTCTTGGAGTGAACTTTTTAATACCTGGCAAGTCAATGCATGGGCTCTCAGCTTACAGGTGGGGTGGGGGTTTGGAGGGCTCTCTGAAATTAATTCTCTTTGTTTCTGGGTCTGATGTCTAGAGTTGACCATAGATTCTGAGTTAACACCTTTTGTGCCAGTTGGTGATTGGCTCTTCTCTGGCTCCACTGAGCACAGAACCAAAATGGTTTTGAAAAGACTTGAAGTGAGCATCCTTCTCCTTTAATTAAGCACAAAATCTCCATATCTATTTCAGTCTTTGAAAAGTGAAACCCAGGAAGGCAGGTTCCCCAGGCAGAGGGGAGAGGTGTGTGGAATGAATATACCATCTTGATTTTTCCTGTGTAACATAATAAGTTGACTAAGCGTATTGGAGGGAACCTGGCTGCATTGAGCTGCTGGGCCATCTAGGCGACGCACTTTTCCAGTCGACAAAGATCACATTAGAGCGGTTGACCGGTCAGGCCGGCCACGAGGCAGGGGAGGTGAGCCAGGGTCAAGGCAAAAAGCTGGGACCTGTCTCACCTTGTTCCATCACACATCTCCATTGGGCAATGTGTTCCATCTCCCAGGAACATTCTAGTTTGACTCTCCCAGAGTCCAGGGTGCAGACTACCCTCCTGGCTGAGTCTGGGACCCCAGATAGGCCCAGCTGCTTTCATCTCTCCTGGCCTCAGCCTTTTTCCTACAGTGATTTTGGGACTTCTCAGCCCTGTGCCTTCAAGAAGAAAGGCAACTGCCTGGACTGAGTCCCTACTGATTCCCAGCAGACTCTCCCCCTTTCCTGCCCTTCCTCTGCTGACCAGGGGTCCATCTCTTGGCCACTTCTCTCAGGCTTTCAAAAGCAAAATTCTCATTTTATCCCTACAAAGGAGTCCTTCAGAGCCAGTGCCAGAACGCTACTCAAGGTGTTTGCGTCCTTCTCAACATCTGCCTGGCTTCCAATTATCTCAAGAAGAAGCACTTGGTAGGCGGAGGGTAGGACAGAACAAGACAGACTGTTGCCCTTAATCGAAGAATTCTAGAGCTAGAGGGATTTCGGAGACCAACTAATCCAATTGCCCCCTTTACATTTTTAAAGAAATTTTAATGGGCATGTTTGAATATCATTTTTTTACACATGGGTAGACTGAGGTTCAAGGAGAAAAATAATTGAGTAAGTTATACTAAGTAAGACAGGGCTGGTGGGGCCTTAGCTCAGGATGTGAAAAAAGCATAAAGAGAAGATCAAGAGAGAGAGACAGAGAGAGAGAGAGAGAGAGAGAGAGAGAGAGAGAGAGAGCAAGCAGAACAGAACCCCTCTGCTGCAGAATTGGCCTGTGTGCTTGAGTCACAGAGGAGGTGGGATGCCCTGGTGGAACGTGGCTCTATCAAGGATTCCCTCTGTGGTCTTATTAGTGCTCATCCCCTTAATCACCCAAGCCAGCTCCACTACATAGTCTATGAGACTTGACCAGATTATTAAACCTTCCTTGTGTCTCAATTTCACCATATGTACCACAGAGGTAGCAGTAAATGTCTAACAAGGTTAATAAAAGAGATAACATACATAACATGCCTAACATACATTATACTAGAACATAAGCTCCATGAGGGCAGAAGCTTAGTTTCATTTCCTGCTGTATCCTGAGAGTCTAGAACATGCCCTGTCCAGAGTAGCCGTCGATAAATATGTAGCACAGACAAATGCAGCATATGGTTCTTGTTTTATCCTTCAAGGTGATTATTACTGACTAAAATATTTCCTGGTTTTACTTCATTCACCTCTTCTTTTCTTATCCTGACGCCTCTCTGACACAGCCAACTGCCCACAGTGCGTGCAAGGGCACCCTGCAGAGACTAGGCCGCACTGGGTCCACCTCTCACCTGCAGGGGGAGAGGGAGAACCACGAGTCTGGCCTTCCTACCTGCCCCCATCCCATTCAGCATCCAAACTGCTCCTCCCTTTCTGTTTCAAAATCCTGACCCCTCCTCTAACACTCTGTGTGCTGTCTTCTAAGTCACAAGTGGTTAAAAAAAAAAAAAAATCCAACATTATTTTTTTCCTTCCCAAGGAAAGCTGTCCACTTATTTTTGTTTTGTCTGATTCAACGCTGATGCAATTCCCTTCAGCTCTGACAAATGGGGACCCTCAGCAAAGAAGGAACCAGAGCCAAAGTGAAAAGGGAAGGGGTCAGAGGCTTCCTGGAGATTTATGAAGTTCCCATCCAAGCGCAGGCAGCTGGACAGTTCTATTCTATGTTCAGGCTTTGAGTTTCAGGAAAACATGAAGACACTGAGACGCCTTCATTTGAGTCATTTGGGTGGAGCCAACGTGTTTATCTGTCTGTCTCCCCATTTCCCACTCCTTCCCCAGCCAGCCGAGAGCAGTGACCAGATAGAGTGGTGTGGGGGACGCCATCTTCCTTCTACCTGGGGTCCAGAACACCAGGCAACAGGGAGAGAATCCTTTGGTGTCCCAAATCCTCTTCTCACCTGGTTTTTCCCACCTGGGATTTAGGGTTTTCATCCACTTTGAATTAGTAAAAATCTGGAAGAAGAAATGTGTAGGAAATTGAAGGGACTAGATTATAATATAACGTCAATCACTCGACTCTGCATATTCACACGCGCCCACAAGCCCAGGCCTGAGAGAATCAGACCCTGGGCAAATATTTGCTCAATAATGGAAAATAATAATTAAAAATAAGGCCTATGGCCTTTAATGCTCACCTGTGGTTTTCCAGAGACCAGATTGATGTGACTTAAAATATAAAGTGAAGGATTCAGGGGGGGGTCTGTGCACTTCTTTAATGCATGTGACTAAAAAAACAGATTGTTTACTTTCATCTTCTTTTTAATGACGTAACCGGACAAGGTCTCGATTTACTAAATTAATGGAAGTGTTGGCTGTGTTCAGATAAGTGGTTTCCATCCTTTTGAGGTTGCCCTCTTCCTGTTTGTCTGAGCTCAGATCTTCCTGGGCACAGTGCCAGATGCTCAGTGTGTCCAGCACCCCCTGCTGAGCAGTGAGCCCAGGTGAGGAGGCCACCTAGTGTGGCACTATTGAGCTGAGGCAGATGACAGGGGTGTCACAGGCCCTTTGAATGGAAGGGATATGCCTACTGAATTCAGACTAGGCAGAGTGCCTCAAGTTTAACAGAGTGACGAAGTAGGTCCTGGTGTGTCACTGGAGTAAGAAAGAGTCTGAGGTGACCTCAAGATTTGAGTGTGCAGCCACAAAGTCATAGAGCTGGGGACCTTCTCCACAGGCCTGCCCCTGAGCCCATGGAAGCTGGCCTTTGCTTGTGGCCCCAGGATCCGCATACAAACCCTGCCTGCTCACAAGCTGGCTTTCACTGCTCTGTTCTGCCCCAGACGTGGATTCTCAGCCCTCTCCCAGTGCATCCTTCCTGTACTTGGCAATTGGTCCCATTCCTGCTTCACAACTGTCTTAGAAATTCCGTAGTCTCAGCCTCCAAGAATTTTGATGCCCTCCCTGAGCACCAAAATCTACCTCAGACCTTGGGGCTGCATCCAGCTCAGGTGCCTGAACACTTCCTGTGGCAGTGGGAGGCCTGACCTGGGGCTGGGCACTGTGGAATGGCGAGGAGAACAAGACGGGAACCAGAGAATAGAAAGAGTGGGTCAGAATGGACAAAGAGAACATCTTGGGTGTGTATTAGAAAGATGAAAATATCCTGTGCGGAGCTGGCAGGAGTGGGCTGGGTTCTTTACAGGAACAGTGGGAGCAAGAGCAACCTTCAGTTGATTTCCCAGATCTTTTGGGATAAACCCCCCTGCTGTGAACCCCAGGGATGTATGTGGCTTCAGCCTGATTTTTTGGGCTTTCAGGTATGACCTATAAGGAGCCACAGAAGGGAAGGAGTTTCAATCTGAGAACACTATTCAAAAAGTCAGCTCAAGTGCTAAAGGGCCACAGCCTTTTTCCCTTTGCTGAGTCTTTGCTCCAGAGTGTCTTCTTTTTTACTTCTGCAGGTCTTAATGCTCCCAGGGATCACCTGGCTTGTTCTGAGGCAGGAGTCCTGTTGCTCTCTTCACAATGGGCCTTTGTCCTATTTTATGACCTCCTTCCTTCCACAGCAGCAGTACGTGTGGCAGAGGGTGTATAGGAAACAATTGGCTCTGTGAAGCCAGCCGATATCAGTATTTGCCTTCCTGTCTCGTCATGGGCCACAGGCTGTGACGCACAGGTGATGCTGTGTGAGTCTTTACCTGGTTACCCCAGCAAGCGCCCAGCACTGGTGTTCCTATTGATCCAAACAGAAAACTTCCTTTCCGAGTCACTCTAGCTTTGTCTCATCTTCCCCAACCTTGGAAAATGCCCTATTCAGCTTTAAAAACAATGAATGATAGCTGGAGTGGAAAACACGGATGGCATACTTATCCAAATTTCAGATGCTATGGGCCGGGGGTGTGGTTCAGTGGTAGAGCCCTTGCCTAGCATGGGTGAGACCCTGGGTTGGATCCTTGACACTGAAAAAACAGATAACTAAATAAATAACATTTCAGAGGATAGAAAATAGAGTGGGGAACTCTAAGTAGGAAAAAAGAATAAGATTCCAAGTCAACCTTGGTAGCTGGGCACAGGGAACTGAATTGAACAAGATGAAATTCACTAGTGGTAAATGTGAAGTCCTTCCATCTTGGGCTCAGAAACCCAAATGGCACAGCTGCGCTATTTCAGGACTTGGAAGGTGGAGTGAAAGGGGCTATGACTGATTGCTCAACGTAAGTCAAGTGCGTGATGCGACTCTCAGCACATATCGGGGCATCTGGCTGCATCACTGGAAGCACTGGGCACACAAGGAGGCGCTGTTCCAGTGTTGCGGGGCCACCCTGCTGTGCATCTCCTTACACCACTGCAAATGAACACCCAGCAACCACCGTGCATCAGAGGGTTGGAAACAGGAAGACCGAGTACCGGGAAATCATAACGAATGCAGACCATGGAAGAACTAACACAGTTTAACCCCCAAAAGCGAAAGATTTAAGGAGGACATGAAAGCTGTTTTTAAGTCCTTGAAAGGCTCTCCTATACAAAAGGGATAAAGCCCCCTGCCCAACTCTACAGAACCAAGTAGGTCCCTGAGAATAAGTTAGAGGGAGCTGAATTTCCGTCCAATCTGAGAGAGGAATTTTCTCTCTTCTTCCCTTTCCTCTGCTTCTTCTCCTGTACTGAGGATTGAACCCAGGGTGTTCCACCACTGAGCTGGGTCCCCAGTCCTTTTTCATTTTATTTTGAGACAGGGTCTCCCTAAGTTGCCCAGGCTGGCCTTGAACTTGCGATCCTCCTGCCTCAGCCTCCTGAGTGGCTAGAATCACAGGCATGGGCCAACTTGCCCGGCATAGATTTTCTTTTCTAACAGTGAGAACAGACCAAAGCTGGAATGATCTGTTGCATTAGATGAGGAGTTCCCTATCACTGGAGAGATTCAGGCAAAAACCGAAGGAACACATGTCAGGGATGCTGTAGAGGGGATTCTTGCATTCATCAGAGGCTTAGGTCAGACGACTTTTAAGGACCCTTTCAACTTGGAGATCCTCTGATTCTGGGGCCCTCTATTATAGTAGATTATGCTCTCCCCTACAGGAGAATGGCCAATTCTCTTTGGTAAAACAATAAAACTGCTGGATTTTGGCAATGATTCCTAGTTCTTTTCAGACTTGGCTTTAAAATTTCAGATAAAGAGCAGCCTCTAGAGACAACTGCCTGGGTCCAAACCCTGGCTCTGTTACTTATTAGCTGTGTGGCCTCGGGCAAGTCATTTAACCTCTCTGGTCCTCATTTTCCTCATCTATACAATAGGGACAATTATATCGCCTACCTCATAGAGACGCTATGAGGATTAAAAAAAAAAATACAGTATTTGAGAAGCTCTCAGAACACTGCTGGCACACGGTAAATGTTATAAATGTGCTTGTTACATAGAACAGGCATGTAAAATGGCTGATAACAAAGCACAGGGACAGGCTCAAGTGGCTTAACAAATGTTTCAAGGAGTTCTTCCTTCTTTACCAACTCATCCCTAGTAGCGCTGGTTGTACAATAGCCACAAGCCCAGGGACAGCAAAAAATAAAGAGAGAAAAATGCAAAAATCACACAGGCTCCCCAAGCTCTCAGGGGGGAAGAAAACCTTCCTGCTGGGGCTGTAGGATAAACTCTGAAAGCCTGTGTGTTTAATGACACCAGATTATCCCCACCTCCCGGCCTTCTCTCTCTTCCTGGAGTTGCTAGGAGGCCAGGGGCGTTCTGCATTGTAATAACGCAATGTGGGGAGGTGGGGGCCTGAGCGTGTGGGATGCGTGGGGCTTGTCCCAGGGAGATTAATATCCTCTTACTGGAATAACTATTGTCCCAGCCTCTCAACAAATACCAACCATCATTAATAAAAGGACTAATAAAAGCATTTATTGCACTCAGGCAATGGTCCCGCTTTCTCTAGCTCCAGGGCCTTGGCCCTGCGGAGGATGAGGGCTGGAAAAGCTGAGACTCCCACTGCGCCCCAGAGCTCAGCCCAGGCCCCAGCGTCCTCCTTCCTTCCCGAGGGACACAGTTAGTGAGGCTTCTTGTCAAAGAAGCTGGACAGCCAGGGCTGGGAGGCCGGAGCACGGAGATGGTGTATCACTTGGGCATCAGACCCCAGGGGCTGCGATAGAGAACGCAGGCTTGCGATGCTCAGGAGGAAATCTCGTCTTGTTTCGGGTTCCTTCCAAGAAGCTTAAAGTACATCATCTTGCAGGATCTTTATCTCCATTCTGCAGAGGGGGAAATGAAGGCACAGGGCGACTCAGGGGCTCATTCAGCCTTATAATGTATGACATCCTTGTCAGAACTGAGTAGAATCCCATCTTCCTCACTCCCCAATCCGACACGGTTTTGATAGAAGAAGAAAGGGTGAGACTCTATCTATCTCCGTCCAGCCCCTGGTGGGGGATCCGAGAACACTGTGATCCTCGTCATTGCTGCTCTAAATTATTATTGTTGTTATTATAATAACTAGTGGGTAGAGTTGAGTGGGTGGTGAATGCCAGATAATTACCAAGACCCCAAAATTAAAGTGTCGAGTCTACTTTTCCACGGCTGCTCAAAGATGAAAATGAAAGCTGGCCTCGGGGAACCTGGGAAGAGCCCTAATCTTGAGATAGTGAGCCAGGAGCGGAAGGCAATGGAGAAAGACCAGGCTCAAAGGCCTCGGAGGCCATGTGGAGACCCTGGGATCCTGGCTTGCAGATGGCCCAGCTGCATGGGCGGTTAAGTGGGCATAATCAAATATCCCACGTTCCAATCCTGCCTCTGCCACTCCTTTACTGTGTGACCTTGGGAAAGTTACCTAAATTCTCTGAACATCTGTTTTTTCATCCATAAGATGAGGATGATAATCATACCTCCTCCATAGAACCACTGGAATAAAGATTAGAGACTGTGAGAAGTCAAAGAATTCGGTTTCTTTCCCACCCTGGACCTACAACTTTGTCAGTGAGGAGGCCTCAGAACGCTGCTGACATCAGGGTAATATTAGGTGGTAAAGTCCTTTTCTCAGGACAACCTGCATTCCGTGGAAACTAACTTTGGCCTTAATACCCCCACCCCATTGAGCACAAGGCAACAAAATCTCTACCCTCAGCCCCTCCCTGACCCTGAGGGCTGCCAGAGAGATGGAGGAGATACTGTCCTGGGAGGCAAAAGGTGGGAGTTAATAACAGCACCGGGGATCTCTGTTATTATTGTCATTATTCTGGCTCTGTCCAGTAAGCAGCGGGAACCCAGGTGATTCACTGTCTGCACGCCGCAGCCCAGCGGTGGCCTGTAGGGACTTGCCCGCCTGCCAGGATTCCTTATGAGACTCCACCTTTCCCAGCTCCTGATGGCAGCTCAGGGTCCCCACTGCAGGATGGAAAGAGCGTATCGGGGGGACTTTGGGGACCTGAGTGCCCAGTTCAGAGACAGGGGCTGAGACTCCAAAGGTTGTGAGGTTCACTCCTGGAGAACTGGGCTGATTCCTTCTGAGTAGCCTGGAGATGGCAGGACTAGGGAGGGAGGTGGGGCAGGAACAAGAGAGAGGTCCGGCCTGAGTTTGTCCCTGTGGTGACCCTCCTGGGCAGGGAGAAGTGGGCTGAGGCAGGGAGATGGGATGAGGGACAAGTTCCGATGGCAGTGGCCAGGCATGAGGGGGACTCTGGAAGCTGGGTGGCATCCGGGGTGTTCTTAAACTCTTGATCCCAAATAACTGGGTCCTAAAGTCTCACCCACTGCTGGGGATAGGAAGCAGGGTTTGGGGTGCTTCTGACAGCCACCAACCCCTGCCCCACACCCCACCACGCAGTACTCTGTAAGTGTGATTTGAACAACTGTGACTCACCCGCACACACCCCTGCAGTTTCGTGGTGAGGACACAGCTCATCATAGCTGTGTTTGGGGAGGAAGAGGGATTTTGCCACAAGCTCCATGACAGATCGTCTCCCATATTCCCTGGGATGGCAAAGCGGGTATGACTGGCCGGGAGTTTAGCAAGGAGGAGTTTCTGTCTCCTGGAGGATGGGCCCTGCCTGGGGAAGAGCACACCCCCAGGAGGGCTGGTCGGGTCAGTGTTGGTCCCTGGTTTTTGGTCAGAGGTCACGCTGGGAAGATGTGAGCTGGGCTGCCTGGGATGGGTCAGCGAGTATGCTGACTGCGGTTTGGTTTTGATTAGAGATGGAAGGGCCCAATTACAGGACATCCAGCTGTGTCCCAGATGAGGTGACAAAAGCCTAGAGAGACTGAAAGGACTTGTCCAAAGTCATAGAGGCAGAACCACAGCCCTGACAGTGGGTACCCATCTATGTCCATTTTGATTCCCTAGGAAATGACAGCAGCAAAACCAGCTGCCATCCCTTGACGGCTTACTATATGCTAGGTACTAGATTAGCTGGTTTCTGTACATTACCTCAGACTGCAAATACAAATGAGGGGTTTACATATCAGAGAACCAAGTCACTCAGATCAATTCTGTATTTTTTTCCAGGTCTGAGGTATGATTAAAAAATATATATATATATGTTCTCAAACTCATGACCACTCAGGCTGCATTTGCTTTAACAATTGATCTGGTACTTTCTACGTGCTGGAACCTCCATTAGGCTCTGAGAATTCAGAGATAAATTAGCGCAGGACCCTTAACTGTACGTGAGGATCAATGATTGACTGGAGTTAGAGACAAAGGGTAAGGGACATCGAAGTAAATGCTCTGAGGACATGGAGAAGGCTTCCAGATACAGTGACATTTAAGTTTGGAGAGGTGAATAGGAGTTTGTTGGATGGCATTAAAGAGAGATGGGAAGTAAATGCGGAGAAAATAGCAAAGGAAGAGCTGGTAGGGTGGAAGTGCTTTGTGTTTGGGGAATGGCAAGTGATTTGAGAGTCTGGAGGCAAGAAGGGGAGGGTGGAGACAATGCTGTGGAGGTAAGTTGAGAGGAGCCTGAGGCAGGCCTGAAAGACAGGCCAAGGGAGGGAAGCACTCCGAGAGCTTTGAAGTAGCTGTCTGCTTTGGAAGGAGCTTGAGAGTCTCATTCCTACCTTTCCTGCATACGCACGTATTCCAACTCTGACCAGGCCTGTCTCTCTCCCCACTCCTCATTGGTCCAGGCAACTGTGAATGTGATTGTCCAACTGGAATGCTAATGAGCCCCACCCCACCCCGTGAGGCTGACACCCGCAAGCTGTGGCCACAAACATGGGCTCTGCCTCTGCAGGGAGCCTTCTCCGTGCTCCTCTGGCTGGGTCTTAGGGAGTCTTCACACCAGGGCATTCTGCTTGGTCAGGCTCTGGCCCATGGCCCATTTAGAGGAACCACAGCAAACCTGTCCCTAGATCTCTTCTGGTCCCAGCTTCTGGCTCTCCCAAACCAATCTCTGTCGCCATCAGAACTGTGCTGGCCCTCCCGTGCACTCTACACCAAGGCCTGCTCCGGCTTTCTTTCAGAACAGCATGGCTTCCCCTGCTTCCTCCCTGGCAGGCTTCTCAGTGTCCCCTGCTCTGGGGGCCTGAAATACGGATGACTTTTAATTTTTCCAAAATTGAAAAAAGGAGACCTTCCTTCCCTGTACATTTTCATTTTTAATCTCAGCTAATCACCCAAAAGCGGCTCCTGACAGAGAGAACAGGAGGTGCATTTTGGAGCCTGAGTGGCTGGACCTTTGCTGGGTGGCCTCTGGCCAGTTGTTTTACTTCTCAGAGTTCCAGTTTCCTCATCTGTAAAATGGGGACATCAGCCCTCACTACGCAGGGATTAAAGGAGATAGCATGCAGGATGCCAATCAAGGAAGGGCTGAGTTCTACAGAGAGACCCAAAGCAGGAAGGGACACATTCCTGTTTCCTTTTAGAACCAGTACCTTAGCTTCTAGCTAGAAAAACGGAACCAAAACAAGGCCAAGCCATCCACCACCGGGGCTCAGGACTTAGTAGAGCAGTGGAAGGAGCCCACCCTCCCTAAGGCTCCTACAGCCTCTGCCCAGGGGAGGGAGACGTGTCCTTCCTGTTCCAGAGGGAGAGGAAAGGCTCAAGTGCAAGCTCTCCTCCTAAGCTGGGCAGACAGGTGGCTCTGAGCTGACCTTGGCCAGGCCAGTAAGCCCTGCAGTTTCATTGTTCCACCCGGCTGCGGAGCTGGTTGGTGGAGTTGGCTTAGGGAAGGATATTTTGTATCTGGCTTCTGGAATGACTAATGAATGAGCTGTCTCCACTGCAGGAGAATTATGCCACTTAAGCAAAACCCAGCCGGGCTGGTCGGCTCTGAGATAGCTAATAGGAAATGCCTGTCAGAGCACTGACGCTTCAAAGCCAAATATATTCTCCTTGTGTTCTCTGTTTGCTAAGTTTACTTTATGCAAAATATAACTCAGCTGAAAATACGTAGATGGCAGAGAGCTCACTCCTTCCCTCAGAAGAAGTGGGGAAGACAGGGAGGAGAGCCATTCCCAGTTAACCCCACTGGGCCTACCCAGCCCAGGAGCAGCCAGGCCTTTTTCTTGGCGAAAGAGCACAGAGCTAAGAGTCGGTGCCATTGTGGGAGGAGCACTGGCCGCAGATCAGCCAAGCGGGGTTTGAGGGCTGCTGCTGCCCCTTCTCCCTGTGTGGCCTTGTGGGAAAGGCCTTCTGGCTCTGTCTTCACCATCAGGAGACAGACCAATTGCCAGGCGATTGCTAGTCACATTAACCTACCACTCCATGTCACACATGACGGAATGGAAGCAGCAGGGTTCGTTGTAATGCGACCTCTCTCAATTCCCCGACCCTGTCCCTCTCAAGGATTTCCATGGGTTGCCACAGGAGCTAGGTAGGGTCCTCTTAGCGAGATACCAGAGGAATCTCAATCCATAGAGTGGGAGAGACACTCTGAGGTCATGGCAGGGACCTGAGTGTGTGCAGATCCCCTGGTGAGGAGCAGAAAGATAGGGACTCCTGAACCTTTGACTTGAAACAACCTGCTCTCCCAGGCCATAGTCACTAAGTAGTTTGGTGGCAGCTCATTCCCTCTTTCTAAACATCCTCTTAACTTAAAGGATCTGGCCTTCTAGGGGGAAGCCTTTGGGTTTACCAGTTGGGGTAGGAGGTGGGGTTAGGACTTCCCAGAGACCCAGAGAATGGGAGACCCCGGAATACCTAAGTGAGCCAGGCAGAATGGGGAGAAGACAGGAAGCAGGCCTGGCTCTGCTCTCTGAAAGCTCACTGTACGGTTGCAAGATGGGCCCGTGGAGGAGAAGTGACATAGCACTGGCTCTTCTTTCTAAGCACATTAGAAGATCCAGGAG
Source organism: Sciurus vulgaris (assembly GCF_902686455.1). NCBI lineage: Eukaryota > Metazoa > Chordata > Mammalia > Rodentia > Sciuridae > Sciurus > Sciurus vulgaris. Next base: position 88,627,235 of record NC_136470.1, read on the forward strand.
ATGAAACCTTGGACATGCTGCTGTCTTTGAGACTTGGTTCTCATCTTTAAAATGGGGCTAGTGATTACCTGCCTTAGAAGACCAGACACAAGGTAAGCAGAGTGCCTAACACACCACCCGGCACAATTTACTCACTCAATAAATAGAAGCCATTGCCATTTTTATTGCCAGGGCTTACAGGATAGGTCTCAAACAATGGGCTCCAAGTCAGAGATCTGGTCTATTGCTTCAGCCCTCAGGTCAGGCCTGGGGTGTCTGGACCCCTTCACTGGTCCTTTTTAGGCTGCCAGCAGTGAGTCCCTCACTGGCCTCAGTGTGTCCCACAAACAGTATGTTTTCTTTTGCGTGCAAAGAACATAAGGAAGCCGAGCAGTGGCATGCACCTATAATCCCAGCTACCGGGAGGCTGAGGAAGTATGATCACAAATTCATGGCCAGCCTCAGCAACTTTGTAAGACCCTGTCTGAAAATAAAGAAGAAAGAGGGCTGGTGATGGAGCTCAGTGGTAAAGCACCCCTAGGTTCCATCCCCAGCAGCCCACACAGAAGAGAACACAGGGAAGCTCTGAGAATCCTCTGATTAGGCTTCAAAGTGTTCGAGGCCTTCGGTGAGGTAAGGAGTGGGAAGTGGGGTCTGCTGCCATGGAAGGAATCCAGGAAACAGCAAACTGGCGGGAAGGGTGAGTGATGTTCAGGCCAGGGAGCAGAGGACAGCAGGGACTGCCAGCACCCTACACAATGTCTTGCACAGGGCTCCTCGCACATTTTATTGGTTGGTTGATTGATTCTGCTCTAGGTGGAGCAAAGTCCCATTTGAGAGATGTTTAGGGAAATAGCAGGATCATGTCCCTTCAAGTCCCGGGTGAGACTGGACAAAGGTCTTGAGGCAGGACATGTGGCTTAAGGGGATATGCTGCCCCTGGTGGAGAGAAGTGGGGGAGCTCTGTGAAGCCCCGCGAACCAGGCAGAGTTGAAACCCATGGAGGCCAGCTTAGCCCTGTGGGCCTCAGAGCAGGTATGGTAGCCCACCCAGCTTGAAGGAGAGCAGTGGTAGGAATCGCGTGCGGGCATCCATAGACACTCGAGGACAGGGTTGGCGGGTGGAGGAAGCTAGACCCCAGTAAGTGACTTGGCTGCCAGGGTGGCCAGTGGTGCTGAGTCCAGCAACAGAGGGGTAGGTGGACATGCTCAGTTCAGGTGGAGCTGGCAGATTGGTCCATCGGGCAGGTGCAGTGGAGTATCAGGAGTCCAGTAGCAAGACGGCAGTGGTAACCTTTTTGTGAGTGACTGGACCTCAGGGAGAAGTAGTGTGCAGGGAGGTATGCAGAGGACCACCAGAGTTCAGCCCCTGTCAGATGGCCTTGGCAGGAGTGGGCTTTGAACTCAGGCAAACCTGGTTTGAATCCTGACTTCTCACCTTGTAGCTGTGTGACACTGGAGGTGACGCTTAAGGTCTCGGTTTTCTTATCTGTAAAGTGGGGATAATTATAGCACCTATTTCACAGAGATGAAGACAAAATAAGGTCATTTATGAAGTGTCCCCCATATATATATATATACTCACACCAATTATTCCTACCTTAACTGCAATGATTCACCCCTGAGATTGTCAGATCCCCAGAAAAAAGGAGGACTTCAGAGGCATGATAGGCAGAGCACGGCAGAAGCCCCACTCACGCAAAGATAGGAAAATCACAAAGGCTGTGACAATAGAGAAAGTCCTGTTCTAATCCCCTCTCCACCACTGCCTCTCTGTGAGTCCTTTAGCAAGTGACAATTTCTTCCAGCCTCCATTTCCTTACTTGTAAAGTAGAGATGCCAACATCTGCCTTTTGGAGTTGTGATGATTAAGTGAGATGATGCTTGGAAGTGCCCAATCCAGGAAGTGCTAGTAAATTACCACTCTATGGACCAGGGGGTTAACAGGGGCCCACGCATACCTCCTGCAGTGCAGATTTTAGATCTATGGCAGCAGAAAACACTTTTTCCTTACAGGGTGCTACAGAAAGATGCCCTCATATGCACTCACAGACACGCTGATGGGATCCCACCTGCCTGCCTGGATTGACTCAGGAGCCAGGTGGGCCAGGTGGTGGTGGAGAACAGCAGGGACTCTGGCTGGGAGGGGCCTGCGAAGAGGACTAAAAAAGAGATGGAAGAACAAAGAAAGGGGGCTGGTGGAGGAAAGAGAACTTCTTTCAACTCAGTAAATAAATAAGTAATCATACAGTGTGTGCTTTCTATGAGTTAACCCATGTAGACACTATGCTGAAGAAGACAGCTGTGGTCCCTGTGTCCCCAAAATGGAGGGGGACTCTGGGAAGATCATTCAGTGACCTTGTACTGGCTGGAATGGAACAGAGAAGAAACGAATTGGAGGTCTGTGTGGGAAGAGTCTGCATGATCTGGCAGGAGGGGATGAAATCAGGGTGGTGGCCACCAAGGATGGCCAGGCTGTGTCCTGTCAGGAAGATCCCCGTAAGTGCCCCAGACAGACCCAGTTCCATCCGCTCTGCTTCTTATCAGCTATTTGGCTCTGAACAAGTTAGCGTCTGGGGTCTTCAGTTCCTTGTTCTGTACAATGAAACTAATGGTGCCTGCTTCACAGGGTCACTGGTGACTATTAAATTAGATGATACATAGAAATCTGACCCCTCAATAAATGTTCTCTACAGGCAGGCTATTGTTAATATGAACATTAATCACAAGGTGTATCTAGGAGACAGTTGGAAGGAATAAATATGAGGACTTGGAAAGTACTAGAGTTGACACTAAGTAACATTAAAGTGATTTAATTGGTAAACCAATTTGGTAAAGTGGGATTACCAAATCACTTCAAGCAAGGCCTGCAGTTCCATTTAGGAAAACAAAAAACAAAAACAACAACAACAAAAAAAAACGCTTGAGGTCAGTGTCTGGGTTAAAAGTTTCCACCTTTATTTTTTCCAGGATTCCCCCAGATGGCAGTTGGATAGGCTCCTAGAAGCCCAGAGTCAAACCAGACATGGTCTTGCCCCACCTTCAGGTCAGGTCAAACTCTGGGAGGAAAATCCTGGACCAAAAATGAGGTGCAGAATGAAATGACTGCTCAATAACCATCTTTCCTTCTGTAAACAGAATAAAACCTCAATCAACATCTTACCTTGTTTTTCTTTTCAAGTGGCAGACACATTGTATACAAGGGGCCCACAGGATAAGACCCCACTAACAGGGAATAGCCCCACTGACTCTCTTGCCAGTAAAGAGCTAAAATTCTTGAAGAAGTCTTTGAGCCAAAACTCTCAGGGAGAAGTCCCAGGAGACTGCCCATCAGGCAGGAAAATGCAGGCAAGATGGAATATGTAAAACGATGAAGTAGAGAATCATCCAGCAAGCCTGCACCCAGCTATGTCTTAATGAGACAAACTCCAAAGAAGCTCTCCCTTTAATCTGGCATTTGAAACGAAATGCTGCTAAGAAGCCCCCACCTCACCCGCCCCACCCTATGTGTTGCCATGACTACCCAAGTTCTTAGAACATGAAAGAACAACCTCAGCATTTCCCTCTAAAACAAAAGAAAATTATTCCAGGTTTCTGGGCAGAGAACATCAAGGAAGGGGACCTGTTACCATAGCAGGTTCTTCAGAGTTGCTAGTGATGAAATCTGAGCCGACCAGGATGGGCCTTCAGCAAAGCCAAGGAAGGAAACGGGATGACAGGACCCCAGCTCTTGCGCAGTCCCGGTCCGCAGGGCCCACACTGCCGTCAGTGCTGGCTCCCTCCCCTCAGCTGGACCTCATTTGCCCCTGCAATGAAACTTGTTAAAAGAAAACACATCCCCTGTCCATATGGGAAAGGGCAGGAGCTCCCAGGGCAGTAGGTCTGGGGCTCAGTAGACCCCAGGTAGGTAGTGAAAGGTGGTCTCTCCTACTCTCTAGCTGGACTTGCTCTTGAACAGAGGCTGACCTGTGGCATGAACAGGAAGCCCCTCCAAGCCCCCTGAAGCCTAAGGTCCTGCTAATGAGAGCTGACCCAAGAAAGCAGAGCGGAGGCGGCCACAGCTGGTCAGCCAACCTGCTTCCTCGGTGTTCCCTCCCCTGCCCAAGCTTCAAATCAAAACTCAGAGTATTGCCCTTGACCCTGCCCTCTCTTTCATCCTCCACACCCAACCTTTCTTCACATTTTGAGACCACTTCTAAAAATTCCTCAAGTCCAGTCTCCTCCCCTTCCCCTTCCCCTTCCCCTTCCCCTTCCCCTTCCCCTTCCCCTTCCCCTTCCCCTCCTCCTCCTCCTCCTCCTCCTCCTCCTCCTCCTCCTCCTCCTCCTCCTCCTCCTCCTTCTTTTTTCCCTCTATTATCACGGTCTTGGTTAGGTCTCACCAGCTCTAGTCTGTTGCCCCTAGAACCATTTCCATACTGGAGCTAGTGGTCATTTTAAAACACAAATCTGGTTGTGTCAACTGCTGCCTACAAATTCCTCAGTAGCTCCCATTTGCTTGGGGATGAATTTTCAAATTCCTTCAAAAGACATGTCTATGTCCATAAGGAACATCTCACCTCTGCTCACTCTGCTACAGCCACAAAGAAAGCATTTTCCCAACATATGCACTCTTCCCTGCCTCCTGGATTTCCCAAACAGTTTTCTTGGATCATCTTCCCTAATCCAGCCTGCTGGTATCTTCTGTGTGTCCCTCTGGATTCACTTTCTACCCTACTTTGCTGCAGAGCCTGCCCTATATGGATCACATGAGCAAGCTCCAGCGTTCTCTGGCTTCTGGTTGGGTTTGACCAATGTGGACCACCATGAGGAGACTGGCACATGGAAGAGAATGAGATCGGGATATTTATTCTCTCCCCATAAGGCTCCACCAGGCTGGCTGATCCTTAGAGGAAAGGGCACTCCTTCTATCAAGGTGACCTGCACTACATGACCCTCTCTCTTTCCAGGGTATAGTAGTCCCCTCCCCACCTACACCATTTCTTCTAGGCTAGCTGTGGTAACAGTTCTGCTCCTGTTAGCCGTGGGCTTCTACCCTATCTTGTATTCCTTTATACCCTTTCCAAGCATTTGCAAATAACCTGTTTGTACATAAACCCTCCTCAAATCATCCTATTTTAAATGTTTATCTTTTGCCAAATCATAGCTATTCTCTGGAACTAAGCTTGCCTCCTCCAGGAAGGCTTCCCTGTTCTTCCAAATCTTGCTTAGCTGCCCCTCCACTTGGGGATCCCAGAACCTCTGTATATTCTTCTGTCACAGTTGCAAAAGTCAGTCACATGCCCTGAATCTGAGTCCCTACAGGATGGAGACCATGGGTTGTTACTCATGCTTGCACCCCAGTATCTAGCACAAAGAAAGTCCTCAAAAGACATTTGCTGAGTGAAGAAGAGACTAGAGCTCCAGATCAGTGAGAATGGGAAAGCAAGAGGGAGAGGCGCTGCCTCCTATTACAATACCTTACTTCCTAGGGAAAAGGAGGAGACACCGTTTCTTAGCCTGGGGGGAGACAATGGAAGTGTCCCCATTAAGTTGAGAGCCCTGTGAACTGTCAGCCCTGGGAAACTCACATTCCTTTGCTGAAATAAATTACTAAAAGTCTGGGGGCTGTTCCAAAGGACCCAGTCGTACTCACTCCTGTACACTACCACATTATTCATTCAAGCAGTTTATGTAGGTCTGAAATCCTACCCAAAAGGGAACAATCACTTTTTTCCCTTCTAATTTGAGTCCCCAGTGGGTCCTGTAAGAAGGCTGGGAGAGCCAAAGCAAGGACTTCCAAGTAGAAAGATCCTTAGGCACCTGGACAAATCAAGGGTGATGGGTACATGTGGTAGGTGGAAGGCAGAATAGTGAACTGCTGTAGCAAGAGGAGTCTAAAGTTCTGGCTCCTCCCTCACCTAGATATGTGACCTTGGGCAACTTACTCCACGTCTCTGAAACTCAGTTTCCTTCTGTGCAAGTTCGTGGTCATAATAAGACCTCACTCATGGAGTTGTCACGAACATCAGGTGAACCAAAACACCCTGCAGGGGCCGAGAGCAGTGGCTCCCAGCCTATTACGTGCTCCCTTTCACCTCCCATCTGTTACTTTTCTGAAATGAAACGTACAAATAATAAAACTTATGCATTTTTTAAAAAAATTCATAATACTGCTTGGGCACACGTGGCCCACACCTGTAATATCTTGGGTACTTAGAAGTCTGAGGCAGTAGGATTGCAAGTTGCCAACCTGGGCAACTTGGAGAGATCCTGTCTCAAAATAAAAAGGACTGGGATGTTGCTTGGTTGTAGAGTGTCCTTGGGTTAAACCCCTAGTACTGAGGGTGGCAGGGGATCAATATACTAATCTAACTGAAGGATAAAGAACTAAAAAGAAAATAACTTAAAATAATATGCATTTTCAATCCCCAGCACTGCAAAAAATCATAATATGCATTGTAATCTATAAATGCTTGAACATAACTACACTAGAGGAGATAATGAAGTAGTTGGATGATTACACCTACTTACAATGAATACATTTGAATTTAAAGAAGTAAAGCAATATTTATTGGAACATTATGGATACTTCTTTATACTTAATGTTTCTGAAACAAGACTAAATAAGTACTATATATTCATACAGATAGGTAGAATCACTATTCATCTTTGAATGCAGAGGAATAAAGATGTGTTGTTTCAGCAACTCAAATACCAAGAACATTTTGCTCTTGGTATTGTGGCTTTCTGAAATGGTGAACAACACTGGTAAAGATGAAATGTAGTATTCTCTCTACTTACACGATGGTTGCATTCATGAAAAATTCAGTGCATATCAAAAATGTGCAAAAAGTATTTTGTGCAAAATGGAATTAGGTCCTAGTTTCCGACCAATATAAAGAAATTTTCTACCTACATGAACATCTGGTGGGGCATACAAATGCATGTAGAGTGCAGGACAAATCTTCATTGTACAAGACTGCCCCACCTATAGCAGGAAGTCTGTCTCCCCTCTGCCTCCACCCAAGTAGTGCCGGCAACCATGTAACAAACATAAATACACCACACGGTTCCAGAGTGCCTCTAGGGGGCAGCACTGTCTCCAATGCCGATCACAAGTCCAGAGTTTATGGGATTATCACACAGACAGGTATTAAGGAGCATAGGATGATAGCCATTCCAACCTCCAGGAACACAGACAGTCAGCATTAGGGACTATACCAGCACATCATACGCAGACCCCACTGTTTCGTAATATTCTGCTAGATTTTTGTTTGGTTGGGTTCAACAGGCAAAGGCTGTTCTGATGGGACAGGGATGAGGTCTCTCTTGAAGAGGATAAAGAAGAAATCAGTGCCAAAATAGAGGTATATCCCACAGGCTTCTTCTTTTTTTATTTACTTATGGGGGGGCGGTGCTGGGAATTGAACCCAGGGCCTTGTACATGCTAGGCAAGCAAGCACTCTACCATCTGAACTATATCCCCTCACATAGACTTCTGAGTAAAGAAAAAGTCTCAACAAACTAATGGACTCTTGAATTTTACTTCCCCTGGATAGTAACTGGGACCTCTTTGAAAAAGAGTACCATCAGTACCTTTTGCAAATAATCCTTGGTTTGCTACCTATGGCTGTTTTGTAATCAAAATCAGTGTTGAAATATTTGCCCTCTGTATTGAATGTATCTAAAGAAAAACCATTGGTTTCTTGTTGGAGATAAACCATACTTCTGGCAAGCCCAGTTCAGGCATTGAGTTGAGGCAGTCAACTCTTGTGCACCCACCCTGCTCCTTCCTGTATGTAGTCTTAGTACAGCCATATGACCCACTAAACCTTCTTCAAATCTGAGGACTCATTTCCCATAAAAAGGAGCAGTCACTTCTAATAATCCCAGGAAAGGGCATATCCTCAGACAGGATGCAAATTCAGATGGTTGCACCAGACAGGAGGGACTCTAGCCTCCTCAACTTTTTTTTTTTTTTTTTTTTTTTTTTAAGTGGGTCTATCTTAACTTTCAAGGGGGCAGTTGTCCCAGCTTCCTCCTGGAAGCTAGGGCTGCTGCAATGGCACTGACCACACAGAGGCAGCCCCCATACTGCATAGAGAGGGCTCTGAGCCCTCATGATCAAGTCATGTCTTGTAAGCGAGATTTTATAGGGTCATGTTACTCTGTTTATTTCTTTTGTTCTCTCCTACCTGTGATAAAGGCTGGTCTGAACCATCCAGCCTGGTCTCAGCTATCCTGTGTGTGTGTTGAAGAAGAGGGCTGATGAATGAGAAATCCCAAGGGAAAATTCCCAATCACCCCTCTCCACATAGAGATTTTTCCTTCACTGCTAAGTGTGAAGGAGTTGACTTTAACTCTTTAGAAAAGGTAATAACATTGCCTCACAGGGTCTGGTGGAACCAGGGAGGTCCTAGTCTTAGATGAATCAGGTAAGACACTTGGAAGGGATCGCAAGACCATGAACTAGGCCCACAGCCAGGTCATCAAAACTTCAGAATAAAATAAGGCCTATCTTGAAGCAAGGAGACCTGATATTCATACTTATCCTGTATGGAGCACACTTTGTGTCTGTTTTGCCAAGAGACAAAGTGGTCCACCAGTAGTTGGTGTGGGTGAGCCTGTCTTTGGGATTGAGTGGCTCCATCTGTATACAGAGTGGATCCAGTGAAGCTGGACACTAAGAAGGCTTGAAATACATCCACTATGTGTGTTTTTGGGACAAGGGACCAAGAGAAAAATAGAGAAAAATAGAACAAATGCACAATTAAATAAAATGAAAAACAAACAAAAAAAAAAACAAAAAAAAAAACCCTATTTTCTCAAGGTTTGTTTCTCATCATCTCCTATTCTCCTGTTCTCCTTAGGAGTCAAGGTCATGCTGGTCCCTGGAGGTAGGAGGAACTACATCAATGAGGGAACAGGGATGGCTCATTTTTTTTTTTTTTTTAAGAGAAATTGGCATCATTTGCAGTTGTACAGAGGAATACCCCCTTTTAGAGACGTTAGTTGGAGCTACTTGCTTTGTTTTCTTTTCTTTTCTTTCTTTTTCTTGGTACTGGGGATTCAATCACCGAGCTACATTCGCAGCCCTTTTTATTTTTTGCAGCAGGGTCTTACTAAGTTGCCCAGGCTGACCCAGAACTTGGGATCTTCCTGACTCAGCCTCCCAAATCCCTGGGATTGAAGGTGCCCAGTTGGAACTGCTTTCTTTATTGAGCACAGCAGCAGCCTCAGCAGCCGTGAATCCCCCCACCATCTGGCCTTCTCCTTGGGGCAACCTCCTAGACTTGGGGCACATTTGGGGAGATAATCAGGACTCTCTTCAGTGAACTCAGATCTCACAAAGCCAAGTACACTCAACCACTGCTTCACAGCCCTGCGTGCACATGAGAATCACCCGCAGAGTTTTTAAACACATCCATGCCTGGGCCTCACCGCCAGAGAATCTGATGTAATGGGCCTGGGGTGGGACCTAGGCATGGATGGGCTTTAAGGGCTCCCCAGGTGATTCTAATGTGCAGCCACAGTTGAGAACCACTACATTATACAGCAGGAGAGGCCCTTGGGCTCTTACTCAGATCACAGTTACTCTTAATTTATATATACTTCTAACAATCCTGTTGTCTGGTTTTCTAGCTGGTGTAAGATTAAATGCAGCACATTTAAGGGAGAGAAAGGCTGTTAATGAAAAGACACTAAAAGCAGCAAGACATAACACATGAGAGTCTGATCACAGGGGTAAAGATAGAAAACCTATATAAAAAGCAAACACAGCATTCAACCTCTCTCCCCACTCCAGCATATCCTCTTTACAATAAGGCCTAAGGGGAATCACTCCATGGAGAGGAAGGAGCCAGAGGGTTGCAGTGTGAAGGACAAGTGATATATACTTACTGTCCCTGATGTGTAAGGCCTATGTTCACAGTTGCTAGAAACATTGCTTCACTGAATTTTCATCATAGCCCTATAAGAATTATTAACCCATTTTGCAGATGGAAAAATGAAGATTCAGGGAGGATCACTGGCTTGCTCAAAGTTGCACCAGCAGTGAGCTGCAAAGCTGGGATCTGAGTGTCAAATGTAGGTCCATTTGATTTGAAAGTCTATTAATTTGACTCAAAAGTTCACTTATGTTCATTGTTACATTGGGGAGATAATCAGGACTTGCTTCAGTGAATTCAGATATCACAAAACCAATGTTATGTAACTAGTACAATAACTGATATTTTTGTGTGTACTGGGGATTGAAACCAGGAGTGTTCTGCCACTGAGCTACATCCCCAGCCTTTTTTATATTTTGCAACATAGTCCCATGAACTTGCTGAGACTGACCTTGAACTTGGAGATCCACTCATGTCAGTCTCCCGAGTTGCTAAAGTTATAGGCATTCACTACCATGCTTGGCTAATTAACTGATATTTCTAATGATGGACCAATGTCTGGAGCTGGATTATCCTCAGTATCCAGCTATTCAAGATGTTCACTTTAGGAATAGTTACTCATATGCATGTGTGAGCACCCCTCTTTCCGCCACACGCGTGCTTTTTACCAGAGATGAAAGAACTGAGTATTCATCCGAGAAGCAAATAAATAAATAAATAATACAAGTTATGTCCCAGCTCACACCATTCATCAGAATGAATACCAGATGGCTAAAGATGGAAATGAAACCATAAAGGTACTAGAAGAAAATATAAGTGAATATTTTATAATCTTAGGATGGGGAAGGACTTTCTAAACATGTCAACAAAAGCAAAAACCATAGAAGAAAAGATTGATAGATTTGACTACATAAAAAATTAAAAACTTCTGTACATCAAAAACCAGAATAAATTGAAAAAATATTCAACCTCACTAGCATTCAAAGAAAGGCAAATTAGAACAGCAATGAGAGACCTTTTTTTTTTCTGATCAGATTGGCAATGATTAAAAAGAATGGTAATACTGAGAGTTGGCATGAGTGAGGGGAAATCAGCACTCACACATTGTTGGAGGGAGTGTAAATTGGTACAATCTTTCTGGAAGACATTTTGGCATTATGTATGAAAAAAGCTATGAAGGCCCATACCTTTGACCTAGTAATTCCATGTATAAAAACATATCCAAAGGACAGAATTGACCCACTACATACGTACAGCATGTTCAAAATATGCAAGGATTTCATTTACTGAGACACCATTTGGAATATTGAAGAATTAGAAGCAACCTGAATGTTTAACAAAAATTAGTTGAATAAATTACATGGTCTACATAAAAAACAATATAATCATGTTATCAAAAATGATGCTAAAAGACAAACAAATGGAACAGAACAGAAAGTCCAGAAACATTCCGAAATATATACGAGACTTTATCTATGATAAATATCAAATCAGGGAGGCAAAAGCATATTTTTAAATAAATGGTGTTTGGCTAACTGGAAAAAGAGAAACTGGACCAATATTTCACATAGTACACCAGGATAAACTTCAACTGGATCAAAGATATAAAACCATAAAATTACCAGAAGACTAATACAACTCCTTCACAACAGAGTAGTGAAGACTACTATAAGAGTCTGGCAAACATAGCTACAAAAACCTAAAACCCCTGCAGGGCAAAAACACCGTAAGAAAAGAGAAAAATACAAATGACTAACTGGAAAAAAATTACAACTCCTTTTCACAAAGGGCTAATCATCCTAATACATTATTTGTTTCTATAAACCAAGGAGACTAATAACCCAAAAGAAAAAAAAAAACATTTCAAGAAAAAGAAAACATATAATTTTTTTTCTTTCTTTTGGTACTGAGGATGGAACCTAGGGTGGCTCTACCACTAAGCTCCATCCCAAGTTCTTTTATTTTTAGTTTTTGTTTTGAGGCAGGGTCTTGCTAAGTTGCCAAGGCTGGCCTCCCCAGTAGCTGGGATTATAGGTGGACCCCACCATATCCAGAATAATATTGTGTATTTTAAAAGTAAAATTGATTTAATAATCAATTTAATAATGATGCAGATTAATTTGTGTCAACACACAAAGGTTTTCAAATGTACTTAGTAAGGCTTGGGGATGTAGCTCAGTGGCAGAGGACTTATTCAACATGTGTGAGCTCCTGGGTTTGATCCCCAACACAAGGGAGAAAAATGCACTTAGTGCCTAAAATAAGTCACAGAAATATATATATAGAATAATCCCATTTTTAACATCATATTTATATGGTGCTTCTCATTTATATTGGAAAAAAGGAAACTCTAGAAAAAAATACCCTGTAAAATATTAATGGTGCTTATCTCTAGTTGGTAGGAAGTGGGGTTACTTCATTTGAAATTTACTTTCTAAGTTTTGTAAGATGCTACTGTTGATTTCTATAATTACAAAACAAAGAGAAGAAAAGTTGAATTAGATAAGCTTCAAGGAAAAATAACAACCCAGGAAAGTTATTTGCAACATAACAAGAATTGAGTAACCTTAATATTTAAAGAGCTGTTCCAAAAAATAAGAAAAAGAAGCATGCTCTAGGACCCAAATAGACCACAGAATAAATAAATGTTTGTAATACCTTATTAGAAGGCAATAAAAGAATAATACTGAAGCTGTTTAAGGACAAGGATGGTCATTATATATTAAGGAAAAGTAGGTTAGCAAATAGTGCTGTTTTAACAAAAATATACCTATACCAGGGCTGGGAATGTAGCTCAGAAGTAGGGCACTTGCTTAGCATGTGTGAGGTGCAGGGTTCAATACCTAGTACTGAAAAAAAAAAAAGTATATATTATATATGTGTGTGTGTGTGTGTGTGTGTGTGTGCATGTGTGTGTATATATGTATACCAGACTTGACTTTATGTATGTATGTACATAAATATATGCACAGAATAATATCTGTGAGGATAGGTGCTAAAAGTCATATACATATGATCTAGGGATGGTAAGATCACAGGAATTTAATTTTTTCTTGTCTTAACATATTTTTCTGCAATAAAATGTCTACCCATATAATATAAAAGAATTTTTAAATTGTTTATGATACTGCTTTGTGGAAAAATTAGTCACAAGTTCATCACATTGTATTAAATGATGAAAAAATGAAAAAAAATTACATGTATAACAATAGGTAGTAAAGATGACAAAGTGTTGTGGATAATTTCAATCACAATTACTTTGTAGAACAATATTTATTAGTGTGACAGATTTATGACATGTGAAGATTATATATATTTAATATATATAATTTAATGTATATACAAAACCATTTATACAAAATGACTTTTCATTTAAAAAAATTAAAATGTATATGCTTAGAAAAATTTTGGGAGGAGACCGCCAAAGTATTTGTTCACTGTGGCTACACCTGGGTGGTAGAATTATAGGTGAGGTTTTTTTTGGTTAATGTTTTCATTAGTGCATTAAAGTCATATATAACAGTGGGATTTATTTTGACATATTCATAAACGCATATAGCATGGTTTGCCCCATTTCAATTCTGTTTTTCTTTTTGACAGATTTTTTTTTCAATTCTCAAAAATAAACAATCTCTTCTAAAATAAGAAAAAGTGAAGCACTATAGTTTTGTTTGTTTGGTACCAGGAAGCAAACCCAGAGGCACTTAATTACCGAGCCACATTCCCAGCCCTTATTTATTTATTTATTTTTTTGAGACAGGGTCTTGCTAAGTTGCTTAGGGCTTTGCGAAATTGCTGAGGCTGGCTTTGAATTTGCAATCCTCCTGCCTCAGCCTCCCAAACCACTGGGATTGTAGGTGTGTGCCACAGTCCCCAGCAGCTATAGTATTTTTTTAAGTGCTTTTAAAAAAAAGATGCTTCAAGAAACATTGTAAACTATCTAAAAATTTATTCCTCCCAAAGGAGCTGAATGAATAAAGAATTCTGGCTGAGATGGGCTACTGTGTCCTCAACTGAGATGCCCAGCCCCTCTTTCGTTCCCTAGAATCTTTTCTGGACTACAGGATGGACTACAGGATGTCAGCCACCATGCTAGGTAGAATAAAACTGCCCACCAGTATAGGAAGGCCTGATGCTGTAATAAGGCAGGGCCTATCCAAGAATCTTCAGTCTAGCCACCTGCCCTGTGGCAGGGGGTTTAACAGACTTGGGTTGGAAGGTGGTTAGAGGGCAGGATGGATGGGATGGTGAATGGCTAGGGCATAAAGGTTCTCTGTTAGGAACCATTTCTGGTCCAGATCCTCCCTTGGCTGCTTCTGCTACAACCTGCTCAACCATCCTGGTCTTCTCACTGAGCCTGCTTAAATGAAGGAGCAGCTGCAAAGGGGGGTGTTTCACATGCAGCTCCCTCAAAAGGGCAGGCCAGAGGTGGGCCCCGAGTCCCAGGTAGGAGGCTTTTCATGTCTCCTGAAAGTTTATTGCAATGGCTTCCAGACTGGCCTACTGACTTTCTGCCCTCAGACCCTGCCCTGTCCAAACCATCTTCCAACCCCTGCCATTCTTCTTGATATACAGCTAATTAGTTTATTCCTGGGATCAACACATGATATCGAAATCAGTACTTCTCAAAATTCACCAACAACAGACAAAAGAAATGCCTTAAACCAGGAGCCGTGGCTGTCTGTCTCAAAATAAAAAATAAAAAGGTCTAGGGATGTAGCTCAGTTGTAAAGCACCCCTGGCTTCAATCCCAGTACCAAAATAAATTAATTAATCATAATCGTTATCATAATCACAATTAAAATGTCTGGGGATGTGACTTAGTGGTAGAGCATCCCTGGGTTCAATCCCCAGGACCAAAGGGGGTAAGAAAGAAAGAAAGAAAGAATATTTTAAGTTCCTTGGAGGACTATGTAGCACTGTGTGGTCTGAAGCCACCACAAGCACACCTAAATTTTCTTAGAAGTCTCCCATGTTCTCTTAAAAATGCAGGAGAATTTTCATTCAACTCCATGCTATCTCTGAATTTCTTTTAATATGAAGATGTTTAAAATTATACACCTCAAGGAAAAATGATGTTCCTGAAAGGAGTATTGTGTTTATCCAGAGGCTTCAGGTATCATCCCTGAAGAAGTACCTGCAGGACAAAATCCAAACTCCTGACATTCAGGGCTCTTTATAGTTTGGCTCTCACAAATCTTTCTGCTTTCTTCCTTTGACTCTTCCGTCTCTGGCCACCTGGACTCCTGTCCTTTCCTGATCTTCCAGCTTTCTCCCAGGCCCTGGGAGACCACACTATCTACCTGTTGACAACCCACCATCTCCAAGGTCTCCAGGGGATCAAACACCACCTTCCGCATTAAACCTTCTCTGAAGGTCCCTTGACAGATAGGATGTTAAGGGTAGTAAGTTGCCACAAAAACAGTCAGTGCTTTGGAACCTGAAGCTTGATGTTCAAATCCTGTCTCCAATTCTTGACAGTGGACAAGTTATCTAATGACTCCTTGATCTCACTTATAAAATGGGGAATAATTATGCTTCCCTAAAAGGACTGTTAAAGAAATTAAATAAGATTCAAACGATGTGCAATGCCCAGTACATACTCCCTCGTACTCCCCCAAACTCCTACAGCAATTTATTCATATCATTCACATAGGTAGCACAGGTTTAGCTGGGCATGGTGGCACTCACCTGTAATCCCAGTGGCTCGGGAGGCTGAGACAGGAGGATCAGCAACTTAGCAAGGCCCTAAGCAGCTACATGAGACCCTCTCTCTCTAAATAAAATACAAAAAAGAGGCTGTGGATGTGGCTCAGTGGTTAAGCGCCCCTGGGTTCAGTCCCCAGTACCAAAAAATAAAACACACTGGTTTATGTAGTCACTATTTCTATAATGACTTATTTCCCCTCCAAATAGATCAGTGGTTCCCAATGCCCTCCAAAACTTCTTGTATTACTTGCATGATCCCATGGATTGAAAGATTTTGGTTATTAAATCAAAATACATTTATGAAATAGTAGTCCTCCATTCCAAACTCTCAATCCTATTAAGCTTTTTGAGAGCATTCCCAGCCTCTCCCATCATACCTAACTCTAGGGACTGGAGCTGGGAGCCACCCACCAAGACCATAAACACCTTGAGACTACAGCCCCGTCTCCACTCTTCCCACAGCACCTCACTCAGCGTCCTGCACTTAGAACAACCTAGTAACTGCTTGTGGCATAAACAGAAAGTTTCACACACATGACAGGGGGGAAGCCCTCTCCAAATGAGCTGGTGTGCAGAAAGGGGTCATTGTTACGGGAGGCAGAGTTGGAGGCGAGCCCTTCTTCCTCCATCCACCCGGAGCAGCACCCCCAATTACACCAGCTGGCCTCCAACTTCTGTGTGTGAGCCGATTAAAAAGCACCCTCTCTCCAGTGTCTGGAAACTCCTGCAAGGAAAGTTTGCTGCCCAAAGTTGGCTTTTGACTAGAGTCTTAATAAGAGGCCTCGGCAGGCTGTGGTGAGAGAGACAATGTCACTTAGAGGAGCAGCTTGAAGCGGCAGTTAGGAGAAGAATTATTTTAATGAATACATTTCCTTTCAATTGTATGGGAATATCAAGATCCCATTAGAATGGGGAAGCAATTAGAACTAATAAAGATGAATGCACAGTGCTCCGTGCGTGCAGAATAACAAGCAGCCAACAAAGGGCCTCAGGAGCGCCTGCTCTAATCCAAGTGAACCAGCGGCCAGCACGGGAAAGGCTCTGCTCAGCCACTCAAAGCTCCTGTGTCCCGCACATTCTGATCACGCCCAGCAAATGGCGTGAGTTGAGTCTCAGAGTAGGGGGTTGCCCCCCACCACTGCCTGGCCTCGTGGGGATTGAGATGGGTTGTTGGCAGCCCCTTGGCAACAGCCATTCAGACCAGGGCCCTGGCTCCTGGCCAGCCTCTCGCCTGCCCCTTGCATCGGGCCTCATTGTGTCCAGGTGGCAAATGCCTTCTCACCAACTCTCCTTGGAAGTTTAGAGAGGGGGCGGGACAGTGGAGGAGGGTGAATGAGAAGGGGGCCCTCTGCCCCATGCACCGCTCCTCTCCCCTCCCCCGCTGGCCAGGGTCTGTTCCTCCTCTGAGTTTGGTGTTATGTTACAGACACTGGTGAGTCACAGGCAGCCAAACACAGAAGTACTGTTGCTTACACAATTGCTCTTCAAACAGTAACAAACAATTTTCATTACCCAAGTCAGATCGAATCATCCGCCTGGCCATCCTGCCTCAATCCTAGTCACACAAACAGAACCCAAAGCCTCACTCTGCCCATTCTGCTCTGACAACAGTAGGCTTCATTTTGCATCAGCCTACGGATATAGGACAAAGCTCTTCCTCTGATCCTTTCTTTGAATCAGATTGGCTGCATGGCTGTCAAGATGGTCAGGAGAAACAGGGAAGATGCAAGTACCTACACAGTTTGGGGATTGCTCAGTTGTGGGGTGACATGTTACTCAGCACCTGTGTGAAGAAAGCACTCAAGAGTTTGGAGGACTCTATTGCCAAGTTTAGAAGGAATCCAACAAGATAACACTGGCTCCCCACCAAAGTATTCACTGGCCTTTTTGGAGTGTCAGTACTTGACATTTCTTTATTTAATCTTTTTTGGCCAGACAGTTTTTTCAAAGAGGAATGTATAAGCTCATTCTGAAATATCTGCATGTGAGGCCAGTCACACTCATACACTCATTGCTGGGATTTTTCTACCACTTCTCTTAAACAAAAAGAAATTTTTGTAACATTTCATACTGATTTCTTAATGGGAGAGTACTTTAAAAGCACATTTACATTTATAATCTTACTTAAATCTCAAAATAACCCCATGGGATATGCAAAGCAAGAGCTATCAGGTTTAAAGTTGAAGAAATAGCCCAGAGAGGTTCAATGTCCTGTGCAAGGTCACAGGATGGGTAAGGACTTGGCTCAGTACTCACCCACCTTTTCCACACCTTCAGAGTGCTAGAGATTTTTGCAATTCCACTTTTCTAGCTAAATTCTCTACCCTTCCAGATATTAACCACACTAAACCTTGTGCACTTTTGAGACTAGTCCAAGCTACAAAGGATCCTCCTTTAAGAAGATTCTAATCTACCAGTCATCAAAGTGTTTTGCCATCCCTCCAACCAAAGAGATAGATCCTTTTTTTTTTTAACAGAGGATTGAAGCCAGGGGTGCTTTACCACTGAGCTACACCCCCAGTCTTATTTAATTATTTATTTAGACAGGGTCTCACTAATTTGCGCAGGGGGCTTTGAACTTGGGATCCTCCTGTATCAGCCTGCCAAATCTGATACTGGAATTATCAAATCTGATACTGGAATTAAAAGTGTGCACCATCAAGCCTAGCTGCTTTTCCTCTCTTTTGGTAGCTTAGGTAAGGATTGTTTTAAAAGTTGGCCTGTCTGGTACATGGTGGGCACAAAAATGGAAAAATGATTGTTCCCATTCCTTCAGTACAACACTGTAGCATCTAGTAACTGGTGAGTTTAGAGTAAATCCACTCACCTTTCATACTCCTCACTACCTTCCATACCTGAAGGCCTATTCATTTAATTTTTGAAAGTTCTTCATTTCTATAATTTTTTAGGTATAATTTACATGCTGTGAAATGCATAAGTATTTAGAATACAGTTTGGTAAATTTTGACATATGTATTTCTATACACAATTCAAGATGCAGAACATTCCCATCACCACAGAAAGTTCCTGGATACCCCTTTCCAGTTGAGTCCAGTTGAGTCCACCCCAAGACTCCACCTTTCTAATTTCTACCATGACCTACATCTACCATCCTGATTTCTACCACCATATATTAGTTTAACCTGCCTTGAACATCAGATAAGTAAAATCATATTGTATTTATAATCATTTGAATCTTTCTTCTTTTATTCAACATGTCTACCAGACTCATCCAAATTGTATCAGTAGTTTGTTCCCCTTCTAAACGAGTTTTATTTTACTCATTCAGTTTTTATAGTCCAGCTGTATTATTACTAACTCTAAATTCCTTCAACATTTCTCTTACATGCAACTTTTCATGAATATTTCTTCAGCATATCTCCTTGGCCATGCTTGAGTGACCAAAACATGAAAGTAGAATATTTTCTATCACTGTCCTTTTAGGTAGAGGTTTCTAACCAGGCAGTCCAGCATGGTGGTCATGAGCACAGGCTTCAGATTACGGATCCGGATTTGCATTTCCAGTCCAACATGTAACAGATGAGTGGTTTGAGGTAGGCAATTTAACCTCTCGGTGACTGTTTTCCCCCTTGCAAAATGAGGATAATAATACCTTCCTAATAGAGATTTGTGAGGCCTACATTATATTGTACATAAAATGTTTGGCACATGCAAACTAATAATAGCCTCAAGCTAGACTAAAATAAACATTGTTTCATATTTTCAGTTTTGTTAAGTCAAATAAAATTAATGGGTATATATTTTCAAAGGTTTTTAAAAGAAAGATTTCATGTTTAGGTCTAGAAAAGTCTGTCTGATATTTATTAAGAATAAATGTTATTTTCTAAGAAAAAAGTAAAGCCTTCCGTCATTTATTCACTGACAATTACGTATGGAGTACGAACTATGAAAGGTTCTTCAAAAGAGTTATAGACATAGTCCTCGCTTTTAGGATGTTCGGTTTGGGGAGGGTAAGAAGATAAAAATAAAAATAATTATAATATAAAGTCATGTGTAAATAACAACAATAATCATCATCTATTAATGTAATGGTTAAGACTCTGGTCTCTGGAGTCACACTGTAGGGGTGCAAATACCAGTTGTGTGATGTTGGGCAAGTTACCTAACCTTTTTGTGTAACTCTTTGGGCTGTAAAATGTAGGTATTTACCATTTATCTAGCAGGATTACTAGCAGCACATACTCAATAAATAATCTCTCAGATTTATTAGACACTCAGTATGTGCCATGCACTGCATTTAAAGCTCATGTGCATTACTTTACATAATCTCTTCAAAACTGTCACTACTCTTACACCCTTTGTACAGATGAGGCAACTGAAGCGCAGATTAGGTAACTGATCTAAGATTATAGGTAAGGCTTTGCTAGTAAATAGCAAATACTGTAGGAAAGACAGTCATCTATAAGATAAGTATTTACCTTAATGAGAATCAAATGAATTAGTATTTGCAAAGTGTTTAAAAGAGCCTAGCACATAATAAGGCCTATATATATGGATGTTAAATAAATATGAATTGCTGCAGTGATTCAGAGATGACAGTAAATAAATTACATGCATGGTGACTACAGTGTTGAGGAATACTGGAAAGGTTATGTTTATGCTCGGCTGTGAATAGTGGATAGGTTTTGGAGAAATGTAGATGGCAGAGAGTGCATTTCAGAGAGAGAGAGAAAAGAAGAGACAAGAAGTGAGAGAAAACTTCCCTTTCCTCCAGCCAGTCAGTATTCCTACCAGTACTTCTTTAAAAAAAAATTTTTTTTTTCCTTTTAGTTGTAGATGGACACAATACCTTTGTTTATTTATTTATTTTTTTATGTGGTGCTGAGGATGGAACCCAGTTCCTCACACATGCTAGGCAAGCACTCTACCACTGAACCACACCCCCAGCGCTCATTTGCCTCTTATCCCTGTAGAATCTGCAGTTCTTACCCCTTCATCATAATTGTCTATTGCAAAATATTTCTGAGTGCCTCCATGTGCCAGGGTAGGTCTCAGTTCCCATTTTGCACTACAATCTTATAAACTGAATTTCCAGTTTTTGGCCGGCCTCACTCCAATCCATCCATCCCACTGCCATCAAAAAGAGTACAAAGTCACCAATCTGGCTCACACAGCCCCCTGCGGTCTTTCTCCATTGTGTCCAAAATAAATTTCAATTTCCCCAGCATCCTATTCGAGGCTCTTCACTAACTGACCTATGCAGCCTTATCTCCTACCTTCACCTTCCCACTCCGCACCTGAGCCACAGTAAAAGCCTTCGAAATCAGGACAACACACTTTTAATAAATGCTGAAAGAATGTGGCTGCACTTCATCCTAGTTCCATCCCTTGTATACTGAAACATTCCCCACCTTGCAGGGATGGAAAAGCCCTCGTTACAACCCTCATTCCCCGCGGTCCCCAGCTTCCAGAGCCTACAAAGAAGCGCAAGGTGCACACTCCCCTACAGCCGCCTAAAGCCTCAGAAGCCCAGAGGAGGCCGGAAGAGGAAGGGCTTTGCGCCGCACCAGGGCCGCCATCTTGGCTGAGGTGGCCGGAAGTGGCCGGCGCGCGGGCGCTGACAGAGGCTGCGCGGCGGCCACGGGGCAGGTCCTGGAGCCTGCGGCGTTTCGGCATCTGATCCCAACCCTGTGCGGTGTCCACCCGCAGCCACAAATCCCAGTCCGCGGTCGCGCCTGCTCCTCCTCCCACCGCCCCAGCTGCTGTACAACCCCTCCGCCAGGCTTTGTGCCGTGGCTCGCACACCCCTCGGCCGGTGTACGAGCTGTGCACCTGCCCGAAAACATGTTGCAGGTACCCGAGAGCGAGGGTCTCCCGAGCCCTCAGGCCGGGGGGGAGCAGCACAGCGGCCTTGAAGGTGAGACCCTGACCTTGACTGTCTCTCAGGAGCTGGCCCCGAACCCCCTCCTGCAAGAGAACTCCAAGCAGGGCCTCGGCGCCTTGAGGGAGGGGGCTGCGGAGCCCGCCTCCACCCGTAAAGGCGCGAGGACCTTGGCCTCCAAAGCCCTGGCACGGCGCAGAGCCTACCACCGTCTGAATCGGACGGTGGCAGAGGTGGTGCAGTTTCTGCTGGTGAAGGACAAGAAAAAAGAGCCCCATCACACGCTGAGATGGTGAAGTATGTTATCGGAGACTTGAAGGATGTGTTCCCGGAGATCATCGCAAGGGCCGCAGAACACCTGCGGTATGTCTTTGGTTTCGAGCTGAAACAGCTTGACAGCAAGCACCACACTTACATCCTGATCAACAAACTAAAACTTTTTGAGGAGGAGGAGGAGGAGGACCTGGGGGGAGATGGCCCCGGGTTGGGTCTCTTAATGATGATCTTGGGGCTTTTTTACATGAAAGGTGATAGCGTCAGGGAGGCCCGGGTTTGGGACATGCCGAGTCGGTTGGGAGTGCTGCCTTCGAGGTATCACTCCCTCCTTGGGTACCCGAAAAGGCTTATTATGGAAGATTTTGTGCAGCAGCGATTCCTCAGTTACAGGCAGGTGACTCACACTAGTGCACTGGAATATGAATTCTCTAGGGATCCCCGAAGCAACTTGGAAATCAGCAAGATGAAAGTCCTAGGGTTTGTGGCCAAGCTCCATAAAAAAGAACCCCAGCACTGGCCAGTGCAGTACCGTGAAGCCCTGGCACACGAGGCTGACAGGGCCAGAGCTGAGGCCAGTGTGAGGGCTAGAGTTAGAGCCAGAGCCAATGCTAGGACCAGCTTCCACTGCTGGTGAGGGCTAGTGGAAAGTTGGCCAAGGAGGGCCCCTCCCTGGGTATGGAAGCTACTGTCTTGAGTCACAACTAGTATAGGTAAGGGAGAGTAGTTAGTTTCTGAAAAAATTGTGTAACTTTAGTATTTAGGTTTTGTTAAATTTAATATATTATTAAATCATTTATAAATGAGATTGGTCTTTTTTCTATAGGATTTTGTTGTAGAATTTTGCTGTCTTTGTGAAATGAATTGAAAAACTTTCGTTTTATTCTGTGTTCTTAAAACAGGATTGTGCAGCATTATAATGCTACAATTTAATTGTTTGAAGGACCTTCAGCTTTATGATCTGGTACCAGGGGGGAAAAAATAGCTGATTTGGGTCTGGCCTTCAACACTTTTTGTCTATTGTATTAAAAAAAAAAAAAAAAAAAAAAAAAAAGACTGATATATACCTCTACCTCTATTTGCTTAGTTCTTTAGGTATCTAGAAGAAAAGTTAAATCCAGTAAATTAGAAGTATACCTGGTACACTTAATAAATTAGACATGTAAAGCATCTTGTATTTTGTGATGCACTGTTTGGAGATAGAATGTGTCCCTTTTTTTTTTTCCCCAAGAGTTGGAGAGTAAGTAAGCAATAACAACAGTGAGTTGAAAGCTACAAAGGGACTCCTAAGCAACCTGGGAAGATTGGATGAGGTCTGCTTGAGGTTACCTGTAGTAAGACCCCCTCAGATTCCGGGGGAGGAGAAGGGAAAGAACAGAGAAAGATGTTGCTGGGGGCTGGTTGGAAGTGGTATTAAAAATGATTGAAGATCACAGATGCTCCTCAATAGCGTGGGAAACAGACCTGAAACCTGGCAGATTTGGAAAATACCTTACCTTTGCCAGTGCTCTTGTTCTAGGGCAGTTACAATGTACAATGATGGTGACCATGAGCATTTTGACATGCTCCATCTTCTCTCGACCTCTACAAGTTTCCCTCTTCTATCAAAGCCCTCAGAGACCAAATAGTATAACAATTCGGAAATACATAGTGTGGATGGAGGGTACATCTAAAGTCTCCTACTACTGGAAACTTCCACTTCAAGATCTCCCCTGGTACTTGAAAGCCCAGTGTTCTCTTCCATGTTTCTGCCTCCTGCTTTCCACCTGCCTCCTTCCATTTGGTGAGGACCTATGAGGCATCCCTCACATTCTTTTGAAGCATCATCCATATGACATTCTTAGGTCTGCCATGCCTTCCACCTTCACTTTGGTAATAATCCTGGAGAAAGGGCACATACAATAATAAGGGACTTAGTGGAATAAAATTCACCCCAGAGATGGGTATGGGGGCATCGTGAAACCATACAGCTGCCATAATTGAAAGGCTGCTTTCTTTTCTCTTTGCTGTAGTTTTCTGCTTCCATTTGTGTCCAAATAGCATTTTTGAGTATGTTAAAGGTGGGCATACAAATTACTCTGGGACACAGGTCTAGGGATCCAACACATCAGACCAAAAGCTATTAGATGATAGACAAAAACGTTTACTGATGATTACAATATGACATTTTTTTGTTGTTTAGCATATTTTTTAATTTCCTAATTTTTTTATTTGTAAAATACGACTTCTGAGTAGTTTGTAATTCATTAAACAAAATATTGAGTGCTCACTATGTGCCAAGTCTTTGTTGAGTATCAACATTATTAAATTGGGAAGCTGGCATTGTTCTCAAGGAGGAATAATGATCATTTCTCACGTTTGTATTTTCTCACAGTGGCTAAGAGGTCAGCGGTGTGTGTACCTAAAGATCAGAATACGGGATGATTAGTTTAAGGTTACTTGATTAGTAAAAAGTCGTAACAAGACTAGAACCAAAGTCTTCCACTCCCTGATGCAGTGTGTTTCATTCTAGCACATTGTTCTTCATTTTTGGCCTTCAATATATTATATGTGGTTTTAGTTATCACAACTCCAGGAAACAAGTTAGACACTTGTAATTATCACACAGTCTAAGAAAATGAGGCGTAGAATAGAAATGCTCTCCATTTAATCAGTGACAGAGATGGCTTTGCTCATGGCAAACATAGCACAGGGCAAGGACAGTACTAAGAACAGTACCATTTATTAAACATCTACTATAGGCCAAAGGCATTATTTACCTCCTACTTTTTACAGTCATTGCAAAGCAGATGGTACTAAGTACCTCCATTTTACAAATACTGATTGTACTTGCCATTTATTCAATTCCTAAGATGAGCCCGCTTTTTTAAGCCTTATACATGTTTTAATGATTTTTTTTTTAATAATAGTCTTAAAGGACAGATATCTGTTCCATTTTGCACTAATCAAATGGAACTTGAGCTATAAAAGTCTCACAGGTAGTCAGATCAAGGTTTGGAGCTAGAGTCTGAGTCACAAACCTGCACTTTTTGCTATTTTACATTTCCTTCTTGGAACTTCTTCCAGACTTGGGTCATCTGTCACCTGACTCATCTTTCTTCAGACTCCACTGTCTCTCTGGAGATACAAGGGCTGTGTAGCCAAGGTGATTATGGTAACACACTGGCCTGCAAAAAAGTAAAAAAGAAGGCTAAAATACAGAGTTGGGGGTTATCTGTGAGCGTGGATTCCAGCTCTGCCTTCTCTCTCCTCAGCATTCTCAGAGTGCTGACTACATGTAAAATGTATTTTTGCTCAAACTTAGTATATTTTGCCCTTATAGGTTGTGTTTCCTCAGTGTTTCATCTCTGGTAAGCCTCAAATTAAGTCTTTAATTCCATGGAACAATCAAATAACATTTGCAGACCTATACAGATGTGATTCCCAGTGTTGTTTCCAGATCACACAGATGCAGAACTTGTACCCTTGCTTCAGGAAGAAAGTCCTCCCATTGTCACAGATGGCATCATCACTTCTCAGAAATGCTGAGAGTGTGGCCACTGGGCCCGTGCATGAAGTACTGGCCATGGTCAAGGTGAAAGATGAATTCCCCTGTTGCTTATGGCCATTCATATAAGGGAGAAGGAAGATCTCAATTCTTATTTGTCTCCCATTTAGACAATACATAGAATTAGATCTTCCTGGGCAAAATGTGTGTGTTTGGGGCAGGAAGGATTTGGTTGAGAGAGTGGTGGCAGATGGATTACTCCATATCATACTTACAGTGCAATTAGGCGGCAAAGCCCTGCAAGAAATTCCCATGAAAATTATGAATCTTGTCTTGAACAATGGAAAGGTCTCTGTCCAGCTACAGACTGTGCAGGGATCTTGACACTTACTAGAGTTGGGAATTTTTTTTTTTTTTTTTTTTTTGGTACCAGAGATTAGCCCAGCAGAGCATACCCACTGAGCCACATCTCCAGACCTTTTTGTATTTTATTTGGAGACAGGGATTCCCTCAGTTACTTAGGACCTCGCTAAGTTACTGAAACTGGCTTTAAACTCACAATCCTCCTGCCTCAACCTCCTGAGCAACTGGGATTACAGGCGTGCACCACTGTACCCACCTGGAGTTGGGAATTTTGACCCATTGGAACTTGGAGAGTTCCCAGCAAACAGCAGTTACATAGTGCTTCAGAGATGGCAGCTCATTTGCAGTCCCAATCAGAGTTCTGGGCCCAATCACAGTTTCCACTTGAGGTAATTATGTTCCTTGCCTTGGTCATGATGGCAGCTGATACTTGTGCAAAATTATTCCTCAAATCTTGCAGTCCAGCAGAGATGGCAACAATTAACCTCCCAGCATTAAATATATTGACTAAGGAAGTTAGGTATTCGGAAAAGTGTCCTAATCAAGGTCTTTTAAAAAGCAATGACTCTGTGACCTTGAACAAGGAATGTCAGTTTGAGGAATGAAGATTTAGGGAAGAGTTTAGTGGATGATCGGATTAAAGATTAGCCACAGTCCATACCTCACACCGCAACCTAGGAGCTGATGTCAGACTTTGCCCAATTCCCCAGCCAGTCACGACCAAAACAGTGACAGTTAGCATTAATTAGACCTTCGTGCCAGGCATGGTGCTGTGTATGATTTCACATGGTCTCGTGCATCTGCAGAATAGTCCTTTGAAGCAGGTTCCACATTGCCAATATTAGAATACTATAAGGAAACCACAGGAAAGAAAAATTCCTCCCATTCTGTCAATGCACAAGTTAAAAGCCTTGGCCAAGCTCATGACATTACTAGTAGAGAGCAGATCCAGAACTTGAACCCAAATCTTTCAAGTCACTGCTGGTTTTCCACTCTGCTGGTCCTCAGAGGGTCCTTAGGGAGCAATCAACCTCCTGTTGGAAAAATGGTCTAAAAGGGAAGAAAAGAAAATCTCTGGTACTGCTTGTTTACATCCTACCCTAGAGCATCCGGGATTGGAAGTTTGAGGTGGTGATGAGGGCTAGAAGCAAGTCAGCTTCTCTGGTTGTAGGACTCTAATTGGGAGAGGAGCCCATTTTTGAAGAATGGTACCTCTCAGATATCTCCCAGACTTGCCACAGTGGCCCAGTGTTCATGGGGTGTGGCATCAGCATCCATAGCCTAAGAAAGACTCTAGAGGTCATATCCTCAAACCATAAAGATACAGGAGGCCTCCTGAAATGCAAGGCTCCTGGCCCCTGCAGCAGACAGGTCTGAATTCCAATCCCACTCTGCCTGTGATAGCAAGGTGGCTTCAGCTGGGTTACCTAACCTCTGAGCTTTGGTGTTCTCATCTTTCAAATAGAGATAATGCCACCTATCTCAAAACACTGTGAGGGCTGAATAAGGGAATTACCAGTATAGTATCTGGAACATGGTAACTATTGTTCTTATAATGTGTATTCACTCATCAACAGATATTTATTGAGCATCTTCCAGATGCCAGGCATACACATAGGTGGTGAGATTACAGCAGAGAACAACTAGACAAACATGCTTGCCCTCACAGAGCTTACAGGCTAGGGGAAGGAGACACAAGAAACCAAATGTGATACATCACCTATCAGATGAGGTGTGCTGGGGGAAATAAGTAGGAAAGGGGGAGAGAGTGCTGAGAGGGTGTTCAATTGGAAAGAACTTGAGAAGCGACAGTTGAGCTACAACTGGAGGCTATAAGCAGGGGGCCCAGAAGCTGGGGGCACTGTAGACAGGGGAGCCCAGCAAAGGAAACAAAATATGCAGGTCCAGGGTGGGAGCAGGCCAGGTGGTCTTGAGAAGTAGCTCCATTCAGCAAGAGGGATGAGTGGAGGGGGCACATGGGTGAAGAAGCTGGCAGAGCTGCAAGTGAATCTGCAACAAGTGATAAACACTGAGGCACGGCCACAGGCCCAGTGCTGCTTCTGAGTTACTAACACAGATTTAGGCATGCAGACTTCCACTGAGCCTTGGAGCAGAAAAAAGATAAAATATTCTTTATTTACAGCTTTCTATTTTCTTCTTTGGTACTAGGGGCTCTTGACATGTGAGCCACATCCCTAGCCCTTTTGAGACAGGGTCTCCCTAAGTTGCTTAAGGCCTTGCTAAGTTGCTGAGGCTGACTTGAACTTGTGATCCTCCTGCTTCAGCCTCTCAAATTGCTGGGATTACAGGCATGCACCACCATGCCCAGCCTAGTTTTGTTTTTTGTAATTACAAATGCATGCTTATAGTGGGAAAATTGGAAGAACTCATAAAAATACAAAGAAGAAAATGAATTCTCTATAATGCTGGCACCCAGAGGTAACCATGATTAGCGGTGTGGGCTGTTTTTCTGTGTCTCTGTAGCATATTTTGTTCTCACTTGCTTAGGGTATAAATTATTTGTTGCTATCTTAACAGTGAGTTGCAGTGACTCTGAGCACCACCCCATGCACCTCACTTGTGAGCACCCCTAATGGGACATGTCACATGATGACACAAACCCATCTGTGCACTGCATTCATGAGCAGGGTTCATGGAATCTGTGGAAGGATAGGGGATGTTCTTCTCGGGGTCCTCAAAGTCCATGCATGGCTGCTGCTTCCTCTGGTTCCTCTGATTGTAGAACAGATGCTGAGTTCTGAGTGGAGGTAGACACAGTGTCTTCTCCCCAGCTCTGTGCCTAGACATGTCACCTGGGTTCCAGAGTGACAGTGCTAGGGCCCCTCCAATCTCTTCAGGAAGGCCGTATGTTTCTACTGTTCTCTCCTGTAGGAACTCTCCCAACTTTAACTGAAAACAGCCACCTCAGTGAGGACTGGTTCAGGCTTCCTCCCTCCACAAGTCCTCTCCTCAAACCTCCAGGAGGAAAATAAAAAGAAGGCAGTCCCCTCTCCCTACGCTGGCTACTACCTTGCTGAAGCAGAACAGTTAACAGCTGTGTTCAGGCAGACAGTGACTACACAGGGTCAGGCTCATGTTGATTTCCCCAAAACAAAGAAAAAAAATCTGCCCCAGGGGTGAACTAAATTTTCTATTTCTAGCAAACTGCTACTAATTTTTCCCAGTTTCTCCTCACCGTTTTCTAAAGCTTTAGGGTGCAACTCAGTCAGGGATCTAGCATTAAAGATGGCATTACAGGGTGCCTAGCTATAATCCCAGCTATTCCCAAGGCTGTAGCAGGAAGATCACAAGTTTGAGGTCAACCTCAGCAATTAGCAAGACACCGTCTGAAAATAAAAAGGGCTGAGGATGCAGCTTAGTGATAGAGCATTCCTGGGCTCAATCCCTAGTACCTTGGGAAGTTTGGGGGAGGCCAACTCAGATAAGGAGTTCCAGGCAAGGGAACCAACTTCATCTAGCAAAGGTAGGATGGCAGGCATGTGCACAGTGCCCACATTGGGCTTGGGCCTAGAATCCGTGGAAGAGAGAAGAGGGTACTCTGGATGGGGGTGGGCAGTGGGGGAGGAGAGCGGAGAGCACAGGTGGTGCTTTGGGGAAGCAGGCTGGCTTGTTGTGAAGGGGGAGGTTAGGGCAAGGAGGCCAAGTGGGAGACCCTGGCAATAGCCCAGATGAGAGTCCATGACAGCCTGACCAGGGCAGTGGTGGCAACAGGAACAGGACTGGTTGGGGAATAACTTGAAATGATTACTGATTGATTGACTGTGGGAGACGTGAGATGTGACTCAGCATTTTCCAGTCACATTGTGCCGCAGTCATTAATCAGCATAGCTGGATGCTCAGGGAGATCTGGTTTGGGGGCAAGAAGGTGAATATGGTTTCAGGCACACTGAGTCTCAGTTGTTCAGTTGGACGTCTAATGGACACTTAGAAATGAGGCAGAAGAGGGACACTGAAGTTGGAGGCAGAAACTCTGAGTCATCTTCTCAGGACATAGCCAAAATTATAGGCCTTCTCCTCAGAAGAGAGTAGAGGGAGGAGAGTAGGAACTGGCTCCATCTCCCTTTTTGCTCTTGGAGAAAGCACAGATCTTGGGGGTCCCAGGCCGATCACCTAGCAGGGCAGTTCTGCTTCCTCAATTGCCTGTTGAGTGACACCTTCTAGGTTCACTTCTACAAATAATCTGGAGCATAAGGAGAAGGCATCCCAAGGGAGCAGCATGGGCAGGGCATTGTAGAATTGGGCAAAGAAAGGCTCAAGTTGTTGTAGGTGGTGTCAGCAAGGGGGTGGCCGAGTGTTCTTCATGTGCACTGAAAACAGAACTGCGAGCAACAGAGCCACACTGCAGCTGGAAGGACTCCCAACAGACCTAAGCCAAGACTGAGATCAGCCAGCACATAGGATTTCAGACTTAGCAGCCTTTCTCTCCCGTCTTTATTGGTGAACCTCCTTGCTTAGAATGGAACTTTCCAGGCAACTCCATCACCTTTAATCACACCTGAGCTATGTCTACAGCATGAGATATATCCTGACGAAAGGCGCTTCTCACTTGGGGAGAAGCCACACGTTTGGACCTCTCAAAGGTCCAAACCTTAGCTCAGACACAAACGCACACTTCAGTATGTGTATATATATATATATATATTTTTTTTTTTTTTACATACGCACACATATATGTGTGCACACACACTATATATATACCACACACACTATATATACACTACACACACACACGGAATTATCTCTTCCGACTTGATAGGAAGCATGAAGAAAATGGTCATTTGGCAACTACCTACCATATACCAGGTACTTTGCTTGGAGCTTTCCAACTATTTTCACATTTAGTTTCACAACCATTATGAAAAAGATTATTTTCCCATTTTATAGAAAACTAAGACTCAGTATTTTGCCTAAGATCACAAGCCTAGAAGATAACAGATGGTCCCTAACCCAGGTCAGTCTGTGCATGCCGAAGTTGTCCTTCGTTGTTTATGAGCTCATACAGACAAGTTCATAGCCATCCCTGCCAGATACAAAATCCCCACAGAACATGAGCTCCTCCAGAGCAGGGATCTTTGCAGATGTGTCCCAAGCTCCTAAAGCAGAGTCAGGAGAAGAGTACATGCTCAGTAAGTATCTTGCTATTACTGTTAAGTGAATGGCTGCACACATATAACACTCACCTGTGCACATACACATCTACACAGCCACTGTCTCCTTCACACACACTTAGATACAAATCAAAGTCACTACCAGAGCTGGTCTGGTGGTACATGCCTATAATCCCAGCTACTCAGGAGGCTGAGGCAGGAGGATCTTGAATTCCAGGCCTCCTTGGCAATTTAGCAAGAC
Organism: Sciurus vulgaris; assembly: GCF_902686455.1. Lineage (NCBI taxonomy): Eukaryota > Metazoa > Chordata > Mammalia > Rodentia > Sciuridae > Sciurus > Sciurus vulgaris. The sequence continues at coordinate 88,658,123 of NC_136470.1, forward strand.
CCTTTCTCAAAATAATAATAACAACAACAACAATAATAAGGGTTGGGGATGTAGCTCTACAGTAGAGCACCCCTGGGTTCAACCCCAAGAACCAGGATGGGGAATAGAGAAAGCCATTTCCTGAAAGGAGATCCCAGGTGCCCCATCTGGCTGCTCCTGGAGGGGTGACTTGGGTACCATCAATCTGTGGTGGTCTCTGTAGCCTCCTCCCAAGCGGGTGGCAAGACCTCCCTCTGCAGCCTTAGCACATCCCACCTCCTCTTCTTAGTTCCATCAAAACAACGAATTTTTCTAAAAGATCTTTACTAAGAGAAAAGCAAATCAAGAGATTTCAAACTCTTACATGGCTAAATTTATAGAACCAATTCTTATCCTCAGCTATCCCTTCAAATCTGGCCATATCCTGGCTTGGTTGGTGGGGTGATTGGCGCCCAGTACCCAGGCCCTGGGTTGGGCACTCTGCTGGTGACTCAGATGTCCAGCTGGAGGCAGCACGGATTGGCACAGCTGCTCAGTCTGGGGGTTCTCACTTCCTCCAGATCCTGTTTCTGTTGCTGCTCTCAGGACATAGACCCTTCTGCTTTTCTGGCCTGAAGCTAACGGTAATTTAGACCCTCCTTGCCATCTGCTGTGCCCTAGGCTTGTAAACCAGGCTGGTCCAACCCAGACCATCCAATCACACTGTGCCAATCCTCAGCTTAAAACTCAAATAAATCTTTGTTCTTTTCTAGAGCCTCAAGGCAGGAGCCCCCTCCACCTCTCGGCCTCATGCCACTCCACCCCATCCTCGGCAGGTCTCCAGCTGTATTTGCAAAGCAGTTCTGAAGGATATACTAGAGCCCAGGAAATAATCCAGTCCTTCCCAACCTTGGTGATTTACACCCCTCACCTCCCTCCCTGTCACGAACACACACACATGCAAACGTGTGTGCGCTTGCGCTCACACACACACACGCCAAGGCTCTATTCATTCAGACACCTCAGATGACTCCAGATCACTCTGGATCAGTGTGTCAACATCACCAGTGCCTTTGGATTAAACTGCAAATTCCTGAGCCCACCCAAGACCTGCTGACTCAGAATCTCTGTGGGTGAGTTCCAGAAGCCAGCACTTTTAACAAACTGGGGGGCAGTTCTTATACTCCAAATCCAAGAAGCCCCACTCCAATCTAAATTCCACACTCTGATGCACAAATAATAACAATAGCTAAAACATTTATTGAGCACTTACTATGTGCCCGGGAAGTATTTTCACATATTAACTAATTTAACTCTTGTAAGGACCCTATGAGGGAAACATGTGAATATTCCCACTTCACAGTAACTTGCCCCAAATTCACAACCAGTTGGTGGGAAAATCAGGACTGGAACCCAGGGCCTGTGACTTTTGAGCCTACCCACGATTGCCACGCTTTCTCTAGTACACTTAAGTACACAATCACACTGATTCCAACTCAACACACAACACTCCCACCTCTCAGAGCTCACCAAAGAAGAAACTGAGGGCCAGAGTGTGTGGAAAGGCTTTTGGCTCCTCTCTCACCCCAAGTCTGGCCTACACATATCTGAGCTGAGAGCCAGCAGCCACAGGAGCCAGGCCAGGGATTTTGAGCTGTAGCTCCAGGGACTTTGGCCAGCACCATCAGGCCCCTGAGGCCCAACCCTGCGGCAGTGAGCCTGTCTGCTACAGGCCAGGGGCTGGACCCTGCCCACTGGTTGCCTCTGCCCTGCGTGTTCTGGCTCCTTGAGACCTGAGCCCCCCGACAGGGCCCTCCTGGAATGCTACAGCCAGAGAGCAGATGTGCTTGCAGCTCCCTCCAAAAACTAGTCTTCTTAGGAATCCTGCCACGGGGGAAGGCAGGCTTTGGGGGAAGGGTGGAAAAAACAACCCCAAATACCATAACACAGAAAAGTGATCCAAATAAAAAGCAGCAACTGTGTATCTGGAAGGAATAAACCGAGGAGGAGAGGCGCGGAGTTGTGCAGCGTGGCCCTGAGGCTGCCAGCCTTGGCAGCCCGGGCAGGGGTGGGCTGCCGCCTAGCCGGCCACAGGGCTGCTTGCAGCCGGGGCTGGGCTGTGGGAAGAGCAGAGCCTGGGCTGACTCTGGCAGGAGGCGTGCCCTTCAGCCCCGCCCGCATTCCCTCTTCCCGGGCATAGGCACTATATGCTGAAGCCCTCAGAAGGCCACAGAGAGGGAATGGGGTCTCAAAGGTGGCATTGGAGCCCCAACCTCCCATGAACCGTCTGGAGGGTTCTTACCATTCTCCACTTAAGGGTCTGCTGGGGACTGTGGAATGAGCCAGGATGATGCCTGTACTCACTGGCATTCTGAGCATGGGGAGAGGGACATTTTCTTAGAATGGGGTCAAGAAGCTCTGACCGTGGAGGGAGAGAAATGGGAAAGATTTATGCGGAATCATTTATTCTTACAGATCCCAAGTCTCACTGTAAAACAGGTACAGTTAAGCTTTATCTGTGCACTTCAGGGTCAAACAGGACTGATAATGGCTCTGAAAAGCCTCGGTAAGCAGTTACTGCTCAGCTCCCACCTCCCGTATGAGGGTGTCCCATGCAGAACTGAGCATTTCCACATATTGGTACATATTTCTCTGTGATCCCATTCACAGATGAGGACTGGTAAGGCTCAGGGGGCGTTAAGAAACTGAGAACTGACAGATGCAGGTGTTGAGCCGAATCTTCCTTGATGTGAAGCCTGGGCCTCTCCTTCAGCCATGTTGCTATTGGGCAAAGTAAACTGGGCTGGGATGGGCAGTGTCACTGTTGGTGAGCCCAGGGAAGAAGTGACAGGCAGAAGTCCTGACAGAGGAAGGCTGACTGAGGATGCTGGCAGAATGTGACAGGAACTCTGCTTGTACCCAGGCCAGAGCAAGAGCTTGGTGGGACCAGGTGTGCCCAGACCTGGAGGGAACTGAAGAACCCCCGTGCCCCTTGACACCCTGGAGGCCAGCATGCCAGCCAGGGTGGCCAGTCAGATGGCAGCATCTGGGTGCCTCAGGGTGCAAAAGAGCTGTAATCCAGCATGGTGGAGATGGCCAGGCAGAGCCTGGGGGACAAAGCAACAGGAGAGGAGGAGAGGAGGGACCAGCAGGACATCCAGCTGTTGAGATAAGCAAGGAGCTGGGCGTTAACACTGCAACCAGAGATTTAAAAAAGGAGGTCCTAGCAGGTCACCAGGCTGGCACAGGAAGCAAATCTGCAGCCATTGCTGAGGCCTCTCATATCACCCAACTGTTCCCTGAGGCTGAAGAGGCTTTTCAAGGCTCAAGTGCAGAAGGAGTTGTAAGGTCACTAGCTGTGTGACCTTAGAGTACACAAGACAGCCAAACCTAGATGGGAGCAGAGCAGAGGGCGTCACCTCTGCGAGGTCACCTCCTCTGCTTCCCAAGTCAGTGAATGGAACCCTCCCCAGGGCTCTACTCCCCTTTGGGCCTCTCAGTGCCTGACTGTCTTGACCACTTCATGCTAAAACGACCAGCAGGAGTGTCTGTCACCCCATCAGGATTGTAGGCTTCTCAGAGGCTTCCCCTCATGGTGCTGGTAAGTAAGAAAAGAGGGAGGGATGAAACAAATGCAATTCCATCAAGGGATCTTTCTGTAGCAGTGGTGGTTGATCTTGATTTTAAAGGAATAGTGCATTTGGATTATATTTTTTCATCAAAAAAAAAATCAAAGCTCTCCCTGGTTCCTAATGCTCAGGCCTTATCCATAGTCTCCAAATGTTAGACCAACTTTCTCAACAACTTTTATTCATCCATTCATTCCACAAACATTTGTTGAGCACATACAGTGTGCCAGACTGAAAGCAAAAGCTAAAAATCCATGGCCTCTCTCCTCAGAAGCGTAACGGTTAAGTGTCCAAGAATGGGGTACAACAAGCACGTGGGTAAGAATAACCTATGCCTATTTGGAGGATTCCATAGGATTTCATAATAGAGACACCAAATTTATCTGGGAAGGACAAGGAGACACAAGGTTGCCATGTGTGGTTATGCAGTTTGGGCACTGCATAAACCAGGGTGGCTATGGAGTTGGGCAATGCAGGAGCCCCATCCTACAAGCCCAGCAGCGTTCCTATGAAGGCCCTGTTGCTGCCTTCCAATCCCAACTCTGATCTATCTAACTCATCCCAGGGGGGTCTTTCTCCTCTAGCTCTTCTCTCTGAGAATTCCTTTGTCCATCCTTCCAGAGATTTCTTCAGGAAAATACCCCAGGAGTTCTTGTTGTCCCCTTTCTGCTGCCAGCTCTATAAAGCAAGCCGACTCCTCTCAGAGATTTACATTTTTGGGAAGTGTGATTCATGGGGAAAGAACTCTTTCCACAGCTTTCTAACCTTTGATGTGACCCCCAAAAACCTGTGGCTAATACAGAGTGATCTAAATCTCACAAAGCTCATAAACACAAGAGCTGCCCTGCATTGGGCCGTGAAAAAGGCCTCTGGCTAGCCAGCTCTTGCCACCAGCTGGAGGAACATTCTCTTTCCCACCCTATACCAACAGCCCTCCCCCTAAATCCTGCACTCTCCTGGCAGCTTCTGTGGGGGCAGCGGCCTGGGGGCCCCAGCGGCTGGCAGGGGAGGCTTGCCAAGGCCTCCCATGGCCTGCCAGTCCGTGGCTGGTCCCAGAATCTCTGCCCCTCCAATCCTGGCAGGAAAGAGCTCAGTTGTTGAGAAGGAGGGAGAAAAGCCAGGGGAGCAGATATTTAAAAGACAGCCTCCTTGATGGGAAGAACAGCTGGGACCAGAAAGATGCTTATGAATTATAGGTGCCCCATCTGAAGAGGTCATGCCTATTGTGGACAAGGGCAGCCTCAGCCCGGATCAAACCCAGGCTTCTGGAAATTTCCTTGCAAAGCAGTATAAGTAAACTCTATTTTTTCCCATGAAAATGATCTACCAGTAACAGATTTAATGAAATAATATTCCTGTTCTCTAGATAGTATAGTTGTTTTTTTTGTTCTGTTCTGCTCTGTTTTTGTTTTTGTTTTTGGTACTGGGGATTGAAGCCAGGGCACTTTACCACTGAGCTACATCTAAGTCCTTTTTATTCTTAGTTTTGATTTTGAGACAGGGTTTCACTAAGTTGCTGAGGCCGGCCTTGAATTTGTGATCTTCCTGGCTCAGCCACTGCTGGGATCACAGGTGTTTGCCACTGTGCCCGGTAGTGTAGCTCTTCTAAAGCAGAATATGCAACAAGCTGGGGAAGGTGGTAACTAATGAGAGAATATCAACAAGATGCCCACACAGTGCCAGCTTATAGTGGGCAATGCATAAATGCTCGCTGTCAGGATACTGCTATATTGCTTGAGCAATCCTGGAGAGAGGGCTGAGCAAGCCGGGGGACGACTGTACAGCTTCCAGGAACTGGTCTGAGGGTCTGCCTGCCCACGCTCAGGGGGGCCCAGGGAGACCTCGGCTAGGGTTTCATATCAGGAAGTCGGCTGGCTGTGCAAAAGAACTTTTGTGCTCCTGCTGCCCCCGCTGAAAATAGCACCATTGCACAACTGGCCTTGAAGGTAGAGGGACAGAGTGGCAAAACTGAACTGATAGCGGCCCAGGACACCCAGTCTAGGACCACCTTTCCTTCCTCCCACCCTCCTCCCAACTCCCATTGGTAATTTGACAGTTAAAGGCTCTTGAAACCAGTTTTTGTCACTGGGTTTGGACCACCCCACCCCTATCCAGGGGGATCCTGGGCCATCGCACTCTCCAAGGCAGGAAAATGGAGACTGGGCTGGCTGCCAGCAACACTCTCCTGATCTTAGCAAACCTATCCCCGTCACTTCCATTCTAAAAGGTAGGAGACATGGACACTTGACACAGATCAGAGGGGCTGGGCCTAGTAGCGCATGCCTGTAATCCTAGCTAACGCAGGAGGCCGAGGTAGAAGGATCGCCAGTTCAAGTCCCTCCCTGTCAGCAAGACACTGTCTTAAAAGTTAAACAATAAAATAAAATAAAAGGCTGGGTATCGCTCAGTGGTCAAGCATTTGTCTAGCATGTGTGGGGCCTCCCAATACAACCCCCCCCCCCAAAAAAAATAGGACAGGAATGCAAGTTCACTTCCTGTCCCCTCTGAGCACTGGAGGGGTGCAGGGGTGGGGAAAGGTGTGTTGCCTAGAAAGTATTTCTAGAGATTTCCCTTCCCCCAGTGGCCCAGGGAACACCAGCAATCTTCCCCAAGAGTTGAGGCTGGATTATGGGAAGACCTAGGTCATGTCCTGCTGGGGGCCACCTAATGCGCCTCAGGTGCAGAGCCCACAAACCTCCATATTCTTGCAATACCACCCTGACCCTAAGGTCGCTACCTCTCAGCTTAGTGACCTTACACCCAATGCCTGGAGGAGGTTACCTACCTCTGTTTCCCTACCTCCTTTTTCATCCAATGCTCACTTTCTTCCCTGAAGAGGAAACCAAACAGACCTTCTTGTGTGCAGGGTATCAACACAAAGGGAGAGGCCCTATGCCAGCTCAGGTTTACTTGCAGATGGAACCCTGGTCCTCACCATGTTGGGCAAGGGTTCTCCCACTGAGCTACATTCTGGACCCTCTCATGTTTGATCCTAGAATGTGTGGTCAAGAAATAGTATTTTATCAGTTACCGCTCATCATCATTTACCCTTTGAAGCCTCCATGACCTCCTTGTGAAATAGAGGTGATGTCATTGTTGAGCTGAGTAAATAAGATTAAATGTGAGAAAGTGCTTTCCAAATTGGGGAGGGCCACACCATCACCATCATGGCTGTATTGCTATAAAAGCAGCCATTGTCCCAGGAAATATCTCTACAGCCTGTGTATGTTTTGCGGGGGAAACACCAAACCTTCTAACCTGGAGTCTGCCTCTTGGCTCTGAGATCCTATACTGAAGCTTGGCCAGGGTGGGTGGGCCAATGGGAGGCCAGCCCCCACCACCATTCCCCAAAACCCCCACAAAAAAGAGAACTTCCCTTTGCAGGAAGGACACACTTCTGAGAGATCTCTCCACTCCTCCAGAACCAAGGAGACACAAAGACACTGAGAAGTGAGGGGGCCAGCCTAAAGTCACATGACTTTCCCAAACCGGCCCCACATGCACAGACACAAGATAGCTTCACTAAGAGGTCAACCCTGAAAGTCAAGTCCAGGATCCTCTCCTAGCCCCAGAGCCTCACTCAGGAGGGGCCAGGAAGACAGAAGCCCCAAGGGCAGCAGCTTTCTGTTGAGCCTGTGCAAGGTACACAGGCTTGACCCATTTGACACTCAATGCAGCCTTGTGAGATAGGGGTTCTTAAGCCACTTTTCAGATGAGACTGTGTGTGTGATTTCCCAGAGGTTACAACTTACTAAATGACAAGTAGCAACACAGGGCAAGATTTGAGCCAGAGTCTGATCGACTGTGAAGCTTGTAACTACTCACTGCCTACTTTATTTGCAGATTGGCTCAAAATGCCATAGTGGGATGGGTGGCTTCTAGGTGGGTCCCCAACCACCCCACGAAAAAGACACAGAGGAAAGGGGAAATTGTTTATTCTCAGCAACTGCAGTTCTGGACACCTGCCAGCCTGCAAACCTCAGACGAAGACCACAGGACAGGGCTGTCCTGACCCTGGGCACAGTCAGGAGAAGCGTCAGGGTTGGCTTGCTCCAGAACCTGGCTCCAAACCCAAGGGAGGCATCCGGGGACCTTGAGGGGGGAGATGGTGGCTGCTAAGGTGGGTCTCCCTCTTCCCTTCCCACCACAGGCAGAGAACAACAGGGGTCTAATTATGGATCTGCTCCTGGAGAGTGCTTTGAAGTGAGGAGGACACAGCCCTTCCAATGCTGGATTGGCTGTGGGAAAAACTGCCTGAGTCATCACTCTGGGAAGGGCTGGCAGGCTCTCCAGGGTGACTTGCTGGGCCTGCCACCTCTGTTCTTGTCACCTCCTAGAAAGGGATAGAGGTGGAGGGGCCTGGACTGAGACAAAGATGAAAGAGTACACATCGAATCCTCCTGGTTTTGTTACAGTGGGTCACCCCAGAGGTATTTCTCTTTTCATTAATTGCAAAAGTCACATAGACACATTACAGAAAATTTGGCGAAAGAATTCTCTGTAGTATCATAACATGACCATGGGTACCATTAGATGTATTTCCTCCCCTGGTCTCCCACCTCTTTTTATTTCTATTATTATTTTTAAATTTAATAATTACAGTGATGCCGCTTCCAGAAGATGGATCCAGATTCCCACCACTTGTCTTGACGTGGAAGCTGTCTTCCTGTGCCACCATGCAGCTCACCTGTCCCCCTGAATCTTGCAGGCGAGGCCATCGGATGGGGGCAGGCAGAGGCCTTCGCCACCAATTTAGGAACGTTTGTATTCAAGTCTTACGAAAGTAGAACACTGGATCACATTTGGTGGAGACTTTTTAATAAACTGCCTATTTTGAAAGGATTAAAACTACATGGACTCAGACCTGGTACAGAAAATCCAGCAGCCCTTGACTTTGGCAGATTGGGGACGGCGCCTGTGGGTGGGGAAGGCACAGCCAGGGTGGAATCAGGCCCCCGCAGGGCCTGGGTTCTCAACAGATCTCCTGCACCAGTCAATTGCCAGGATAGACTGATTGCGGGAGAATGTTTGGTCAGAAACCAAGGAGCCTCTATCATCTTCCTGATATCCTTTCTGGAACATTTATACACTTGCTGAAGGCCTGCTGGGCGAGGCACCCTGAAACTGCCCTGGCTCACTGCGCAAAGCATGGAACCCCATCCTTCCCATTCCCAGTGGCTCTCTTCCCCATCAGCCTGCTCAGGGATCCTGTCCCACAGATACTCTGAGGTTTTTTGTTTTTTAATTTTTTTTTTTTAACTTGTAGATGGACACAATACCTTTATTTTATTTATTTTTATGAGGTGGTGCTGCAGATAAAACCCAGTGCCTCCCACGTGCTAGGCAAGTGGGCTACCATTGAACCACAACCCCAGCCTGATACTCTGAGGTTTATTCTACATTTACCAAAGGGCTATTGAATGCATCGAGACCTGTGCAAACAAGAAATTGTCCCTGTCCTGGTGGTTTATATTTTACTTAATGAAGAATTTAAAGCAAAGGCCATCTAGTCTGGTGATGATTGACTCTCCGTCTGAATCAGACTTACCTGGGGTTGAGTGCTTCCTCTGGCTCCCCTCCACTTATTTACCAAGTAAATGCCTTTCACCTTTCTAACCTCAGCTTCTTCATCTGTAGAATGGGGTTAATCTAATTTACCTTGCAGAATTGTGGTAAGGATTAGAGATAATATATGTAAAGTGCCAGACATTTGGAAGGCTTTCAGAAAAGCTGGCTGTCATTAAAGTAGCATGAAGTACATGTAAAATGCTAAAGGGACACCACACAAAGCATGGAGGTCAGAGCATTGAAGGGGGAGGGGTGCACCATTCTAGGACAGGAATTCTCATCCCTGGCTGTGCTTTAGAGTCACCTGGAGAAGGTTCAGTTAGCAGATGAGCAGGCCTCACCTCCACCACTTAAAGCAGACCAGGACTCAGACATGGGCATAGTTCTTAGAAACTACCCAGGAAATTCTGGGTGCAGCTAGGCTTGCACTAGTCACTAATGTAGGAGATGTTTTTAAGTTTTGATTTGGAAAGAAAAGGGAAGAAAACCAACCGATATTGTTAGCCACTTTATGCTAGCTGCTTTTGTAGCTGTTAGCTTATGTAGTTAAGCTAAACATCATCTGAAAAAGGCACTTTTAATTCCACTTGAAACAAACAAACAAAACCCCCTTAGATTTAAATAAGTCACACACAAAATAGTACTGAAAGAGATCTGCCCACCACCCTGCCCAGACACTTTTACTCTATGATGTTCCAGAGCAAACTGCCCAATAGAAATATGTGAATACCACAAATGGGAGCCAAGTGTGTAATCTCGCATTTTCTAGTAGCCACATTAAAAAAAAAAGATAACTGAGCATGATGACACATGCCTGTAATCCCAACAACATGGGAGGTTGAGGTAGGAGGATCACAAGTTCAAGGCCAGCCTCAGCAACTTAAGGAGGCCCTAAGCAATTTAGTGAGATCCTGTCTCAAAATGAAAAATAAAAATGGCTGGGGATGTGGTTCAGTGATTAAATGCCTCTGGGTTCAATCCCCAGTACCAAAGGAAAAAAAAATTAAAAAGGGTTGGGAGTGTAGTTCAGTGGAAAAGCACATGCCAAGCATGCTACAGCCCTGATTTAGATCCCCAACACTGTATTTTTTTAAAAAAGAAACAAGTAAAATTGATATTAATAATATATTTTATTTAACCCAATATCCAGAATATTATCATTTCCACATGTAATCAATATAAAAATTATTAACAAGGTATTTTACATTACTTTTTTCATACTGAACCTTCAAAATCTTATTTGGAACTGGCCACAGGTGTTCAATTGCCACAGGTGGCTGTTGGCTACCATATTAGATGGTCTAAAGGAATAGTTGACGGGGAATATGGCTGGGCAGATCATAAGGGGAGGTGGGAAAGATCTATGGGTGGAGCAGAGGGTGAAGGTTGAGGAGTTTCAGGTTAGCCAAGAAGCAGTAGGGAGTGACCACAGGTTCTTCAGGGAGAGAGTGTCCTGTGACCTGGCATCTGAGAGGGTCGTTTGTGGCTAAGGAGTTTGGAGACTGCCCACAGATCAAAACAAGAAGTTCAAGAACAATGACAGGTCAAAAAAGGAAACCCCAGCCCAGTGGGACTGGGAGGCTTGGCTCACCAGAGATTGGAAGAGACCCCAACCTGCAAATGTGAGTATGAATTTAACTCTCTCGGGAGGTAGGCAGGTCATCCCAGCTGGGCCTGGCTGGGAGAAGGCCATCCGGGACCCAGGGCAATTTCACGGGTCCTCTTGCTCTTTACTCACTGCAGACTCACACCAGATCCCTGCCTCCTGCTCCCACCCCTCCTGCAGCCCATAAAGGGTAATGAAGCTGAAGTTAAAATAGTCACATGAAACCCACTCATTTGCAAGGGCACCTGCTTTAAAGGCCAAATTTCCTGAGCCCAGGTTTATACATTAAGCTACAGAAAGAGCTAATTAATTCAGACCCCACTCACTCTGAATTTGGAAGAAATTCTGCCTCGGGCTGGTCTGAAGCCTTTCCTTTTGCACTATCTATGAAGAAAAGGTTTGCTAAGCAAATAAATAGTGCAGGCCAGATTACAGAGACAGGTCTGGCTTGCTTAACTGTTTTTAAGAACTTTAAAAATCACTTTAGCAGCCCCATTCCCAGAAAGTTAATGAGATCATTACAGCTGGTCCTTATCTATTTATGTCAACATTTCACTTTTCCAAGTGCCTTCATACCCATGAGTCGGTGGGACCCTTGAGTGGGAATCCTGTTCTTTTTTGGCCTCCAGCAATGACTTCAGTGCCTGGCACATAGTAGGTATTAATATTTGCTGAATGAATGAAAGTGAATGTGGCAAATATTAGTCCCATACTACAGATGACAAAGAGGAGGCTCAGAAGTGTTGCTTATAACATATCCTGTCAGCGCCACAAGGGCTTCGAGGTGTCCCTAGAGCCGGGTCAGCCACACAGTCAGTTCATGGTGCGATCAGGATTCGAACCAGTGCTTGGTTTATAGGATCTCTCCACACCACGATACAGTTATTGGACGATAGCGCATCAGCTGTGTTTGAGGAACAGTTTGTCCTTAGGAGCAGCAACAAGAGAAGCCCAATCTTTCCTTTGTAAATTGCCTTTTCCCAGGTAGGGGAAGCAGTAAATTCTGAATTTGTGTCTTCCCACTACCCGGCCACCAGTGGGAAGATAGCATTTGACTCTGCCCCTGGCCTCTCACCACACGTGGCCCTTGAGTTGTCAGGGCCAGAGTAGGTTAGTTTCTCTGTGGCACAGGGAAGAGGAGGAGGAGATGGGGACAGCTCCACACTGATCTGGGTTTGGTTCCTCTAGGGAGTGCTTCCCAGGAAAGATGGTCTTTGTTTTCTGGGTCTCCTCTGTCCCCAGATCCGGGGAGCAACCTCTGTTCACTGGGTCTCCTTTACCCCTGTGGTGGGTGGGGGACAATAAGAAGAGGGAAGATCATCAGTCGCGGTCTCTCCCTGCCCTTTGTTCTGGAGATTCTGCCGGCTTGGAACACTGCGCAGGGAAAATTCCCTGACCGTGAGATCTGCAGGCTGCAGGGTCCCCGGGGAGGGCCAGGCCCGGGGCTCTTTAGAGCTGCAGCTGGAAAGAGGGGTTGGGTTTCACCACGACGGACTGGGGGGAGGCAGCCTGCCTTCCCGGCGGTGAGGGAGCCGGCCCTGAGAGCCAGTGGTGCCGACAGCTTCCTGTCGAGAGCTGGGGGCCCACGTGACCGCTCCCCACTTGGTGGATTAGGGGGTGAAAGGCCCAAGAGGGAGGGAGAGCTGGAGGGGCGCTCAGGCGCTATCTGGCCCTGCTGGGGGAGTGTGAGGCAGAGCACCAAATCAGTTTTTTGCTAAATGAATTCTGCTGGCTCCTTGTCACACGGTCCAGCGAGCTGACTCTGCCTAGTGGGGGTGGGCGGCAGGGGGGAACCTTGGCACCGACTGGGGCCATGGGCTGTTTGTTTAAAGTCCCCTCCCCCCAAACCTGGCCACACACATCCCCACAGTGCTTGACAGGGAGGGAATGCAGTAGCCACAGACCTGCTTGGTGCAGAGGAGATGGGATCCGGCTGTGACACAGGAAAAACATGTGGCGGGGTTGAAGGGCTTTGTAGGTGGCTATGACCTCCCTGGCCCTTCCCCTACTGTTCCCTCTAGGCCAAGTGTAGCCAGGGCCAAAGAACTGGGCCTGTCACCAAAGCTATCCTGACAGGGACGTCAGGCCTGCTAAGAGATGCTTGTTCTGTTCAACGAGCATGCAGAGAGCACCTGCTCTGTGAGGAGGTGGGCAAGAATTAAGATGGATACAGACCAGCCTTAAGGAGATAGACTTGAGACTAGATTTGAGTGCAACAGGGTGCAGCAGGTACAGAGGGGCTGGGCCCCCAGGGTGCAGCCTCAGGGTTTAGAGAGAGCTTCCGGGAGTAGATGGTGCCTTAGAGGAGGCAGAGGCCAAGAGGGAGGTGAGGTTCTCAAGGACCCAGTCTAGCAGTGGTTTGGGGACAGTTGCCATCTGGTAGGCAGAGCACCTCTCCCTCTGCACGCCTGCACTGCTCCCACCACCTAAGAGGTGGCCTAGACCCTTGTAGGTCTGGTGGGGGGGTTGCACATGGAGGGACCTGCAGGTGAAGCTCCTGATGGTTTTCCAGGGGCACAATCTCCTTGGGGTTTCCAGGGAGCTGAAACCCTCCATGCTCCTTATGAAGGACGCAGTGGATGTTGGGGAGAAGGAGGGCAGCTCCCCAGGGGTAGGCCCTCCCTTTCTCCATCCTCCAAAGGAAGACTCACGGCCCAGGGCAAATGCCCGCCCCACAGGACATCTTACCAGCATCCGAGTGTATGCCATTTGTTCCTGAAATGCTACCCTGACCCTTGGAGTCTGGGCCTCCTCCCCTTCGGGATTTCTGGTGCGGCTCTGTCTGCCCTGAAGGTGAATTTTGTTCCAAGCACCATCTCTATTGTTTACACAGCTCAGAGTTCTGTAGAGTTAGAAAAACATGCTTTCCTTTCCACTGAAGGTGCTGTGAAGAACAGGCAGCCTGAGGAGGGGCCGAGGAAGGCCACATGTGCAGTCAGCAACCTCACTACCATGGGCTCATCTGTTCTCTAGAGGCCTCCTGCTTCTAGACACTTGGCCACCCTCTCCCCACAGCTGGAATTTTCACTGGCAAGTACGTCCCTAAGAGTGAATCAGCCCTACGCGGAGTCCTACAGGTCAGGGATGCCACCCCTCGGCAATCCACCAGCTGCCACTTCATCTGAGAGTCTTGAGAGGATGAGGGCAGCAGATAGGTGGGTGTCCAGCCGTCCGGAGCAGGGCGGAAGGCAGAGGAGGCTGAAGGCACAGTCCCACTCACCCGGAGGATGGCCTGAAACTTCTCCCTGCTTTTAACCAGCATCTTCTGCCTCTGCATTCTCTCTCCAGAATGTTCTTTCTTCTCCATAGCAAAGATCTCCCTTCTTTCTTGCTTAGTTTAAGAATCGTCCAGATACAGTGGCAGAGTCTGGTTGGGGACTTTGGTGATTGGATTTCAGGGTCTCTTCCTAAGAACTTGATTCACTTTCCCTTCCTCCAACAAACCTGGTTTTCTTACTTCTTATCATCTTCTCTCTCTTTCTACCCTCCCCACGACTTTTCTTTTCTCTGACCTGCAGCCCCTGTCCCTCCAGCATGGGCTTCCTTTGGGTCTCCGGATCTTCCCTATCCATCAGCTAACAAGCAATAGGTCAAGTCCCTTCACTTCCCTGGGCCTCAGTTTTCTTGTCCAAAAAACAGTGGAAGCAGCAGGTGACTTGGGTGCCTGATAGTCTTGAGAACCCCTACAAGCCCGTCCACCCTAAGATTGGAAGTACCTGCTTCGGGATGTCCTGATGCCTGAGTAGGCATTATGAGAAGACTGCCCAGTATGTGCACTTCGGACCCCCACCCCTTCTCACCCCAGGTCATCCCAGGGCTGAAGAGCAATCCCCTTCACCAGTTTTCACTGTGGCAGGTCAAATGATGGGGTGGGGTGCAGCAGAATGTGGGAACCCCAGTGGGAAAGGGAGGCGGCAGGATGGAGCAGAATGAGGCTTCTGCCATACCTCGCTCCCTCGACTGGTTCAAATATTCTTGAATTCTGAAAAATTCCCAAATGTTTCTGAGCCAAGAATCCCCCAAAGGAATGGCTCAGTATCTGGGGTTACAGAGACTTTGTTACTCAGCAAAGCATACTACAAGCCATTTACTGGTTTAATTTAATTATTTATGATAACACTTCAGAGTAAAAACTACACTTGTCAAAATAAAGGGGACTTTGTGCTGCAATGACCCAGATTTTATTGTTGCATTACCTAATGCACCGAAACCTGGTAATCGGCACCAGATCTGCCTGCAACTTGGGCAGATCAGCACCGAATGAGGAAGACTGAAATGGATTACTGCTTCCTGGGGGAATTGTTGTAAAGTATTCTAACAAAAAGGCATTTTGATTCCATCCTCCAACTTTAGCTGCATCTCCTTTTCCCCCAGAATAAGCAGGTTTCTACACACACTGGACTGTGCGCCCTTGGATCACGCCCTTCCTCTGCCTAGAAGTTTCCTTCACCACGGACCACTACACAAAGGACTCTGAAGCCTCTCTGCATAACAGACCCCCCCACCCCCCACGCCATCCCCACCCCGCTCCCCCATGCATCTAGGAAGGCAGCTAAGACCACTTGAAGAACTCCCACTGAGTTTCAGCATTAGCCCCTCTCAGGAGCCACCCCTGACAGAAGTCCCTACCAGGTTAGGCACACACTTCCTCCTCTGTCCCTACCCTGTTGGACATTTTCTCCTCCATGATTCATCAGCCCTTGGGTCTTTGTCCTGGACTGTGAGTTCTTGAAGGGCAAACTTTTATCTTTTACTTCTGTACCTCAGTCACACAGATGGTCTGCCCAATGAGAGCTAGGCAAGGATTTTGAGGAACAAGAGTTCATTTGAGTTGTAGAGACCCAGTTTGGGGTCCCAACTCCTGTTTCTTACCCTGCACTGAGCTGCTCTTCTCCTACCCGGTGCCTGTAGGACCACATTCTTCCTTAGACAGAAATAGCCTTTTGGCCAAAAGACCTTTCAGGATGACATTCTCAACTACCCCGTGTGCTGGGGCTCAGGGAGCTGTGAATTCACAGCAGAGTACAATAGGCATGTAATCTGGCCTCACCATTCACAGCAAGCCTGTCAGAACCAGCTTTGGATGCTTACTCACTAATGGCCCTCCCCTGAGTTCCAAGGTTAACAGGTTCTCTCAATACCCAACTGCCTCCCTCAGCCCCTGCCCCTGCATTATTCACCACAGTAACAGAGGTGATGACAGCCTAGGTGACCCACAGCTGAGTCTAGTGATGAGTACCCAAAATAAAGAAGGAAAACTTACCTGGTAGGAGACCTTATCCATCCCTCTGTCCACACAGTCTTTTACTGAAGTCAGGAAGAATATATATATATATATATATATGGAGAGAGAGAGAGAGAGAGAGAGAGAGAGAGAGAGATCTGGTCCCTGCCCATAAGAGACTTACAATCTAATTGTGGACACAAAGAGGTAGTTATAATTCTATCCCCAAACTTGTTCCTCATCCTCAATTATTCCACCTATAGTAAGAATGATTTCCACATTGTCGATGCTTTATATTACAAAGTATTTTCTGTGTGAGCTGGAGTTCCTCCCCACAAAAGTACTCCCCAGCTTTGTCATCTCTACACCAAGAGGTCCCTGTCTGCCCCAGCCCTGGTGGGTCTGTTTAGGAGGAACTCCTAGTGCAGGAACTTCTGGGGCCCATAGTCTATGAATTAATGACTTCCTGGAGGTGTTTGCTAAGGAACCAAGAATGTTCAAGGAGCACTTAATGAGCCATAGATTGAGAAAGGCCTTGAGAACTACCCGAACCAATGGCTCCCAGCCCTGGCTGCACATTACAATCACTTGAAATGCCCTGTCCTTGGCTCCTCACTCCTACTCCATCTTCAAAACCTTTGCAGAAGAGGGGATGGCTGGAGCCCAACTGAATCAGTATGTCTTTTCAAGGGTGAGTACCAGGTACTGAACCCAGGGGCACTTAATCACTGAGCCACATCTCCAGTCGTTTTTATTTTGAGACAGGGTCTCACTAAGTTGCATAGGGCCTTGCTAAGTTGCTGAGGCTGACTATAAACTCACTTGTGAGCCTCCCAAGCCACTGCTGGGATCACAGGCCTGTGCCACCACACCTAGCTAATATGTCTTCAGAGGTCCTCAGGACCTCTTTATGCAGTCAGGTTGATAGCCATTGGTCTAATAAACCAGCCTACTCTGTGTTTGAGGGATCTGAGGCCAGGAGAGGCTGGACTTAAACAGAGACTCACATAGAAGTGGCAGAGAACAGATACCCAGTAGCCAGAGCTCTTGCTTTCCCATGATGCCCACTGTTTCTCCATGTCTTCACAGAGGGCTACTACAATTCATTTCCAAAAAACACTTAGGCCCTGCTGTCCCTAGAGGTCCAGCTCTGTCCTCATTCTGAGAACCTTGCCTGTAGCTGCCAAGCCCCTTGATATGTCCTTTCCAGGTGTCCAGAGGCAGAGAGACAAGATGGGAGGGTGGCAGGTGAGGCCAGGGCCTTCCTTCAGGGAGGATCTTCCGTCAGAGGGGATTGTGATTGTCCGTCTTAAACAAACAGGGCTTGTTCCAGGAAGACGTTTATCTGCGTGCGGCAGCAGTGCCATTCATCATGGTGGTTCCAGGGCTGGGGGCAAGAAGTCAGCCTTTCAGGGCCCTGGCCCACGGGAGGGGCTTAGGGGCTGCTCCCCCAGGCCCAGCCCAGGGAAGATGTCAGGAAAGCTAATGAGTGACCAGACAGCTGCAGCTTGTTAAAGAGCGCCCCGGGCCCATTGTAACTGAGACCTTTAAATATACATCGTAGTCAAATAAACAGCATCCTCCCGCCCAACGACTGGTCCCTGCAGGGCCTGGCCAGTCCAGCCCAGCCCCAGCCCCAGCCCAGCCCACCCAGCTCCTCCCTTCCTCCCAGCACCATCACTGCCCCAGAAGGGGAAAAGCCCCTTCCTGGGTACCTCCTCCTACCTCAGCTGGAAATGGTAGGTTTTGACTGGGAGATATGGGTACAGCCATGTTCCCCCTCCTGCTGCCTCTAAATAGAAACAGCTGTAGCTCATTCACAAACACTGTTACCCTGCGCAGGTCCCCTGGGTATCAGACAATCAGGATGGCACTGTGGGTGCCTGGAGAATCTTTACAAGAACATCATCCTCCTGGGTTAGAACCTTCTGGAGTTACTGAGTGCCAGTCTGAAATGCCCTGTCCTTGGTTCCTCACTCTACTCCACCTTCAAAACCCTTCTTCAGTCACCCACTCCGAGAAACCTTACCAGACTTCCCCAGGGAGAGTGAGTGGACTGCTTTCTCCTCTGAATGGATGTGTCGTCCATGCCTCTGCGTCCATGCCTCTGCGAGTGCTCTCAGTCTGTGGGAGACTACAGGTCTCTGTCCCCTGCTGAGCTGAGCATTTTGAGAGCAGGGACTAGATTCTGTTCCCTCTGATCCCTAGAGGCTAATCCAGTGTGTGGCATCTGGGAGGCCTCAGGAAATGTGTACAGATTTGACGCTTGTGCTCCATTCGCCCCATCGTTAGTGGGCTCACCCATGAGGGGCTGGTGGGGGGCCCAGTGCAGCCCATGGTCAGTGGCTCTGCACAGAGGGAACTGTTGCCCAGCAGTGAGCAGTGCTGGGAGTGAGCAGCCCATGGAGGAAGTCAGGCCCTCCTCAGGGTAGTATCTGATGCAGGGGGTATTTTACGCCCATTTCTACAGACAAGATCCTGACTAGTCAAGTCTAATTTGAAAATAGAGCAGCAGATTGGGGACGGCAAGACAGGACTCTGAACTAGAGGGCCACAGTGTCCCTCACCAGAGTGTTTTTCCTCGCCACAAAAAGCCTCAGTTTGTCATTGCACACTGCCTCATACTGGCACCTCAGCTCCCAAAGGGCCCTGTATGATCACAGGGTGCATCACCTCTGCACAGGGACCTTGACTAGACCATGGGTACCCCGCCTCCCCACAGTGCACCACTCAGAACGTCACATTGTGCTTTATCACAAGTGTCATAGAAATGCAGCGTCTGATTTTGGAAGCCCTGTGAGGCCCTGCTGTGGTCAGCAGAGGGGACTAGCCTTCCAGACCAGTGGGTGTATGAGAGGATCAAGAGGACCCTGGCACCCAGCAGCAGAATGGACCTCTGTGAGCCCGCAGAGAGGAGTCAGAGCAGACCCTACCACCTTGTAGCAGCCCCACATCATGGGCCAGAGGTCATACCTTACTGATGCCACGATTCCAAACTGTGGTTTTGTGTGAAGTAACATCTACTAAGCAGTTTTTAGTCTGCAGAGGCATCATCTTGTGCTTTGTATATATTGACACATTCACTCACTCTTCAACTCTGGAGGCAATGGTGTAATTGAACTCTTTTTTTTTGGTACCAGGGATTGAACTCAGGGACACTCAACCACTGAGGCCACATCCCCAGCCCTATTTTGTATTTTATTTAGAGACAGGGTCTCACTGAGTTGCTTAGCACAACTTTTGCTGAGACTGGCTTTCAACTCATGATCCTCCTGCCTCAGCCTCCTGAGCCACTAGGATTATAGGTGTGTGTCACTGTGTCTAGCTAATTGAGCTCATTTTACTGATAAGGAAACTAAAGACTTATTTGAGTCATATATCTCAAAAACTGTAGAACTTGAATTTGAACTCTTGTCACCCCAATCCCCAAATCCATTTTCCCAGACCACAGCAAAAAGATCCTTGTCTTTTGCTGACAGTAGGGAAAGCAGTGTGTAACAGATGCACTGTGTTAGGGTCAGTTGGCCTCTGATCAATATTGGGTAGTCTAGGGTGGATGACAATTCATTGTATATTTAAAAGGAGTTGGTAGAGAGGATTTTGAATGATAAATGTGTGAGAGGATGGGTTTGCTGCTTACCCTGATCTGATCATTACGAATTGTGGGCAAGTACTGAAATATCACTCTGTACCCCATAAATATGTATTATTAGGTGTTGAATAAAATGCTTAAAAATATTTTTAAAAACTTGGTTATAGGCATAGATCATGCAAAGATAGTCAAAAGAGACCATATTTCTCTATCAGGCTTAGCATGAGGCTGGCTTTACCTGCCTTGGGGTACCAGCCAGGTACTCCAGGTAAGCACACTTCCTAAGCAGTTCCCACAAGGTGTTCTCCTCAGGTTCCTTCCTCCACAGCTGAACTGGGCTTCCTCCCAAGCCTGGAACCTGGGTCAGTCACTTCAGTGTGGTCCCTGCATGCCCCTGTCTTCTTGAACTGGGTTCTGCAATGCCAACACCCAATCCCTACCATTCCTGCCATCTTTTTTCATCCCTGCTTCCTGATCTCAGAACCCAGCGGAAGCAAAGTGCATGGGGTCGGGTCACACTGTCCAATGGCTTGCCTCTCATCTCTTCCCTCTGTTCCGTCAAGTCCTGGTAACACTGGATTATTTCAGGGAAGAGGCTGGATCTCCTATAGCTCAGAAAACTCTACAGTGCCTGGTAGGCAGGGCAGATGGGTGCATTTATGTAAGTTCCTTACAATGTAGAGATACTTGTTGAGTGGCTGGGTATGGGTCGAAATTTCCACTCCCCACAGAGATCCTGTCCATGGACTCAGCCCTGCACTCCTGAGGCTGTATCTGCCCCGGAAGGGGATGGGTGAACTTGTTCCCTAATTCACACAAAGATGCTGTGTGTGTGCAGATGGTCCTACCAGTGCTGAAACACCACACATCATTGAACAAAGTAGTGAGTGGATAATTCTAACCTGTTGTCTCTGGTCCTCGCCACAGCAGGTAGGGCAGACTCTCCTCTAGGAACTTGACCTGACTCCCACCACTTTCCCCATTGCACTTCTGTTTCTGTCCACCCTTCCTACCTTCACCTGCTCTCAAAAGAAAGTGTTCTTTCCACTTTCCAAAGCCACCCCCATAAGGACCTTTGGCAGTGTTCTGCCTCCCTCAGGAGTCCTTGCTCTCCCCCTGTCCCCTATTTTTCCTTTTTATTTTTTTGAGGTAATTCTATTTATGAATGTATATATGTATGGATTATGTATGTATGTGTGTGGTACTGAGGAATTGAACCTAGGGGTCTCTACCACTGAACCACATTCCCAGCCCTTTTTAGTTTTTCTTTAGAGACAGGGTCTCGCTAAGTTGCTAAGGTTGACCTTAAACTTGTGATCCTTCTGCCTCAGTCTCCTGAGTCTCTGGGATTATAGGCATGCACTACTGGGACCAGCAATTTATTTTCAACTTGTTTAAATTAAAATAAAATAAAATACATATAACATAACATTTACTGGTTTTAACCATTTTTAAGTGCATGATTTAGTGGTATTAGGTCCATTTAAATTGTCTAGCAACTATCACCACAATCCAGCTCCAGAACTTTGTTCATTTTCCAAAACTGAAACTGTACCCGTTAAACTCTTAACTCAAATTCTCCCTCCCCACAGGCCTTGGAAACCACCGTTCTACTCTCTGCCTCTGTGAATTTGACTACTCAGTTGCCTCGCCTACGTGAATTATGCAGTCCTTTTGTGATGGGCTTATTTCACTTAGCATAATGTCCTCAAGGTTCTTCCATGTCTCATATGTCAAAATTTCATGCCTTTCATAGGCAAGTAATATTTCATGGTACTACATCATGTGCTGTCTGTCTCTTCATCCTCTGATGGACACAGGTTGCTTCCACCTTTTGTCTTTTGTCTAATAATGTCTTTTGTCTACGAACAAGAATGTTCCCTGCTTCCTTTTTTTTTGTTGTTGTTAGTTGGTTGTTTAGTTAGGGTTTTTTTTTTGCTTTTTTTTAATTTTTAAAATTTGTTCTAATCAGCTAGCTTGACAGTAGAATGCATTTATGCACTTTGATATCTCCTACA
Organism: Sciurus vulgaris; assembly: GCF_902686455.1. Classification (NCBI taxonomy): domain Eukaryota; kingdom Metazoa; phylum Chordata; class Mammalia; order Rodentia; family Sciuridae; genus Sciurus; species Sciurus vulgaris. The sequence continues at coordinate 88,679,718 of NC_136470.1, forward strand.
TAAATGAGGTATAATTTCTCATTTTTTTGATTGTATATGTTATAGAATCACATTGGTCATGCAGTCATATATGTACATAAGGTAATGATTTTTTTTTTTTTTAAGACAAGGTCTCTCTGTGCTGCCTAGGCAGAACTCAAACTTCTGGGCCAACCCTGTGTTTAAGCCCTACTTTAAATATAACTCCAGATCTCTCCTCCAGATGTTTGAATCAGATAAATAGGGAGGCCCAGGTCCTACCTGTTACCTCTGATCCTCCTGATTAGCTGGGTCACCACATCTGGCTCCTACTTGTTAGCATCCTCTTTACATGTCTTCTTTACTTGCTTCTTTTCCTCTGATTAGAAGCCCAAATACCCAACATCCAAAAAGCCTGAACTTTTTCAAACAATCCCAGTTTTATAATTTTTCCCACTTCGGTCATAGAAAAGTCCTAGAAATTCCAATAAAATTTCTCCTACTGTGTCTTATATTCAGAAAAAGGCACAACAATACTTTATAAGAGCCTGGTTTTTAATTCAGAAAATATTGTCCCTTTTCAAAGTCCCTCCCACCTTCAATCAAGAGCAAACATCTTTGCTCAGCCCCGCGGCCTCCAGGTGCTGTCTCTGCCCTTCTATTTCCTGCCAGCCCTCTCTGAGAGCTGCACACTCTCCTGCTTCCTCACCCCCTGCCATTTTCTTAATGCCCTGCAATCTGGCTTGTCGGAGCAACTCGACTGAATCTGCTCTTGCCAAGGTCACCAGTGACTTCTTTTTTAAACAAGTTTCGATTGCTGTTTCTTGATTATCAAATGGAAGCTCATTGTAAGAAAAGTGGACAAGTAGAGAGCAGTGCATAGGAGCAGAAAAAGGGCCATGTGTTTGTAACCACAACACCCAGCATTTTGACATATTCCTTCCAGTCTTTTTTCTTTATTCTCATTGTCTCATTTTCCACCCTCCTCATCTCTCCTGATCTCCACAGCACTTCGCAGCTACTGAATATTTGCTTCTTTGAAACCTCTTCCTTCAGAGCTTCTGCTTCTTTGGTTCTGCTCCCATCCCACTGCCCATTTCCTTTGGTTGGATTTGGATGGTACTTGAGATGAGTTTCCATAGGGGTGCCAGGACCCTCCCTGAAAGCCAAGTAGTAACCATGATTAGAAATCAGGACTAGAGTTCAGATAAGCAACTCAGGTAGCAAAACTCAAAGTAAGCAGAAGTGGTCTACCCTGAAATTCCCTCTGCCTTTCCCATCCTCATTCAGATGGCACCTCTTTTGTGGGTCTTCTCTGACCCCTTGGCAGAGCTAGTCACTAGTTCTTTGTTTCTCCCCATTTCCTTCCAATGTGCTGTTCATTTTTTGAGTGCACAAGTCACTACCTGGACTCACAAATATGACCCAGCTGCTTGCCTCTGTCCCCCTCTAGACTGTCAGCAGCTTACGGGCAGGAACCTTCTAGTCTTGATCCTTTCCTTTCTGGATCCATTAGAAAACCCAATGGCCAGCTCTGAGGCCCAGAATGAAGAGCTGACCTGCCAAGGTCACCCACTCCCACACAGGTTGAGGGGCCACCACACCCCAGTCCTGAAGGCCTCCTGGTTCTGGGTTCTTTCTACACCACCATAGCAGGACCACAATTATGCAGCATTAGAAGGAAATGTTCTGGCCCACCAGGAACCTCCAGACCTCCAAACACAAAGAAGCAGTGAGGGACTGGAAAGGAAGGCAAGGAAAAGCAGAGGTGTGGCCCTGCTCTATCAGAGCCTGATGCTGATGCAGGCAGGCCTTGCTACCCTGTAACTCAATTCACCAAGGGAAATAGTTCCCTGAGATTCACTCTTGCTTCCTAGGTTGGGACTCTGGGAGAGTTCCCACTCTGAATTTCTTCCAGGTAGCCCTTACTTTTTTTGTGTGTGGAGGGGCTACTGGGGATTGAACCCAGGGGTACTTAACCACTGAACCACATCTCCAGCCCTTTCTATTTTTTTATTTTGAGACAGGGTCTCACTAAGTTGCTCAGGCCTGCCTTGAACTTGTGATTCTCCTGCCTCGGGCTCCTGAGCTGCTGGGATTACAGGCATGCACCACCATGTCTGGCCATAGGGAGCCATTCTTAAACACAATCTTTCTCTTTCAGACACTTAAGCCAGATAAATAGGGGAGTCCTAGGGTCCTACCTGCTATACAAAGGACCAACAGAGATCTCAGAGAGGGAGGATATGACTATGAATAGGAGATAAGGGAGACTAATGGAAGAATAGATGTTTGAGCTCTGTCCTAAAGGATGAGTGCAATTTCACATTAAAAAAAAATGCAAGAAGGAAACAGCAGGAGACAAAGTTTGGAAGTGAGTGAGTCCACATCTCTGGAAAACAGCTAACCCATCCACAGCCTTCTGGAGTAAGGCTGCTATAAACAAACAGCTCCAGCCACCATATGTGGAGGCCGCATGGGACAGGGGTGGGCTTTGAAGACAGAACAAAGTTGGAAATCCTGGCTCTGCCCCTTATTGGTTCTGTGACTGTAGGCAAGTAAGGTAATGTCTCTGAGTCTCAGTGTCCTCATCCACGAAATGGGGATCATAATACCTACCTTGGGAAATTGTTGTAAGAGTTAGAATGCCACGCATGCAGTAGCCGCTCCATAAATGCTCAATAAATAGCACCAGCCTCATTATTAGTACTGTTTTGGAATTAGATTTTCACACATAAATAGCCCTGGGAAAATAGCCCAGTCATTGGAGGGAATCAGTCAGATTCCCCTATCCTCACCTTTGGAACCCCGCCCTCCTCCAACACTGCTGTTTTTGCGGCGATGAGTTGGAATCAGAAGAACTACATCCTTATTTCTCTTGACTATGGGACTTTGAGCAAAGAATTTCAACTCAGTGTCTCCAGTAAAATGGGGCTAGTCACTGGTACCCCACAGCACTGTTGGGAGGATTGAGGCTGCACATGTGTTAAAGCCCCTGCTGGCACACCCCAGGTGCTCCATCCTTGCAAATCCCAGGCTTCTCTCTCACCTCCCAGGGCCCAGTGTGGGGTCGAGGGCTGGGTATGGATCTGAGTTGCTGGGTGGTGGGTGGGGTGGGGCGGAGGCGAGGCCCAGAGATGAATGCATAAATAACTAGCCATCCTCGTCTCGCTTCAGAAGTCCTGGTCTCCAAGCCTTTAATCATGGAGCTGCTCTTCCCTGGCCACCTTCCAGGGCCCCGCCTGCCCACTTCCCACGCAGAGGAGCACCCGTGGAGGGCCCTGGATCTTTGCGGCCTGCCTGTTTTGTATGGCACGCTCCTAATGGATCCCAGGAACCCAGGGGGCTGCCTTTCTTGGCTGACTCACCCTGTGCTCAACACCCCCTCCCCATGAGGCTCCACCACCACACAGGCTTGGTTCTGGGCTCCCCAATATCACCTTAATCTCTGATCAGGCCTGCCTTTTGGCTCTGCCAGGCTAGAAAATGAGTTTGACAGGACAGTGTCCTCCTCTCCCTAGTGACCATATCATAGGAACCAGAGCATCAGTCCCCATGGCCTGATAGTTCCAAGCATTCTCATGGGACAATGGAAACCTAATATTAGAAAGTGATCCGGTCTTAGAAAATCCAGGACATGTGTTAGCCATGTTGGTTACCAGCCCCCGCTCACTGCAGGCAAACCTCTCTTTATGCAAGGCGGAGTATTCCTTTGGGATCAGGAGTGAGAAGTATGTTGGGGGTGGGGAGAGGGATTGCATATGAAATCACATTTGGCAACTCCAGTCGTATTTTTAATGCACTAATGGAGTTGGCTTCTTGAAGAAAAGAACCAGTGATTCTTTTTCATATGGGAATGAATTCATATGGGAAAGAGTTCCAATAGAAGGAGCTATTTTTAGATTTGGGTATACTGGATTTGTTTAAACTGAGGCACACCAGTATTCAGTTTGCACCCCTTTCATTTGAGGTTTCCTTGGTATTGGAATTCAGCTGCGCTCCTCCCAGTGGAGGTGAGCTGTGGAGTGGCAATGGTGAGCCAACAGCACCTGGGCATTGGCACCTGCCTGGCCTGGCTCAGAATCTCTGCATTTCTCCTTCCACCGGGTGACCTTACTTACTACCTTATGGGCTGCTGAGTCAGAGGGAGGGCAGGGGAGATATGGTGTGGGGTGAGGGCAGAACTATTCTTCCCCAATAGATCTGGTGGGCGCATTAAATCAGGTCACAGGGGAAACAGTCCAGGAGATTCCCTCTCCCTAGGACTGTGCCTTTAGAAGTTCTTAAAAAATAACATCTGCCAGCTGAGGGAGCACATCTGCCTGTTCCCAGCACACTATTAGGCCCTGCAAACCTGAGCACATCCTGCTTTGGTAAATCATCTACATCCAGGGCTCCCCTTATCCCAGATGAGCTCCCCCTCCCAAGTTCTGAGCTCTGGCAGACAATGAAGCTGCAAGATTAGAGGCACCTTCGCAAGAAACCCCCATGGATCACACCTCCCTGCACACAGGCACAGCTGTCCCACCACACTCTCAGAAGTCACAGGTTCTAGAATCCTAGGTCTGGGAGGGTCCTTAGAGAGCCCTGTGCCTCCAGGTCCCTGTGCTGCAAGTGGGAAAACTGAGGCTGGAAGAGGCATCACTTACTCAGGATCACCTGACCAGTTAGCAGCCGAGCCAGCACAATGAATGAGACTCCTGTAAGACGTGGATTGTCCTCCCTCCTGTTCCCCGTTTCCCCCTGGAGGGCTGGAGGGCTGGCGGCCCTGAAAGCCTGCATTCCGCCTGGGCAAAAACTGTGTCCCTCATTAGTCCACGCCCAGAACTCTGAGTAAGTGGTGTTGGCTGACGGCTGACAGCATTCTTCACAAAGGAGATTCAAAAAGAGCTCTGGAAGCTCCTGGCGTCCCTTGTCTTTGGGAGGCAGTGTGGTGCAGGGAAAGAACGCCGACCTGGGGCCACGAGGCTGGGGTTCCGGTGGGATGTAAGGAGCTCACATCCACAAAGTGTCCTGTGCAGTGCTCAGCACATGGTAGGTGATAGAATGTAGAGCCCATTATCTAGAATGTGAGTCCTGATTCTGCTGCTTCATGACCTTGAGCAAGTCAATCAATGTCTCGGTTATCTGGAAAACAGGAATAACAACATGTCCCCAGCCTCCCTCCAGGGGAGTCAGTGCTCGCAGGGACCTCACAGGGCTTCAGAGACACTTGAGAGATGAAGTGAGCTTTCTTCAAGTTCAAGGGCAAGGTGGAAATTCAAAGTTAGGAGAGCCACAAGACAATGGTAATTCTGTAAACTATGGGATGGAGAAAGAGAATTCCTTGCGAGGGCCATTAAAAACAAAGCCTTGAAACTCCTATGTGCATACTGCCAGCCCTCACTTCCTCATTGTCACCTAATGATGGGGCCCCCTCTGGAAAGAACATTTATCTGGTCCCTACTGCTTGCCTGAGTGCAGTGCACTTGTCTAATCCTCCCCACTGTCCTGGAAGGGCTTCTGTTATTCCTACAGAGGAACGCTCTTGCCTCAAGTCACATAGACAAGAAGTGGAGGGACTGAGATTAAACCCCCCAAAATGTGGGTTCCCAGTCTGCCGCCATCTCCCTGTCACAGGTCTGAACTTCAGTCTTTCAGATTCTCCCAACCCCCAAGAGTTATCTGCACCCCTATCTTGTACCCAGTCCACAATCTCACACAAAGCCCCTGCCAGAACTGAGTCCCGGGCCTGAGAGAGTAGGGCCTAACCTGGCTCCTGGACACAGACGACAGATATTTGTGAAATCTCTGAAATCAGTTGCAAACCCATATATGTGTGGGTACACAAGGACTTTTCTGAGGAGTGGCTTTCAGCTGTCATCCGGTTTTCAAGGAGGGCTGTGCCCAAAAGGTTAGAAACCACCACTCCTACAACCTTCTTGAGGGCCTGGTTCTTGTCCCTTGACCCTGACACTGTGGACAGGGCGTTGTATCCCTTGAACTCCAGGTGAGAAATAGGGTGTGGGTACCCGCTGGCTCCAGGCCCTGCAGCAGGGGCTCAGGGAAGGAAGACTGCGACTGGTCAGGCTCCAAAGTGCTCCCAACCCATCCTGATAGACTCCAGCCCTTGTGTGGTTGTTTCTGTCTCCTCTGTCCTTGTGGAGATGGAATTCTGGGCCGGAAGAGGCTGGGACATACAGTTCCAGCATGGTGCAATGGCAGTGAAGGGACAATCTGGGGTCTAGGCTTCTGAAGGCATCCAGGGTGGGGGCGTGTCTCTAGATGAGCAGCTGGCCCTGGGCTGTGGGTGCTGACAGAGCAGAGAGGAGCCACCCTTCCCCCTCGGGTTTGGGCAGATGAGGAGTGAGTGACAGCAGCAGGTCCAAGCCAAGTGGCCTGATGGGGCTCTCAGCCTCTTCAGCCACCATGGAGGCCCCGGAAATACCAGGACTGGGAGGGGCCATGTAGAGACAAAGACCTAACCTCCTATCACTTGGGGGCTCTGCCAGACCATCCTTCAAGTCCCGGCCACGTTGGTGCCTCAACCGAATCCCCTTCACTGCCATCAGACCCAGTCAGGACCTGAGCTTCCTCTCCTATCAGGCTCTAACACCATATTCAGAAAGACCTTGTATGTTTTTCAAATTAATGCAATTAAGAGCATTAAAGTTTGCAAACGATAGAGTTTTTCATTTTCCTTTTATTTGATTAGAGAAATTCCCACCACACAGTTCCTCCAAATGAAACCCAGACCTGAGGCCCATTGTTCCGAGGACTTCCATGAGAATGTGTTACCTTTCAATCTCACACACTAATGTGTTTAGCGTTACAGTCCCCCCCGGGCGGCTGCAGGAAGGATCTGGAGCCTTGATTAAAGCGGCCTTTGCCGGGCAGGAATGCGGGCTCCTCCGCCCGGGAGTCACAGAGGGGCTGGGTGTTTGCTCGGTAGAATCTCTGCTCAGATGGCCGGCTGGGGATTGGGCTCCATGGCAATTGTGCCTGGGTGTAATTAGGCATTTTCCCTTCTCTGTGGCCCTTCCTCTGGACCCCCTACCCCAATACATTGATATGCATGCAACACAACACACCCACATGCACGCACACCCCTCCGTCCTTTCTTTCCTCTCTTGTTTATTCTTTTTCTCTTCTCCTCTTCCCACCTTCTGGTCCCCAATTGCCGCCTGGGCTTTGCAGCAACCTCCCTAAGGTCAGTGCGTTCCAAGGCAGCATCCAAGAAATCATGGTGTTCCTTCCTCAGCTGGGTCAGGCCCAGAGCTCCAAGGTGAAGAGCAGAATGAGAGCCAAAGCTAAAAATTGATTAGAGGAATATGTAGGGAAGGCCTGGGAGAGGGAGGAGAGAGGGTCGTAACCCCTGTTAAAAAATTCGACTAGTGCCAAATTTAAACAGGATGTTAAATCTACACTCCTCCCGCCCCAAATCACCAAAGGCTCAGCACTGGGAGGCCCAGGTTCCTTCCTCTTCCAACTGGGGCGGCTGGTCCAGGCCCCAGGGCAGCTCATGCCCTGGGACAGGAAGTTGGTGGGACTTCCTTGTCCCAATAGCTCATGTCCTAAGGAACTTTAACAGCCCAAACGGGGTCCTAGGAGACACCTCCAGGACCTGGCCCAAATTAGGCAAAACTCAAAAACAACTGGACTTGCCAGCTAGAATCTAAACTAAGAATAAGCCCGTCATCTCTCAGACTCAGCTTGGGCTACTCCTGCATCCCACGGAGTTGGGTAGAGTCTGGGAGAGAAATGTGATACCTTCTCATCCCCACTACCAAGCTGCCTCAACCCTGCTACATTCCCAGATGCCTCAGAGTCATTCCACAAGCATCCAGGGAAGCTCACACCTTGCTGAGCCGAGTGGGCACTGTAATGGGTTAAGAGAGGAGTAGTCTCCCCAGAATGGTTAAAGAAGCGGGGAGCTTAAGTTCTTCCAGTTGTCCCTTGTGGTACTGTTCTCTAAGGGGAAAATGGATGTCCCCCCAAAACCCAATCTGGATCAGCAGGAACCATCCATACTTGTAGACAGAAGACTAACCTGGCCCCTTAGGGCTTAGGAAGGGGCCTAACTCAGACAGGGCCTTCACTTGCCATCTCTCTTCCAGGCCTCTGCAGAGCCCCACATCTGGTTGTTGTGTGTATAAATCCCAAGCAAGCCACATGCTCATGTTTACTTTTTGAGAAGGCTGCCCTGTGGAGAAGCTTGGAAACACAAACATGAAGGCAGAAAGGCCAATGTCTACCTGGGTCAAGGAACATGGAGGCCAAATTAAAGGTATGGTGGAGGTGGGGAGAGAAGTGGGAGAATGGGGGCAGGGTGGGAGATGACTCAGCTGGGCCCTGAACAGGTCTCCTGCTACCTAGGGCCTACGACTCCATTATTCTACTCAGTCTCAAGGGAGAAAAAGAGCCCCACCTCATTGGACTAGGAAGACTGGGGACTGATTTGCAAGGCTAAGTGAGGGGGAGTTCGCTGTCCTTTTGTTCGTGGAGGACACTCACTCAGGCAATACTTGGCCGATGAGATAAATCCACCTACACCTTTAAGCTGCACCTCCCCACGCAGGACCCAGAAGGTCTAACCCTTGGATAAGACCCAGAGTTCTGCCACAAACATCTGCCAGGGCCAACAGCCCCCGGGGGAGCAGATACATAATGTGAACTGCATTTGGATAAAGAAGGAGCTGGAGAAGGCAGCGTCAGGGAATCTGGACTGCAGTGGAGACTGCTCAGGAATTTGGCTTCCTGTCTCCGGAGTCTTCCTAGATGATCACCTTAACACGGGTATCTCTAAGTTACCCATGCTTTGGGGAAGATTGGGGAGGGGGCAAATGATCCCAAAGGTGAATAATCCAGAGACTATGTCTGATTATTCCTCTTGGACTTTGCCAGTTGGCTTTTTTTTTTTTTTTTTTCCTTCTGCTGGGAAACTTGCTTCCCTAAGCAGGATTTTCTTTGACTATTTTTCAAAATTTACTCATGATTTCCAACCACGAGCAATGCTTCCCCAAGATGACCAGGCTTGGCTTTATTCTGAGCTCTGTTCAAACCACACAGACAGTAAATGGGGCGTGGTGGTGGGGGTAACAGAGACAGTCTTGGGGCAGCAGGACATCTTTACTGGGGGTCAGATTAGCTCCAGGGTCAGAAACTACCAGGGAAGTTTCCTCCCCTGATCCCGGCAGGGTCTGTTCTGGTTAACTTTGCAGACATGGCCCCGAGTCATGCTAAGGTTTTAGTAGTGGCTTGGTAAGAAGAAGGGCAGTAAGCCTGAATTATATGGGATGGTGGAGAAGGGTGGTGGCCCAGGTGAAAGGCTGCCCCCCCAAAAAAAGGTGGGGAGTTGGAGTCTGATTTTAATTTCCAAGAGGTTATGGAACTCTCCATGTCATCTAGGCCAGTGCAGGGACTCTAAACTACAAAGGACCACCTCGGAACCAGTGCCCTTCCCTGGGGTCCAGAGTCAGTGAGGGAAAGTCACGGTTCCCAAGCCTGCCCACATCGCTCTGCCCCCATCTAGCTCAGTCCAAAAGGCACTGCAGCAAGGATTCATCTCTGAGTTTCAATTTTCATGGAAATGAACCATTTTATCTCAGAACACAGGGGGAAAAATGAATTCCCTTTCCTTAATGCAGATGGACTAAATCCCCTTCGCTTCCTTGCTTTAAAAGAGAAATCCAAAAGCTGCTGCCATTTGCTCTGTTGGATGCCAGCTGATAACTCCAAAGGCCAGGAGAATAAATCCAGAGCCAGGTTCCTCGCGGCAACTCTGCCTGGTGCCAGTGGAGCTACTGTAGCCACCCTTGGAGTTTGCCAGGGGGCTCAGGAGGGGCCAGAGCTGGGTCAGTCAGCAGCCTGACAGAGGAAAGGGAAGGTCTTGAAAAGGAGGCTTGGAATTCTGAGCCAAAAGCCTGGGTGTCCTCAGGAAGTTTCAAGAAATGCTGTCCCAACCCAGGCCTGATTGCTCTGTCAGCCCACAGAACAGCGCTGGAGCCGTGTGGCCATGTGCACTCTGCCTGGTGCTCAGCAACAAACTCAAGTCGCCTGACTGAGGACTGTGCCAAGTGCTTGCCTAATTTCCCTCTCTGAAGTCCCTTGGGGTGGATCCTAACTTTAGCCCCATTTTACAGAATGGGAAACTGAGGCCCTGAGAATTTAGGTAATCTCTTTTAGGTCACACAGTTAAAAGCAGTAGAACAAGCGTTCGAACCCACATCTCTGATTTCTGAGCCTGTGCTCCTCATTTCTAAACTAGACTATGCCTGATTGCATTTCCCGCCCACCTTACCTGTCTTTGCTGCTCTCCTTCTTATATAGACATTATGGTTCAGTGCCCTAAAGGTGCCCTCTGCTCTCCTGAGTCCTCAACCTAGACTGCCCCTCAGCCTCGCCTCCAACTTTGACATTCTACACTGATTCTTCTGGGCCCTTGGCATTTTATTTGTTTTAGTTCTTCCTAAAGTATGTCTCCAGATCAGCAGCATCAGTATTAGATCCCACCTCAGACCTGCTGGATCAGAAACTCTGGGCACAGGGCCCAACCATCTGTTTTAACAAGCCCTCCAGGTGATTCTGATGCATGACGAATTTTGAGAACCACTGGGCTACCTCTCACTTCTCCAGACCCCAAAAAGTCTTGGTGACAATTAAAGGTAAGATCAACTCCTGCTGTGGACTTTGACACCTTAGCCACCCCCCACCTCCCTGCATTGGGTATCTTTTAAAGGGATCCTGAGTGGTTGATACTGAAGTGAGTGAAACTGTTTCTGGTCTCTGCTGCTGCTTTCCATTCAGCATCCTGTCCTGGAACAGATGACAAAAGTGGTCATTGCCACATGGGCATCGTCACCACCCCTTTCGAACCAGCCTTAATGCCCTCAGTCACTGCCTCCCCTCCTCAGGTGGGGCCTGAGCTATAGGTTCTCCATAAAAGTCACCAGAGTTTTCTCTAGGTTTTTGCCCATTTTGCTCTCTCCCAGCCTCCTCCCTGAGGTATCTAAGCAGCTCACAGCCCATAGTCCAACCTAGGCCCAGGAAAGCCCCTTCATTCTGAAAGTGAAGTCAGACAACTCCACCCTTACTGATGAGATCTTCAGATCACTGATTATGGTATTGTCTATTTCTTTTTTAAGTCTGTGTGTTTCTGTTTCATGTATTCAAAGCACTGTTACTAGTTGCGTTCATGATCTCAACTGTTTTCTCTTGCTAATGAATTGAAACTTCTGCCATTATAAAATATCTTTCTCTGGCACTATCTTTTATCTTAAAGTCTAGTTTATCTGATATTAGTCTCTCCAGCTTTTGAATATGTATTATTTTTCATCCATTTATTTTTAACTTATTCACATCTTTACATTTAAAGTACATCTCTTGTAGACTGCAAATAATTAGGCCTTCTTAAAAAAAAAATCTAGTCTTACAATCTCTGCCTTTTAATTGGAATGTTTGGTCCATTAACATTTAATGTAATTATTGATCTGGTTGAATTTAGTTTTATTTACCCCCTCTGTTTTTTATTTCTCTGTTCCTCCTTCCCTGCCTTCTGTTGGAATTTTAGAATCCCATTGAAATTTATCTATTGAATTTGTAGCTATACTTCTTTGCATTAATTCTTTAATGATTGCCCCAGGGATAACAATACATCCTTAACTTTTCACAGTCCACTTAGAGTTATTATTTCAAGTAAAATGTAGAAACTTTGCAACCACAGAGGTCCATTACCCCACCCCCATCCTTTATGCTGTAGTTATCATATGTATTACATCTACATACATTATAAAACCCACAAAACAATGTTATAATTTTTGCTTTAAACAGCCATGAGAATTTCAGAGCAATTAAGAGGGCTTATTGCCAAAGGGAATCTCAAAATTAGGGAGGCCTTCCCCAGGAATCTGATTCAGCTGGTGGTTAGAAAAGGGAACCTGGATCTGTCAATCTGTTTACTCCCTTCCAGGAGAAGGTGCATTCTGGGGCCACTGGACAGACCACAGCTGATTCATCCTAACTCTAATCCTGTCTTTGTTTCTTAGTCGTCATCAAGTCTACTGGAACTTGATCATCAGACCCAAAGTCCTTTTCACTCTTTCCCGAAGTCCTTGGCATTCAGACCTGAGGATCTAGGGTGAATATGCAAATGAAGCTTCACCTGTGTCCTGTCTTCCTCTGCCTCTCAGAAGAGGTGCTTTCTCTTATGTTTTTACTGGTTGTGTTTTTCTTCACCCCTCCTCCTAGGTTATAAATCCTGAAAGTAAGGAACTGGTCCTAGGCATAGTGGGTACTGTGCTCAGACATCTTTGCTGAATGAGCACATGAACCCCAGATGCATTTCCCGGCCCTTGGGAGGGCAGTGGGGTACAGAAGGGAAAGTGCTGGGAAGAGGAGGTGCACGTGTATCTGGTGGGAAATCGTTTCCAGGGGCAGGAGGTATAGCCAAAAACATTACTGCGGGTTGATGGGGGATCGCCGAGAGCCTGGGGTTGACTCTGATGAAATGTAAACGTGGGAGTTGAGACTGGGAAGCTGCAGAGTGGAATAGGGGAGGCTACCAGGCCAGGATGTGTGGGTGGAACCAGGATTTTTAGCATGCTCACGTGTACCTGGAGGAAGTGTGTGCTGGGCCACCCAGAGCTGCTGACACTGCAGCCTGGAGGGCTGAAGCTTTTCAGAGAAACCATTAGTCTAGTGACAGGGGAAAGAATGAAAAAGCCGCCAGGGCCAGGGTAAGCACAGGCAGCAGGCCTCCCCGCAAGGGAGGTGAAGGGAGGTTATTCATCTGGGTGCTTCTAGGAGACACCTGGGAGCCTGGGTCCAAGTGAGTGGAATTGAGGCTGATCAGAAAAGGCCCTTTGTTCTGGAACAAAGGGGTCTAGGAGGATAATTTAAGGCAAGGGTAGTTTAAATCTCAGGAAGAAGGTGTCCTGGCAAGACAGGGTCTCCCAGGGGTCAGGATAAAGGAGGAGGCCACCAGTGGAAGGAGGTGAAACTGGGTGTGTCTCTGAGTCACGTCCTCAGCCTGTGCCAAGTTAATTGAATATCATGAGACCTGCAATACCTAATATCATATGAAATGTGATAATCGAGTAATGGGGCAGATTTTTGCATATGGCTGGTAGAAAGGCTGAGAAGGAGGAAAGACAGAGCAGGAACAAGCCATAGCAAGTTTTGGCCCATAAGAGCCAGTTAGCCAGTCTGCCAGGCACTGCCAGCTGGAGCAAATGAAGTGCCTGTTGTTTCAAAGCATGGGAAAAATGAGTGACCGTTATTTGGAATGAGGAACTTATATCCAACATGGTGTGAAGTTAACAAATCTGCAAGTAAGGCGACCTGTTCAAATAGCCTTGCCAGGCATGGTGGTGCACGCCTATAATCCCAGTGACATGGAGGCCGAGACAGGAGTTCAAAGCCAGCCTCAGCAATGGTGAGGTGTTAAGCAACTCAGTGAGACCCTGTCTCTAAATAAAATACAAAATAGGTGGTCGCTGCCCCTGAGTTCAATCCACATTACCCTCCACCCCTAAAATAGCCTTAAGTGTTTTGGGGCTGCACCAGGAGGAGACAGGGAAGACACAATGGCTTATGAGACCTACTGTGTGCCCATCTCCATGGCAAGCTGACCACTAGTGGAGGGTGATGTTCAGGCTTTGTGGGTACTAAAACTCAGGGCACTGGGAGATTTTTAGGTTACTTGACTTTTCCTATTTTACAACACAGAAGAGCAGACTTCTTAATGCTTTAAGCTTTTTTCAGACTATGTGGTCAGCATGATTGCAAAAAAGAACGCAAGGTCTTCCATTTGGTTTCTAGGGATTCAAACCAAGAAGAGGGTGAACCCCTCCCCACAAAGAAAAGCCAGAGTACTGGAGAACACACTTTCACTTCCCGTTCAGTCTAACTGAGGCTTCCCCTACCTACATCCTAGGTGACTGTCATTCTAGTTGATCAAGGGCCTGGACAAACTCAATCTTTGCAAAATTCAAAGCAGATTCAAGGCAGGTATGGTGGTGCACACTTGTAATCCCAGCACCTCTGGAGGCTGAGGCGGGAGGATCATGAGTTCAAAGCCAGCCTCAGTAACAACATGACACTAAGCAACTCAGTGAGACCCTGTTGCTAAATAAAATACAAAATAGGGCTGGGATGTGGCTCAGTGGTTGAGTGCCCCTGAGTTCAATTCAAACCCAGCCCCCACGCTAAAAAAGAAGCAGATCCAAAGAATGAAGGCCCTCTCTAATGGGTAAATATGGAGCCACAGCCCCAGACCTTTCTCTCCTGTGACTCGTTCCCTCAGCTCTCTGATGAATGTGCTGAGCTCTTTGTTGGCTGGAGTCACTGATCCAATTCTGTAAGGTGGCCTTGCTTCTCTACCACATGCAGGAGACAGCAGGCTTATCGCGAGTCATTTTAAAGTGGGTTGCTCAACACTGTGGGACATTCTGGATGCGGCGAGGCCCTCGTCAAGATCAGTTAGGCAGGATGTCCCCTTCTGGACTCTACAGCATGAATGGTTCTACTTGGACACTTGGAAGTTCAGGCAGATCCATTCTGCTGGACGTCCTTAAGTGGGGACTTTAAAACAAAGGAATTACTGAACTCTTGGTGAATAGCCAAATCACAGGAAGAGTCAACTACGACTTTATCAAACAACTAAAGTAAGCATTTTGCCTAATTACAGGTGTGTGACATGGTTGTCTTTCTGGTTCAAGTGGCCCATCCCTGCTCCTCCAGGCAGGGGCCAGTGAAGCTGCAGCTGCCCCTGAACCTCTGCCGTCTCGCCATGTTGTCAGTTTCTGTTTCCTTCATCTGTCCAACTTGCCAGGGGCCCGGAGACTCTGTTTCTGTTTTCTCACTACCTGGTGGTTATACTGTAATGCTTGGCTGCATGATTGGCACAAGGCTTGTGAGAGCGTTTCTGCTGCCAATTTCCAGCGTGCTTCTTGCCCCCGTCTCTCATCAGTCACCCTCTGGGGGCTTGTCTTCTGCTGGCCTCACTCCCCTGAGCTCCAGCCTCCAGCCTCTCTCAGGGGTCACACTCAAGGCTCTGGTAGACCTCCTTCAGGCCTGAGCTGCCTTCTGGCCCTCAGTTATATGGGTCAGGTCATTGCTGCACAAAGCCTCCTTGTGACAGACCTATGGCCAAGCCTGGTAGTACAGACTACCAGATGGCATTTTGACACCTCCATGTTTATTTGGGCAAATGCATACTTATTTTTTGTTCCCATACACATAAGTTTTGTAATTAGTTACATACCTCAAGTACGTTCTGATTAGTCTATTGGCAAAAAAATATTACTTCAGTGAAGAATTACTGCAGTGACCATCAAAACCGTCCTGAAGCTGGGTACAGTGGTGCATGCCTGTAATCCAAGCGACTCGGGAGGCTGAGGCAGGAGGACAATGAGTTCAAAGCCAGCCTGGGCAACAGCGAGGCACTAAGCAACTCAGTGAGACCCTGTCTCTAAATAAAATACAAAATAGGACTGGGGATGTGGCTCAGTGATCTAGTGCCCCCAAGTTCAATCCCCAGGGCAAAATAAATAAATAAATAACTGTCCTGAGTCATGAGTTCTTGAATGTCACCGTTAGTAGTTTAGCAGTTAACCAAATATTAACATATTTTGCTCAATAATTTAAATGATTAATGATGATTCATTATGAACTTGACATCAGTGCGTGCCTCCACTCAACTCCCCGAGGGCTTTGCCTGCCCCTTTCAAGTGGCACCTGTGACTGGCCACGCAGTGGAACTCTGGTCCCTGCGTGGCCAGGAGCCCTTTATTTCTTGTTTGGCACTGAGTGTCCATATTGTGCCCCATCATTTCCTGTGCCTCCTCCACATGTCACCCTTCATGTCCCATGACCATGGCCAGCTCCCCTGCATGCACGTCACACAGGTGAAGGTCAATGGCTGACCCCTAAAGAACAAAGGGGGGAAAAGGCCCAATGTTTCAGAAACAGGACTTAGCTGGGACAGCTCTGTTTTTAGAGTGGGGTGGAGTGGGCACCCAGGTGGACTCCCATGAGTGTGTCACCGAAGGTGTCTGTGTGCAGGACAGTGAGGCAGAGGGATGGGCACAGGCCTCCAGAGAGTACAAAGCACTGGCTTTGATTCTCACACCCTCTCTGAGGAACTCAGCGGGGTTCTGTCCCCCACCTCAGAGGTGAAGAAACTGAGGCCCCGAGAGATGATATGACCTTCCTTCAGTCACGCCGCTGAGGGAACCAGGGAGGATCCAGATCTTCTGTCCCTCTAGTCAGAGGGTTTCTATATTTTGTTTTCTGAAATGAAGAGATAAAACTTTCTTCCAGCTTCCTTTTTGCTTTATCTCTGGGGAGATGTGTGACTGACCTTGTCATAGAGAGTGGGAGAGGCAAAAGTCACACCAGCCCAGTGGGTTTGGGGCATTGACAAAAGAACTCCCTTTGCTTTCCAGAGGCGGCTAGTGGGGGCAGGGC
Source organism: Sciurus vulgaris (assembly GCF_902686455.1). Classification (NCBI taxonomy): domain Eukaryota; kingdom Metazoa; phylum Chordata; class Mammalia; order Rodentia; family Sciuridae; genus Sciurus; species Sciurus vulgaris. The sequence goes on from NC_136470.1 coordinate 88,696,122, forward strand.
AGGACTGAGCTGGGACAAGAAGAGCCGGATGGAATCACTTGCAAAACGCTAATAAATCTGCAGGCCCAGCTGTTCCTCATCTGATGATCCTGAAGGGAAAGTGTGAAATAGTAGAGATGCTGATGGGCCTGGGGGGCCCTTCAAAGGCAACCGGTTTTCCCAAGGACCCTGGCGTTGGGGTGGAAAGTGTTCGGAAATGTCTAAAGGGCGTTCGTTGGAGTCGGGAGGCCTGGGTCCCCAGAGGCCACGTGGACACTTGGAGTGTGCCTAGGAACGTCCCAGCTCGGAAGTGCTGGAGGGGTGGCTAAGACCTATCTCCCAGAGCACAGGCGCAGGCCTGGGAGATTGGCAGGCCTGAGCTTGAGTCCCAGAGTCACGGTTTCCTGGCTGTTTGGCCCTGGATGAGATAGTTAACCTCTCTGAACTCCATCTCTGTCCCACAGAAAGTGAGGATAATCCCCCTCTGAGAGTGCTATGAGGATTAAATATGCTTATGTGTGTCAAGTTCTTGGCTCGTGATAGGTGCTAGATGTTCTTTCCCTGTCCTTCTCTTTCCCCTTCCCCTCCCAAGAACCAAGAGGGGGCTGGACCCTGCTTACCCCCAGAGGCCAAGCCAGAGAGAACAGCCCCCCAGCACATAAGGTGGGGTGTGGATGGGGTTCCACTTCCCCTTCTCTCCAGCTGGCAGCCCTGTAGGGAGCAGGCCACAGGAGGAGATGCGGACTGTAAAGCAGTGAGCCCTCCTGTGACCTTGACCATGCTCCACAGGCGGGAGCTATGAATCCGGCTTGAACTAGAGGCTTCCCAAGATTGAACCAACCAAGGCTGTAAGGTGAAGGGCACCCTCTCTGCAGGTGACGTGTGGACTCTGTTTCCTGAGAGCATAGTCAGGAATCCTCCTCACAGGCAAGCCAGCCACCAGCCCAGCCTCGGAGAGGAGGTTCTGCTGGCCAGAAGGATCCTGCGGCTTGGAGCATCCTGGGCTACGGAGCCCACAGGGGATGGGGACTCGGCCAGGCTGTGTCTGAGCGTCAGTTCTCCAGGGCCTAGAACTGCCCTGGGCTTGGATCAGATGGTCCTGGGTTCCAGACCCTGCTAGGGAACACAAGCAAGCCAGGCAGCCCCTCCAGGATGCTAGTTGCCCCCTGCAGGGTGGACCCAAGATGGCTGAGCCTCTCCTCTCCCAAGTGAGGATGGGGCTCCACCATGCTTGCTCTCGCTCTACTTTTCTTCTCTGGGTTTTTCCACTTTCTTTATCTCTTTGTTCTTTTTTTTTTCAGTTTTATATCTTTTCTCACACTTTCTTCAGTTCCTTCTTCTGTCACACACAGCAGAAGTGGGAGGTTGGAGAAAAATGTCCACATCTCACACCAAGGAGATTGCACTCAGGCCTGTCTTGGACCTGGACTCAATTTACTCCTGGGCAGATTTTGGAACCGACTTTATCTCATCCTCCACTTCTTCTTCCTCCTTCTGGAGCTTCTCTCTGGCCCAGATGGAAGAAAAGTCAGGTTGAGCTGGTGAGCAGAGGTGGTACCCCTGAAACAATGACCAATGGAGACCTCAGGAAGAAAACAACTCCTTATATGGCAGAGTAATAGGGAGAGCAAGTCAGTTCACCCTCTTCCCTCCCCACATCACCCACTCCTAGGCCCCAGCCCTGAAGGAAGTCCTTCCTCATATCTAACTTACACCTCTCTTGCTGTGGTTGCTGCCAACTTCCGTTGGGTGCCTGTGGATGATGCCATCCTAATCATCCCTCCACTGGCGCCTCAACAGACCTTCTCCTCAATTCTGTTCAGCTAGAAGCCCCATGGGAGCGAAAGTGAACTTTAAGAGGATGTTTAAAGTTTGGCTTCTCATCACCACATCTCAGCTGAGTCCATAAAACCGCCTTATAAAGCCCACTGGCCAGCCAGCTGCCCTCAGCCTCAGGGGCCTCCCGTTTTATGATCAGCCCCGATTCAGACACCAGCTGGATGTAGGAACTCGCAGGCTTTTATGAAGAGATGTTAACGAGAAGCATCTCTTCCCCTCTGTCTTGTTCCAGAGTCTCCCATCCGTGCCTCCTGCCAGGAAGCACCGGCCAGGTCAGAGGTAGGTGAGAGCTGGGGCAGGGCTGGATTCCTGGGAAGGGCCGCCCTGCCCTGTGGGGACGCCCCAGGCAGGCAGCACGGCTGCAGGAGCCTGTCACACGCTCTGCCAGTGTTTGTAAACTGTTTGGTAATTGTGAAACAGTGTTGGGAAAACAAACAATTACCAGGCAGCCTGATAAGAGCTACTGTGAGGTGCGTGGGGGAAGCCTGCAGACCCTGAGGAGGGGCCTGCCCGAGCAGGAGGACCTTAGGAGTTTTCTAAGAAGACTAGGTGGGGCTGGTGGAGGGCCTCACTGTCCTCTGCTGAGGGCTGGAACCCAGGGGTGGGGATTCTGGCAAGAAGCCCCCGGAGCAACCAGGTCAGATTTCTCCAGCACTCAGTTTTGCCACCAATAAAATGGAGATAGTGTTGATTAGTTAGAAGAAAAAACAGAAGGCACATGGCTATAGTCCTTCATCTTTTCCAGCTTCCGTTAAGTGCACTACCTCCCTCCATCCTTAAGATAATCCTGGGAGGTAGGCAGGATAGCTTAATTCCCATTGGACAGATGAAGAAACTGAGTCTCAGAGAACAGCAGTGGGTTATGGGAGTTATGGCTGAAGACATAGTCAGCCAGTAGCAAAATGCTCTTTCCTTTGGGCCAGCTTAGAGCCCCTGGGGGAAGTGCTAAGGGTGAAGGAGAGTGGCAGGAGGGAGGAGGGAGGGAAGTAAAAGGGGTGTTCTTCCAGTAGTATTTGTGGTGGCCTCACCCAACCTTCCTCAGTGTGCCATCCAGTATGGGGAAAGGGACCCTCGACAGGTGAGAGGACATGGACAGGGAAGGAGAGGAACCCCTGAAATGTTCTAGGCAGAATCATCCTGACAGAGGCCTCTTGGCAAATTGGGGGCTGCAGAATTGGAAGGAGAGGAGGTTGGGGAGGAAAGAGACTGAAGGTCAGCCCTGAGCCCAGAGGGCAGCCGCTGGCCGAAGGCAGATGGGGTGCTGGGGATTGGTCACCTCTATGCCGCAGGAGGGGAGGACCCTTTGCCCTTCCCATTTTTCCGTCCTTCTTTTTAAGCCAAGCTGCAGGGACCAGGGAGAAAATCTGCACCCCAGGCGTACACAGCTCCCCCAAAAGACCTTCTTTTTATGTATAAATCTTTTTTAACTTTATTTTATTTCTTTATGTGGTGCGGAGGATCAAACCTCACACATGCTAGGTGAGCACTCTACCACTGAGCCACAGCCCTAGTCCCCAGAAAGACCTATACACACCCCAGCTCACACAATCATATCCCTAGGCTTGCCCCGCCTGAGCCTATTCACACTTGCACAGAAGTGTGAACAGTGCGAGGTGATTTAGAGTTTACACACTGCTTGTACTCAACAAGCACACTGCCACCAGATTCACAACCAAGTCCACACCGACCTGCACACTGGACATGTGAACGGGCACAGTGTTCACACACTCAGCCCAGGGGCCCGAGCTAAGGGAGCAGAGAGCTCAGAAGTTGGAGTGCCCAGGTGCTTGCTCACCATGGGTCCCCAGACCACTTCTCTCAAGCTTGTCTTTGTCCTCACTGCCCTCCACGGCCTCTCACCTCCAGCAGATACGAGCTGACCTGATTGGGACCAGGTTCCCAACCTCTCTCCAACCCCCCACACCCTGACAATCCTTCAAGAACCCATCAGAACCCCAGCACTCACCAGGACGGGCTCTACTAGTATTTACCCCCTGCCGCCCCACCGTGCACCCCACCAAGAGCCAAAAAGTGTGAGGCTGAGAAGGGCGGCCTAGTCCCAGGGCCCCTTGACAGGGTTGGGGTGCCAGATGAAGCAAGAAACACCCTGGCCAGGGCCTCCCTCCTCAGGCCTAGGACCCAGGCTTCTCTCTGCAAAGCAGAGCAGGCTCAGAGGTCTGGGGAGGAGAGAGCAGTTTCCCTGATGAAGAGGTGCAGGAGGTCAGGAGGTCCTCGTTGTGTCTCTTCACAAGCAGGCTGCCTCTGTGTGTGTGTGCGCGCACGCGCGCGCGCGCACACACACACGTTTCCCCCACTGTAATTAGAATGGTTGCTCCAGCACCCGGGAATGGGCTGTGATTTATGAATGGGACTCGGTGCAGAGAGATTCCAGCACCATCTGCTTGGGAGCAAACAGGAAGTGCTTCAACGCGCTGCAGACCTGGGGGAGGGAGCCCATTGGTGTAACAGGCTCATAAAAGCCTTCATAATGGCCACAGGTGCTCCCCCACATCCCACTCCCTATACCCCAGGGGACAGCTACCTTACTGGGCATAGTCACAGCCTCTGCCAGGGCCTGGTGGCACACAATCCCTGGCCAAAGCCAGGCTGCCCGGAGTAGAGTGGTGGAGGAAAGTGATGGACCATCAAGCATACCTGAGTGCAAATACCTACAGCTGTTTACAACCAGGCTTCAGTTTATTCATCTATAAAATGGGCATGAAGAACTGTAATACATTAAACATTTACCATGCCCTGACCAGGTAAATTGCCGTGACTCCATTTTATAGACATGGACGCTGTGGTTAGACTGCTCCAGAGTGTGCCCTTTAGTGAGACTAAATCTGCAGCTGTGAGCTGGGGACCAAGACTTGAACCTGGGTCAGCAGAGGCCCATTTACCTGCTCCCCACCATAGGAGAACTGTAGGGAATAAGTGAGATAAATACCGCAAGCTCTTGGCACATAATAGGTGCTCGATATGCATTAGTTTTCTTCTTTCTATCTCTGGAAGCCAGAAGATTCAAAGGCAGAGGGACTGACCGAGACCCAGAGCACATCAAGGTGCCTGTAATTAGTGCTCAGTGCCTTGAACAGGGGCCAGGACAGTCCTGAGCAGTTTAGAGGAATAATTCAATATTGCCTACGAAAAATGATCTGCCACCTTTTAATGGTGTGCCCAATTATTACTGTGCCTCCCAGTGATTCGTTTGGGGTCATGTGTGTGACCGTCCTATGGCAGGCGGAGGGCAGTTTTTCTCTTATTACTTTGTTAAGCTCACAATGCACTCCATTATGTTTCCCCAAAGCCTGGTTCTCAGTCAGAAGTGAGATTCAGAACCACCTGAGGTTTCTAAAAATTCAGAGGTCCTGACCCTCCTGCCACCCACAACCTATTATATCAGAATCCCTGGGTGTGGCCTCTGCAATCTTTGAAAGTTTCCCAGATGGCTTCAGGGCTTTCTCACTCCCACAGCCCGCCCAGCCCTGGGATCACTGGTCTTCAGTTTGCAAGGCCTAGCCCTGGAGAGCTAGAAGTCCACCAGTGTCCCTTGACCGTGACCAGAATGTGAGCTTTTCCCTCATAGGGTCTTATCCTCTTGTCCCCAGGATCCCTTGTCTTACAGAAAAGAGGCTCTTAGCAATCACCTCTAAGACTGGGGGAAGTTAATACCAAATGGAAGGACCGAGAATCTTGCCAGCAAAGAAACAGGTATGGAAAAGGGGAGGTGGGGGAGGAGGTGCTGCCCTTTGTTTGGGCCTTGAAGTTCCAGCAGGAGTTTGATAGTGAAGGAAACCAGGCATCTGAGACAGATGTCTTAGCATTCAACTCCTCTTTGTTTTACTCAATTCTCCAAACGCAAATTTAAGGGTAGAAGAGCTTTGTGTGGCCCAGGGAGATGGGGAAAGGGCAGGCCCCACACTTTCACTAGCCGGTGCTGCAGTCAAGGCCTCTTGGTCCTGTGTCCATGCCCATTTCTCGGCATACACTGGGGCTTTGTGTTTAGGGGCCACAATGCAACCATGAGGTGAAATTCTGCCCTATAATCTGGAGGGGGAAGAAGTAAATATCAGGCGTGTGCACGCTACAGGGTTAAAGGATGCCTTTCGGGCTCAAAGAACAATGAAAGTCAAAAAAAGAGTGACCAGAGCCTGCAGGAGGTGACACCTGACTGGGCTGGAGTGTCCACATTCTTGGCACCCCTCTGCCACCTCGGCCCATCATACTTCCTCTCCCATTCGGTCAGACCTCGAGGCTCTCACCATCCAGCCACAACGCCCCTCACCCATGCTGGCCGACATCACATCTCCACCCAGAGGCCACCCAACAGCTTTTGAGGACTAGTGAGCCGTGGTCCTTCTCTGTCTCCCAACTCTCGCCATCATCACCCTAAGTAACGAATGGCCACAGGACATCCCAACACCTTCACGCCTCATTCCTCAGCCTCGCCTTCGCCAGACTTCTCTCTACCTCAGCCACCCATGGATCACCTGCCACGTCTCCTATACAATGTTAAATGCCAGAGTGCCCCTCTTAGGCCACAGTTTCTTTTCCTTCTGCCCATAAACCTGATCTCTGTTCACAGAGATTTCTTCAGTTCTCCCATTCTGTCTTTGGCATTCGGCTCCAGAACTGGAGTCCTGGCCTTGGAGGGGGCGCAGTGCCAGACTGTCAGCTCCTTCCTGCTTCTACTTCCTCCCCTGTGGACCTGCCCCTGATTGGCCACATCATTCATTCTCCCTGGCACCCTCGATTCCCACAGCCCCTTGCCCTGTCTTTCCCAGCCCTGAAGGATTCCGGTCATCTGCTTTCCCCATCATGCTTCCCAGGCTACTGGACGGCATGGGGAAATCGCCCAACCGTGCAAACTGGTGCCACTCCAGATTTATGGTCCCTGATTTCAGCCCAGCCTCCAAGCTGCTGAGCCCCTGGTGGTCAGCTCCTGTTCTAAACCTTTACCACCCTTTCAAGCTTCTGGCCTGCCCGCTTCCTCCCCTATAATTAGCAGAGAAAATAGAGAGCTTCAGGCCAGGGCTCCCTCCACTCCCCTCAGCTTCTTCCCTGCTCAGCGCAGGCCCAGCCTCACTGTTTTACTCGCAGACCACCCAGCCCTGCTGGCCTTGCTCCGCCCCTCACTGCTGACTCCACTCTTACAGGTCTTTTTACTCTCGGGTCATCCCTGCCCTTCTCTTTTGCCCGCTGCCTCTACGCTGGGGTTCCATCTGTGACTTCTGATCTTGCCCTGCCTCTGTACCTTGAGTCTTTTTCATTTACGCCCACAGTTTCTCACTCAGGTAGCTGACATCTGAGGCTCCATGTCTCAGTGCTACATCCTGATGTCCTGGATGTTGGTCTGTTGGTCCTGTAGGCACCACCAAACAGCAGGTCCCCAACTAGGCCTCTCAGCTCCTCTCTCCAAACTCTTCCTCCCGCCTTCTGCAGTCTCTGCAGGTTCCTTGCAATATCGCCATCGACCCACCTCCCCTCGAGTTGCATCAGCTCCTTCCTGCCCTCCTCGCTTCCCCGGAACACTGCATCCTATCAGCTCGCTCAGGAATCATTCCCACACTACCTATCCCTCTCATCACTCTATACTCTTTTCCCGGTTCCCTTCACCTTTTCCAACAGTACATATGAACATCTCTTTGGAATTTTAATCTGCATTTCCTTGATTCCTATAAGGTCACCCATCTTATCTCCTGGACATTCAGATTTCTGCCTGTTCCTCGATTTGGTCCAGTTTTTTCAGTTTCCTTCCTTTCCGTTTGGAGTTTGTTTGTTGATGTTGTTTTTGTTGTTTATTTTCGTGGCATTGGGGATTGAACCCAGGGTGCCCAACACAGAGCTAGATCCCAGGTCTTTTTATTTTCCATTTTGAGATAGGGTCTCACTGAGTTGCCCAGGCTGGCCTTGCAATCCTCCTGCCTCCACCTCCCAAATTGAGCCCTTTGTTGGTTGGACATTTCACAAGATCCTTTCCACCTTGTGACTTCCCTTTTTCTTTTTTTTCTTTTTCTTTTTTTTTTTTTTTTGATACTAAGAATTGAACCCCGGGTGCTTAACCACTGGGCACATCCCCAGCCCTGTTATATTTTATTGAGAGATAGGGTCTTGCTAAGTTGCTTAGGGCCTCACTAAGTTGATGAGGCTGGCTTTGAACTGGCAATCCTCCTGCCTCAGCCTCAAGAGGCTGCTGGGATTATAGGCGTGTGCTACCATGCCCACCTCCTTTTACTCTCTTGACGACTTTTAAAGAACACAACTTCTTGATTTTAATGTACTCAAATCTATCAATCTTTTCCTTTATGGTTTGTGTTCTTAGGGTTTAAAAAATCTTTCCCTACCCCGAGGTCGTGGAGATATTTTCCTACATTGTCTTATAATAGCTTTATTGTTTTGTGTCTCACACAGAGGTCCATGCCCCCCTGGAACCCTGCAGCACTTGGTACTCACTTCTGTAGGGCCACCAGCTCCATCTCTTTACATGGTCTACCTCCTTGACCAAACAAAGACCTCCTTCAGGGCAAAACCCAAGTGCATATTTTAAATCTTTGCATTCAGAGGTCTTCAAAAAGTGCCTGGCACACAGTAGGCACTCAATAAATCTCCTTGAGTGCCTGGATTGCAGAATCCAGGTACAGACAGAGGGGTACTATCTTCTCAAGTCTCCCCTCCTTGCTGACTCCAGCTCCAGCTAATGTTCATGGTATGAAAGCATGTAAGCTCCTACTATGTGCAGACACTGGGCATGGTTCTAGCCATGTAGAGCCTAAGACGGTGGGCACTGCCTTTCAGGAATTCAGCACCAGGTCCCTGGTTTCCTAACACTGACTCCAGACCCACTCATGATTTTGGAAGACAGATGGACCTGGGTGTAAACCCCAGCTATCCTTTTTATCATCTGTGCCACTTTGGGCAAGTTACATCAGTTGACTTGGTTTCAGTTGGCTACTTTGATAAGAGGGAAAATAAAAGATACCTGGTTGTTGTGAGAACTGAATGAAAGAGTAAATAGAAAAATGCTAGGTAGGTGCTAGACACGTAATAGGTATCCAAAGGTTTTCAAGTTGAGTCAATGGTGGAGTGGATGAATGAGTGAGTGCGGGAACTGGTGGGGGCGGGGCAAGGAGAGTTAGCTTGGAAGGGGGCGGGGTCAGGAGGCAGGGGCTGCTTGTGGCTCTGTCGTAGGCCTTGTCATAGTAACTGCTGTCAGCAAATGTTTCCCAGACAGGAATCCCCTTCAGGGCTCCCTTCCCCAACCCACTGCATTTGTTGACTCAAAACCTCCCCACTGCCAATTTAGCCTGCAGTAAGGAAGGGGGGTGGGGAAGAGAAAAGAGGTGTAGGAGGGGGTGGAACTGTATAGAAAGGGGTCTTTGTCTGAGCACTGTGTGGCATTTCAGATTCAGCAGAGTTGAGTGTGTGTGTGTGTGCATGCGTGTGTGTTCATGTGCAAGCACGTATGTGTTCTAAACCTCCTGAAGAGTTGAGTGGGCTACACTTACAATAGGAGGTATCTAAACTAGACAGCAGGAAGGACTTCCAGTGGGTTCTCTGTGTTGGGTGGCAACACAATGGAATGTGTTGGCTAGGCCCTGGGGAATCTACCTGAGACTCAGATGCAGGGCCACCATCTCTGTGGAGGGACTTATGGTGCCCAGCCCTGTGGTTCCCCAGCAGTTTCCCTCCCTTCTGGAATGAGGGGTTCCATGTTCAGCCCCTCTTTGGAAGCCAAGAGCCACTGGCTTCGAGACTTGGCCTGGGCTTCTTGCTGTGTGCTATTCTCTGATACAAGCGTCCTCTCCTGGGGCTCCTGTTGGGGCAGCCTGGGAGTCTGGAGCAGTCAAGGCTGGACCCAGGCCCTCCCTGAGCCCCCCAGAGCCCTTCCTCCAACCCCACTTTCAAGCCTGCCCCCAGCTCTCAGCCAAGGAGAAGATCCTCACTGGCAGGCTCTGGCCTCCTGCCACCCCCACCCCAGCACCAGGCTCCAGCTCCTGCTCCCCTTGACACCCCCACCCACCTCTCTGGGAGGCTGCCTGCGTTCCTCCGTGCGTGTGCGCGCATGTGCCTCTCGACCTGCTCGCGGGTCCGTGCCCACTCGTCTGTCTGTGTCTCGCTCCCTCTGTCTCTCTCCTGACATCTGCCTGGCTCCTCACTCTGCCTCTTTCTGTCCTCTCTGCCCACCTTCTTCCTGCCTCCTTTTCCACGTGTCTCTGACTTTCCCTTCCTGTGACCCTGTTTCTATCTTTGCCTGTGTGTGGCTCAGTTTCTCTGTCTCAGCTTGTCTCTGAACCTGCCAGTCTCTCTCTTGGTGATGTAGGGAGGGAAGTCATTGGTTCTATCCTCTGAAGGCTCAAACGTTGCCTCTGTGAAACAAAGGTACATCGGACAGATTAGAAGAAGACGAAGCCACCTCCTTTCTTCCATGTAGAGGGCACAGCCTGGAAGAGCAGAGTGCCCGGGGAAAAGGCCTGGGCCCTTCTCATGGGGGGAAGGAGGAGACCAGGCAATGTGTGGGACAGTAAGTGATTCCTGGGAAGAAACAACAGGCCCTCAGAGGACTAGAGGACAGCCTGTGACAGTCTCTCTGGGTATGGCATCAACCTGAGCTCTTCTGTGATGTGAATTCAATCTTTCCTGGTTGAGGAGATCCTAAGAGGGATTCACAGCTGTGAGTTCCTTTGGGAAGATCGACCTTGAGGCAACAAGGAGAGCTCAGAGACAGCGCCCCTCGGGCCTCAGTTTTTCAGCATACGTACGTGGCACATTTGGGGATGGCATTTCCTGATCTCTCTCAGTGTCTGTGTCACTCGGTCACTGTGTCTCTGTTTTGTCCTGTCTTGCCTATCAGTCTCAGTCCCTGGTCCTCTCTGAGTCTCTCTCATTCCTCTGGATACTCAACAGACCAATGACAGTCAGAGCCTGCCCAGCCACCAGGCCACTTGCCCCCAGTGGCCCCACCTGTGGCATCATCATGGGGACTGGCCCTCCAAACAGCTGCGAGGTGAGGGCAGGCCCTGTGTCCCCCTAGTCCTGCTCCAGAGGCACATTCCCAGGGGCTCCAGACAGGCATCGCTCAGCACCTGCTAGGGCTCCTTTCTTCCTTCCCATTAGCTTCTCAGACTTAAACTTGGGTGTCCACATCACTGTGCCAAATCCTGAGCCCTGGCTGTGAGCTCAAAGCTCCATGGGGACACTGCAGCAGGAAGCCCACCCCCAACATCCTTGGAAGCTCACTCTGCCTTAGAACGTGGTGTGGGTAGCACAGGGCAAAAGAATTCTGGGACCCAGAGTGAGCCAAATGGGGAATTCCAAAGGAAGAACACCAGGGACCATGGCAAAGAGGTTCAGCTTGAGCCAGAGTGGACAATGTCAAGAGGAGAAGACAAGAGCCAGCAATCGGACTGAGCTGGCAAAAGCATGGTGGGGATAATAATGAGGGACCCCTGTGGGGCAGTGGTCTCAGGGCAGAAATGGAGTTTGTGCAAGCACTTGAGAGTACAGAGGTTTAGAGGGACCCACGAGTGGCAGATGGTGGAAGTTTTCACAAGTGAGGATGACATCTGTGTTGAACCTGAACTCACTCAAGGTAAAGGAGAGGCAGGAGACGTTTCAGGCCGAGTGTGAGCCCCTGCAGAGAGGGACAGAGGTGCTCAGGAAGCCGCTGTGCTGGGAGGGAGAGGAGACAGCAGTGGTGGGCCACCACTGAAGGCTGTGGACACACTGCCAGCTGTTTGGAGGATGGACTGGCAGGAAGGGAAACTGAGGGTGGGGAGATCAGTCAACAGCTATGGCCGTGCTCCTGGTGAGAGCCCAGGAGGACAGGCCAGGGCAGTGCTCGTGGAATGGGGAACTAGAGGACACTTGGAGGCATCTTCTGAGAGAGATTTCACACCCAAACAGAAACCCTGGACAAGGAAGAAGTTGAGGGGGTCCGAAGCTTCCAGCCCAATCACATCAGGATTGGGGCATCTGTAGGGCTTCCTGGGGTAGCGCTCCCTCCCTTCCCCTGGCAGCTGGACATAAGGCATGGAGGTCTAGGGAAGCCCAGGGGGACAGAGAAGTCTGAGAGCTGGCATTTCCTGGGAACGGCAGAAACTGAACTTGAGTCTCATCTATTTATGGCTGGTTCCAGCTCCCAAGCAAGAAGAGGGTAAGAAATGGTACTGCCTGGTGCCCCGAGTGTTTCTTTGGTGTGGTGTCTTCTTATCACACCCTGACAGCTCCACATCCTACACACGCGCGCACACACACACACACACACACACACACACACAGTACCAAATGCCTCTGACCAACCAACAAGTATTTTCAAATGCTAATTCTCCCCCTTCCACCCTCACCCAGTCCCCACACAACTGCTTTCTGAGCAGCTGGAGGCAGAGTGGGGGGGGGGGGGGCTGGAGAAAGAGTAAATCCCATTTTCTGCTCCTTTTCAGTGCTGGGTTGCAACCCCCCACCACCTCCCCTCCCTCCCCACAGATGGGGGATTAGACTGGCCTCAGGTTCGCTGTGTCTCGAAGGGAGGGTGATGGGCAGGGCAGGGATTGAGCTGGGGAGCGGTGGAAGTGCTCAGTGACAGGGCTAAGAATAACAGTTTCCATCAGGCCTCACACCCTCTCCCACTTGCCATGGCTCAAGTTGTTCTGTGTGTGCAGGAGACAGACAGACAGATACAAGGTGTCTGCGTGGGGCCGGTGTCGCTGCATGAGATGAAGACCAAAGCTGGGGATGGGTGCGAGCTGACAGGCCAGTGATGTGGTTGCAACTGGGAGAGGCCAAAGATGGAGCAGCCCTGGTTGACAGTGAGATGGTGAGGGAGAGAGTGTGAGTGCACCTGTGTGGGGTGTCAGTGACTTGTGGGGGGACGCAGGGCCATGCTGCTGGGAGAGAAGCCCCCACAGCTCAGACAAGCACAGGCGGGCACCACAGGGGGTCAAACATGTGGTCATCAGGGCATTTGTGAGTGGCAGAGGTGGGCCTGGCTCTGGTGGGTATGTGAGGCCTCCCTCTGTGCATGGCAGCGCAGGCAGAGGCAGAGCACGCGCCCTCGGAAGCTGCCTTCTGTGCGTGCAGCTGAGGGAGGAAGAGCATGCACATGGGGGTACCTAAGGACGTGGAGTCTGAGAACAAATGCGTGTGTGTTACCACCTGGGTGTGTCTCATGTGAGTGTGTTAGTGTCTGTATAGCTGTGTTACACGTGTGTTACATCCATGTCTCTGTGTTCACATGTCTGTTTTTGAGTGTGTCTGCTGCTGAGAACCTGTGACTGTGTTTGTGTATATACTAATGTGTAATCTACATGTGAGCATGTATGTGAGTTGTAAGTGTATGTCGGTATGCATATGTGCATCTGCGTATGAGTGTGTGTAGGATATCACTATGTGCTGGTGACTGTGTGTATAGGCGTGTGCATGTAGACACATGCGGGGCCCTCAGGGCCCTCGGCCTGCCACTGCCTCCCTGGCCCCTGGCTCCAGCAGATGGGGAGGATTGTGCAGGTCGATCTTCAATCTGACTCCAAGTGTAGAGTAAGCTGAAGATTGGGGAAGGGTGCAAGAGGCTGCAGCATTACTGCCCCTTCTGGTATGGAGCAGGAGGAATAAGTTGCAGTGACTCCCGCCCTGGCTCCAGTCATTAGCTGGCAGTGCAGTGATGCCTTAGTTTGCTAAAAGGGTGTTGGGGGAGGGGCATACTACTTGGATTTCTGTAAGTGGTTCACAAATGCCATGGGGGTTCCTCAAAACACACCTGCAAGGATTCTTTGTCAAGACAGTGTTCCATGGGGTGGGTGGCATACTTGTCAAAGCAGCTATGTGGGAGGATGGCTTCTTCCCTGGGCCACGGGCTTGACTTCAACGGCCAGTGAGGCCCCAGCCCAGGTACCCTTCCATCTCTAGCATCACCTACATGGTTTCTTTAATTCAGGATTTTATGAAGCCAACTAAATGGTTCATTGAGAATGACTAAACTCAACCTTGGAAAGAAAATCATAAACATTTTACTACCTAGCTAAGCCAAGCATGATTACATATGGAAACTATGGACGCTACTCAGTGGGATTTTGATATTAATTTCCAATTTCCTCTTTGCTGAGGAACTGATGAAAACCCAGTCTCTTGGTGCTGTCCAGGCTAGAATCAACATCTTACACTGCCTGTCCAAACGGCTGCCTCTCACCACAGCACCCCACCCCCTCCATGCCGGCTGCTCCCAAGTTTTCTCTTGACCCTCGGCCGCCAAGGGTGCACTGGCTCAGGGTTCATTTAAGAACAACCTCTGCTGCTCGTATTAAGGAGGGCTGCCTCAACCAGCTGTTCTCTCTGCAAATGCCAGCCAGCTGCCTGCTGTCACCAAGGAGTGCCTCCCTCCCTGGGTTCCATGCCGAGAACCTCTGCTCTCTGTTCTAGTCCTAGGGCCTAAGGCACAGTTTGCCCATTTCTGGCCCGTTCTTCCTATTCTGTGTAGGGTGCCACATTCTGCCAGTGTAATAAAGGGAGCAGTGTATGATTCTGTGTGCTCAGCAGGAAGCTGAGAAGAGCTTGAGCAGGAACAAGACGCCCCTCCCCCTCCCCTGTGACAGAGGGAACTGCCACTCCATGTGCAGTGTCAGGGAGACTCCACTTAACATTGCATGGAACAAGTGGCTTCAAGTGGGGCGTAACTCTGGGGAAGGGCCCAGAACGGGGTTTGTAGTTGGTTTGACTCAGTCCAGTCCTGACACCACGTGACTTTGGGCATGATGTTCACTCTTTTCAAGCTAGAGTTTCCTCATGCATAAAAGGGTCTATGTTCACATCTTTCTCAAAGACACATGATGAATGATAAATAGAATAATATTAATAAATAAAGAACCTGCTCCTGATAGGCAATCAGTGCAAGGCCTTTATTACCCCTCTTAGGGATGATCCTATAGCACCACTGTTCTCCAAACTCTGGAAGCTTCTTAAAATTCAGACCCCTTGGCTAACCTCAGGCCCTCCATCTGCCCAGCTTTGGAGAGCCAGGGCAGTTTGTAGAAAAGACTGGGCTACCCCTCCTTCCACCCTTTCCTCTGGCTGCGAAGCCTCCCTGTGCGCAGAGCTCCCAGGGAAGCCGTCCCAGGTGAGGCCCCAATTGAGTTTGACATCGTCCTTACTGGAGAGCACCCTGGCCGCTGCTTTGGTTTTGATTACAGGCTGCCTGGCACCGTGTAGCCGTGGCCTGTTCACCTGAACCGCCGGCACGAGGCACAGATGCTAATTACACGGGTAAGTACTTGCAGATTTCCCAGGAACAACAAAGATAATTTGTTTGCTCCATGGCTTGTTAGAAGGGAAGCCAGGCTCTGGTGACTGGGTGGCTTGTAGATTAGGCCCATGGCCTTTCACCTCTTCCTGCCCTTGCCTGCTGGTTCTCCCAGCTGTGCTGATTAGAAGCGGGAGAAATTAAGATCCCCTGTGGTCCCCCATGCCCAACAGCCTGGAGGAGGTGGGGCAGGAAAAGGAGATCCAACTGAGAGGCTGAGCCTGCCCAGTGTAGGGCCCATGGAGGCAGGGCAGACTCTGAGCAGAAGCAGGGACTTTCTGTCCACGTCCAGTCTGGCCGTCACTGCTGAGGGGCAATGCCCACCGGCATCATTCTTGGGGTCACAATAGCTCAGTGCTCCTTTAGCCAAGCAGAACAGAGGAGGGACGAGAAGGGGTCACTCACGGGGCTGCTGGGGTTGGGGTGTCTGGGAGCAGCCCCTGTGGCAGCCCAAGAGGTGGCCTTATAGTCCTGATTATTATGGGGTAGGAAAGAGTGGCTCCCTATCTGAGAACAGGGCTCAGCCTTCTCTCGGGCTTGAATTGTGGAAAAGGAGAGTCACTGGAAATTAGCCAGAGACCATCTGCCAAAGAGCAACAGGAAAGACTCTAGAAGAAGTCAGATCATGGGGCTGGAGGGATCTAATGGTCCTCAGTCCTGGCTTCCTTCTGCCTGGGGGAATGAGAAGGGGGAATAATTACCACAATCATTGTTAATGTTGTTGTCCCTTATGCTTTTATGTGTCTTAATGGTTTTTATATGCTAATAGTCACTATTTATCAATGGCCTTTACTGTGTGCCAGACAAGGAAATAGGTGCTCTGCATCTATGATTAGGCCTATGAGGTAGAGAGCATTAGGCTCATATTACAGGTGAGGAAATACGTGCTCAGGGAGACTAAATACCTTGATTGAGATCACAGAAGAAGATGGGCAGAATGAGGGTTTGAACCAACCCCTTGTCTTCCCTGGGCCTCAAGTGACAAACTGGCCCCTGATGGGCCCCTCCATGACAGGGACACAGGAGCAAAATCAGAACTAGCATGCAAAGAAGCACAGGGTGCTCTCAGTGGGTGGCGAGTGGGGGGGGAGTGAGTTGTGCCCCCCAACCCCCTTAGGCCACAGGCAAATATTAAAGGGAGCTCTGCAAGGGGTGGGACACTGGCAGGGGCCAGCCTGGGGTGGGTGATGACACGGGGAAATCTGGGGGAGGTAGGGGGCAGGGCCTGAGCTGCTGGTGGACTGGAGGCAGAGGTTAGTGAATGACATAGCAAGGCTGCCCTCTGATCGCTGTTCTCTGAGGTCCTGGATTTATTTTCACTCTGCATCTGTTTCCATCTTTTCTTTCTGATTTCACTAATTGACATGCAGCAATACTCAATTTCAAATTGGTTGAGAAGTTGCTGACTTGGGAGAATTTGTTCAAGGCAGGTGACTTCACTCATGGCTGCCCCTTCCCTACTTTCATTTCTGCCCTTGGGCCTAAGACAGTGGCCACCTCTCAGTTGCTGAGGAAAAATCTCCTGGCTCTGTTTGGTGTATCCAGGATGGCCCTGTTGCTCATATTTTTGTTCCTTCCAATTAAGATGATTCATTAAAACTCTAGTGAATTTCATCTTTATTTCTTGATAAAAACATTCAAATAAGTATGGCCAGCCAGAGAAAAACTCCTTTGACTGAGCCATGTCCTAATTTGGGCCTTAGGAATATGGTCCTCAGGTGGTCAGCGGGCAACATGCAGGAGACTCTTGGGGCCTGCTCCCTTCCTGCACTGCAGACTTTGTGGGAGGAAAGTGAGCAGGGTAACCTTGACTCTGGCCCTTGAAGGGGTTGCAAGGGAATTCCATTTCTACCCTGAGCATGGGGACTGCACTGTCAGCTCCAGAGGTCTCAGCAGGCCCTACAGGCCCCATGGCCAAGAAATAGAGGTTCCTTCTTTCCCCTGAGAGCCTTAGCAGACTGTGGTAAACAGACCAATCTCGGGCACAGTGCATCACGTACGTGCTCCAGGAAAATCCTTGACCGTCATTTCCATTCCGAGTGACTGGAGAAGAACCTTGTCACTCCTAGCTTCAGGTTTCCACAGAGGCTGTCTCGCTGCTGGAAAACACCTTGATGGAGACTCAAAATACTAGCGCACTCCACAGTTCTGCTTCATGAAGCCTAAGGTCCTTGCTGCACCTTTCTGAGTCTTCAAATGGAAGGTATTTGTCGGATACTTACTATGTTACCAGCTTCACAGCTCTAAATCTTACCAACAACCCCAACCGTCCCTATTTTATAGCTGAGGCAATTGTTGCTCAGAGAGATGAAGTGACTTGACCAAGGTGAAGAACTGGTAAAGGAAAGCACCAGAAATGAATCTGGAACTTTTGGCTCAAGATTCTCTTAAACTCAGCCTAGTGGCTGCTCTTGAGAAAACGAATGGGACTTGGAGACTACAGGAACATATCTCAGACTCTGAGGCCTGCTGGGAGCATGCAGAGCCAGGAAGAGGATTCTACTCAGACTGTAGGTGGGCAGGCAGTGAAAGCCCTGGACTGCAGAGTTCCAGGTCCCCAGTCCCAAGAGACAGGATTAAACTCATGTCTAACAGAACAGGAGTCTGAATCCCAGGTGCTACATGAGAGAGACGGGACATGGTGGTGAGTTTGTATCTGTCAGGAAGCTTTTGATGGCAAATAATAGAAAAATCTAACAATGGTTTAATCAAATAAGGGTTTATTTTTCCCCCATAAGAAGATAGATGTAAGTGGTTAGTGGTGTTGATTCAGCTGCTCCAATGGTGCCATCAAGGACTCAGGTTTTTTCTCTTTTCTTCTTGTTCCCTTACGTGCAATGGTTTTTTTGTCTTTCTGTTCATTCAACTCTATAGTCTTAATGTGACTGCTGCAGCTCCAGGCATTACATTTATATTCAGAGCAAGAAGAAAAGAAGACATTTTCCCCTTTAATCAAGAAACCCAAAACCTTCAACTTCCCTGGTGAAAAATTTAATTAACTTGTTAAAAAGGAAGGAAGGAAGGAAGGAAGGAAGGAAGGAAAGAAGGAAGGAAGGAAGGAAGGAAGGAAGGAAGGAAGGAAGGAAGGAAGGAAGGAAGGAAGGAAGGAAGGAAGGAAGGAATTCCTTCTAGAGTCCAGAATGGAGTTACATTGTCACTTTTAGTTGCAAAAGAAGCTGAGAAAGAGATTTTCTGTCTTTTACCTTCTACAGTGAGAGAATAACAACAATGGAAATTGAGATTCTTAGTTTGTCAATCAATAGAAACTGCCATACAATTCTCCATCCAGGTCACAGGGATAAATTGCAGAAATGTGTCCTGGTCAATGCACATTTATGCATGCTTTTTCCTGGACTTGGGACCCCCATCCAATTCCTATGCCTCTCATATTTGCCTAACAAAGCCCTCAGTGTATTTTAGAACTTCACTTTAAGAAGCAATTTGGCAACATGATTCAGGGGCCATAAAAGTGTTAATAAATTTTAACCCAGTATTTCCACTTCTGAGAATTCATTTGTTTCAAGGAAATAACCCAAAAGGAGGGTGAAAAAATAAATAAATAAATAAACCCCCTACAGGCTCAAAGATGTTCACTGCAGCATTAGTAATAAGAAACTAGGGCTGGTGTTATGGCTCAATGGTAGAGTGCTTGCCTAGCAAGGGTGAGGCACTGGGGTCGATTCTTAGCACCACATGTAAATAAATAAATAAATATATAAATGTCCATGGACAATTAAAAAAATATTTAAAAAGAAACAACCTAAACAATAAACAACAGGGGAATGGTGTTTATGTCATATAGTATAATTCACTGGATGACACAATGCACAGATATTAAAAGTCGACTATCAGTAGTAGTAGTAGTATTTTGCAGTACTGGGGATTGAACCCAGAGGCTCTCTATCACTGAGCTATATCCCCAACCCCTTTTAGTATTTATTCTGAAACCAAGTCACACTAAGTCATCCCGGCCGGCCTGAAACTTGAGATCCTCCTGCCTCAACCTCCTGAGAAGCTGTGATTACAGTCATGCACCACTGCATTCAACATGAAAATTGGCCATTATGTCACTTAGTAATGTCAAAAAGGATCTATGATATAATGTTGATTTCTTTAAAGTGTTCAAATGCATTGTTTGTATTGCATATTTAAATGATATGTGCCTTGTAGACAAAGAATGGAAGGAAATTCAAAGAAATTGTTGGGTTAGTCTAATGGGATTATAGGTAATTTTTTTCTTTGTTATTCAGAAATTCTGTGGTGATTTTAAACATAAACAGGAAGATGAGTTAGCATAATAATGATCCATCCTTCGACTGCAGTTTAAATGCCATGCTACCTCCTCTAGGAAGCCCTCCTTGCTTTTTTTAACCACATTTTTTGTGAAGCTCTTATTTTACTGAACCGTGTGTTCTCCTGGGGCTATGACTATGCCTGATTCCCATTTTTTCCTGACCCATGATAAGCACCAAGACTCAGTATGGAAAGTGGCACAGGTCAAGAACCCAAGCTAAGAACTTAATATAGTGGAGGTGGTCAGGGATCAGGGACATGTGCAGTCAGGAACCAGGCATGGAACTTAAACAACTGGCCCAGGGCAGTGACAGTGAACAGGGCTTGGAGACTAGGGGCATAAGCCTCTGGACAGTGAGGCACGGTTGGTTTTTCTAGAAATTTTAATAGTATTATCGCCTAATACTAATGCATGTATATATTCTCATGCAAAAAAATTAAATAATCCAGATAAAGACACTCCCCAGCCCCCACACAATTCCCCTCCCCTCCCTTGGGATTGTCAGTTTAGTATATACACTTCCCAGAATATTTTTGAAGTGTGCATCTATGTTTATGTAAACACAGTTCTGAAGCATGCATTCATGTTTATATACACAGAGCCATATTGTTTGGGGACTTGCTTTTGTCTTGTAATGAGACCTTTTCATTTCAGGATGTAGAGGTCTGCCTCATTTGTTTAGACCCCAGAAAACCATTACCAGGATACATATTCAAAGATGTTTTAGTCCTTTCTCTACCAATGACCGTTTTCCCTGTGTCTAATTGTTCCCATTCCACCACCTCCATGCCCCCTGTGAATACACCTCCCCCCGTACTTGGAGCCTTTCTCCAGGCAGAGACTTGGAATTGCTCCCGAGAAGGGTTTGGGCACTTTCTATTATAATCAGCACTGCCAGATTGCCCTCTACAAATACTGCAACAATTTCCAGTCTTACCACCAACAATGAAGCTGTTCGTTATCCTTAGATTTCTTCCCAACACTGGCTATAATACATCTTTTTAAATTTTGCACATTTGATAGGTAAATAATGTTAACTCAGTGTTGTTTGTATTTGTTTGTTTGTTTGGAACTGGGGATTGAACCCAGGGGCACTTAACCACTTAGCCACATCCTCAGCTCTGTTTTATGTTTTCTTTAGAGATAGGGTCTCACTGAGTTGCTTAGGGTCTTGCTAAGTTGCTGAGGCTGGCTTTGAACTCATGGTCCTGCCTCAGCCTCCCGAGCTGCTGGGATTACAGGCGTGTGCCAGCACACCAGGCTGCATTTCTCTGATTACTAGTGAGGCTGGGCTTGTTTTCACATGCTTATTGGTTATTTGCTGTTCCTCCTAGGTGAACTATCAGTTCCTATCACTCATTTTTTTTCTCTTGGGTTGTTTTATCTCTTACTTGTTATGTGTAGGAATTCATAATAGAGCCTGAAAATTCATTCTTTTCTTTTGCCTAAGTTGTAGATACCTTATTTCAGCCTGTCACTTGTCTTTTAATAGTATTTATGATGTCTTTTGTCATACAGCAGTATTAAATTTAGACATAATCAAATCTTTTCCTTTATGGTTTCTGTGTTTTATGTCTTGCTAAAGAAAGTCTTTCCTACCCCAAGGTTACAAACAAATTCTCCTATATTTTCTTTTAATAGTTTTATAGCTTTGTTTTTTACATTTTGCTCTCTAATCCATCTGGAATTTATTTTAGTGAGTGGTGTGAAGCAGGAATCTAACTTTATGTCTTTTTCCATAAAGATAGCCAATTGTGGCTACAATATTTATTGAAAGTTCATCTTTCCCTACTGCTTTTTTCCCCAGCTTTATTGAGGTATAATTGACAAATTAAAATTCTATATATTTAAGGTACACAATGTTACACAATGTGATGATATGATGTATATTACATTGTAAAATGATTCCTACAATCAAGTTAATTAGCACATCCACCATCTCACATAGTTACCTTTGTGTGTGTGTTGAGAACACTTAAATTCTACTCTCTTGCTGGTCATGGAGGCACACCCCTGTATTATCAGTGACTGGGGAGTCTGAGGCAGGAGGATCACAAGTTTGAGGCCAGCCTCAGTTACTTAGTGAGGCCCTAAGCAAATTAGGGAGATCCTATCTCATTAAAAAAAAAAAATAGAACTGTGGATGTAGCTTAGTGGTAAAGTGTCCCTGGTTCAATCCCCAGTACCAGAAAGAAAAGAAAAAAATCTCTTAGCAAAATTGCAAGTATACAATCCAGTATTATTAGTTACAGCCACCATGCTGTACAATCTCCAGAGTTTATTCATCTTATAATTGAAATTTTGTCCTATTGCCTTTATTTTTTATTTTTTTTTTATTGTAAACAAATAGGATACATGTTGTTTCTCTGTTTGTGCATGGTGTAAAGGCATACCATTTGTGTAATCATAAATTTACATAGGGTAATGTTGTTTGATTCATTCTGTTATTTTTTCCCTTCCCCCCACCCCTTCAACCCCTCTTTTCCCTCTATACAGTCCTTCCTTCCTCCATTCTTGCCCCCCTCCCTAACCCTAACTCTAACCCTAACACTAACCCCTCCCACTCCCCATTATGTGTCATCATCCACTTATTAGTGATATCATTCATCCTTTGGTTTTTTGAGATTGGCTTATCTCACTTAGCATGATATTCTCCAATTTCATCCATTTGCCTGCAAATGCCATAATTTTATCATTCTTTATGGCTGAGTAATATTCCATTATATATATATACCACAGTTTCTTTATCCATTCATCAATTGAAGGACATATAGGTTGGTTCCACAATCTGTCTATTGTGAATTGAGCAACTATGAACATTGATGTGGCTGTATCTCTGTAGTATGTCCTATTGCCTTTAAATGCTAATTTATCGTATACTGAATTCCTTTATGTATAAGAAAACTCCCCCACCCCAGCACTACCTCTGCTGGAGCTCTACTTCTGAGTCACTGAGCTACATCCCCAGCCCTTTTTATTTCTTATTTTGAGTCAGTATCTCACTTAGTTTCCCAAGTTGGCCTCAAACTTGCCATCCTCCTGCCTCATTCATCCCCTCCCTTGTAGCTGGCATTGCAGGTGTGCTCCACAGTGCCCAGGCAAGAACACTTTTTAAACTCTCAAGTCTGTGACATTCTCCATTGTCTGTCCCATGCACACCCTGCACTATTTTCCTTAGTACTACCTTGTAGTGTTTTGACATCTAATGGGGCAAGTCTGTCCTGATTGTACTTTTTCAAATATTTCTTGGCTATTCTGATGGTTATTTTTCCTGAGTAGTTTTACAAGTGGCTTATTAAACTTCACCAAACAACCCACGTTGTGATTGGGTTGGCGTTACACTGTTTGTAGGATTCGATGGACAAAACTGACTCTTCATGGTTTCAGGGGCTCTTGCCCAGCAGCTTCCTGTGCACTCAGGGTCTTATACCTCAGATTAATGCTGAGCCAGCCCCAGTACTCACTAGCTCTTGAACCTGGGCAGGCCTGGGCTTCTTTGAACATTGGCGCCATCATCTCCGATATCAGATGAAATGGAACGAATTCAGGGAAGCTCCGGACAGTGAGCTTCCAGAAGACCTTATTTAACTGGATTCAAGACCGTGAGTGCTTTGAGCAGTGCTTTTATGCAGAGAGACTCAGGGGCAGGTGCTGGCATGGAGAAAGGTCAGGAACTACCCCACCAGTTACTGTGTTAGTTACCTCACATATATTACCTTACATGTGCTTGTCCTCAAAACAAGCCTGTGAGGTAGATACTATCATCCTCATTTCATAGCTGAGAAAAATGAGACCCAGTGACCTGCCTGGACTCAGAATCCAAGTCTCTCAGAAGCTGTCAATTGTGCCTACCATTCTACCTGGAGTGGAAGTGGATGGGGGGGGTCCCTCCCCATGAAGAAGCCTCATCCACTGCTCCCCTTGAGTCTAAGGAGCCTCAGCCCCGTACCTGGATGAGCATCTGGCTCTTAGCACAGTGTCTAGCCAATATTAGAAGCTTGTTGGACTGAGCGGGGACTAAGTCCAAATGCTAAAATATGAATGCTCCCAATGGTGCAGTAGCTGCTAGATGAGTCCAGAGGAAGAAAGAGGTTCTGTGGACTGAAGAGATCAGGAAAGCCTCCCAGGAGTAGGTGAGACTGGAATTCAGCCTGAGAGTTGGAGAAG
Source organism: Sciurus vulgaris (assembly GCF_902686455.1). Taxonomy (NCBI): domain Eukaryota; kingdom Metazoa; phylum Chordata; class Mammalia; order Rodentia; family Sciuridae; genus Sciurus; species Sciurus vulgaris. The sequence continues at coordinate 88,719,689 of NC_136470.1, forward strand.
ATTTAGACAAATAGAACCAGAGAAGAGAGCATTCCAGAATCAGAGCTAATATGGGCAACGGAGAGCCCAATGGGCTTCACAGACAGTGAGACTGAGCCAAGAAAGGCATTTCCCAACGACTGAAGGTTTGGCTGGACTGACGGCTGTCTTGCAGGTTGGAGTGAGGCTGGGAGGCTGGGAGGTCATGAACCCAGGATTGTCTAGGCCTGCCTAGCTGCCCACAGTGTCCTAAGGTTTAGCTTCACTTTCCAGACCTCATGCCGGTTGCCATGACACCAAAACACACAGACCAACCGTGGGAAGTCAACTGGGAGGGGCAGGAAGGGGCTGCTTTCCTATGCCCTTTGCCTGTCCCCACACTGCATCCTGGCCTATGTCTCTCTACCCTGCCTCTGTCTCCCCGTTCTGTGCATCCATGTTTGTGGGCACTCAGGCATGAGCTCTGTATCCTAAGGAAAGTCCCTCAGCCCCTCTGAACCTCAGTATATATAGATTTCCAGGTATGTGCATATTCCCCCGGTCACAGGGTGATCCGTCTGGCTCCCACTGGTGATAGGAACAGTTTCAGAGCAAGGACAATGTTACCCCAGACTCAGAGATACAGGAGAAACCACCCAGTTCATGCCAGGTGCTTTATATACAGGTTACCAGGTTGACTTGGGGATTTGAAAAACCAAAGCACATTAGTTCAGGTCCTCTAAGAAGCCAGCCCCCAAGACAGGATTAGATTTGCAAGAGATTTATTGGGGAAAACATCTGTGAAGGGAAAAGGGAAGTGAGCCAGAGGAGGAGGGAACGGTTGGACCGTGATGTGAGTCTGACCCCTGGGAGGAAGAGGGAAGGAAGAAGTGTTGGGTGGTCAGAGTCCTCCAGCTACAGTCGTGACAGAAGGAGACCGATCTCCCCAGCAGGTCCTGCCTCAGTGTCCCTGCTGTGCTCAGCATTTGGCGAGATGCAGCCATGGGAAGTGAGGCCACAGCAGCTGGGCTTCATTGGTTACTCCCCACAGGAGGAGACCCAAAGTGCATGTTCACAGCTGCCACCCAAAGCAATGGGGCATTGCCACCTGCTTCAAATGGCATTATTAAAGCCCCAGGGAGGCCAGATGTTGAGGTGTAAAGATGGTGAGTTTGGGAAGACCTGGCAGAGGGCTCTTCTGTTACTAACTGTGCGGTCTTAACCAGGTCTTGACTAAACTGACTTTCAATTTTTCTACAAAATTTTTCTACAATACCTTTTCTGTGGGTTGCTAAGAAGAAAGTCTTGACTCATCCTCTCCCCAGCTCCAATAGGTGAGAAATCAGATGGACCTGAGGACCAAGAGCCTGGAACAGAGGCGCGGAGGAGGAGGAAACCTTTTCCTCCTTGGTAAGAGAAGGTCAAGAAGTCAGAGGACTGAGAGGTAAAGATGGAAGGAGAAGCTTCCTGAGGCGCTCTGGAGACGGGCGTGGTGTGATCTCTTGAGGGAAAACTAAGGATTGTTCTGCACCATTGTCTGGATATTCTGTAACTTGCAATCTCATAAAAATGCACAGATTCTATAATTATCTCAAAATAAAAACTTTACTCACAAAATTTATCAGTGAAGAATGCCTTCAGCAGCCAATGTCAGAAAATCCAACCAATTGTTCCTTAAACGAAGTCACTTAATTACCTCATACAACAAGAAGTTGGAAGGTGGTATCCTCACTACTATCAGCCTACTGGATCAAAATCTCTGTATTTTTCTTGGCCTTTGCTTCATGCTTATTAGGACCTGCTACAACTCCAAACATCACAGCCTCACACAACAATGCTCCCAACAAGAGGAAAGAGCAAGACATGAGAGGAGGCACTTGCCATTTATTTCTTGTTTTCAAGGATAAATAAAAGCTCCCTTCAAATGTTCTCCTTCTGTCATCTTGGTCAGTACTAGACCACTCCTCAACCAATCACTAGCAAAGACATCTCTAAGCGCATGGCTGCTCCAACAAAGAAGCCTACAAGGAATGGCTTCTGGGTAGGCAACAAGAGTACCTTCCCCTGGAAGAGTTTCTGGAAACAGAATGAATGTTCATATCCCTCTGAGCATAGCAAAGGGGTTACAGCAGTACCTGAGTACAAATGGTGCAAGGGTAACTAACGTGAAGACGCGGGAAGCACACTGAGAAAGGACTCCCTTCCACTGATGAAGGGCAGGGACTCAGGGGTGACTAGAATTGTGGGTACACTCCTTTATAGTAGAGCTGACAGACGCTTTGTCCTGGGGGTGGGAAGAGGGCAGAGACAGCCTCACAGAACCTGTGTCTGAGCAGAGTACTGCCAGATGAGTAGGAGTTCACCAAGCAAACCAGGCTGGATGAGGGAGTCCAGCTACAGGACTCAACTCTGAGAGGCTCTGTTTGCACAGGTGAACAAACGCTTCAGTATTCCTAAAGGTTAAAGCTAACATGTGGGTGGTGTTATGGTTTGGATCTGGAATGTCCCCCAAAGGCTCTTGTGTAGAAGGCGTGGTCCCTCATGGTTGGGTCATGAGGACTCTGATCTCATCAATGGACTAATCCATTTGAATGGACTATTGGGAGGGGGAAGAAAGTGTAGGAGGTGGGACCTAGTTGAAGAGAATAAATCCTTGAGGGCGTGCCCTTGGGGCCTATATCTTGTCCCTGGTCCCTTTCCCTGCCCCCACCCCCACCTCTGCTTCCTTGCTGCCATGAGGTGAGCAGTTTCCCTCTGCCATACCCTTCCATCATGATGTTCTAATTCACCTGAGACCCAAAGTGATGGAGTCAGCTGACCATGGGCTGAAACCTCTGAAATCATGAGCCGAAATAAACCTTTTCTCCCATAAGTTGAATTTTCTCAGGTATTTTGTCACAGGGACAGAAAACTAACTAACACAGGCAGTATTTGAAATGAGGCCAAATCATTCAGGGACCTGGAATTTTGATGAATGGGTGGTGGGGTGGGAGGTACAATGAAAAAATTTTCACAGGAGATTGACTTAAATACATACTCACTTTTAAATGATTCTGGTGACAACATGAAGGAATCTCAAGAACATTTTGCTGAGCTAAAGAATGCAAACTATGATTTTGTTTATAAAATGTTCTATAGAAAAGGCAAAAATAATATATGGAAAAACTTGGAGGAAAGATTACCCATGGGAAAGGGGTCTGACTGAAAAGGATCATAGAGAATGTTAAGCACGATGGAAATTTTCTGTATCTTCTTGGGAGTGGTGGTTATGTGGATATAGTATATTTATTAAAATTCATCAAATTGTACACTTAAAATATGTGCATTTTACTGTGTGCAAATTATACCTAAATTTTTGCAGAAGTATTGTGGTGGGCAGATTGTGTGAGAAAAGGGTAGAACCATTGCAAAGGCCACAGGCAGGATCTAGGAAGAAGAGCCCAAGGTTGAAGGGAGACATTTGTGGGCGCAGAGGGGGTTGGGGGTGGAGGAAGGTGCTGGAACAATCAGGAAAGAGGCTCTTTCAGGGACTATATTTGGGGGGAGGTGGCGTGGGAGGGAAAAAAGACTCCACATGACTTCCAGTTGCTGGCTTGAATGATTGGCACCAGTCACAGAGACAGCGACCCCAAGAGGAGGCACAGTTCAGGGGAAGGAAAAATGAGCTCAGATTTGGAAACACTGAGTTTCTGATGGAGATGCTCTTTGGGCTATTGAATATGTGGATCTAGATTTCAGGCTAGAAAGGTGGGCCAGAGAGAGTTTGGCCCTCAAATGTATGGAGCTAGAGGGGTCATCCAAAGGGAACAAACGGAGCGTGAAGAGGTGGAAAGACAGGAATAGAGGCGCCAAGGAGAGGGCCCTGGGGAATGTATTCCAACATCTAAGTGCTGCAAGAAAAGGTTCCAGTCCTGAAAACTAAAAAGATAAAATAGGAGTGCTTGGCCGGACGGTGTGATCACAGAGGCTGCAAGGAAGGAGGGAGATCAGGAAGGGGAGACATCTAGTTGTTAAATGCTTCAAAAAAGTCAAATAGGAGGAGGCTCAGGAAGGTGTGTGGATAGATCTGACACCCACACACGGGGGTAGAAGAGGGTGCATTCAAACTCACATCCCCTGACACTAGGACCAGTGCACTTTCTACAGCCCTCAAGACACTGAGCTCCAAAGGATCAAGAAAGAAGTAAAAGAGGAATCTACAGAGGCCCTTCCTGATTTTTGTTCAGTCAGTGCTTTCTCAAGCTTCCAGGTTTTAAAAATAAGGTGCAGGGGTGGGTCAATTACATAGTGGAGTATTACATAGTTGTTTAAAATAATGGGATAGCTGACTGGGGATGTAGCACAGTTGGTAGAGTGCTTGCCTCCCAAGCACGAGGACCTGGGTTTCATTCCCAGCACAAAAAAAAAAAAAAAAAAAAAAAAAAGAAAAGAAAGAAAGAAAAAGAAAATAATGGGGTAGACCTGTATGTGCTTCTGAAAGACACCCAGATGTTACCAACTACATATTTGGTTAAAAGAAATTTTATACATCTGGGAAGAGATATATGAAAATGTCAGCATGATTAACCGAATGATGGGATTATGCATGGTTTCTGAAACTGTTTTCACATTTTTTGCTAATCTGTATTGTCTGGTTTTTCTGGACATAAAAATTTAATCTACAATATAGAAGATATTTAGCTGGATCCTGCCATAGAAGGAGCCTGTATCAGGGGACCCCGAGAAGAATTTGTGGAGTGTAGCCTTTAGGAAAGAAAAGGGAAGGGATGAGGTTCCCGGGCCTCCTCTCAGGGTTGACCAAGTCGGATGGAGAAAGCCTTTGTACAAGAGACAAGCTTGGAGATGAGAGCAGACGACCCTGGGAGCATAGGGGTTCCCTGGGAGGCACTGAAAGGGACCTTGACAGTGCCATCTTGACATGATCAGTGGAGGGCTGGGAAGACCATGAGCTTTCACTGGCTACAGCAGCTCTGCTTGTGGCCAGTCCCAGATGGCCCTCTCTGCCATGGCACATTCTGGAATGACCTTTTATCTCCCGCTTCTTACAAACACATTCCTAACTTAAAGACAGCTTGAATTTGGCTTCATGGAGCAGCCTCCTCCAGCACAAAGGAAGCGTGCATCACCGGCTGGCCCCGCTTTCTGCCTCACACTCTGTGGCATTAACCTGACATCAGGCGTGTGTACCTTGCTAGTTAGAGAATTCCTGTAGGCCACTAAAAATCTGACTTCCTGGAAAGCTCAACCACCTGGTGAGCCCAGAGCTGGCAGGGCCCCAGGCAAAAAATAGAGGTTCTGGAGGAAATAGGGGATTCTGACAATGAGCAAATGGGGCCACCAATGGAGAGATGCCCTCAGGGTGGCCAAACACTCCCCCTAAGTATCCCCCACATTCTGGGCACCAGGCACCAAATGCAGAGGCTGGTCTCCTCCCCACTGTGGTTATTGAGCCCGGGTCCTGGGGGGCAGGTACTGACTAGGTGTGACACACGTGGGAATGGCACTGGAAAATGCAAGGGAGCATTGAGAAAAGCCACCACAACCTGCGAGAAAGAAAGAAAAGGAGGGACTCAAACGAGATTCAGATACGTCACTTGCTGGTCGCTTGCTGGACGTCTTATGCACCAGGCTCTGGGAACCAAGAGGGAAAGCATGAAGACTCGAGTTGGAGAAGCAGAGGCACTCTCTAAGGAGAACTGGGCATTTCCACATCAGGCAACCAAACTGGGTAAGAATGGAACTCATTTGATGAATAAAGCAGCTAAGAGGAACCTGGAGATTCCTTGTTAGTTATGCAGACAGCTTCCCAGAGAACTAAAATAATGGCATGCCAGAGAGAGTGGAAATCAGGCCAGGTTATGAAGGAGGGGTGCACACAAAGAAATAACAAAAGGCCGCAGAGATAAAATCAGGAGTCGTTCAGAAAAAGAAATGAGATATAACTTGCACAGGCAGCAAAAGAATGAGAAAAACATTTTCTGACTATAACAGGCCCAAGAAAGGGGTTAAGGAGATTGTTGGCTCGTTTCTAGCTGGGGAGAAAGTCTATAAAGCAATGACACTAAAAAGCAGAGGCTTTTAATTTTTTCTTAGCCTAAAAAGGTCAGCTGTGATCTGCAAACTGAAAGAGGCACCGTGTGGAATCATGAGAAGGCAGCCAGCCAAGAGGATAAGGAAAGAACTGCGTGTGCGCATCCGTGGGCCCTGATGACTTACATGCTGAGGTACTTAAGGAATTGGCCCAGGCTGGAGTCAGATCACTAGCTCTCACTCGAGGGGATTTATGGACAACTGATGAGGGACCTGGAGTCAAGAAAAAGACCCAGGCAGCCTGTCCCTGCCTCTCTTTCAACCCAGGAGAAAGCAGATGCCTCTGGAAGTGCTGGGCCTATCAACTGAGCTGCCATAATAGAAAACTACTGGGACACGTCGTCAAAAAATCAATCTGCAAACACTAGGTCATAAGGAATTAGGTAATAACCAGCACTGCCTTCCAAAGAACACATTCTGTCAGAGTAATCCAATTTCCTTCTAGGACAGAATGATGGGCCTGGTAAATCAGGAACGGCAAGAGACGTATAATCTTCCTTAACTTAAAGAGCAAGGCATTTAATTTCATCTTCCATGAAAAGTCCCAAAGGAAAAAACTAGGGAAATGGGGTCCACAGTTGGCCTTTCTGGGGTTGGGCAAATGAAAAGAGGTTAAAAGGTTGACCCCAACAGCAGTCCTTAGAGAAGTCTGCAAAGTGGAAAAGAGTGAATTTTACACCTGAAGAAACTGAGACCTTCTGTGGTCAAGTGGCCAAGACTAGAATCCAGATCTCTGAGCCCCCAGCACATTGACCCTCATGATGCCAAGGACTAGAAAAGCCCATGTGACAGAGGTCACCATGTCTAATGTTTTCCAAACTCATGTAGTAAAAGACCTTTTAGAAGAGAAGCAATTCTCACAGGTTCCATCTGTGAACTTCCAGAAGTCCAGAGACCTGTGGTAGAGCAATGCCAACTTAAGGAACTGAAATTCTAGTCTACGAAACTGTTTAACTTCAAAGAGTGTTGTCTTTATAACTGCTCAAATATTTTAATATTATTGAAATTTCAATCCAAATTTGAAACATATTCCAAGAACTCTGAAAGGCAATGGCCTCACTGGAGAAAAACTGTCCCAGCTGACAAATCAATTCACGGCCAGGTGCAAATGAGTCTGATGTACCCTTTCCAAAGTGTTGCCAGGTCCAGGGGCAATTTGTGCTTTTACACTTACCCTTGGAAAGAGCAGTGCTTAAGCTAATGGATAGCCCCATAAGGTGAAATGACAGTCCTCCTTGGCTTACCCAGGATGCTGATCTGGAGCTCTTCAAAAGAAGCTCTGTCCAGGAGATCCATTCATGTTTTACTTAAGCCAGAGGTGGATACAAAGGTGGCAAGGGGTGGATCAGGGAGTAGGGGAGGTTGTGGGATGCAGAGAAGGGTCACGGTTCTAGTTATAGGTAAGGGATATCTTCCCAAGAGCCACCTCACAAACTGCCCCTCTGCTTCCCAATCAGACTTTTAAGGGTCACCAGTCTGTGGTGTGTGATTGCTTCTCCCCTTATGTCGTGGAGGACCTGTGGTGATGTGAAGGGGCAGAGCCCTTGGTTCAAGTGGATTTGAGTGCAAAGACTAGCTCAACTTCCTTCTGCCCTGGTGGTCTTAGTCAAGGTATGCAGCCTCCGTGAAGCTCACTTTCCTCATCTCTGAACTAAGGGAAGCACCTTCTGTTTCATAGGCTCATTGTAAGCGTTAGTGACCAAAAACCTAGAGTGCCTGGTCTGTCCTTCGCTAATGGTAGTTACTACATGGGCTAAGAAGGCCACAAAAGCCTCATGTGTGGTGGTTAGAAGTGTGGACCCTAAAGCCCCATGACTCAAGTTAGGATCCCGGTTGGCCACTTTCTAGCTATGTGACCTTGGGTAAGCCACATAAGCCAAGGCCTTCCTGTCCTTGTCTAGAAAACAGGGATATCATTGCACTAGCTTATAGAATTGTTGTGAGGATAAGATGACTCAACAGATTGAAACAGCAATGCCTTATACAGAAAGCACTCAAAACTATCCGCTATGTTATCATTATGAATAGAGTCGGATGGAGGTGTACTTGGGGTGGGGAGTATGGCCACTGCCCTCTGTCCAATCCCAATCCCACCTTCGCCAAGCTAAGTGTAGAGTCTCATTCTCTGCCCACCATTCCCCTCCTCACACTGTGGGCCTCCTGGTTTCATTTAGACACCCAGAGCTAGCCTGGTGACTATCACCTTCCCTGGTTCCTTCAAGGAAGCTGAAACTTGTGCCCTGAAGCCTCCTGTCTTTTGTCCTGTGCAGCTTGTTGCTTGTTCCTACCACCTGTGTGGAACCAGGCTTCACCCAGTAAGTAGGGAGCTGCCAGCTGTGAGACCATAGTTAGCCAGACCTCATCCAGAGCATAAGATCCACCCTGGAGTATAAGCAGAACTGCTCTAAATCCCTGCTAGTACTGTTACGCTCTTCTTCAATTCTTCACAAACAATGCTTTCTTTAGTTTCATGGGTCTTTGGCTGAACTACAGAGACTCAAGGAAATATAAATAAAACAAAAGTGAAAAACTCACTTGATTGGCAACACACACAAACATATATATGTATATATATGTATGTGTATATATGTATATATGTATAAATATATATTTATATGTAATATATACACCTATATGTATTTTTCAGTGGCAAGGACTGGGCACTTATAGTTTGGTGGAGAGAATGTAAATTGATATAGCTTTTTGGAGAAAAGTCTAGTACCATATATAAGAACTTAAAACAAGCATATCATTGATTCTGACGCTGTTTGTAGGGATCTATCTTCTAGAAATACTTCCCCTGTGTACTAGGGTATTCTTAGAAGGATATTCACTAAGCAGTGTTTGTGTCCAGTAATAAGGCGTAAGATTAATAATAATAATAATAATAATAAGGAATAGATAAATAATAAACAGATAAAAACAAATAGATTGAATAATTGATAATCAATGGATACCTATGCAAAACAATACTATACAACTTTGCACAAGACATCTGCATACATAAGCATGGAAACATTAAGAGAAAAATAGCACGTTGCAGAACAAAATATATGTTTTGATCTTTCAGGTGTGTGGGGGCTTCTGGTCAAGTTCAGGCTGGCTAAGAGCAGGTTGAGTTGGGTTGAAAACCCAGTCCTGTCCTTCCATCTACATAGGTCGTTGCTCTGGGATGGACACACCTGAGAGAGGAAGGATAGTGGAGGTCCCAGGGCTGGGGCTCTTGCCCAGTGAAGCGCCATGGACACAGCCTCACCACTGGCACAGAGCAGGTTCACACCACACCCTCATCTCTCCATCACCAGCTGAAGGGCCACAAGGTTCTGGGAGATTCAGTTTCTCCATTTATAAAATGGAATTAATAAAACTTACCACACTACATGGTAGAAATTCAATGAGTCAATGTATAGAAAGGCACAGTGGCAAACAGCAACCCCTTCCCACACCCTCAAAGCCTTCTTAAAGGCTGCTTTCAAATTCCCATAATCCAACCTCAGCCCATTCCTGCTCAGCAGCACCCCCCACCCTACTCCTCCTGATTCTCTCTCCATGGAGGATTCTTCAGCTCCACTCTTATTCCCCACTCCATGAAAAACACAGAGGCCTCCTCCAGCACTGAATTAAGAGTGTCCCCTCCAGGTCAAAGTGTCCCGGTTTTACTCTCCTCTCTTACCCCAACCCATTATCCAATCTGCTTCCTCCTATTCCTTCCCACTTGTGCGCTGGCTCCCAGCCCCTCGGCTTTCTTCATGAGAGGACCCCATCACTCAACTCTCCTTTCTTTCCTTGACATCTTCAACAATCCCTCCCCCTCCCCAAACCTATGATTAAGCTAGGTGGGTCCCATTCTAGAACGTCCACTCCTCTACCTTGCCCCCCACACCATCACTCATCTGCTTTGACCGCCAAATCCCCTCCTCCTGATTCTCAATCTGGTGCCTTTATTCAGTCTTCTCGGGCACCAACGCCCCCCACTCCCGGAAACAGTGGAGACAGCCCCGGCCCGAGTGCTCCTGGCTCCCGACATTGACACTGCGTCCCGCAGGACTCTGCCTTGCGACACACACCCCGCCGTCCCAAAAACCTTATCTATCCCCCAGAGCAACCTGAGGCCCGGACTTCCATCTTTTGCTGATAGGGTACCTGGGCTTGGAAAGAAACTTAACCCGTATTCTCTTTCAGAGGAGGAAACTGAAGCTCCAAAAGCCCGCAGGTAACTTCCACATGGTCACACCGCAAGCTAGTAGTAGAACCCGAGTTGTCTTTTTTTTTTTTTTTTTAATCAGTGAATCAAGTACGTCCGGAAATTTCCGACTTCGGTGCATATTAGCACCCAGCCAGGTGCATATTGGCAAAAAACATCCCTAATTAGTATCCATTTCCGCCTGGGTGGGTCATACCCAGCCGCCTGGGTCCCAGCTTTTAGTTCTATCCTCCCGGGGCCCTGGAACCCCAAGCACCTGCAGAGAGGGGCGGGAAGGGTTCGCCCAGCCAGGCCCACCCCTCCCTGGGGCCCGATGCCGTGCGCTCGCAGCGCGCCTCCGGATCGTGAGGCGGTTTGATTGACCTTGGCAAGAGGCAGCAAGGCTCTCGGAGGCCGAGGCCCCTCGCGGCCGCCCCGGCGCCGGGGCTCCAGTTTCTGCTGCCACCTTCTCGGTTTCTCGCCCAGCCAGGGCCCGGGGGAGGGGTGCTGGGAGGAGCGCAGTCCGACCCCTGCAGCAGCTCTGGGCTGCTGGCGACGAGATCTGATGAGACTGTCTTCCTGCAAATTAAGCCTTCTCCGGCCTCTCCATCCGGTGCCGGCAGCAAGCCCGGAGCACCGGGAGATGGTCTTGGGGGCGGCAGAAAGCTCGGGCGCAGCAGCGGTGAGGTCTCAGCAGCCCACCTCCGCTCCTCTGGCCCCTTTCGGCCCGCACCGACTAGCAAATGGGCTCGAGGGTCGGAGGGTGGCGGCGGCTGTGCACTCTGCTGCCCAGGTCCAGTTATCAGAGGTTTCCGAGCAACCGCTCTCAGCTGTCCCTTACCGAGGGGAGAAACCCTCCCGGTTCTAGAGGCGAGAGCCTGGATTCTGGCTGTGTTTCTGTCTCATGATAGCTGTGGTCCTGGGACAATTCTGCTTCCCCGATGTACCATGGGGTAATAACACCCTTTTCGTTTGGTTCTCCTGAGGATTCAGCAAGCATTCCGCCAGAGTTCTAAGAAGGTCTTTCCTAGCAGCATTAACCAAGGACTTAAGGGAATCCTGGGACACTTAACTCCCCTACTTACAAACGTTGCCTATGTCTGCGTTTTTCCTGTAAAAGGGGTCTGAAACCCTTCCTTCATCCTTAGAGCCTATGACAACCTCAGTATATTTGGAAGGGTTAAGAGGTAGAATTTTGGAACATAACTTTATCCTGGAAAAACCACAAACTTCAAGATTTTTCTCTAGGAAACAAAAAGCAAAAGCCTTGTGAGAGAACATTTTTCCACTGACTGCTATTTTATAAAACATATTGCTTTGTTATCACTTAATAATAATTATTATGCCCATTTCTTACACGAGGGAACTGAGGTCCAAGTTAAGGGACTCCCTCAAATTACAGACTTATGTAAACAGTGGAGTTAGTAGTTGAACCCTTCTCCTTCCATTCCAAGTCAGGCACTCTTTGCAACTCTTCACTGCCTTTGGACATGACTGCTTTGTGCTATTAATAGCTTCTGCACTTATCACTTTTTTCCTTAGTATTGGTGAAAAAAAAAAATGTTTTTTAGTCTCCAGCCTGTTTTAACTGTGCTAAGAAAGACAAAATGCAAAGTGTATCTGTCTCCATGTATGTATAATGTGTCAAAATGCACTCTACTTTCATGTATATCTAAAATGAACACATTTTTAAAATGACGGGGGAAAGTGGATTTGCTTTTGCTCCTGGGTTCAAAACAGGCAGGGTGTGGGGGAGTGGGGAAGGGGGAAGCGGAAGGGAAGGAGCCTCCAGGAAAGGTGAGATTCCAGAAGCTGAGTCAGGCAGTGTGTCTCAGGGAAGCCGGGGGATCCCTTCTGGCTCTAACCATGGAGAGCCTTCAACACAGCCCTAAACTCAGCTCCCCTAAGCATCCCACACTTGTGACCTGAGGTCAGCCCTCAAGTGTCCAGTCACTGTCCTACCTAGCTCAGGGGTGGGCAGGGTGCCTGACCCACAGGTGGCTCAACACTAGATCTGTTCCCCCTGGAGGTATCTGCCTGACAGCCAGGACAGAACACACCTCTGGGGGGATAGACAGAGAGGCATTCAGAGGACAGGCAGGGAGAGACAAAGGTGGAGAGGAAGTACTAGAATGAGAGGGAGAGACAGGAACCCAGAGGGGGAACAAGAGGGCCATTCAGAGAGCCAGAAACTGAGGGGAGGCCGTTGGGGAGAGAGGAAAGACAGAAAGAGGGAGAGAAGAGACAGGCCCGCAAGGGGAAAGAAAGGGAGGAGACAGAAAGAGCTGATGGGGACTGCTTGGAAGTGTCAGGAGGATGGGCAGGACTGAGAGAGGGAGAGAATGGAGGGGAGCAGGGGAAAGGGAGAGGGAGAGGCCACAAAAGAGGAAGAGGAGAAGAAAGTGGAGGTGGGGGGAAGACAGGGGAGGAAGGGGAAGGAGGGGAGCTGGAAGAGAGTGAGCAGAGCCCGGGAGGGTGAGGAGCCGATGGGTGGGACCGTGTACTAAGCCTTTCTTTCTCTTTTTTGGGGGTGGGCGGCGGATCTCCGCCGAGATAACCCAGCCAAGCCCCCTGCCCCCCGTCCCAGCGAGGGGCCGCAGCTGTATAAATACCGGGGGTGGGGGAGCCGGGCTGCTGCCCAGGGGTCAGCGACACCGGAGAAGGCTTTGCTGTCATTAGCTAATTGAGCCCCAGATGTTAAGAAAAGGTTACGTCCTCCTCCGGAGAGTTTTTCTTTTAAAACACTTTACACAGATTCCCCGGCCAAAATGTCCGGGAGGCGCCCGCCCCCATCCCTCGCCTCCCACCCCAGCCCCCGGGGCTCCCCGAAGCGGCCAGCCGCGTCTGCTGCCCCCGTAATCCAAGTGGCCTGCCCGGAGGCGCGTCGGCCCGAGCGGCGGAGACCACCGGCGGCGGAGCCAGCCCCCCAGCCCGGGCAGCCGACTGGGAGGTCAGCCCGGAGGGAGGGCGGCGGGGAGCGGGGGACCCCGGGGAGCAGGGCTCTCAGGCTCTTAATCCCCCTGAAGGTTGCAGATCAAAGGCGCTTGTACGAGGCAGAGGCGGTTCGGCTGGGGGCGGGGGCCGGCTGGGCCGCAACCTTCCCTGCTCCGAGTGCTGGGGCTCCCGGGCCAAGGACCCCAGACTGCCAGTCCCAGGGGAGCTGGCTCCGGCTGCGCCCAGAGGACCGCCGGCCTCTTTCGCCCTGGCCGAGAAAAGTCGCCGAAGCGCCCCCACAGGGCCTTGGTGGAACTTCCCTCTCCCCGGGGCTGGGGTAGGGTGTGTGTTCCTACCTCCCCAGAGAACAAAAGTCTGCAGGCCACGCACTTGACCAGTATTCTTTTATTTAATCCCCATAGCAATCCAACGAGTTTTTAAAAAATCGCTATTATTATTAGTTTATAAACGAGGAACCAGGCTATTAAGAGTCTAAAGCCGCTAGCCCAGGGACACATGACTAGGAAGGGACAGAGCAGGAGTTCCACTGGGTTCAAGGACCCCTCCCTTTCCACCGCCTGCTCCTCCCACACCTCTACCCTTGACTCTTCTCTCCTCTCATTCCTCTTCCTCTATCCATCTAGCCTCCCTCAGTGCCACAAGAATGAAGCTACCCACCTGTGGCCCTGGCAAGGGGGGGGGGGAACAACCTGGTGCCAAGGGTGTGGCTAATGTGGCAACAGCTACAGGCTAAATGTGAGGGATGGGGCTGGGCAAGCATGTGCCTGGGTTGAATCTGAGCTGAAAGAATGTTCAGTCCCCCCTCCTCAGAGGTGGGGCTGTCTGCCCAGAATAGAACCAAGCAAGTCAGAGCTGGAAGGGACCTTCAAGATTATGGGAGCCAGCCTTCTTCTGTGACAGATGTGGAAACTAAGACCTAGAGAGGTAATGAGTCCAGTCCCAAATCATACAGCTAGTTGGTGAGAGAGGTCAGAGCAGGAATGAGAGCCCAGGTGATCACCGCACCGGGGATCCTGTTTAACCCTTAGCAATACTGCGGGTGGGGATTATCGGCGCCATTGTAGAGATAAGAAACTGGGACTTGGAAAACCTAAGTGGGCCCAAGTCCCTGTGCTGGAAAGTGGTAGGGCCAGTTTTGAACACAGATCTTCTTGACTCCAAGAAACTTCCCTTCTACACTCATAATATAGGGCTAAGGAGTGGAGATTGAGGGGTAGATAGTGTCATGTACTTAAGAGCACTAGACACAGGGAAGGAGATGCCAACTGAGAAATATCCTATCTTGAAGCTTTAGGAATCAGATCCTCTCTCCACAATCTCCCTGAAATGGCTGAAATACTAAAGTCCTTCCAGAATTCCCTTTTGAGCAGGGCATGGTGGCACACACTTATAATCCTAGTGACTCAGGAGGCTGAGTCAGGAGGATCGCAAGTTTGAGACCAGCCTCAGCAATTTAGCAAGACTCTATCTCAAAAAATGCTACCACCACTACTACTATTATAACTATTACTATCAATAATAATAAAGGGCTGGGGATGTAGCTCAGTGGCAAAGCATCCCTGTGTTCAATCATTAGTACTGCAACAAACAAACAAACAAATGGAATTCCCTTTTGAGAGTTTGGGGCTGGGGAAGTTGACTAGTGGCCCTTCCAGGATGTGAGGGTCTGGGGAGGTGAGAGAGACCTGAATCTGCAGGCTTCCTCAATTTTCCTATGGGCAGGAGCAGTTTAGCTCCAGGCAGGGGAAGGCGTCCTAATGCCTCACTGCTCCACCCCAGAATCACACCTGGCTTCTCTGGAGTCTCAGGATGCAGTCTCTCTGCCCCTTCTAGCCTAGCTCCATACAGACTCAAGACCTTCATCCTCACACTCCTCTTTCCCAGCCTCCTTCCTTAATCCAGTCTCACCTCTTCTTAACTTCTACTCACTCCATTTCACTCATTCACTAATAAATGCATTCACCAAAATGTATCGGGTACCTGTTACTATGTGTCAGTGCTGTTGGGACCACTGGGACACAGCAGGCACCAAGCCAGGCGTGATGGTGCATGCCTGAAATCCCAGGGACTTGGGAGGCTGAGACAGGAAGATCCCAAGTTTGAAGCTAGCCTCAGCTACTTAGTGAGGCCCTAAGCAACTAGTAAGATCCTATCTCATAATAAAAAAAGAAAGAAAGAAAGAACTATGAATATAGCTCAGTGGTAAGGTGCCCCTGGGTTCAATCCTCAGTACCGAGAGAGAGAGAGAGAGAGAGAGAGAGAGAGAGAGAGAGAGAGAGAGAGAAGCACATTGCCCTGTTGGAGCTGGTCTGGGGGAAGGGATAATTAATTGACTGGATGTGTAAATAAATTTATAATTACACACCAGTAAGTGTTATAAAGGATGTTCCACGTGCTCTGACAAGTTATGATAGTAAAATCCTATATGTATGGAATGGTTATTGAGACTTCAGACAAAACTGATTACTAATAATTTTCCTCACAGTAGGGCTGCGACATCCCCTCACTTGTCATCACACCTGCAACGTGGGTTTCCGAACCTTCCCCTAAAGGGGAGCCACCCAATCTGTCCTGGACTGTCCAGCTGATCTGGGTGAAATAGGGGTATCAGATGGTGGCCCCATACCAGCAATCCCCTCCACCATTCAGCACAGAGTGGGATCTGGCCTGGTCCAGAGTGGGTGAGGAGGCTGAGGAAGAGGAGGTTTGCCCAGGTAGCAGGCAGAACTGAGGCTTGAGACTGGAAGCACTTGGGAGCTGGAGCCAGGGGAGTTTACTGTGCCCAGGTGATGGGCATTTGAGCCTCTGGCATTGTCACTCCAGGGAGAAATCACAGTCCCCTAACTGTCACAGGTCTTCCCATAAACAACCACACTGACACACATGCTGTTCCTCACCCTTTAGGGAAGGGCTGGACCAGTCCCTGAACACAGTAGAGCCCATCAGTTTGGCCCTGCCCAGTATGGAGATCTTGAGGTCAGAGAGCCTTGCGTTGAAGTCCCTCTTCAGCCCCACCGCAGGCAAGGCTCTTGGTGTCCCTGAGACTTCCTGTCCCTCTCTGCTCTTTGAGATCACATTAGCCAGCCATCGCCACGCGTGGCAGTGAGAACTTGATGAGCTCACGGGTGGAAAGCACTGAATACAGTACCTGGCCCATGGCTTGCCATTAATAAGCCACGGCTGTCACTCTGATTATATAACACGATAATTAATATATAATGGTAATAAAAGAAACCTCGCTCGTGCCCTCTGGGCTCCCACCTGGTTCCTGGAGCCTCTCTGGGAGGTCACTGCCACAGTCGACCTCCCCTGAGAGGGAGTTTTACAGGTCTGTGAAAATTGTCTGGGTTGCCCTCAAACCTCTTGAGGTCAAGGCAGGAGTCTGGGAGACCCCATGTGCTTTACTGGGGATATGGCCCATGTCTCTTGGCTTTGAATCCTAGGCCATCTGAGCATTCTGCTAATGTCTGTCCCATGTACTAGACAGGGCCTGATCCAACTCTATAGTTTGTGCAGGCTGGAGGTCGGGCTAAAGAGGTCTTGCCTTGCTGAGCCTTCCCAGCCAGAGTGGCAAAGTCACAGTCACCGCCATGGCGGCAGGCTCAGCTGCTGCAGGGCACAGAGCACACCT
Organism: Sciurus vulgaris; assembly: GCF_902686455.1. NCBI lineage: Eukaryota > Metazoa > Chordata > Mammalia > Rodentia > Sciuridae > Sciurus > Sciurus vulgaris. The sequence goes on from NC_136470.1 coordinate 88,736,506, forward strand.
GGAACCCATTAGGCCCGGCCAGGAGCTTGTTCCCTCTTGGCATAAATAGAGCGAGTGGAGGGTTTGTTTTGACTACTTTAGATTGTGTAGATTTTAGGGCCTGAGAATTGGAAGCCCCCAATGCACTGATGGACTAGCAGACCAAGAGACAGAGGGCTGAGACAGCAGGAAGAGCTGTCTTACTTCTGGTTCCTTGGCACCTTCTCTGCCTAGCTGGGCCTCTGATAATGATCATCACAGCCATTCGTCATGGAGTGCAACAGGCATGATGCTTATACATGCCTTATCTTCTCCTCAACCCCGCAGGACAGAGTCACTGACTTCCAGATGAGGAGGGGCAGTGACTTACCCAAGGTCATTTGGTTTGTAAGTGGCAGGTCTGGATTTCATACCAGGCCTGTCTGACGCCAAGGCCAGTCGGGATCTTTCCAGGGACCACCAAAGCTGCAGGGGGGGTGAGGAGGGGAGGGAGCTCTGGGTGACTGTCAGGAACACAGGGCATACAGAGCCGCAATTGCTCAGACCCTAACCCTGGCCCAGAGGAAGGGAGTCTAAACGTCTGCACTGGGCGCCTCTCAAGCCACCAGCTCCTGACCTCAACTGCCCCAGGCAGTTGTGCCCCCCAGGTCAGGGTCAGGTTGACCTTGTGGGGAGGGAGAACTTGTGGGCCTGGGGCTGCTGCCAAGGCCTCATGAAATGAAAGGGAACCTTGTCCCATCCCACACAGGGCTCATTCTCTGAGCACTCTCAAGCCAGCCCAGCCCCAGTGGCCCAAGGCCTGATCCCTCGGTGCCAGCTATTCATAGACTCAAGGAAGAGCATCTGCCACCAGGGGCAGGGCTTTTACAAGTCCCCAAACCCAGTCCCTAAAGTTCACAGTTGTGGAAACTGAGGACCAAGGAAGAGAGGATCTCCTAAGCTCACACAGTGAGTTAATGTCAGAGCAGAGACTCAAACCCTCTCCCTTGCTTCCTGGGCCTAAGCCTTTTTCCCAGGAGTCTCACCCCTTACAGTCAGCCCTGCCCACCTCCCTCCCTCATTCACAGCTGTGCTCCCTGACCCCCTCTACTCCCCAGCAGGACCAGCAATAAATGCCTGTTGGATATTCTTTACTTTGAACTTTTCAGTTGTCCCGGCTGTCCAACCCAGAGGGAGCTGCTTTGGCAAGTAGTGAGCACCCCATCTCCAGGAGTGGTCAAGCGGAGTCTAGATGCCCCCCAGTCAGAGAGATTGCAGAGGGGCTTTCTGCCCATGAGTGGGAAGTGGGCACCCTGCTGTCTGAGACATTCCTGGCTGACAAGGCTATTTGTCTCTTGGCACTGGGGCAACCCAAGTTAAGGTGAGAATACTCAGCAGAAGGCCAGAGGGCACAGTGCCATCATCATGCCTGTACTGACCCCTTCCTTGAGGGGCTGGCATCTATGGACAAGACAAACATGGAAAGTTACTGTTTGGAAACCTGTCCACCATTCCCTCGCCTCCAGGCTCCTCACATGTCCTTCAAACACCTACACTTTCAAACCACAGCAGTTCAATCCACACAAGGGCCACCCGCAAGGTCCAAGGCCATAGACCTCTGATTCCACTGTCACCTATATCCTGGGGCACCCTTGGGACTGCATCTGGACAGGAAATCCTTGAGGTAGGCAAGGCCTCCTAGGAAAAAACCTGATTGAGGTTTCAAAGAGAATCAGACCAGCCTTCTCCTGATTGTCCCAGGCTGGTCCTAGACATGGTCCAGCCCAGGGGGTTTGTTCAGGCTCAAATAGTAGGGATCTGGAGTGGCCCGGGCCAATGCCTCCTCACTCCGAATCACCCACACATAAACCCTAGGGATTTTCCACCAAGAAAGAATCCTGAGACCTCGAGAAATTGAACCTGGTGTGAGGAAGGATGCTTAGGGAGGGGATGGACTTGTCAAAGCCATTTTCCTAGAAACTAATAATATAATGTAGTTGCAAGAAAACATTATTATTCAGGAAATAAACAGGCTGCTGCCTTTCAGCATTCTCTCAGAACAGCTTATATCGCAAAAGTGGGTCTTTTTTCCTGATGGAATAGCTCAGTGTTCCCTGGTGGGGATCTATCTGGTTGAAACCAAATGAGGCCTGGGCCTAGTAGGTAGGACCCTAGAGCAGTGCAAGGTGATGCAGAGTGGTTCTGTCACCAGCCACAAGAATTTGGATGGGATGGAGGAGGTGCAGTAGTGGGAACTTGGGAGAAGGGCTCATTGAAGAAGCACTAAGAAAATGACCAAGGTTGGATCTTTGCAGGAACAAGGCCCATGGCTGGCAAGACTCAGGCAAGGACAACAGCAGTAGCTAGTGTTCAAGTGCACATGGTTGGCCTGACTGCGCCAGCTGCATCTCCTTTCACAGCCCAGACCTTGGTAGTGGTCAGCAAAGCTCCAACCAGAGACCATGTGTCCAAGTGAGACAGCGGCCAAGTGGGTCAATGGTGCAGAGACATGAGCTATGGCAGGAGGGATCTGTGGGAGGAGGAGAAGCACAGCCTTCCTAAGAGTGGAGGAAACACTGAGGGAGTGGGTGGTGAGGGTGGACCACGTCACTGGCTTGGAGCAGGAGTCACTGCATTTGTATTAAGAGTATTAAAGGAAAGAGGTGACACAAAGCAAAAACCATAGTCTTCTACTAAGAATGAGTGGCACTGGGCACTTTGCACATACTGTCTTATTCATGGGCATGACAACCCTGCCAGGGAGGCAGCATGACGCCCATAATACAGACACAAACTAAGGACCTGAGAGGGCACATGATCCCTCCAAAGCCGCAGCTATTAAATGGGGGAGCCTAGACTCTTAACTGCTGTCCCATCAACTCTGGAGCAATGTTTCCTTGGCCACGCACTGAGATGGGCCTTCGTTAGTGTCAGAGGACAGGAGCACGAGGTCAGGCCTCTGTAATTATTCCCTCCAGCCTGGTCGCCCCATGGCACGCCCTCTCACATCTGAGGAGGCTGAGGCCTAGAGAGGTGAAATAACTACTCTGAAGTCACACAGTTCCTTGGCAGTTGAGCCAGGCCAGAATTCAGGGCAATAAAAGTGTTCTGAATTGCAGACTGGTGGGGCCCCTCCCCATCAATCTGTCACGGTCACCCCAGTTCCTCTGGTAGTTGTGAAGTTGTTTTCTCAGACCCTCCCCCACCCCACACACCTGTTGTTTTGGGGGGCTGGAGGCAGAGTCCTCTGAGCAGAATGCTGGCCCCCAGTCCTCCCCCATAGCCCATGATGGTCTGTGCCCCCTCCTCTGCTCTGGCCCCCAAGGGACCCCCGGTCTCTGGTTTTCGTCAGGCCTGAGACTGAGGCTGAGGCTGGTGGGATTGATTTATGAGAGTAGCCCTCCCCCCAGCTTGCCCTCAGCCTTGGGTCCTCCTCCCCTTCTCCTCCTCTTCCTCCCCAACTCCTCCCCTGCCTGACTGCCTGCTCAGTTTTCCACAGAGTCAGGATTTCCCTGGGGCTGGGGGCTCCAAGCCAAGAACAACACAAGACCGGTTCCCCTACCTCTTCTGCCCCTCCTGTCCCTCTTCAGCTCACTCACCCACCCCAACAGCCCCCCTCAGTTGAGAGGAGGGGTTGAGAGGAGATGTCCAGGCCCAGCCTGATCCCCCCAAAAGGTCCAGAAGCAAGGTTCCTCCCACCAGGAGCCCAGCGGACCACCCCTCATTCCCTGAGCTGGGCTTTCATCCAGGGCTCAGCTGGGAGGTATTCAGAGGACTTGGGAAGCCCACACTGGGGTCAGGGGAGGACAGACAGAATCCTGAGAGCTTGCTGATGTGGGTGGGGGGCGTTGAGAGTAGTGAACAAGACTGAGACCCATGCTCTGAGGAGGTGGGTCAGAGAAGCCCCTGGAGAGCCACAGGGAGGGGAAAGCAGAGAGGATTCCAGAAGCCTATACTAGGTTGGGAGCCATGGAGACTTCCACACTGGAGGTGGTGGGGAGTTAGTTCTCCTCGGGATGGTTAATGGACTCAGGGAAGAGTGGGGAAGAGGGTCCCCTTCCACCTCTGGTCCCCTCTCCTTGGCAGGGACAGGAAATAGGAGTGCCTGTATAGAACCCTACAGGATGGAGCAGTATTTGAGGAGCGGATTGCCAGACACCCAGGACTGGGATAGGAGGAGGGGGTTTCAGGCAGGACAAGGTACATTGATACTTCAGTCTGAGTCCTGCTTTGTCCCAGCTCTGAGATTTGGCTTTGGCCTTTGAATCTAGAAGAGAAGGAATGGGGGTGGGGTGGCCCAGGAACACCGCTTCCTTCCTGAGAAGAGGCCCAGACACCCAGACCACTATGGGCAAACAGACAGCACTTCTCCCTAGAAAGAGCTCCCTAAGGCTCGCAGTCAGCTCGACAGGAAGCTCACACCAGAGGAAGGGCTTCTGTCCAGCCCTTGCTGCTCCCCTCTGGGTCCTGTCCCCCCTTCCGCCTCTCCACCCCTCATCAGACTGGCCTTCATCCCTCTTGGGCATGAACCCAGGTGACCCCTCCAAGTTTGCCTCTCTCACACAGCAGCTCCTTTGACGGGGCTCTTAAGGCCTGGGTTTTCCTCTATCATTGCTCCTGCCTGGCCCAGTAGTGAACCCCCCCCATCGCTCACCCCTCCCCCATTTTTGACCCATGTCTGTCCCTAGCGTGACTAGAGAAGCAAAGCATTCTCTAAATGGTCCAGGGCAGCTTTGCCCTGTGAGAGGCCCACAGATACCTTCACAGTTAGGACAAGAAATGAGAGGCCATTTATAAGGCACATTCCAAAACCTCAGATAGTGACTCCTCCCCTTCTACCTCTCCAGCCAAGTTCAGCCTTGAACCCTTGGCTTAGCACAGAGCCTGAGACTTAAAAGGGAAACAGACAAGTTTGAATGAATGCTTGGTAAGATCAGGAGCTTTCGGGGGCAGACATAGAGCAAGAATAGGGCAAGGACAAAGATGTGACAGGGTCATGGCCTTAGAAGGTGTCAGTGATAAACTAGGTCCTTTCCCTCCAGGACAGGCCAGATGGGTGCCTCTGGCACCTGGCCTCTCCCTCTTCTATCATGGCAAGCAGCCCACAGGATGGCTAGAAAGGAAATAGGGATGACTGTCCCTTTTATCCATCAATAGCCCAAGCCTGGGCTCCTTTGGGGCCCCACGTTGGAGTCCTGTCAATCCCTCCCCCACTCAGCCAGGGCTCAACCTCCTCCACTCCCCTGTACCCCAGCCTCAGGCCAAATCTGGCCAATTTGTTCTGAGACAGGGTTCTGGTTTCATAGCCTCATTTGAATGATTTCCAACTAGAATTCCTGCCTCCTCCTTTGCACAGCTCTGCCCTCCCCTCCCCCCAGCCTCCCTCCCGTCTCTGCCAAAGCTGGTGTGGAAGGAAAAGGGGTGACCCCCACACACAATTGAAATGACACTGGCTGCCCCCTTCTTCCCCTGGGCACTTCAGGCCTCCACACTGCTCTCCTCAGGCAGCCCCAAAAGAGGTCCCGTGAGCTGGCCTCTGAGCTCTGTCACAGGCCTGAGAATGTGGAAGCTTGTGCTCTGCTAGCTGTTCCCTCCATTGCCTCAGTCACCCTACCTGTGCCAGCAGCAGATGATGTTCTAGAGCTGAGCCCAGAGCTGAGTTGTGTCCACAGTAGAGTCTAGCTGACAAAATAATGCTGAGCTTACTAGTCATTCTGTTAACATATTTTCTATCCCCCAGGAGCAAAAAAAAAAAAAAAAGAAAAGAAAAAAGAAAAAAAAGAAAAAAAAAAAAAGCTGTTTCAGATACCTCAGCAAGGGTGTCAAGAGGAAGCTGCCCTTAGGCACAGCCAGACTTGTGAAAAAAAATTAAAGGCAGCCCCCAGGGCGCAGTTTCATGCTTCCTAACACTTCTTACCGACAGACAGACCATGCAGAGTCCCCAAGCCCCCACCTCTTTTCGGATACTGTGTCCTGACCCAGAGTCAGACCCCCATAGGGAAGGAGGTGTCTTTTCTCCAGGCCCTTTGCCCAAAAGATAAATAAAAAAAAAAAAAAAAAAAAAAAAAAAAGTCTCCCCTTGTTCACAAAAGAAGAGTAGGAAGCCCAGAGATATTTAGCATATTGTCTAAGATCACACAGCCAGATAAGAGCAAGAACCACAGACCTGTGTGCCCACCACAGGACTGGGTCAGTGAGGAGGACACTCCTCAGCCCAGGAGGCCTGGCCCTCCTCCCTCCTAGGGGCTGCTGAGCAACCATCTGCAAACCCTCCCCTGGGAGGTGATCCCAGAGACTGGGCCAACAATCTGTTCTACTGTTCAGGTGTGTCATTTCCTGAGCCCTCAGGTGGGGGCTGGGGCTGGGTATGGCCCTGTTGGCACTGTTTCAGCATCTTCGTTTCACACATGCAGAGCTGAGGCTCCTGGCCCAGAGCTACAAGTGGAGCAGAAGCCCTGGCACTGACTCAAGCAGAATAGTACCCCAGTCCTCCCCATGTGGTAAGGACCTCTTTCCTCCTCTTGCAGGTCCTTGTGGGGTCCCTGTCTTCAAGGTACCCCCTAAGTGACTACTCTAGTTAGGATCAGACACCCTGGGTTCAAATCCATTTCTATTCTTACCAGACATGTGATCTTGGGTAAGTTACTTCCCTGAACCTCACTTTCCTGAGCCACAAAATGGGATAATAAAGTCATCCTTGTGGGGTTCAGGGGTGAATCTACCTAAGAAGTCTAGTGTAAGACATGGTCTCCACTTCATCTAGCCTATGGTCAAGGCCAGTACAAGCCCAGCTGAAGAGAAAAAAAGTGCCCCCAGTTGAGTCAAAAGTCCAGCTGTTTAATATTGCAGATACCTGAGACCTGAGACTCGAGACAGGCTTCTCGGCCTCTGTTCTTGTGACTGAAAACATGTTAACATGGTGGAGATAAACTTGGACAAGAGAAGTGAAAGCAAGCAGCAGGGGAGGAAAAAGGTACAAATCCTAACTTCCAGTTTCCTTGAGTCCATGTGGTCCGCAGCGAGGTCTAGCTGTGGGAGAAGCCAGTTCCTGAGTGGAGGAGGAGCCCTCTCCTCTTCTCCTTTTCCCTCCCAGGGCCATTCTGGGGTCTTCATGACTCATCCCCCACAACAAGCAGCTCCTTTCTGTTTAGCACAGAGCTGGGTGCCCTGCCTTCTGGCACCTAGCCCAGAGAGGGAGGGTCAGTCGGCTATGGGGAGGGCTCCAAGTCTAGCTCCCGCCCCATCTGAACCCTGATGCTACTTCCTCCTGCTCAGGCCTTGGGACATCTCCAAGGACCTGAGCCTGTGGGGACAGGAAGCAGGAGGGGGCTTCTCAAGAAGAGTCCCGCAAGACTGTGCTGGTGCCTGGAGGCTGTAGAGGCTCTACACCTATGATGTCATCAGTCACCCACCAAACCCACACTCCCTTACTTTATTCTCCCCAGTGGAATCGACATATTTTATTATTTCTTGAAACCATTTATGTTTTCTTTGCATCTTTCTGTTTCATTCTCTCAGTGACCATGGAGGTAGTTATTATTAGTTCATTTTATGGGTAAGGAAAGTCAGAAAGGTGAAGAGAATTTGCCAAGGTCACATAGCCCCCGTGTAGTAGAAGTGAACTGAGGACCTCCAATGGGATTGATCAGACAGGGGCTGGGGGTGTCGCTGCCTCTATTCCAGGTTTTAACTCTGCAAGGGCTCATTTCTCTCAGCCTGTCTGAATGCTACTTCCTAAAACCCCCCTCTATGTAGGAATAGATTCAGCTTTCCTGCCAGCCCAACAAAACACTCTTCCTTGACTACCACTGTGCCCCTACCTCTTTCTAGGGTGTCTATTAGTTTCCCATTCCAATTCTGGCATCTGCTTAGGTCCCAAGGGTTCAGGATTAGGACTATTAAAGGGGCTTCAACAAGGGACAGGGGAAGGAGCCACCAAAATCACTGCTTGCCTTTTTTCTAGGCTGGTTGTTTGATAGTACTTTCCTTGTACATCAAGGCAGAAGAGCAAGAAAGGAATCAGAATGGCCAGAAACAATCCTAGGATGTCTCTGTACAGGAGGAATGAAGACCAAGCTTTGATGCCTGGCTATGGGAGGGACTAGGAGAGGGAAGAGAGGGTAGGACAAGTCTATGGACCAATGTTGAAGAAATGGCTAAGAAAAGGCATAGAAATACCTAGGGAAAGGGCAGGGACTTTAATTTGTGACTTATTCTTTTTTATGGCTCTAAATATAGAAATCCATTTCTTAATTTATCCAAGGATCTAAATATCCATTCTTCCATTCATCCACACATCCACTTATCCATCCACTTACTCATCATTCATCCATCTAACCAGTCATTCATCTAGTAATCCTGCCATCTAATCATCCAATTATCATTCCATTAATTCATCCTTTCATTCATATACCCATTACCCATTCATCCATCCTACCATTCAGCCATCTTTCCATTCATTCATCCATCCATGTACCCACTCATCCATTCATTTGCCCATTTGTCCATTTAACCATCTTCTCATTTATGCTTGTATAGTCATTCATCTTTCCATTCCTCCATCCATCCTTCTATTCTCTCATCCATTCACCTATTCTTCTATTATTCATGTATTCCTCCCTCCTTCCCTTCATTAATCCATTCCATGGAATCCACCCATGAAATATCTCATCCATATACCTGCTTGTCTATTCATCCTCCCATTCTTCATTCATCCTACCATTCATCCTACCTGCTTGTCATTCATCCTACCACTCGTCCATCCACCCATTCATTCACTTATCTTTTTTCTGTCCATTCACCTACATATCATCCATTCATCCCACCATCCACATACTATTTCTTCACATTCATCAACTTATTCATCTACTAATTCATATATATTAAGTGAAATAATAAAGTTCTTTGCACAGTGTCTGGTATCATATGATGATATCATATCATCAGTGATGATAACTGTAGTTCTTATTCCAAGATTTCATTTGAGAAGCAGAATCATATGGGAGTAAAAAGCATCAGCTCTGGAGCTAGACTACCTGGATTCAGATATTGGCTCTATCACTTACTAATTCTATGACCTTGAACAAGTTATTCAACTTCTCTTAGCTGAGCTTTCCCATCTGCAAAATGGAAATAGTAAGAGTACCAACCTCACAAGTTGTTCTGAAGGGTAGATGAATCACTAAATGCAAACACTTGAATGATGCCTGGCACACAGCAAGCACCCAACATATTATTATTATCATCCGTCCATCCAGACCAAGGTATTTTTGAGCTCCTATCTTGTGCCATATCCTAGCACAATTTTCCTGGGGAAGATGGCTTATGAAGACATGGGGCCTCCTTCAAGAAGTGTACATCAAGGCAGAGGAGACATACTGGAACATTTACAATAGAGAGGCACAGATAATGCCTGTAGGAATGGTCAGGAGGCATGATGCCCACCTCAGCCTCTAATCTTCTCTCTGCAACTCTCCTGGGCAATCCTACCCACTGTTTGAATTTCTTCCAATTTCTAGTATTGACCCCCATACTACACCTGCTGACTCCAGCTGGACACCACTCCTGAGCTCCAGATCCACCTGAGTTTCTTGGGCATCTCTCCTTGGCAGCGTCAGACTGGACTCATTGTTCCCCTTCACACATAGTGTTCCTTCTAGACTTTCTGTGTCCACAAATGGTGTCAAAATACACCCAAATGCCAGTCCCCCAAACCGCGCAGGCTTAGACATCTATGATTTCTCTCTTCCTACACTCCTGTCACTCAGCAGGAGTTGCAACTTACCTTTGCAAGTGTCACACGTGTCACCCCTGAAGCACCTCCTCCTCACCCCACCTCCAACCAGGACCTTATTACCCTTCACCAAGGCTCTGGCCTCTTCTTTTGCCTTCCTGCCCCATCTCTACATCTGCCAGTGTATTTCATTCCACTCCCAAAACACTGTTCTCAGGATGCCACGCTCCTCAAAAGCCATCAGTGACACCTGGAATATTCCTACACCACCCTGTCACTTGTCCTTTTCCTCTACTGGGCTCCTTGAAGGTGGTTGACTTAACTCCACTGCCTGAGGTTCTGTGCCTGGCAAAGAGACCTCAGTGAGTTTGTTGAGAGGATGCATTATTTTAATAAAGTAGAAGGTGAAAATCTCTGCTGAGAATGGAACAAGGTGTAATCAGGGCTTAGGTAGTACAGAAAAATCTGCAGCAGCTGCTGTGGGGGAATGTTACTGGAAATCAGCAAAACAAGAAAAGAATTGCTCAGAGAGATTGTGGTGGGAATGTTTGCTCAATCCAGGGTTAGGCAGGTAGAAAAGTGTACCCTAGAAGGTCCCCAGGTGGGAAGAAGAAGGGTTTTGGGGGACCAGAGATTCTTGAAACAGGACCAAAGGAGGAACTAATAGGAGCCTGGGTTATCAAACTTGCAATCCTGGAAGAGATGACTAAGGGATGGCCAGGATCCAAGTGTAGCCCAGTATGCTGTCAGGAGGCCAACTGGGAATGGAGAAGGTCACTGGATGTGAGAGGTCAACATCTGGGTATGAAAGCCAAGAGCCAAGAGCCAAGAAGAACCTGGCTGTCCAGGTACCAAATCCCTGAAAAAGTCCTTCTGTGACCTCAGGCTCAGAAAAGATAAGGAGGTAAGCATGGGAAAACTTCAATAGTAGAGGTGGCTTCAAAATAAGTGGAGGGGCCAGGCATGGTGGTGCACACCTGTAATCTAAGCAACTCAGGAGGCTGAGGCAGGAAGATCACAAGTTCAAGGTCAGATTCAGCAATTTAGTTGCTAAGACCCTCAGCAACTTAGCAAGACACTGTCTCAAAATTTTTAAAAATGAAATAAAAAGGGCTGGGGATGTAGCTCAGTGGTGAAGCACCCCTGGGTTCACCCCCAGGACCCTCCCCAAAAAAAGGTAAATGGAGGGGAAGTTTGGAGAGCAGAGGCCAGGAATGTGCTGGGGTGGCTGCTGGGGAAGGAGTGGCAGGGTGTGTGGGAGGTGGTGGTGTGTGGGGAAAGCCAGCTCCAGTACCCCCACATTCCTGCTGACATGCCCTTTCCTGGTCCCTTTGGTCAAGTGCCACCTCTATTATATGCCCCCAAATTCAGTGCCCCCCAAAATGGAGAAGGGTACAAGGAGAGCTGTCTCCTGCCTCTCTTTTTCTCTGTCAGGCCAGGACAAAGTAGGGAAGGGGGTCTTCCCCAGCCCCTGGCAGTCAGGGGTAGGGCAAGCACCTCTGAACTGATGTCACAGCATGCTTCCAGCCAGATCCTGAGTCTGTTTTCATTCCTGCTTCATGAGATGGGAATAATTAATGAGAAACAGAGAAGGGCAGGAGGGGAAGAGGAGGGTGAGAGCCTGTCTACCCTAGGCGCCCACTCCCAAGCTTGAATTCTGTACTGTTCCTGAGCTATGCTCCTGACAAGTGCCTTTAGCACCTGCCTTCTCAGCTCCCCTCCCTCTTCCCTCCTCTTCTCTTCTCTTCTCTTCTCTTCTCTTCTCTTCTCTTCTCTTCTCTTCTCTTCTCTTCTCTTTTCTCTCTCTCTCTCTCTCTCTCTCTCTCTCTCTCTCTCTCTGCCCTTTCTGAAAGAGGAAAGCTGAGGCAGCCCTTGAACACGTGTAGATCCCACTCCTGCAGGTGGGCATCCCTCTGAAGTGGCCCAGGAAGGAAGGGTCTGTGTGCTATTCAGGTGTAGCATTTCTGGGTTCCCCTGACCCCCATTCCAGATTATCCTGATATAGTGGGAAGAATAAAGAATTGTGACTAGGGAAGGCTGAATTTGGATTTGAGCTTTGCCAGAGCCTGCCTCTTTGACCTTAGCAAGCCATTGAACCTCTGAGCGCTTCTGCAGGAAGGGGAATTCAAAGCATCATGTACTCAGAAACCCTTATGGATAAACGTGCCATGCAGCAGGGATGAAGTAAAGCTGGTGCTATAAAAGTAACAACACAGAGGTTGTCCAAGGAACTCTCTGGAATTGAAGAACTGCTGGAACTAGATGCCCAAGACTGGTGCTCAGGGATGTAAGAAATGCTGGGGATGAATTACGGGAAAGGGTCAGATTCCTTCCTCATCCTCACGGTGTGTGGGCACCTAGCCTTCCCTGCTTTCCTGTGCATATTAGTCTTGCTCCTCTCTTGCTAACTGTAACATAAACTCCAAGGCTTAATCCAAGAGTCACCTTCTCAGGCAGCTTCAATTGACAGTATTCCCAACCTAGGTCCCTGCCTTATAGCACCTTTATTAGTTTTTATATCCATGTCCCATCTGAGCTGTGGGTATGGGACTGTAGCCGGCTCATCCCCACGTCCTCAGCTCCTTACACTGGAGCTGGTTTTCAGAAGGGCCCAGTGAAGATGTGTTGAATAAATGAATGAGTGAGGGAGTGAAGGAAGATTTGCTCAGGGTACGAGACCAAAAGGGGCCTTGATGGTAATGGGGGCCCCAGCTCCCTCTGCTGGGCATCAGATAACTGGTAACAGAGCCCCCAGCCCTGTTCAAGACTGGTTCATGTCCCACAATACTCAACTTTTCTTCTGTATCATTCACTTTGACTTGTAATTATATTTAGTTCATTGTATGATTATTTGAATCACATTCCCATCCTCTGTTAGACTTGAAGCTCTTGTAAGCATCAGATCATCTTGTTCATCACAGTATTCCTAGTGCCCAGGACAGTCTCGGGCACATAGCAGATGTCTGGTAAATGTCTAAAGAATGAATGAGTAAATATTCCTTCAGTGACTTGCCCTTAATGAGTGTCAAAACTCTCATTGCCTTCAAACCACCCAGGCCCCAGCAACCCTATCCTAGGAACTGGGCCAGAACCCAGGCTAAGCCTGCATCAAAATGTCCAGGATCCCCATAGGTGGGATCTATTTCTTTGCTCTTTTAGTTTCCTCACCCTCTTCCCTTTCAGAGGGAGCCCCTGACCTCTCCCTTTCAGAGGCCTGAATGGGGTTGGTAGATTCCTCTGAGTGCCTTGGTTTATTTAATACATGCCAAGCACTTCAGCATTTTCCTATCTGTTTCTATATTTTGTTTAAAGTTCATGCTAATAAAAAAATAGCTAACGTTTTTAAGCACTGACTACCATCTGGGCATATGCTTTACATGTATTAACTGATTTAACACTGGTAACAGTGTCATAAGATAGAAATGATTACTATTCCTTTTTATAGATGAAGGCACTGAGACAGAGGGGTCAACCTGCAAGGTCATGGATTAGAAAGAATAGAGCTAGGCTTTGAACCCAGGTCTGTCTATGCTCTAAATCTGCAATCCTTCCTACAGCATTACCCCAGCTGCCCCAGATCTCACTGGTTCTAATCCAGGGTCTGGCCACCCGGGCTTAGATCTCAGGTGGAATGAGGGAACAGAGGGGGAGCTGCTCCTCCCCCAGCCTTAACACCCTCCTCTCACCCACCGGCTTCCCTTTTTAAGCACTAACCTGGGAGATTTAATTTTCTGCCTCCAGAGCATGTAATTAACCAAGAGTAGACAGACAAAAACCCCGTGCCCTTTCACTCCTCATATGCTGGCAGGAAAGCCAGAACCTTCTGGGGTGCTCTCTTTCATCCTCTGCTCTATGACGCCACCCTTCCATGAAACTTTGCTCAGGGGTCTGAACTCAACCCGGCCCCCTGGGAGGAGACACAGGGTTAGTTCAGTTAGGCACTCAAGTGGGAATACACCAAGGGGACAGCTTTCAGGAAGGAGATGGTTTTCTCCTTCCTTCTTTGCCCTTCTCCCATCTATTCTCAGTCATGAGTTGGGAGTTGGGACAGAACGAGTGGTCCAGTGACCGAGGACAATGAGCCTAAGTAAGAGAAAAGGTCTGGGGCTTTTGGGATGATCGTTGATTAAGTGTATGTGCCCCTGGCTGCTGATGTAGTGGGTAAGTGGCAGGGGAGGGGTGCGCATGCAGGTCAGACTACTGCACACACGAGGGAAATACATGGCGTGCGCACAGGCACAAGCCGCAGAACACCTATGCACCCCTCGGTTCTGGACTCAAGAAGTCCCTCGAGATATTCGAGATATTCGAGGAGCACATGAACCAGGCCTCGCCCTCTTGGGCCCCCTCCTCCGATGGAGCTGAGACCACGATCCCGCCCTCCCGGCGGACCCAGTAGGGGGCGATAGAGACCCCCGCCCCAGCGTTTCCGCGCTCTGCACCCAGATTCTCGCTATATGGTCAGAGTGATGAGATAGGACGGTAAGGGGGTCACTCTAGGAGAATGGGCCACAGATGCCTCACTTATCTCTGAGTCTCAGGAGTAGGAAGTGGACAAGAGCAGGAGCTGGGAGCGCCCCCTCCCCTTTATCTGAGCCCTTAGCTGGAAATGCACTGCGGGGTGTGCCGGACTCCACTCAGCTCCTCGTCCCCTCCCCCGGCAGCCCGCAACACCTCGCGCTGTTGACAGCTCCGGCGCCTCGGCCCAAGGGCGACCTCCAGCCCCGCGTGCCCCCGACTCTGTCCCCACTGGGAGAAGGAGGAGGCCTCCGCCGAGGGGATCCTGCCCATCCCCCTCCCGGAGTCCGGGGGACGCCGAGCGCCGTGGCCTTGCAGGGCGCCCCTCCCCCGGCCGGCCACTGCCTCTCGGCGCTGGGTTCCGTGGGGGGAATGCTAAGGAGCCGGCGGGCGCCGCGGGAGCAGCCCCAGCGCGAGCGCTCGGCGGGGTGGCGGAGGGGTGGGGGCGGCGCGCGAGCCCTCGCCACCGGTCGCCGGGCGAACTGGTCTCCCAGCGCCGGCCTAAACCCGCAACCTCGCAGCGCCGCGCGGCCTCACTGGCCTGGTCTCCTACACCCCAAAGAGCGACCGTGTGTTTCCAGGTCTCCGGCTCGCCAGCCCTAATAAGAATCTCCCCAGGAAGCTCTGTCTGGAAGCGATTGGGGAGATGGGCGGGGCCGCCACACGAGGACCTCCCGCCTCTGTGGCGCAGCGTGTGTCCATACCTCTGTGCCCACCAGGTATTGCCCAGCGACCCTCTGATTTAGGATATGCAGGTACCTCGAAATCTGTTCCATGCCCACCGAGGCTTACTGCCCAAGGGCTCCTCCTGTCACTGAGATGACTGCAGCTGCGCTCCCCTTCTTTTGTTAGTTGGTCCAAGGGGCCGGTGGCCGCCCCCAGGCTTCCTCCTTTTGGCTACCAGAGACTGTTTTCCTAACCCTCTTCCTGGTTTCCGTTATTTATCCCTGAACCTTTCAAGTGAGCAAGCATCGTCGGTGGGAATCCCAGCCCCCGCCACACTTACTGGCTCAGGACTTCTGACAAGTTACTTAACCTCTCCTTTTCCTCTTCTGAACGAGACAAAAATACTTCCTTCCCAGGCTGGATCGTTGTGAGATTAAATAAGATCCGGGTATAATTGGGGCATTTAGCCCTGTGCCTGGGCATAATCAGTGCTCCATGAAGAGTAGCCAGGCTTCCCGGTTTCCACCTGTGAATGTCAGTGGCTCTCTCCCCTTTGTTCTTGGCCATTGACCCTGGGAATTGATCAACACACACCCCTCCTGGCCACTCCTTCAGCCACAATGGGTGTGAGAGGAATCTGTAAAACACCATCCAGACTTAGGTGTCTGCCCCACCCTAGGAAGGCCTCAGCCTTAGAGGGTGCAGCTCTGGAGTAGTTTGCCCTTCAGGCGTCCGCACCACTTCTGAGAAGTCAGCAAGATGATCAAAACAGAGGCAAAAGAAATTGGGCCTGGAAAGGCCTGGATCTGGTCTCTCAAAGACTGGGGGTGGAGAGGAGGAAGGGATGGTGACAGGATTAGAAGCCAGGGATTTCCAACTGGAGGGAATCAAGGAATCCTGCTTTGGGAGAAGGAATGAGAAGGGGCAAAAGAATCATCTTATTGCCTTTATTCCGCAGTTGACCCCTTTGGCCCCACTGCAGGGCACAGGACCAAGCTTTTGCACACTCACCCATGTTCTCTGTGCAGGCCAGTGCGTGCACACACACACACACACACACACACACACACACACACACATACTCACATACATCCTATCTCTGGCTCTGAGAGTCAGTCTCTGGGGGGCAAGGGGCTGATCATCAGCCTGCCCCTGCCTGCCCTTTTATGACAGCACCAAGGGCGGGGGTGGGGGCAGGGCCCTCAGCCCCCAGAACAAGTCCCTGTGCAAACTGGAGGTGCCAGCTGGCTTTAGGATGGGGTGTCACATTTCCCCATTCCTGGAGTCCCTTCCTCCAGTTCCTGAGGGAGGGACTACTCTCTGCCTACCTGGGGGGCCAGACCCTGCCAGGGCTGGGCCCTGTGGAATCCAGGCTTACCCTCCCACCTGACCCTGCCAGGACCTCCGGCCTGAAGAACAGCCAAGTCTGAGGTTGTGGGGATCTCCCACTGGAGAGCAGGAAGGCCTGGGCCCCGAGGCATCTGAGGAGGGGTCATCACCCCCTCTCCTAATCCATCTTCAATATGAAGAGGTTTGGGGCACACTTCCTGGGGAGGGAGCACAGGCCTGGAGAAGTCCTAGCTTGGGCCTTCCCCAAACTTCCATCTTCTGGGCCACAGCCTAAGGCCAGGCATCCAAAAGTCCAAAAGTCCAGCCGGCTGGTTGGAGTCCCTGCGCAGTCCTTAGGGGGAGGCACCCCCAGTAGGAGCTGAGTGTCAGACCTGCACAGGCAGCGTCTGGTTCATCTGCAGCCGCATGTCCTGAATACTGCTGAGGATCTTCTTTTGGTGGCCAGCTAGGGTGACCCCAATCCGGAGCAGATCTCTGCAGATGGAGTAAGGGCAGGGTTAGTCCTTTTCCTCTTGCCTGCCACCCTGGGCCCAACCCAGAGCCCTCTGCCCTGCCCTCCAAATCAGAGCTGCACTTACTCTGCAGTCATCTGGGCCACCAGGTCAAAGGATGCAAACCCCGCGCTAACGAAGCTCTCCTTGTAGCGCCCCATCTTGATGGCATCCAGCCAGTCACCCACTGTTGTGAATGTTGTGTAATCTGGAACTGTGCGGTCCAGAAGGGGCTGTGACATGCTGTGAGAGAAGAGAGTGACTGGTGAGTCCTGAGGACAGGGGATGCAAGGATAATGCACCTGGCTTGATGGAAGTAAAGGTACTGACCCAGACTGGGCACTGGCGATGACCTTGAGGCTGGCAGCATTGCGAATGAGTTTGTCCAGGGTGTTGACGATCTGGGAGAATTTGGGCCTGAGGTTTCGGTCCCGCACCCAGCAGTCCAGCATAAGCTGGTGCAGTGCTGTGGGGCAGTCCATGGGTGGTGGCAGCCGATAATCCTGCTCCACGGCATTGATGACCTGGGCCAAGGGCAGGGAAACTGGGAGTGAGCCACCACTCCACTCCCCAGTCAGCTCCCACCTACCCGACCACTCTGGCTTGTCCCCCACTCACATCCTGGTTGCTCATGTCCCAGTAGGGTCGTTCTCCATAGCTCATGACCTCCCACATGACAATTCCGTAGCTCCAGACATCACTAGCAGAGGTGAACTTCCGATAGGCTATTGCCTCTGGGGCAGTCCAGCGGATGGGGATCTTCCCGCCCTGGTGGGGGGGGCACACGCCCTTCACCCTATGACTCGAGGCTGCCCCCCAGCCCTGAGCCCTGGCTTGATTGACACCACCCCCCGATTCCCTCCCAGCTGCTTCCTGTACCAGGGAGCTGGTGTAGGTGGGATCGGAGGGGTCATCTTCCAGGAAGCGGGAGAGGCCGAAGTCTGAGACTTTGCAGACCAGGTTGCTGTTTACAAGGATGTTGCGGGCAGCCAGGTCTCGGTGCACGTAGTTCATCTCAGATAGATACTTCATGCCAGCAGCAATGCCCCGCAGCATGCCTACCAGCTGGATGACCGTGAACTGCCCATCGTTGAGCTGGGGACAATGAGCAGGCTCAGGTGAGCCTGTGGGTTCCCTCCTGGCCCATGGTCTGCCTGCCTACCTGCCCATCTGCCCTCTCCAAGTCCACAGAGATCATACCTCATCTAACCTGCAGTCATGTCCAGAAGGTACTGACTATACATAGTATTAACCTGCCTATTATGTATCGAGCATTTTGGATACAATATTAAATATTTAATATGTAATCCCCATGAGGACCCAGTAGCTTTTACCCTTCCCATTTCATAACCAAGGCAACTGAGACTCAGAAAGGTTGAGTAACTTGTCTCAGGTCACACAAGCAGTAAAGGGCAGAGTCAGGATATGACCTCTGATTCTTCTGGCTCTGAAGGCCTACTTATTTCCCTACACCGGGCCACCTCAATAAACTTTTGTAGACTTTGAATAGGGTCTCTCTGACTTGCAGGAGGCAGTGATTGGCCTGACCCAGTTCTCTTGTGGGTAGGGTCGGAAAGGGGCTGGGGCTGGCTCTTACCCGGAGGAAGGAGTCCAGTGCACAGTTCTCCATAAACTCAGTGAGGATCATGACAGGTCGACTTTTGGTGACCACACCCTCCAATCGGATTATGTTGGGGTGGTCAAACTGGCCCATGATAGATGCCTCACTCAGGAAGTCCCGCCGCTGCCTCTCAGTGTAGCCCACCTTCAGCGTCTTGATGGCCACAAACACCTCCCGACGGCCAGGCTGTTTCAGCCGACCCCGGCATACTTCCCCAAACTCCCCTGCAAGACACAACTCATAAGCTATTTCTGGAATCACCGTGGAATGACCCAGCCTCTTCAGTCTCTCATCTACACTGTGCCCCAGAGGACTCACCTGCTCCAATCACCTCCTCAATCTTGACACAGGACACATCGATCTCCTTAGCAAACTCCCGCACAGCCTCATTGGGGGTCTCGTAGGTAAAAGGGTCAATATAAACCTTCATTCCAGGAGCAACTGGAGGGAGAAGATATGGGTGTAAAAGAGTGACAGAGCTTCAGGTCAGGCACGGGAGGGGAACTGCTGAATCCTCAACCTCAGGTCCAGAGACCCTGCCCAGTCATCAGCCTGGAGGGAGCATGCGTCACAGCTTCTCCTAGTGAGCTCACTCCCTGTTCCAAGCTGATGCCCTGACCCCTTCCCTCATCCAGGACATGCGAACACCTAGGGACCTCAAGAGCAGCCACACCAGGATTCTTTCTAGTTCTCCTCCCTCTCTCATCTCTCATCACGTCCAAACCTCTCTCAGATGCAGCCCCCCCACCCCCACCCCGTTTCCCACTGCCCTGACCTTGTTCAGCCCTTCAACACTCAGACTATTGCAATAGCCTCCCAGTTGGGCTCTCTGCCTCTGGACTTTTCCCACCAACTACTTGGCATATTCCTGAAACAATACATCCATTGTCTTCCTCCATAGTTTAAGAGCCTTCCCAATTACCTGCAGTGGAGTCAAGCCCAAACTCTGCCCATCTTTCACGACCCTCCAGGGCTGGCCTGGCTTTCCAGCAGCTGTCAAGCCGTCTTCTCACTGCTCCCAAGTAGTCTCCCCACACCCTCCCACTTCCTTCCAGAGGCTCCTCCAGCTAGGAATGTTCTCCCCACCTTTCCAACCCTGTTCATCCCACCACCTCCTCCAGGAAGCCTTCCTCTTCTCTGAACTCTTACTGCCCTTGACCACAGGAACAACCAACTTAACACTTAATTATTCTCTAATTGTTTCCTCTGTGTGTGCGTGTGCACACACAACATCTCCTCTTTCCCATAGAACAAACTGCCCTTAGGATTGGGGTCAGATCTCTCAATCCTGGGACTAACAGGAGTGAGGGGGATACTCAGTGTACCTGGAAATGAGGTAGGGATCAGGAAATGGCACCCAATTATAAACAATGAAGTCATAAGCAGGGAAGAGCAAGCCTCTGCAGGCCGGGAGAGCTCAGGAGGTGGTGGGGAGGTACTCACTGTATTGCTGCAGCTTCTCGGTGTATTCAGAATCAGAGCTGTGTCGCTGCTTCCTGGAGGGACAGGGTAGAGGCAGGCCTGAGACAAGTCCCAAGGGACTTTGTTCAGGGGACTCTCGGGCTCTCTGACAGGGCAGAGTGCACAGGAGAGGGCCCTGTGTCTGCTCCCACAGCTGGTAGTCACAGCCCCCTCTGGGTCTCTGCACAGGGAGCTCAGAGCTCAGTCCCTGGAGGTGAGGGAATAGGACAGGAGAAAGACATGGGATGGACTGGGGCAGATCTTTCTGGCAGAGAACCTGAGCCGGGAAGGCTGTGGCTCTGGTCTACAGGGAGGCCATGGTTGTTCTGTGTGGCAGGAGGGCTCTAGAGGGCTAAAGGGAAGCTCCAGTCAACCTGTGAGAGCAAATACAGGCCTGAGAGTACCTGAGGCAGACGATAGCGATGACCACGACAGCCACCACGAAGACAAGCCCGGCAGTGGCAGAGCCCACAATAAGGGGAAGCTGCTCCTGGAGCTGCTGGGCACCAGAGCCTGGAGACCGAGGAGGGGCTGGTGAGTGGAGGGCAGGAAAAGCCAGGCCAAAGCAGGGACAGGCCCAGGGGGCAATGTTACCTCTTTCCACTCGTGGTCTCAAACTCAGCCGGGCGGCTGTACTGCCCATAGCCAGCTAACGGTGCGGGGCAACCGGACCTGGACCACATAGCGCGCATCAGGCCGCAGCCAATCTAGCTGCACCGAGTTTTTCTGGCTGGTCACTGTGGAGGCGATGCCTTCGCTCTGCAATGCAGGAGAATGGAGGCATCCTCAAGGGGGGGGTCCTGAGGCCAACTGGTCCTATCTCACCAGGTCACCCTGTGGTCCCCTCAGTACTTGAGGTTTTGCTCCCAAGGGCCCCTGCACTCTCTGGGGGTACTCTCTCGGCCCAAGGCCTCCTCCTGCCCGTGGAGGCCCTGACCTTCTCAAAGTACTTCATCTCCTGCCCGTGGAGCCCTGACCTTCTCAAAGTACTTCATCTCGTAGTCCAGGATGACTCCATTGGGCCCGCTCCGGAGGGGCCCAAGACAGGGTCAGGCTGCTCCCTGAGCTGCTGTGCAGGCGTAGTGTAGGCACTTCCGATGGGGCTAAGGAATAGCAGGTGCTCACCAGGGGTTCCTGGGGTCCTGACATTCTTCAGGATCCAGTTCCCCTGGGACCCCCGGGGTCCACTTGACAGATCCTGGGCAATCACAGTTCTATTCAAGGGAAGTTGACCCAGGCCCCCCTCCTGTGTCCCCTCCTCACCAGCCTGGTTGGTGGTGATATTCACAGCTGCGAACCGGGGTGGCAGAGGGCTCTTGCCAGAGACACCGTTGACCGCCTGCACTTCAAAGGTATAGCGTGTGTGAGCCAGCAGATGGCTGATGTGGACCCGGCGCTCTGTCAGGCCCAGCTGCCGAGGCACAAACTCCACGTTTGTCATCACAGCGTGAAGCAGGTTGAGGGTCCCCCGACCCCAGGACCCCCACGGCACTTTTTGCAGATGACATTATACAAGAGGTCATCCCGGCCACCAAGGTCCCGGGGCTCACTCCACTCAAGGATCAGTGAAGTCTCGTTCACATTGGAGATCACACCCCTGGTGGAGATGGCACCGCTAGAGGGATGTAGAGAAAGTAGTAAGCAGGGGACCCGGGAGCACCCTTCAGCCCAGAGTCCCTAGACACTTGTCCTGCCTCTGCCTTATAATTAGAATACTCTTCCTACACAATTCTTCTCTAGGCAGATTCCTGTTCATCTTTCAAGACTCCACATGCCAATGTCACCTCCTCCTGGAAGCCTTCCTTGATTCATCCACTCCCATCCTCTGCACTCCCATAACACAACTCCTGGGCCATCTTCTAGCCCAGCTCTTGCACATATGGTCATTACCTGTTTTCACATCTGTTTCTAACAACCCAGTGTGAGTTCCTTTATGAGTTCATTTATTCTCCCACAACCCCTGTACCCAGCACAATGATCAGCACACTCAAAGCCAGAGCAGGGAGAAAGCTGTATGACAGGCTGCCTTTGAGTGTGGGGCTGCCTCCTTGGTTAGAGTTGGGCTGAGAGAGCAGCAGTCCTACGACCGGAAGGAGTGATAAACTCATAGGATCCAGCCTGGCTAGCAGCTGGGGATGCTTGTGAAATAGTGGCAGGGATGAGCCAGAGGACCTCCTAGCTATGCCATCTTGCATCATCTAGCCTCTGAGCCTTGGTTTTCTCATCTGGAAGATGGGGCTCTTCGCAGTGACTGCTCAGCCCTCCAAGGTGGGACCCTGGATGGAAGGCCTGCAAAGGGTCAGCCAGGGCATGCGTTTACTCACTGGTGCAGGCACTGTCTGCGGAGTCTGAGTCAGCGCGGTAGAAGTTATTGTGGCAGGTGCAGATGCTGGCAGCGGGTGAGGTGGTGCGGCTATTGGGGGGGCAGGGGAGGCAGGGCCCCTCTCCCTGCTTTGCCTTGTAGCTCCCAGGGGGACAGGCTGTGGGTGAAAGATGGTCATCTCCCTTTCTTGAAGACACCAAGCCTCCACACCTGCGTGAGAACCTGGCCCCTGCCCAGCCTAGGTCTTGGCCCCTCCACCTCCTAGGCTGTGGGGGCGATGCTGGGATTGCCTAGTTCCGGCTGCAGCCACAAAAGGCCCTTTGGCCCATGGAAATCCCACATCAGCGGATTCCTCCCCGCCCCTGCCCCCCTCATCCCCTCCTCAGGGCCTCATGGACGAAGACGTCAGCCCCATCACCTGGACAGCCTGGGCTTGCGGAGGCAAGGCAGAGAGAGAGGAGGAAGAGGAGGAGGATAGGGAAGAGACCACTAGCAGACTCTGTCACCCTGTACTCTGCTGAGATGCTCCCCCAACCCAAGCTTTGGAAAATCACTCCTGAGAACCCTCAAGGCGACCCTTCCACAGCCAAGAAGTAGGGCCTCCTGTGCACAGGCTGCACAATCTGACCTCTGCCCCACCCTCCAGGGGCAGAGAAGCAGCTCCTTTCTGCCCCTGGGGAGGGGTGGGGGCTGAGGAGGGGTGAGGAAAGGAGGGAAAGAAAGCAGGCAGGAAGGTTGGGGTCACCTGGAGTTCAGAGGCCTCTGCAAGGGGACTTGTCCCAAAGTGAACTCACAGCCCAGTGCCTGAACATCCCTTCTCCCCGTCTCTTCTCCTGCCATCTACACTTGGTCTCCTGGACATGGGCACTAGAGATTTCTGATATCTGGGATGGTCATGAGTTATTATTCAAATTGGAATATTTTGAGAGGGGCACTAGGAATGATTGTGTGAATGTAATGGGCATAATCCAAGCTAAATGGACACACTAAGGTGTACCATCAAACCTAGCCACAGGATGACCTCTGGCAGGGGGTCTGCTACATAATGCCAGGAGTAGGGCTGTGCCCTCCTCTGGGGCTTAATCTCCCCTCACAAAGGTGATATTCCATCCCAGCTCTTTGAGCCAGTGGGGGAGGGGGCAGAGGCCAGGCCAGCCAGGTTGCTATGGGAACAACCGTGCATTTCCTGCCAGGGACCTGCAGAGTGTTAGCCCCTCTTCAGGCTGTCAGGCTCATCACCCCCACCCCCTTTCTCCACTTTGGAAGAGGAAGTCTCAGGCAGGTTCCCATAGAGTTGTGGAGAGGGGCCGGGTAGGGCAGCCCAACTCCAGCCTCACAACCAGGTCCACACACACAGTCCCCTCACACTCAGGGCTGTGCCAAGAGCCATCTCCCACGCCTCCAAGCAATGACTGCAAGCCCTAGGGAAGAGGACTGGGCAGAGGGACTGGAAGACAAGGCCCTTGGGCACCTTGTCCTGCATTCCACAGTCCTGGAAGGGTTGTCAGGGCCAGCACTCATATTCCCTGGCTGTGAGACCTTGCGTACAGAACTGCTCTGAGACTTGATTCCCTTATTGGTGAAATAGGGAGATAATGGGACTCCACCTTACGAGGTTGTGGTGAGGGTAAATGAGAGCCCCACGTGAATGAGTTTTATAACTGGGAAGCCTAGGTTAGCCTCCTAACCTCCTGGTGCATAAAATAAGGAGGGAACAATCCCTGTCCTCCAGGCATCCCTGTGCTCCCAAAGGCCAGTGGGATGGTGTGTGTGCTTCCCACAGGCCAGCAGCTGGGCAGGATCTCTCTCTCACACCTCACCGCAACCCCAGGAATCCTCAGGGCTAAGGAGTTTTCATGCCCCGGTTTTTTGCACAAGGAAACCAAGGTTCAAAGAGTGAAATACCTTGCCCCAGGTCACATAGGTGGAAAATGACAGTCAGAAATCAGGACTTGAGGGGCTGAGCCCCTGAATATTGTGCCATATGCACCACCTCTCAAGGAGATGAGCCCTAAGGAAAGAGGGCCAAGCATGAGATGCCCACAGCCCTTCTCCTCTCAGCTCTGAAGCTCATCTAGAATTTCCAGGGTGGATCACACTCTGCGGTCAGGACAAAGCAGGCACCTCTGCCAGTCTCCTAAGTCTCTGCCTGCTTGTCAAGGATTCTCTGTGTCTCCCTTTCTAATTTCATTCTCTCTCTCCCTTTTTCCCTCTCAGGCCTGCATGCTAGGTAAGTACTCTGCCACTGAGCCCTCATTTTTTCTTTTCTCATCTTTGCATCTTTTCTCATTCTCTCTCCTGTCTCCCCTTTGCCCCACATTCTCAGCACCTGACACCCACTCTTTTTTTTCCTCTCTCCACCCCATGCCAGAGGCCCGACCTTCTAGTCAAAGAGGAAGCCTGGCTAGGAAGTATGGCTCTGGCCAAGCGCTCCCTGTCCCCGCCCCACCACCTCCGTCCAGACCCCACTCACGGCGGCACTGGGACTCCTTGGCAGCTGGCTCATGGCCAGTGGCACAGGTGCAGGCGCCCACGGGCACCATCCACTCCCCGTCGCCATTGCAGTAGAGCTTGAGGGGCACCGACACCTCCACAGCATTAGCGATGCAGGTGCCAGGAGCAATGACCAGTGAGGTGGGCTCAGCCCCAGTGAGGGTCTCAGGGAAGAGCGCGAAGCCTGCAGTGGTGGATGCACACTTCTTGTAGAAGGCGCGCACAGAGATGAGTGACATGCAGGCACCTGGTCCTGGAAGGCCAAGTAGAAGCCGGCCTTGGAAAGAGGCCCGAAGCTGCGCACCTTGGTGTTGACCCGCCCAGCATCGAGCCGTGAAAAGCTCTCATCGGGTGCAATGGTGTCCACTTTCACATAGGGGTTCTCCATCCAGAAGGGGGAGGAGGCCGAAGCCACGTCGCCGTCAGCCTCATAGTAGAAGAGGTTGAAGGTCTCCTTGCAGGAGCCGGGGATGTTGGGGATGCTGTTGCAGTCGCGGACAGTGAACTTGAGCTCCACGTAGACCCGCTGCACATCTCGCCTCCAGATGAATCCCGTGCGAAGCCAGTTGTTCTGGCTCGTCTCTCGCACATTGCACACCTGATATGTGCGGATGGGGTTCATGGCCTCGTCGTAGCCACTTACCTCCTCCCACTGCGCAAGTGAAAAAGACAAGTGAAAAAGACAGAGTGAGCACCTACATCTGCCAAGTGCTTACCATGTACCCAAATCTGCTATCTTGACTTCACAAAGATGCTTCCATGTAAGTGGCTGAGCACAGACTATGAGTTCAAATCCCATCTTTTAACTTGCTATGTGACTAAGTCTCTTCATCTCCCTGTGCCTCATTTTTCCCATCCACAACATGGGGACAATAAAAATGTGTGTGGAATAAATGTTTTTAACTGAATCAAGCACCTAGAACAAGGCTGGGAACTTGGTAAGTACTCTATGAATATTAGTTATAATATTTATTATCTTTAGGACTCAGTTTCATTATCTGTAAATGGGGTTGATTGGAATTAAATGAGGCTGTGAGGAATTAAACCAGCTAAGACATGTAATGGGCTTGTTAACAGTGCCTGACAAAGAGGAAGCATTCAACGCAAGAAATACTGGCTCTGGCCACACCAACACATTTAATCTTCGCAAGAACTTCATGAGGGGAGGGGCATCTGTTGTCCCCACTACACAGATAAGGGAGTCAAAGCTCACAGGACAGAGAGATTTGCTAAAGTCACAGGTGGACTATGACTCCAGGGCCTGCAGTGCCATCATACCCCAGGGGTCCAGGGCTTAGCCCAGCCATGAAGGCCATTGAGGGAAGTTAATTAGGATGTTGTAGAGACACTGGACTACAGGAATTTAACAGTGAAGAAACAGGGGCCCAGAAAAGTAAACTGCCTTGCTCAGGGGTCACACAGCAAGTATAGAGATCAGAAACCAAGGTCTCCTGGTCCTTAAAACCATCATTCTTTCCAGGGACCCAGGAAGGAGGGAAATGAGGAGGATGGACAAACGGAAGGGCTGCCAGGTGGGGGAGGGGAAGGCATAAGGAACAGGCTGAAGACAGGCTGAGGGGTAATGTGACAAAGACAGTGCCTGGGGGAAGGCACTGGCAGGCAGAAGAGGAAAGTCACAAATACCCACGGAGGAGGACCACCAGGCCCAGAAGGTGACAAATGAGGAGGATGGGGAGGGCCACAGGAGGTGAGGGGGCAGGTGAGGGCAGAGGCAGCCCCTCTCCAGGTCCTGGAAGGGGGCATGGATGCTGCGGGGAGGGCGGTGGCCTAATGACAACAAATACTTAGGAAAAATGAGGAAGTCCTACCCCACTTTCTGGATGAGATGTCCATGCCAACTCAGACGTCACCCATTTTGTGTCCATGAGGGTCTCTGGGGAAACAATAGAAGAAAAAGGTCAGGACCTGATCTCAGGATGGGGAGGAAGTCATCCAGAAACAGCTGTGACATAGGACACCAATCCCCCACCAGGTACCACTCCCCCAAGTTCCTAGCCCCCTGACTCTAGAAGAGACCCTGCCATGAAATGTCACAGCCCCAAAGATGTCAGGTCTCGCAGGCTGGGGGTGGCTGTGTGCAGCTGACCCCAGGCCCGGGTTAATGAGGCAGGAGCAGAGGCCGTTCACACACCTACGGGCTCCGCTAATCTCCAAACAAAGGGGCCGACAGGGCCTTTATCCTGGAACAAAGGCTGTGTGCTTCAGACCCTGGGCCCCGGCCTCCCCTGACTCCATTCCCAGCACAAAGGCCCAGCCCCACACACTGACAGGGAAGAGGAGGGGCAGGGGCAGGCCAAAGCCAGCTCCCATCCAGCCGCCTATGGGGATGGGGCAAGAACCCTCTTCCAGGGTGCCTGGGGACCACAAAGGCCCAAACCAGCTCTTCATGAGTACTCCTACAGTCCTTGGCAGAAGGCATTCTGCTGTGTCCCTTTAAAAAAAAACAGATGACTGGATAAAACAAATGTATCGCTTATAGTAAACTGCTAGGGCTTGGTGCAAGGGGCTGAAGGTGGTTCAGCTTTAGATGTAGCTGACTCCATAACTGACCTCTTGTGTTCAGACTGCAATATGCCCCTCTGTGGAGGAGGGACAAGAAGAAGCCTGGAGGAGTACTATGCATGCCAACTGAGCTGTCACCTCCTCCAGGAAGCTCTCCTTGACCTCTGCATCAGCATCAGACGCCCTCCTTCGTATCAGGACCAAGGGTTTGGCTGTAGCACCTGTCCTGTGTTCTGAGCTGTGGATTTTAGTCCGTGTCCCCTTGCTCAGTCATAGAAGGAGCCCATTAATGTCTCTGACATAAACATGCTCCCCTAGGAAGCTGGCTTTGGGCTCTTGGCTAGAAGACTCTAAGTTGTTTAGAGCCTCGTTAAGTAGCTAAGGCTGGTCTTGAACTTGTGATGTAGCTCAATGGTAAAGTGTCCCTGGGTTCAATCCCCAGCACCAAAACAATGAGAAGAAAGAAAGAAAGAATGAATGAATGAAAAGGATAAAAACAACAACAACAACAACAAAGACTTGAGTCTCTGAAAGACAGTGTGAACCCCAAGATCAGACCTAGGAACTGAAAAGGGAGGAAAGAGGCGTCAACTTCCTTTCTGGGAGCCTGGGAGACAGGGGCAGCTGGTAGTTCTCTCTCAGCTCTGGCTGGAATGGGGCAGGGCCCACCCTAGAACTACTGAGGCTGCTACAACCTACAGTAGGACACCCAAGACCCCTGAAAGGAAAGACTTAAACCTCACAGGGTCACTGAGGGTGGTGGGGGACCCAGTGGTGGACGGCATCTTTGGCCCTCCACCGAGGTGAGGCCAAGGGCTATCTGTGGGCAGCAGTTATTCGCTGCAAGGAGTAAGGCTCCCTCTCCTGTCCCGGAGGGCTGGGCTGCACAGTGAGCTATCCAGCCTCCCTGTAGGTGGCCTGACAGGCCAGTCTGGCAGACAGACAGACAGACACAGACTTCAGCAGGGGAAACCCTCTAAGAAGCAGAGATGGGCAGAAGTAGGGGCTCCGACGCAGGCAGACTGAGCAGGGGCCTAGCTGAGACGCAGGGTGGGCAGCCCGAGCTGGAGCGATGTGCAGAGCCGGCTGTCTGCGGGATGGCCGGCGGCGGACTACAAAAGACAGCGAGATGGAGAGACAAGGAGGGCGCAAGGAGACAGAGGACAGAGAGGGAGGTTGCCAAGTGGCCTCTTCCCCAGCCGGCAGCCCGGAGTATTCCCTGTCCCTGGGAGCGCCGAGCCAAGCGCACCCCCTCCCCCAAGTCAGCCAGCCAGCCAGTCCGCCTGCTTGTCTGCCCGCCGCCGCTGCCGCCCGCCGCCCGCCCGAGCAGGCAAGGGCTCCCACCGCTCCCTCGCGCTGCCTCCCTCCCTCTCCCTCACTTCCTTCTGCTCAGCCTGTGCCAAACCCATCTGGAACTGTTTAAACCCAAATATTCAGCCCCCTCCCCCTCCAGCCAGATTCCTCCACAGTTTAAAACAAGCCCTGCGCTGGCTCTGGGAGGAGGCAGGGGAGGGAGGAGGGGAGGCGGCGGGAGGGAGGGGGCGAGAGGCTCTTCATTTCTGTTTAATTTCTGGGGAGCGAGGGAGGGGGGGAGGGAGGAGGGGATCGGCCCTTGGCCATCGCGCAGCCTTGGCCATCGCTCAATCTCGGCACATTTTCCCATTAATGAGGAGAGGACTTGGATTTCGAGTCCTGAGTGCCTGAGGAAGGGCTCCGGTCACCCTGGTGGGGAGAGGGTGGGCTGCTCTCTGTTTCCCCACTTTTGCAGGGAGGGGAGGGGCTTGCTCTCTCCAACCTGACCAAGATCAGGAGGGAAGGCAAGGACCTCCACAGACCCTGCCTGTGTCACAGCCTCCAAAGGTGTGAGGGGAAGGTGTGGGGATGTCACAGAACCCATCTGGCTGTGCTTTGGGAGGCAGAGGCCCTCTTCTGCTGCATGTGTGGTGTGTGCGGTGCTGGGACAGAGGCTATGAGCGCACGGGGCAAAGGACAAATGAGGAATAAGTGAGTAACCTTCAAAACTCTCCCAGCTTCTGTAGCACCCACAGGGGGCTGCAAAGGGGATGAGAGAGGAAGGCCAGCCCATACACAAGGCTCACACTACCCCAAAAAGTCACCAGGGAAGTGGGCACCAGGCCTGGGGTCTTTCTAAAACTGGGGCTTTGATGCTCAGGAGCAAACCTTTCCGGTTTCCACAGAGCCATGAAGAGCAGCCACGTGGCAGCAGCTGTGTGGCCCTCACCGGTGCACACAGTTGCACACATAGCACACAGTTTGCAGTGGCTGGGCTTGTTCCTCACCACTGGGGCTAAAAAGTGACAAGTCAACACATATGGTGGACAAAAACACACAAAGCCACAGCCACCCGCAAACACACACACACAGCTCCACAGTCTGTCTTTTCAGACACACAGATGCATATGGTACAAACAGATTAGTCTTCCTTAGACAGTTGTACAGAGAAGCTTTCTCACACAGAGACCTGGCTTGCCTGAGGCAGGCCGGTTCTCACAACCTTCCTAGGGGCTCACATACCCAACCCAACAGTGCAATCTTCCTCACACACCCAGTTGTACACACGATCACCAGCCACGAGGTATGCAGTCCTGAGTATAAAGGCAAACACAAATGCCAGTTTCCCATAAAGACTTGGTGACATGCTCTTACACAGTTACTTGAAAACTACAATTAGAGTCAGGAGTACTGAACGTGCCACGGCCTCCCCAAGCGGGCATGGAGACATGGGTTCAAGTATCAGTAGCTCGAGTTGGTGTACAGGCCTGAGGTGCATCTCCATACACAAACCCTCCCTGCCACATACGCACACTGCCAAGCATGCCCTTTATCTGGAATGTCTGCAGAGGGGTGGAAGAAGAGTTGGGAGAGGGCAGTGCCCCTCATCCAGGTCCCAACTCTGTGATACCTCTTGCTCAGGTAGGGTTGCCACATGGGCCACTCTTGCAGTGCAGAGGTACTGGGGCAGCCTTGGCCACTGGCACTGGCAAGGAGCAAGCCCTGGCCCTGCTTCCTGTTGTCCTAGCTCAGTCAGGAGCTGTCAGTCAGGTCATGGGGCTGGGGGTGGGGCAGGGGCATAAAGATGATTTTGGGTGTGTCTGGGTGCGGCCTCCCCGAGTGTAGCCTCTGCCCAAGCAGTAGGCTACTTCCTGCCAGCATAATGGCACTCTCAAGGGTTCCTGAGCCCTTCAGGAGGGGGTAGCACCATGAAGAGATTTTGCCGAGAAGCTTTGGGCACCATCTTGCACATACAAGTCAAGGACCTGGAATAAGAGGCATTGGAGTCACTCAGGCCAGCTCTGAGGACCTTGTTAGGCCACCTTGTGCAAGGCAGCAACTGAGAGCCTGCCACGTGAGGGCCCGGTTCACACAGCTTTATGGAGCTGCCCGACCCCCCTTGTGCCTCCAGGCCCAAGTCACTCAGATAGCACTCACCCCTGCCACTGAGACCCAGGAAACAAAGGAAAAAAAATGGAGACGGAAGCAAGAAGCCTCAGCCTAAAATCCAGACCAGGGATTCTGAGGTAGCAGAAAAGGTCCTGTTCCAGGACTGGGCAGTGGAGTGTGCGGGGACAGGGTATAGAGGGGCAAGGTTCTAGGCAAGAAGGAGCACCCAGGCGCCCCACCAGTGAAGAGAGGGAGAAAACTCCATGCCACCCCTGAGTACCTCCCTATCCCACCGCCACCACATGAAGTCCCCACCTCAGCCACCAAGCAGAGGGCTCTGGTTCCTGGTTTCTACCATATCCCCCACTCCCCATGTCACATGTGTGTATATGCTTGTAGGAGCCATGGACACTCAGGGTGGAGAGCCAGAGAGGAAAAGGGTACTTGGGAGGACCCGCTATACAACCTGAAGCTTGTATATGTGTGAGGGAGTCTAATTCCCCCAGAGCCACCTCCCCTTCTTCTGCCACAGTCCCTTGGCCCCCCATGTCTAGGACAGTGGGAAGCGAGCATCACATGAACAGACAACACATTTTGTCTTCATTCTTCCCCTCAGATCATGGGGAGTTAAATTAAATAAACCTGAGAGGGAGGAGAGGGAAGAAGCAGCCCAAGGAAGGAAGCCCAATGCCTCAGTGCTCATCAGGCCCCCACCCCATAGTTGGCTGGCGCTGCTGGTCAGAAATAGATGGACAGCTAGTGCTCACTGGGATGCTGGTCACAGTGGGCCTGGTCAGGGGCTGGGGGCTGAAGGCCAGGGGAACCTGGCTCCAGGGTAGCCCTTGGGCCAGGGGGCCTCTCCCGCCCCATCAGGTGCCCAGCTGTACTTGCCCGCCCCCCACTGCCCAATCCCGACAAACCAGTTTGACTCAGCACAACAGGCAGGGCTACAATTTTCAAAACTATGCAGGCCTGGTGATTCAGCCTCTTCGTGCTGTTAATTAGTGGAAGGCCCGTGGCGGAGGCCTTGCCCACGGCAGCCTCGGCTTCAGCTCACAAGCCACCGAGGCCACACTGGCGACGGGAGCAGCAGCCCTGGTTAAAGGGAGGGCAGTGACAAGCAAACTGGTTCCCCCAAAACCTGCTGCTGTCCCTCCACATAGTTCCCTGAGGCACCAGATCCTGACAAATCATAACAGGGTGGTGGGGGGCACCAAAGTGACAAGAAAAAGAAACCAAATCACAAAAATGCTGCGCGTTTTCCCCTTCAGTTCTCTTTTCTCAGTGTCACCCAGCAAGAATGAGAGAGGCAGACTAGCACAGTGCCTTTTCTCCTTGGGACAGGTTCCACGCAGGGACTACTCTGCTAGCAAGGCTTGGTTGGAGAGGAAGGTGCTGGCCCCACCTCTCACAATGTGGTAACTAGTTTCTCTTTTTCACAAAAGGGCATGTTCCCAGCTGGGACCTAACCATGCCTTCTCAGGTGTAAGGGCCCTGTGGCTCAGACACCATCCTCAACCCAGGCCCATTCTGGCCTACAGTGTCATGGTTCCAAAGGGGGAGAATGATATTGGTTTGGGAACCAGGGATCATTACTCAAAAGGAGACTCTGAGCAACAAGGTTGCCTTGTGTCCCTGTGTCTGTGGGTAAACCCCAGGGCAATTGTGTGGGGGGAGGTGCAATCAATCAGTGGGCTAGGGGACGTGTGACTTTTAAACTAGGGAGGACAAGCAAAAAACCTCAGCCCCCATCTGCATGGAAACTGATGATATCCTTGGATGCAGAGTCTTAGTGAACCCCAAGTGTGCAGGGGAGGCACAGAAGTCAGGTGTCAGACAACATCTGACTAAGGGGTAGCATCTGCAGCTCAGGGAACCCCAGGCCTAAATATAATGATCCAAGCTGCAGAGAACTAAAAGGCCAAGGGCAAAGCAAATCCTGACAAAGCCAAATGGAACACTGAATGATCCTTCTCCTGTAAAGTTTGAGGGTGGGGCGCTTAAGAGATCTTTAGTGCTAAGGGACCTACACAGCCCTGCCCACTGGACAGAGCCAGGACTAGAAGTCTACCCATTCCACTCTCCATGTCCCAGAAGTGGGGTGGGGTACAGACAGGAGCTCTTTTCCCATCCCTTCCCTTCTTGGAGCTGCAGGAAGATAAGCTCCCCCATCCCTTCAGACCAACCTTCCCTCTGTCATTTCTCCAACCCCCTCCAGCAGGTTCCCTTCCCAACCTCCCCAGGGTAATAATAGCAACAATAATAATAACAACAGGTAATCCTTGAATAACAAAGACAATGTGCTAAGTGCTCTACACATAGTAACCATTCAATCCCCACAACTCTGAGAGGATGTACCATCATCACCTCACAGTGAGGGACGACCTAAGTGTGGGTAGGTACAAGGTCTGATCCTGGCTGCAGGGGTCAACACACTGCACCACTTTTTCTTACATTCCCACACGCGAACTGAAGACCACAGGGTCTGAGGTGTTCAAAAGTGAAGGCCATGGTGAAAGCCACACTGTAGATACTGCTACTTTCTAGGGGCACCCACGCTAATCTGTCTCAGCCTGGGGCTAACCCTGACTCCCACTTCACTGCTTAAGGAAGAAGAAGGGGTTAGGCAGTAAACGATCCTAATACCATCTCTTCCTGGGCTGTTATAGCTGACGTCTCTAGTTTAGTCCACCAGCTCCTTGGCCTAGGAGGCTTGGACACCAGCTTCTGGCTTGGGCCTGCCTGCAGGGAGGAGTCTGGGAGATTATGAGAAATGGAAAGGTAAGGAAAGAGGGATGGAGGAAGGGAAGAAGGAGTGAGACGTCCCAGGTAGCCCATGCTCACCTGACCCAAACCACACCCCCACTGCACACTAGCACCCACCACACCCCACAAGGGCCTTGGGACCTGACACACACAGTTGACACGCAGTCCCATAAGTGCATGTCTGTGTGCAAGTGTGTCAATGTCGCCTCTTCTGGACTAAGACAGACACAGACCTGGGAACTCAAGCAGGCTCCCTGGCTCACACCCTTAAGGCAATCAACAACAAAGCCCCACACCGGTTTCTCACGCCTGCGATCCTATCACACACGTGTGGGTGAGTGTGCGCCAGTGTGGGCGAGACCTCAGTGTGCATGTCTGAATTTGCATGTGTCCACCCGTGTGAATCGATCTGTCAGCACAGTGGGCTCAGACAGAGATAAAAGGGGGTGGGAGATCATAGGAACATTTTTCCCCTGGAGAAATTCGAAAGCACCAAAAGCGGATGCCTTCTTCTGAACTGTTAAAAGATTCTTCCTTCCAACCTTTAAGTTTACCTATTGTGAACACAGAAAAGAACCAAGTTACAGGGAATTCATGTTTTTTGTTCCTCAACTAAGAAAGTAACTAGATAAAAATTCCAAACACTATTGCCTCTATTCCAATTTCCTCCAAATTTCTGAGGGTGTCTCTCCCTCTACATTAGGAAGGCTCCCCCCTTCATTTTATAACTACGCGTTATTTTGGAAAAGAGGTCTATGTGTGTGCATCCCTATTGTCTGTGATCTGCATTGGTGCCTCCGGCCCTGGGAGGCTGGTGTCAAGTGGCATGTGTGTGAGCTCGCCTGCCACGGCCAACTACACTCGGCTGTTCATCCAAGTACAATCATTGGAAGTTGGAGCTACCCCCTCGGCGGCAGTCTTGGCAGATTTCACAAAACCCATGGAGAAGCCCGGCCTTTTCCCACCCGCTAATGAGTAGCGCACCCAGCTTCGATGCTACCGGGGCAGCCCCGCTGCTTCGTAGGTTCAATGGAAATCAAAGCAAGCTCTCGAAGGGTCCTGCTAGAAGGCAGAGGGATAGCCTTGGAGAAGGATGCAACGCCCGCGCACACAGCACCTCGTATGTAGTTGGAGCTCGGTAAACCATAAACAATAACAGGCCCCCGCCTCCCCACCCCCCGCAGCCATCCCCTGACAAAGCGGGGTGCACTCGCACTCACACTCTCAGTTAACTCCAGCGGGTCCTAACCAGTGCCACCGCCCCCCGCAACCTGGGGAGCCCCGCTTCTCTCCCCACCCGCCACAGCCCCGCAGCCCCCGCCTCTTCTGATGAGTCGCCCACACTTCCTCCCCGCCGGGAGGTGCTTGGGCCCCGTTTCTCTGTGGCGAGTGAGGTCTACTCCCACAAAAGCTCACGACGAGGCCATCAGTTTCGGGGACAATCATCCCGAGTTCCGCTGCTCCCAATCCCCCAACCAGCGGACAGTCGTCGACGGAGTCGGCTCCAGCCTCCAAGGCGGCTCCGGGGGCGTCCTCCCCACCCATCCTTCAGTCCCCGTGCGGGCGCAGGCGGCGACGCCTCCTCCGACGTGCGCTCAGCCCGTATGGACTCACACCGCCCGACCTATCGATCCAGCGCTCCGGCGACCCCCGGCACCTTACCCCAGGCGCGCCCCTCGACGCCGCTCACCTTCCAGAGCGCGGCAGCCGGCGGGTAGCAGCAGCAGCGGCGGCAGCAGCAGCAGCAGAGGGAGCAGTGGCAGGAGCCCCGGCGGCGACGGCTGCGGCGGCGGGCGGGCTCGGGCCATGGCCGGGGCGACTCCGGGAGCCGAGCCGGGCCGCGCCGGGCCGGGCCGTGCCGGCGGGGCTGCGTGCACCCGAGAGAGGGTCCGCTTGGCAGGCTCGTGGGTAGGCTGGCTTACGGTCCCAGGAGACCGGGGTAAGGAGGGGTGCAATCCAGGCGGGCGGCTTTGGGACCGAGGCGGTGCCCCGAGCCCGGAGATCCTGAGGGATGCGGGCAGGTCGGTCCCGCGGGAATCCGGACCGACCGGTCCAGGAGGATCCGGGGCGCTGGGTGGCTCGATGTCGGAGGACTCCGGGAAGCTGGAGGGTGCAGGTGGTCGTGGTTCGAGGTGCACAGTAATCCGGCAGTCCGCCGGGGGCCCGACTCAGATCCGGGGCTCCGGGTGCGCGCTTCGTCCGGGGTCCGAGCTGGGTTCTTGCTGCGCCGCTCACGTACTCACTTCTGCTGTCCCCAGCTCTGGCGCGGCCGCTCTGGGCGAGAGGGGCGGGACGGCCCGCCTGCCCGTCAACGCCGCAGCCCCTCCCCCAGAGACCGGCCGCCCACTCACAGACCGCCCGGCCCGCTGGTTCGGCCTCGGAGCACTCAGCTGGAGTTCAGTTGGCGGCACCTCCATCAGGCCCACCCTCGGGGGTCTCGGAGGCCTGGCGTGGGCGGAGCCAAGGAAAAGATGAATTAGATAGGGCGGAGCAATGCTGTCCATCAAAGGAAGAACTCCGCCCCCTGTCGCCCATTGGCCATTAGTAACCAACTTGAGTCCGAAGAGGTGCGGACCAGATAGAATGAGCCGAGGGCGCCCCCCTGTGGCCTGCACATGGCCGTCTTTTCTACCAGGCAAGTCTAGACCCCAGATTCAGCTTAGCCACCAGGAGGGGGTTGTGCACAGTGGCAGATCCTGTGACCAGGGTCTTCTAGATGGTTCATTCATTCATTCAGTCGTGCATTTAATCTTTCATTCAAAAATACTTTTGAGCATTCACAATGTGTCAAAGACTGACCACTGATGGCGCTACTTCAATGTGTAACAGAGGTTTGTGTTATCCTAGAGCCGGCTGAATGGTGGAGGCAGAAATTAAGTCGTCACAGTAGAGCTTAACCAGCATTACTGCAAAGGAAGAAGTTTCCTGGAGCACAAGTAAGGGACAAGACTAATGTCCAGTCCTGAGGAAATGACATTTAAGTGGAAATATGGAAGACAAGTAGTAAGTGAAGGATATGTGTTGAGGTGGAGGGATGCTGTTCCAGGAAGAAAAAAATGCACTTTGTGTGATGACCTAGAGGCAAGAGAAACTGGAGAAATCAGAAAGAAATTAAGGATAGCTTGGGTATAAAGCTAAGACTGAAACGAGTCTGGAAACCAGGTGGTGGGGGCTGAGAAGCTGTTTTTGGATACATAAGACCTTCCTGAATGCTAGGATTTGAAGCAGAGGGATTACCTTATCAGATGACATGTCTGCTCTGGGGAGTTTGAATGGGCAGAGGCAAAGGCGAATCTCAGAGGCCAATAGGGAGACTATACAGAGGCCAGGAGAGGAAGACAGTGGCTTGGACTAGAGTGGTGATGTGAGGAGGGATAAAGGAGTAGGTTTAAGATGTATTTAGGAGTTTTGCCTGTAATCTCAGCTATTCAGGGAGGCTGAGGCAGGAGAATCGCAAGTCTGAGGACAGCCTCAGCAACTTAGCAAGACCCTGTCACAAAAAATAAAAATAAAAAGGGCTGGGGATGTAGCTCAATGGTAAAGCACCCCTGTGTTCCACAGTACCCGCGCACCTCCCAAAAAAGGTATTGAGAATATAGTTTGCAGTAGTTTGTGATTGGGTGGTAGAGAGTAACGAGGTAGATGAATAGACGGAGACATCAAAGAGAATACACAGCTTTCTGGTTTGCTCAAATGGACTTCTGCCCAGTTCATTCCACAAACATTTACAAAGTGTAATAAACACTCTGAAACAATAGCTCACACTTCTTCCGAGGTAGGTGTTATAATAGCCTTATTTTACAGAAAAACTGACATCTAGAAAGGCTTGGTGGCTTGCCCCAAGTCACCAAGCTAAAAAGAGGCAGAGGTGGGATTTCAACCCAGGACTGTATAGCTTTTCTTTTTTTTGGTACCAGGGATTGAACCCAGGAGCACTTAACCACTGAGCCACATCTCCAGCCCTTTTTAATATTTTACTTAGAGACAGGGTCTCACTGAGTTGCTTAAGTCCTTCCTAAGCTGCTGAGGCTGGCTTTGAACTCGCCATCCTCCTGTTTTAGCCTCCCGAGTCACTGGGATTACAGGTGTGTGCCACCATACCTCAGAACTGTATAGCTTTTAGACACATGCATTTCACTTTATCAGAGACCTTAAGGAGCACCTAGGTTCTTGTTAAAAACTCAGA
The DNA here is from genome assembly GCF_902686455.1 of Sciurus vulgaris. Lineage (NCBI taxonomy): Eukaryota > Metazoa > Chordata > Mammalia > Rodentia > Sciuridae > Sciurus > Sciurus vulgaris. The sequence goes on from NC_136470.1 coordinate 88,773,997, forward strand.
ACCCTGACCTACCCTACCCCACCTCAGATGTTGGAACTCAGAACTCTGGGTCCAGAGTTCTTCAATTTAATAAGCAGTTGATTCTGACGCACACTAAATTCTGGAGTCACTATCACCATGCTTTCACTGTCCTAAATGAAGAAACAGCCCCATCATCCCTCAGCATCTTCCCTAAGTTACTGGGTCCTGACAGATTCTAGGTGGCCTGTGAAGTCAGATGGGCACACTTAGTCCTCTGACCATGAAGTACCCTAGGACTCCAGTCTTGAAAAGCTCCAGTAGGAGTAGATGAGTAGGTGGATGAGGTCATGAATCCAGTGCGCAAGGACACTGCTCTGAGAGAGGTCAGTTCTCTTGGCCAGAGACAGAGGCATGGTAGGTGCTCGGGACGGGGGTGGAAGAGTGCCATAATTCAGAGGCCCTGATTCCACCTCCACAGCCCAGGCATTTTCTACCTCACAGACCTGTTCTTAAGCCCTAGAGGCTTCCAGAAACATCATCCATGGCTCTAGACCACAGAAGGGATCTTGGAGATCATCTTGTTCAACTCTCAATTATAAAGCTGTTAATCCTGAGGCCCCTTGCCCTATCATCCCCTCTGCCCTGGAGTGCCAGTTGGGGTTGAGCAGGGTGATATTTCAGCAGGTGGCCTGGCAGCAACACCTCTCAGCTCAAGCCTTACTGGTTGCAAGGCGGATCTGTAAGGCCGGCACTCCTGTTTGCTCAGCATCTGTGCCAGGTTAGGCCTCACCCTGGACAAACACAGCCAGCCAGGCAGCAGGCACCAAGCTCCTTTGTTCTTGGGCCTGATAGCAGAGGCAGTAGGGCCTGCAGGTAACGGAGGGCCTGTCCCCACCGGATGTTGGCACCATGGTTCCCACGGGAATGCTTCCTCATCAAGAGGCTGACAGGCTGGAGAGCACTGGGGTGCTGGTTACAACAGCCTGGTGTATAAAGGTGACCACCTGGCAACAAGGGGGACATGGGAGGGGAACAGATAGAAGGACAGGGCCTGAAATCCAGGGCAAACATGGAAGGCTGGGGCTGTTCCATTTCTTTGGGGCTAGGTGGGCAGAAGGACCTAACCCTCTTACCTTTCTGGGCTGGGAAGTTTCCTAGGAACCCAGACCGAAAGCTCTGACCTTGGAATTGATATTGAAGGAGAAACATTCAGGCTGAGGTCAAGGTGTCTTTCTCTCTCTAAGCCTCTGAGTTTCATCTTTTGCTCATTTGAGTCCAGGAGGACTCTTGGTACAGAAACAAGAGCTTAGGCCGTGGCATGAGAAGGACCCGAGTCCAAATCAGGCTCAGCCACTCAGTAGCTGTGGGATCTATAATAAGAGGCTGAACTTTCTGTGCCTGAGTATCCCCATGAACAAAAGCGGGATGATAATCACACCTCCCTGGCAGGGCTACTATAGTGCTCTGGCCCTGGAGCCAGGAGTACAGCAGGGAACTAATAAATAATCCCTATGATAATTAATACCCAGTTCCCAGATCCACTCTGCCAGCACTGTCAGTTTGGGGACAACTAGAGGACTGTGTATGAATTGAATTAGGGCTTCATGCCCCTGTGACTGTGACCAACTCCAGATTCTTTTAAAAAGAGAATTAAATCGTTTATGAGTTGGGATGATTGCAAAAAGAACAAACATGGAGGAAGAGAGTTTGGGATCAGAAAGAGATGGTGGGATTGATTTGATGAATGCTTTGGGGGCTTCTATTGAGGACCAGGGTGAAGGCAAAGAGGTCAGTGAAGAGTTCCGGGCAAGAGGCGATGGTGACATGCTGGGGTTGTAACATAGTGGTCTGAGCAATAGGGTGGGTGCAGCCTCATTTATGGAGAAGGGAAGGGAAAGACTTGGGGAGGTACAGATTTAGTTGTGGGCAGAGGGGTAGGGGTGACAAGGTGATGTGGATGGAGATGGAGGGTTTTGTTCTGCACTAGTTTGGGAAGCCTGTCAGACATTCAGATAGGCACATTGGGTGAACAGCTGGCTTCCTGGCCACTCCTACCTTCTCCACTGACCATCCCCATCCCCAGCTCTCCTAATCAGCCTCAGCTCTGCTCTCTCTGACCCTCGTTTGTTCTACCTTAGAGTTTTGCACTTCCTGTTCCCTCTCCCCGGATGCTCTTCCTCCAGCTCTTCCTAAGGATGCTTCCTTCTTGGTGCTTAAGTATCAGCTTAAATGTCATCTCCCTGACCACCTTGATCATCTCCCTCCTCCCCACACCAACACTCTCTGGCGTTGTACTATTTAATTATCCTTATACTACTTGTTAATAACTGAGATTATGTTGTTTAGCCATTTGATTACATGTATATTATTTATCTCCCCTTCTAGAATACAAACTTTCTGAGGGCAGGGGCTTGTCTTATTTACCACTGAACCCCCAACATAAGGACCATTGCCTTGTATGAAGTAGCATCTCAATAAAAACTTACTCAACAAACCAATAACTGGCAAATATATGATGTGTGCAGCTACTTCCTATTCCCATGTGGCAGATGTTGTTGATCAATCAAGGACTCTTTCCTTCAAGTGATGCTCCACAAAGCCCTTGTCAATCTATTAGAGGTGGCACATGAAGGTAAATTCACTTGTCATCCCTGTAGTGGAGTGGATAAAGCTCCTCTGCTTGCTACCTGTGTGACTTTATGTGAATCTTTTTAAAGCTCTTGGGACTTGAGATTCTTCATCTGATGTCTTACACAAGATGTAGGAGTGGTCATTTCACCCATCTGTAATAGAGTGTCTGGTCCCCAGTCTAGGACCCAGATGCCACTGTGCAGCTGTGCACAATCTCCCATACAGGGGGCTCAGTTCCCATTTTTCTTTTGAGTCACGACCACTCCTGGTCTTTTCTCTCCCGTTTTCCTGTTTTATTGCCAGTCCCAGAAGGAAAGGCTTGAAGGGACACTTGATATCTGGTCCAGAATATCTCATTTTCAGATGAGGAAACTGACTTCAGAGAAGGAAAGTCAACGGATCCAGAAACCCAAAGAAGACTCACCGTCCACACCCAACGCTAACTTGGCAGCCGCATCCCTTTCCTCAGCACTGTAGGGCACAATGATGGGAAGACTGTGCAGTGTCCTTACACCCAGGCATATTCCCAAGCCCCAGGAGGCAAGTAGCTTGGCTTCCATTCAGGCCCTGGGCATTTGACGAGAGAAGGATGCCGTGAATTCCTGGCTCTTTCTCCCACTTCAAGCCGTCCATTCAAAGGAGGTGAGAAAGGTATGGGTCTCTTCCTCCACAGTTGCTTTCAGAATTGCCCCAGGTCATTTGGGCCAGAGTGAGACTCTTAGCTGTTCCAAAGCCAATTAATGCCCTGTTGGTGGCTTCTCACCTTTTTCTACTTTCGATTAAACGTGGATCATCCCCTCCACTCTCTTGAAGCTATTCTGCAGCTGGTACCCTCTCTGACAAGAGCTCAGTTTGGGCTTCCCTTGAGGAGGGGTAGAGGAGGAAATGGATGGGTATTGACTAAACCCCTCTGTGATCTTAGATGGAGCTGCTTTAAACGGCTCCCAGAGAGGGGAACGCTTTAGTTCCCTTTGAGCCTGCCTGGGCACAGCTCTTGTTTGCAGACTGTCTCTTCTTGTAGAGGAGCCTGACTTCTTTTTCTAGTAGCTATTTGAGGAAACACTAATGTTTGCAGGAACAGAGAGCCAGCGCCCTGCTCAGGAGGGCAGGGAAGACCCAGAGGGATCCAAAAGTGCTAATTAAGGACCAATACCCATAGCCATTTGGGGAAAGTTAAGAAACAGAAAAGAATTGGGCTTTCATGTTTAATTAGGAAGGAGGGAATAAAAGGGGCCAGGGGAAATTTTTAGAAGGACAGATTTAACTTGACATTTAACATTTCAACCCATTTATTGAACAGTTATCATATGTCAGGTATAACTATGCAGAAGCACATCTGTGAACCAGTAGACAAGGCCCTTATCCTCAGGGAGATCACAGTCCCAGGAGAGTGTTAAGCATTACAGGACAAGGACAGGGTACTTTACCCAACTGTCAAAGACAGCTCCAGGAGAAGGGTGCTGGGAAGCCTCCCCAGGAAGTAGGCACTGTACTGAAACCTGGAGAATAAGAGGAGTTGGCCAGGAAAGAATGACAGACGGGAGAGGCAAGTAGCAGGGATCTCTACTCCAGAAACACTGGAATCACCTAGGGAGGTTTTATTTTATGTTATTTTATTTGGGGGATTGGGTACCAGGGATTGAACTCAGGGGCACTAGGCCACTGAGCCACATCCCCAGCCCTATTTTGTATTTTACTTAGAGACAGAGTCTCACTAGGTTGCTTTGAACACATGACCCTCCTGCCTCAGCCTCCTGAAGCCGCTGGGATTACAGGCCAAAGCCACTGCATTGACCTCCTAGGGAGATTTTAAAAGGAAGGATGCCCTCCCCCAGAGATTCTGATCTGGGGCAGTCTGGTGCATTTAAAAAACTCCCAGGTGGTTCTGGTGTGGAGGGAAGGGACAGGAAGAAAGGAGAGTCACTAGATTATAAAATATGTGTTGGGTGTAGCAGGGGGCAGTCCAGGAGGAACTGGTGGAGTCAGCAATAGAGGACTGGTGGTGGTCACCCTGTAGAGGGCTTTACCTTGTGTGGTAACGAGTCCTGGAGTTCAGTCCAAGGGAGATCAGGAGTCCCTGGAGTTGTCAGCCAGTCTCATTGATTTATAAGACAATTCCTTGTAGGAACATCTTAGTCCATATTTCCTCTCCCTCACTGCCCTTGCTATTGCTGTAGAAGGATCCCTACAGAGGTTCTCTCAGGACCACCAGGGTCAACACAACCTTCAAGGCCTCCTGGCCCAGTTTCTCGATTTTAATGCAGAGCTGCAAGCACCCCATGTCTCTGGGAAGTGCAGACCCTCTGGACCGGCCTCAGGTGGGGAGTGGTCATCTATAGTGGATGAGCACAGCCCTTCTCCCCTTTTGTCCCCACTTGCCAACACCTACCCAGGTTCTGATCTGGTTACTTTCATCCTGGGCTTCTTTTCCATGATAGCCAGAAATGGCACAGGATCTGCCCCACCTGCCAGCACAGCAGCCATTTCTTCTCCCTGTTTTCTGAAACTACCATTCTGGAGCCAGACCACAGAGCTTTTTCCTTCTCAGCATGCATCTTGCTGGGCCTGTCTGATTCCTGAGGCTCCTCACTAAGTAAGCGCCACACTTCAGCTACCAGCAGAAGAAGAATGGTGTGGGAGGGGAGGAGAAGCTCCAGAGGTGGGTGGGCGGGAAACAGAGAGAGTGCCCGGCATGTTGCAAGTCTTCAATAAATGGTTGTGCCATTTACTATTATTGATTAGTGTTAATTATTATTACTTGTGTTAGGCACATTAAAGTGTTTCTTTTGGATTTAGTGTCCCCTTTTGTAAAATCTGGAGAAGATGTGTACACAGCTTGTAAGGATGCCATGAGGACCAGCATGTAGGCATTTTGAAAGATGTTTTATTGGATCTGGAAGCTACTTATGGCTCAAGAAAATGCTGAATATCTAACAGCTTATCAGACCTTCTGACTTCTGCCTGTGCAGGTAACAAAGGTCAGCACCACTACTTGACTGGCAGATTGACAGAAGAGTCTTTCAAACTGCATCAGGATGAAGTCTAGGAGCTGTTGAAAGGTGGCCCATCATTTGCATGCAGCATGTGATCTATATACCCAGGAGCAAAGCCCTGGATTTGCACCGAATTTGAACTAAGACAAAATCCTTCCAGGGACAAATCCTCTTCAATGGGCATGACTGTGGGGTAGAAGCCAGCTCTGGTGTGTGCATTTCCTCCTCCTCCTTTCCTTAATTCTCTGAGAAGGAGTTACACGTGGCAAAGGGTGTGTTAGATGGAATGTGACCCAAGGATCCAGGAATGGGCAAATCTTGGTTTCCAGGCATTCCTCTTTCCAGAAATTCCCAAAATCATGAAGGTAAAAATAAGTACGAAACAAAAGTGCCACTTGTTATGAGCTTGGGTGAGTCACAGGTCCCCAGGGCAGGCTGCTGTGGGAGCTGGGTGGGCACCTACTTCAGCCTCCCAACCCAGACCCAGGCCTCACCAGGACTGCAGGCCCAAGTTAGGAGCCCTGCCAAGTGCCCTGGAGCTCTGACAAGGCAGGAGAGAGAAGATGCCAGCCAGCAAGAGAGCCCAGGTTGTCTTCTGACTCAGTGGTACTGATGAAGGAAACTAAAGAAGGGCCCTAGCAATGTGGGTGAGATTTTGGACACTGTGCCTCTGTGCCTGTCTGCGCCTTGGAAACTGACCAAGTAAATCAGCAGCCCTGGAAAAGGTGGGGCAAAGGCAGGGTCTGAGATGGGGAGGTTCTCAACCTCCTACAGGGACACAATAAGCAAGGTAGGCATGGTCCCCACCTTCCTGGAGCTTACAATCTAGCAGGAAAGTAATTACTGGCAGGATCAAGATATTAGAATGTAATAAGTGCTGTGCAGAAAAACCGTGGGATGTTATCCAGGTGCCTGTGGGAGGCCAGGCAAGGCTATGCTGAAGTGCCCTGGACACTGAAATAGCTGGAAGGACTTCCACAGGCAAGGTGAGATGAGGAGGGTGGACTGGGCAGGAAAACAGAGTCACGCTGATGCGCACTTTTGAGCAGTTTTGACTCACAGTCCCTAATGTCTTCTCAGAAAATTGCTAAGGCCAGAAAGTGTTCTGATCTCACCTGCTCCTAAATGCTGGGATCCCCAGGCTTGGTCCATAGGCCTTCACAAGTCATACTACACAGTGCCCTGGGAGGACGTCAGCTGCACAGGGCAGACCTGCAGACATCGTATATCCACTGAGCCTGGGCCTCTCCATCTGGGTATCCTTCAGTCACCTCAAACCCAGCACGTCTGAATTACACGCATCTCTAGCCACCTGCACCCCACCCTCTCCTCCTGGTTCTTCATTGCAGCATGTCCTTGTCATCCTAGCCACTGCCTTGGTACAGGTCAGTCCTTCCTCTCTTTCCTTTTGGACTGCAGTTCCCCTCAAAATGGTCCCCAAACTTTTAGTCACTGTGTTATTCTGTCAAATGACTATTTGTGATTGAGTGAGGTGTCACTACCAGCCAGCTCCCCCAGGTTGGGGAAGCAGCAAATACGGTGATTAAGAAAGTGGTCTTTGCAATCACACAGGTCAGGCTTATGTTCTGTCAGTGTCACGTGATCTTGAACAAGTCATGCTGCCTCTCTAAGGCTGGGTTTCCTCGCCTGGAAAATGGAGCTAATAATAGCACCAAGTGCTATTAGCTAATAGGTAGCATGGGCTACAGTTTTTATCTGTCCCCAGTAGAATTCCCTCCTCTCACCCTTCCTCTGGGTGACCTGCCCTTCTTCAACTCCAAGTGTGTTTGCCAATCATAATCTGATCCCAATCCGCAGGGTTGGGGGAAGGCTGGTGGGCACAGGTCCCAAGATAAGCCAGTCAGAACCTTTTGTTTCATTTGAATATGGGAGCAACCAGTCATTGTTCCCCACCTGGTGGCCACAGGTGCCATCAAGGGACCAGGGAGCGTCCATGTTGTTGTCTTCATTTCCAGAGTTGAGATGCCAAAGGGACAAGGACTTGATGGTACCATTGGAGTTCCTCTGCCTAGTCAGCTTCTGGGACTAACCCCCTCTAGCAGAAGAGTTGATTTATTCCTTCATTTAACAACTTTTATTGAACTCCTAGAACATGAAGGGGGAGTATGGAAAATAGTAAGGTCACTGTCCCTCGGAGAATAATTGTGCTCTGACAAATGTCTCTCTCTCTCTCTCTCTCTCTCTCTCTCTCTCTCATAGTGGTTAATGCAGGAGGCACAAAAGGAGGAGGTGCCACAATCATCCCAGACAACATCAGGGAGGGGATAGCTCATCACAGACTTCCTGTAGGTGGTGACCCCCAGAGGAGTCTCGAAACTCCCCTGGCAGGAGTAATCCTCAATGGATCTGCCCTTCAAAGTAAAAGCCTTAGTTTCCAAGGTTGCTTAGCTGGAAATGTTTTGTGGATTTATTCCTAAGGATAAGCCTTTGTCACATACACATGCCCCTGAAGGCTGGCACAGGGAGGCACAATGCTGAAAGGGAACCTCTAAATGCTGATGCCTGAGTCATCTTCCCCACAGGTCTCCCATTATGTCTTGTCATTTCCTCCGGAAGTTTTGATGTTGGAAGGCCGCCCTGACCTGCCTCTTCAGGTTGATCAAATAGCCCAATTGATCAAATGTAGAAGCCCAGACTACCCTGAACTGAATGGATGGGAAAGGGGGGGCTGTCTAGAAAGCAACGTGACAGAGGGAGTCCAGCCACCACACAAGGTTGGCTGGAGCCGGTGGCCCACAAAGGATCCCTTTGTTATTCGAGGAGGTGTCACAAGAGCTTGGCCACAACTCATAAAGCACATCCAGGAACTGTTCTCCTGAAAGCACTGGCAGGGAGCTCTGTCTGGTGGCCTGGAACCGATTCTGAGCTAGAGGAAGCTGCGGGGGAGGCACACCCCCCTCCCTCTGCGGCCTGGCATCACCTGTCCCTGAAGCTGGCTGTCCCAGGTGCAGTGACCAAGAAGCATGGCAGGGACTCCAGGGTGATGGGGCTTCCTCTCAGGGAAGGGGCTCCTGGCTGTGGTCAGCTCCTTCTCTGAAAGGTTCCGAGAGCTCCTGCTTCCATCTTGAACATTGGATGTACTCCTCTTCTCATGGATGGCCATATACCTTTCAAGCCCAAACTGCTCTGAGGAGTATAGGAGGCGCTAATAACAACACCGGGGTCACTGGGAGACCTGCGATCGCCCCAGGCAGACTGAGGAGTTTGGGCTCCCTACTTATTTCCCCAAAAGGTCAGGAAAAAGGATGAAGCTTTGGAGCAGATTGTTCATGGGGGTGGCCAACAAGCCTTTCCGAATTCTTCTTTTGCTTCACGCCTTTCATTCCCTGTTTCATGGCAGGATGCTCTGAATTAATAACGGCACAGCTTGCCTCAGCGACCTCCATCCAGACTTTGCTGAAGACTTAATTGCCCAGAACATAGACTACATGTGGCTCCCTGTGCGACTAGTCTTCCTTCTTTTGTTGTTGTTATTCTTGCATTCTTCGTTTTGTTTTACCACAGATGTCTATTATGCACAGCACAAAGAATATGGGCTTATACACATCAAATCCGGCAATGTCAAGTGCCGGTGAGGGCTCGAAGCTGCAGAAACTCTAGCATGCTGCTGACATAGGGCAAACTCACAACAGACATGAAACAGCACAATGCCTGCAGCCCAGTAATGTCGCTCCTAGGTGTATACCCTCATGGAACTCACACATGTGTAGAAGGGATACAAGAACAAAACTGTTTGTAGCCACATTAACTGTAACAGTAAAAAAAAAAAAAAAAAAAAAAAAAAACTGGGAGCAGCCAGGTATGGTGATCCATGTCTGTAATCCCAGCAACTTGGGAGGCTGAGGCAGGAGGGTTGCAAGTTGGAGGCCAGCCTCGGCAACTTAGCAAGACCCTTTTCAAAATAAAAATTAGAAAGAGCTGGGGATGTAACTCAGTGGTAAAACTAAACTCCTGGGTTCAATCCCAAATACCAAACAAACAAAAATAAAACAACACAACCAACGAAAAACTGGGAGCAATTGGAAGGTCCATCTAGAGAATTGTGGCTTTTAAGAAGTGGTGACAATATGAATTAGAGATCTATGTACCAACTTGGATAACATCAAAAGCAACTTTCAGAGAGAAGAACAAGTTGCAGGAGGAGGATTTCTTTGTGATGATGCTGTCCATAAAAGTTCAAAATACGTAATAGGATATGACAGAGGCATATAAGCATGCATGAAATGATAAGCACCCAACTCAGGGCAGTGGTTGGAGGGGAGACAGGTGAATCAGGAAGATCAACAAGAAGAATACAGAGAGTTCAATATTTTATATCTTAAGCGGAGGAGTGGGAGCACAAAACTCACACTAGGCTTTTGCATGAGAGAGATTTTGCATTCCAACACCAATATAGTGCTTAGTCTCAGCTCGCCCTTGACACACTGCTTGACCATCTTCTTCTCCATCAAGGGCATTCTCATAGTGCCCACCTCCTAGAGTGACTGTGAAACTCTGCAATCTTTGTTTAGGGTTTATTTCATTCCTACACGGTGTGATCTTGGATCCTTCTGCAAGAAACTCTGCTAGCAGGTGCTTCAGAAATGAAAACAGGATGGGGGCGGAGGTGGTGCAGGGAAGGGGTTCGTGACTGCCCTGGTGGCCAGGGTGGATGGTGGGATGTGGTAACGACAGCTCCCCCACCCCCCGTGTTCTCTGGCCAGGTACACGGCTCAAGATTTCTCTCCTTCTCTCCTTCCCTCTCCTTTTTCTTCTCCTGTTTCTCCTGCTCATTCACAGGACAAGACAGACAGATACTGTGGTCATACAGCTGTCAAGTAGCAAAACTGGGATTCTAAGAAAAGGGATTTCAGCACTGACACCTTCCCACCTGGGTGTGATGGCAGCCTATAATCCTGACATGGAGAGGCTGAGACAGGAGGACCCTAAATTCCAGGCCTGCCTTGGTAACTTAGCAAGACTCTTTCAAAATAATAAATGAAAGGGTCGGGATATGGCTCAGTGGTAGAGCACCTGCCTAGTTATGTGCAAGGTCCTGGGTTCCATCCTCAGTATCACACATACACACAAAGAGATTATACACTTATAAACTAAACCAGGATTCATGACCTTAGTCACATTAAAACCAACCACCTGGGCATCTTTAGAGATACCAAGGCCTGGCCCCTGGACTCTCTGGATACTATGCCACAGGGTGTGGTGGTTTTCAGAGCTTCCTGCCCCATGGGGAGGCCCAGCTGGGGACTAGCAGGGATGAGGTCTCCCTCACCCAGCCCCTGTTGTTTTGCAGGTTATTACCCTTTTATCTCTTCCTGATTTGCTGGATTAATCAGGTTTTGTTTCTTTTCTTCTACGTTATTTACCCTTCTCTTTCCAAAGAAAATACCTACAGAAGTATCTGAGATACATTCATTTCTTTCTTCCTTTTCTACATGGAGAATGAGGACATCTATTGCAGCATTTCTTCCTGAGAAGAAGAGAAAAAGAATAAAAGCCAGAGGTCTCTTCTCCAAACATCTCAGACTGCGCCCCCTGTCTAACACAGTGTCAGCAATTGATGAGTCCCACTCTATGCAAGACAGAGGGGTGACCAACTGCAGGGAAGACCAAGCCTGGTCCAATTCTGTCTGACCCTTAGCCAAGGACCAGCCTAACAGCAAACCTTGAGAAGTTCAAATAAAATCCACTAGGGGGCACTGCAGCACCACCCTGAAAAGAGCATCTCTTGATGGCTTTTTTCCCCATTCAATTAGCGAAGTATTACCATGTTAAGCACCATTTAGCCCAAAGCCCTGGACAAGATGCTGAAGTACAAAGATCAGGACACAGGTGTTGTCCACTGTGGAGTAGGAGGAGGGCGCAGAACCTGCACAGGTGGTGCCTAGGCAGGCTAGGCAAGGTCAACTGGGGACATATCTATAGGACACACTATATGTATGTCTCTCTCTAGATCTATTATAGAGATATATAGATATAGATAGATATCTTACACACAACTACATAAATAACACACATACATGCGCCCATCATAGGAACAACGTGTACACTTGTCACACAAGCCACATCCACACACTCTATAGTCCTGGACTTCCAGCACCTGGCAGGAGCTGGCCATGGACAGTGATAGCAGGGGAAGTAGGTTAGAGAAGAGGTAGGCAGAGATTGTGGTGCCAAGCAGCGGTGAGTTTACAACTTGAGAGATCAACCCCATGACCCCCAGACACTCCACACATCATTAGAGTCACTGTAAAAGAGCCTGTTAAAGCGCACACATGTTAACCACATGCTACTCAAGGATTACACGCACTCATCGATACTCACTAACATATAGCCCAGATTTACTGAGTGCTGAGGTCAGGATGGGATTGTCTGTCAGAGGGTCACAGGGAGAATGATAGGACCCGCACGGATCATGTACAGATACCTCACCAGTGCCTTTGAGTGCTTTCTCTTTTAAGGTTCACAGCGCCACTGTGCTGTGGGCTATGACACTGTCCCCCTTCTTGAGGAGGACACCGAGACTCAGAGAAGGGAAGTGGTTTGCCAGGATCACTAGCTATTAGGAAGAGGAGCTGGAATTCTGAACATGTCCTGAGTGAACTCACAGTAAGGGAGATGTATCAATGAAAGATCCAAAATGACACATGGGATCCAGCAATTATCAACTGCATTTTCTTTCTTCTTTCTTTTTCCTTCCTTCCTGTACTCCTTCCTTCTTGTACTCCTTCCTTCCCTTCTCTCTTTCTCTGTCGTTCTTTCTACAATTTAATATGTTCAGTTTGCATTCACAAGAGATTTACCCGAGAAGGAAGGGGAAGTCCTGTTCATGCTGTCCTCTCTTAATGTCTCCAAGTAGCCCTTATCACCAGAGATGCAAGCATCCCTGTCACCTGAGCCATATGACCCAGCCAACATTAGGGTGCTGAAGGTATCAATGGTTGGAAAAGATGTCTGTGGAGTTTGTGGCCAGCTCCAGTGGCAGACTCACAATGAGACCCCCAGCAAGGTCATGCCGTCTACAGCATCCACTATGAGCCAAAAATTAAAAAAATAAAATTTAAAAACTTCCATGGAAGCACCAATTGACCATGCAGCCAGAATCACACACTGGGAAGCTGGTCCTTGTTGGACTCACCAAACTGTAAGATCGAGCAGACCTGGCAACCATCCAGCCTGGGACGGGAATGGCACATTCAGAGTTGAACATGAGCAGATCAGAAGGCAAACTGCATAGCCACCAGCTCAGGCCTTCCTGTGCCCTAGCCTCAACTCACGCCATGGCTGGTTGGGTTACTGTCCAGCCAGCTGAAGGAGGAAGAAAACAGCCTGAGTGTGGCTTGCAGATGCTTCAACTTCATATCTACATGAGAACTGAAAATGATGGCAACTACACTACAGCCTTGCTCAGGGGTGGCCTTGAAAACCCAAGGAGAAAATTCTTCAATAAATAGTTTCAGAGGAACCAATCATCCCCTTCATGTGGAAGAAGTGTCCTGAAGTTAAATTACGTACAACTCAAGGGAAGCACCTGGGGAAGAGGACGTGGTTAGATACTTGAGAGTTGGTCAAAGCGTGAAATCTTCCTATCATATGTAACACCCACCAGGAGCGTCCTACAGAAGAGGTGCTGAATGACCAATGGCCTGGTCAACTGACATCAACCAGCCTTTGCCATTGGACGTCACAGTGCTGGCATGATTGTCCCACGGCTGCAGTGCTGGATGGAGGTTACACACAGACCCACCACCAAGTCCCATCTAGGTTCACCCAGGTAGTACTTTCTTCCCTCAGTGACCTACCTGCCAAGGGAGTAGGTGAAATTCGAGAGCCTGGAAGAGTCACCACCAGGAGGCGCAGGTTGAACAGGTGCACCCACCCAGCAGTGTGGAGAAACTGCAGACAGGGAGTTCCTTCTGTCTCCTAGTTACAGCAGGTGGGTTATGGAAACTCCAGAAACTGCAGAGGTGGGGTGGAATGGAGCAGGTCGACTTCCGCCCAGGACGGCTGAGTGAAGAAGTTCCTTTGTACATCCAAGAGTGGGCTCAGGAGCTTGGCTAATGCTGAACTGAGTGGGTAGAGGGTTATTTCCCTTTGTTTTAGAATACTTTATATTGATGAGGGGGTGAAGGTTTTCAAAGCACCCCTCAGGCGGACTGTTTTGTAGTCAAGCCCCAAAACAATCCTGAGAAGTGTGCATTACCACCTTTGTCTCATCCAGAGCTGGGCTGAGACTTCAGATGATTCGTCTCAGGTCACACAGCCAGCCAGAAGGGCTGGACCTGAACTCAGGACCCCCCATGTTGAAGGACTTGGGTTCAGACTCAATCTCCACACAGTTGGTTTTGTGGTCCTGAGAAAGAGCCGTGGGCTTTCTCTGTGGTTCACTTTCCATCTAAGTGAGGGACGATGAGGTAATCTTAGTCATCTCTTTGTAAGCTTTGATCAGGCTACACCAGCGCAGCCTGTGGTGCCCTTGAGCTGCGCACACCAGGCCCCCCACCAGAGCCCCTTGTTAACAATCACAGCACTCCACTGCACACAGGCAAAGGTGGCCCTTGCCTCCAGCGCCTCTAAAATCTTTTACTTTTTTTGGAAACAGGCAAAAGGTATATAGTGTACAATTTTTTTAAAAAGTCCCTCCCTCCCTCGTCCTTTTTAGTCATTATGTCTCCTGCACAGCCACTGCTATTACCGGTTCCCCATGGTGGCAACACATTTCTAACAGAGGAGCAATCTTGGGTTAGGTAAGTCCCCTATTGCAGACCATGAGGCTTCCCAGAAAGTGCCACTCATCTGATTTTATAGACTTGCTACATGCCAGACTCACACAATTGTCTCTTTTTATTCTAAAATTTAAAAAATAAAATAATTTTTAAAAACCTGTTAGGTAACATCAAGACACTAATGGGCTAAGGTCACCCAACAAGACAGTGGCACCCCCCGATCAGACTCCAGGTCCTGTAACTCCTTTGCCTCAACCTTTGCCCATGCAGTCCTGGCATGCCCTCTCCCGTCTGTTCCAAGCAGCACTGGTGTGGTCCAGAGTCACTGCAGCACCTGAATTCATCAGTTCATCACGCTCAGTTGCTGTATGTCCCCAAGGAGGGCAGCCTATGGGATGTCTTTTGTTGGCCAACCAGTGTTCCAGCCCGGGCCAGCCCCAGGAGCTAACATCCCGGTGGGCTAGCTGAGCTGCACTGGCTTTGCCTCACGGTACCTTCTTCAGAGATGGGCACACAGGGCTCCAGGGGCTGGAACCAAGGTGCCCTTCTATAGGACTGCACTGCAGTCACTCCGACCCTGTTTTCCTGGAATCTCTTCCTTTACTCTGGGTGGGCTACCACTCACTACCCAGGTGGGGATACCAGAGACCATAGGGCCCCAAATGCAGGACATTATCCTGAAAGCAAGGTCTCATGCAGGGTCTGTCCTCAGCTCTGTGACTTGCTCACAGGAGCACCAGAAGATGACAGCCCATTAATCCTGGAAGCTGCCTCCCCCTCTGCCCCCTCCAAATGGGAGCTCAGCCTCAGCATCCCAAGGCTGAAGGAGTGTCACCACATGAACAAAGAGCCTAGTGACATGCCTCTGCTCTCATAATGAACTGGTCCTATGCTCCTCAGGTCAGGGATGAGCTCTGGGGAGGAAGTGGGCATTTAAACAGGTGGAACCTGTTGAAAGTCAGCTTCTCTTTTCTGAGAGGTTCAAGAAGGTTCCACGGGTTTTGACATGAATGACAGCTATAGAATGAGGCAGGCAGGGAAGGCCGGCCTGGGAAGAGGCCTGTGGGAGGAGAGAAAAAAGAAAAGGAAGGAGGGAGGGATGCCTGGACACCTGGTGGGAGGACTTTTAAATAGAGAAGGAGCAAGTGACAGATCATGGAAGCTGGACAATAGACTTCCAGGGGCCTCCCCTTTTCAAAAGGTCATCAATCAATCTACCAATCAATCAAACATCCCTTCCAGCCTCAGCTCTCAAGAAAAACTAGATTCTCACCACGCCAGTTAACTCACTAAGCTGTTCTTTTATCTTAACCTGAGAAACTAAGAGAATTTTAGGACTGTGGGATCATCTATCTGAGTGAATGGTTCACAACACTGTCAAAGCATCTAGAAGACAAAAATGGCATTTTGTGAGTTATTTTGTTGGTTGTGGTTTTCTGTTAGAAGAAATGCATCCTATTTAACTTCCCCAAGCTTGTTTCCTCAATGGTACAATAGGGATATGAACACTATCTACCTTGGCTGTTCGCTACAAGGATTCAATGACAGGAAGTCAGTAAAGTGCTGAGCACAGTGCTTGACATGCAGTAAGCCACTCAGTAAATGTGAGCTGTGATTTTGTAACAGCCAAATCACTTCAAAAGCGGAGGCCCAATTAGTCAGCTTGCAGTTTGGTCCCTTCCTGCATCTTGGCTTTAATGGCCGCTAATTGCTCAGAAGCTAAATTTTCACTTACCGAAGCATTTATCATACGCTCTCTTTGAGAGCAAGCTTGCTTCCTAAGTTAAAAAAAAAGTGATTCAGTTTATAAAATTTCTATTTTTGTCCAACTGTTTTTAGAACTATCTTTCTCCATCAGCTAAGGAATTGGATCAGATAAGCTGTGAGATCCTTTTCTGATAAAACATTCTGTTTCTCTGTTACATAAGATGAAGAACTCATGTTGACTACTCAAGTATCTTTAGGGCTTAGATATCAACAAAAGCAGATTAATATTTTATAGAGAATAATTTGCAAACTGGGAGAGCTGAACCAAAACATTTAACACCCAATGATGAATGTCTTGTCAATAATGAGGTCATTTGTATGCAATACATAATTCAGAGAGGAAATAAACTCTTTTCAGCATCATTTAGCTGAATTAATTCTAAAGAAACAATCCATAATACTGAAGAAGGGGGGAATTTAGGATGTTCAGGAATGCATATTTGCAGAGCCCCAATCAATATATAATTCAATATGAAATTGACTAAATGTGACAATATGAAAATAACTACATAAAATTTGGTTCATTCAAACCGTCAGAATATCATGCAATCTTTACATGGTTGTAATAGAATATTGTTACAACCCCATGCTCTGGAGTTAGGTTGCCTGGGTTCAAGCTCAGTCTCTGCCTCTTAACAGCAGTATGCCTTGGACAACTTATTTCTCTATGCCCAAGTTTCCCCACTTATAAAATGGGGATTAAATTGTTAGGCACCTCTAAGAATTTTTGAAGATTAAATGTAAAGTTATTAGAACAGTTGCAGATGAATCACAAACATTCAATACATGATAGTTTATATGATTGTAACAATTTACAGTTGGCCCTTGTTATCAGTGGTTTCTAGCATTTGTGGATTCAACCAACTTTGGGTCAAAAATATTTGGGCTGCTGGGATGCCTATAATCCCAGCTTCTTGGGAGGCTGGGATAGGAGGATTGCAAGTTCAAGGCAAGTGCGCGAGACCCTGTCTCAAATAAGTCTAAATATGGCTGCAACCCTCTCTTACCCACCAGCTCTTCTACAATGTGATTTTGGCACTCCATTCGTTTTCCTAATGTTTGATGGAATTTAGTGATGAGACCATCCATCAGGGCCTGGAGTGTTCTTTGTAAGACATTTTCAAAAATTATTATTACAGGGGCTGGGGTTGGCGTTCAGTGACAGAGTGCTTGCCTAGTGTGTGTGAGGCACTGGGTTTGATTCTCAGCACCACATATAAAGAAATAAAACATAAAGGTTCATGAACAACTAAAACAATTTTTTAATTATTATTACAAATTCAATTTATTTAATGAGTATAGGATGTTTAATTTTCTATTTCTTCTTGAGTCAGGTTTGATAAGTTGTCCTCTTCCTGGAATTTGTTCTTTCATCTAAATTGTTGATTTATTGGCATGAATTGTTTGTGATAGTTCTTTTTCATTCCTTCCAGGTCCAAGGGTTCATACTGGCTTCCTTCTTTTGTTCCTGAGGTTAGTAACTTGTGTTCTCTCCTTTTTTTTTTTTTTTTTCAGTTGATCAGTCTTATAAAAGGTTTGTTATTTTTGTTAATCTTTTCACAAAACCAACTTCGTTAATTTCCTTCATGACTTGACTTTCTTCTGTTTTATTGATCTTAACCTTTATCTTTATTCTTTCTGGACTCTGTGAAAGCTTAGATTACAGATTCTTTTCTGATATAAACATCTGAACCTATAAACTTTCCTGAGTCCTGCCTCAGTACGTTTATGTCTCTCAAATTAAGTTTATTTGATTATTCAGCTTATTTTCTACTTTCTCTTGTGATTTTTTTCTTTGATTCATTATTTATTTAGAAATCACTTGCTTATTCCCAAATATTTGGGGATTTTCTAGCTATCTTATGATCAATTTCTAATTTAATTTTATTGTACTCAGAGAACATACTCTATACAACAGCAGTCTTCTGAGCTGCTGAGATGTAGGCTCCACAAAGTGGTCCCATCCTTGGATAAGCCATGTGTAGTTGCTGGGTATCAAGTTCTATAAATACCAATTAGGTTACATAAGTTGGTAATATTGTTCAAATCTATAATCTTCCTGATTTTTTTTTAGTCTAACAACATTAAAATCTCTAACTAAAATTATGGATTTGTTGATTTTTCCTTTCAGTTCTGTCAATTTTTGCTTCATGTATTTTGGAGTTCTGTTATTCAGTGCATACATATTTGTTATGTCCATGTCTTACTGATAAATTGACCTTATTATTGTGATTATGATATGACACAATCACTGCTACTTTGATATTACTGTAGGCATGCTAGTTTTTTTTAAATGATTTTTATGTTTAAGGTGTATGTGATACATCTTTTCTCTCCTTTTAAATTCGACCTCTGTCTATTTCCTTGAAGTTCATCCTTGTAGCTAGCACAAGTTGACTCTTGATATTTTTTATATTAAGACTAACAGTTTCTGTATTTTAATTGAAATATGTAGTCTTACACGTTTAATATTTTGTATGGTAAAGTTTAAATTTACTCTCTTGTTATATGTTTTCGGGATTTTGTTACTTTACTCCTTTTCTTTCTGCCTTCTTTTGGGTTAATTAGATAATTTTTAATTTTTCCTTTTTTTCTATTTTTGTATAATTATTGGGGATTACAATATGTATCCATAAGTGATCAGTCTACTATAAAGTAGGAAATGTAGGAAAATACAGGAAACTTACAATAGTATGATTTTATTTATCTCCATATCCTTCATGCTATCTTGTCATGGATTTTACTTCTACATATTTGATAATCCCCACAATTCAATGTTATTCTTTTCCTTTAAGCAATCTGATTCTGCTTTAAAAATTAGTATAAAAAAGCTGGGCACAGGGCATATGCCTGTAATCCCAGGGACTCAGGAGGCTGAGGCAGAAGGATCATGAGTTCAAAGCCAGACTCAGCAACTCACTGAGGCCCTAAGAACCTAGGTGTGACCCAGTCTCTAAACAGAAAATAAAAAGGACTGGGGATGTGGCTCAGTGTAAAGCACCCTTGGGTTCAATTCCTAGTATGTATAAATAAATAAATAAATAAATATTAGTATTAAAAAAGATAGCCTTTTCTATTTGTCCACATTTCACTTAACTATATTCTCCAGGCTCATCCATGTTGTCACAGATTACGGGATTTCATTGTTTTCTTATGGTTGAATAATATTCCAGAGTGTGCATGTACCACATTTTGATTATCATTTATCTATTGATTGACACATTGTGTTCCATATCTTAGCTATTATAATTAGTGCTGTACTTCAGTCTTGTTTATACTCAGTTATCATTAATTTTTAAATATTTTTATTTTATCCTCATTGTTGAGGGATATTTTCAAAGAATATAAAATTATGAATGGTTGCCCTTTTTTTTTTTTTTTTTTTTTTTTTTTTTTTTTTTTTTGCTATGGGGGATTGAACTCAGGGGCACTCAACCACTGAGCCACATCCCCAGCCCTATTTTGTATTATTTTAGAGACAGGATTTCAACTCAGTTTTTATCTCAGCCTCCTGAGCCACTGAGATTACAGGTGTATGCCACTCCGTCCAGCTAAATTGTTGCTTTCTTCTTTCATCAACTTAAAGATGTTACTCCAGGGCAGGGCTGTGGTATAGCTCAAAGGGAAAGCTCTTCCCAGCATGCATGAGACCCTTGGTTTGATTCCCAGCACTACAAAAGAGAGAGAGAGAGAGAGAGAGAGAGAGAGAGAGAGAAAGTCATTCTATGTCTCTGGCCTCCCTTGTTTTTCATGAGAAGTCAGTCATCATTCCTATCTTTGCTTATGTATGATATATCTTTTATTGGGCTACCTAAAGATTTTTCACTTTATAGTTGTTCATTTGACTATGACAAAGTTAAGTATGACTTTCTTTTTATTCACCTTGCTTGGGTTCACTGAGCATCATGGATTTGTAAGTTGATGTTTTCACTAAATTTTGGAAAAAATTGATCATTATTTCTCTATATACTTTTTTCCTGCTCCATTCTATCTTCTCTTTTCTTTTTGAGATCTTTGCTCTAAATATGTTAATTCTGGAGAACAGATTTTTGTGGACAGCTAGCAATTACAGCCATGACATTCTAATCAGGAGGAACAGAAAACAGAGAGAGAGGCACATTGCTTTGCTTCTGCTCACATTTTGTTAGCCAGTACCCTGGACAGCTGTGTATCCATATAAAATTCTCTCACTAGAGAAAGAAGGGGAAGAGACTTCTGATTACAGTTCTAATGGAGTAACTGATACCAGATTCCCACCACCATCACCATAAACAGCTATAAAACCAGACAAAATATATGAGGTAACTGTTCTCAGGCACTGAACAACAGGCAGTACTAGACTGTGACCCTTGAGAGAGAGAGGAAACATGAGTTGAGTTCCACACAGGGCCTGGCTTGCTTCCTAGGACTGGAGCTTACATGCAGCACAGCATTCTTGCAAAGTGCAAGAGGTAGGAATTAGAGCTGGGAGACACAGCTGGCTGGAATTTTCAGGGCAATGTAACAGAGAGAAGCTGAATGAACACAAGGAACTGAAGTGTGCATTGGGATTCTCCAGCAGCCCTTGGCCGAGAGCTTGGCTGGGCTCGTGCAGGCGAGACACCATGAGGCCAAGGCCAAGGGGAAGTCTGCTGTGGGGCTGAGCGCTGAATGGGAATACCCAGGGTTACACAGTGTGGAAGACGTAGGAGTTCCTGCCCATGTGGAGTTAGGAGTAAGAATATCCCCTATGACTAAGGACAACTCCAAAGTAGACCAAGCCTGAGGACTAATAAGATCCACTGCTAATTTACCTGTTTTCCAGGACTAAAGGGGCAGAGTCAAAGCCAGTGAATTAAAGAACAGAATTTTCCAGCATGAAAACTACCCCTAGAGAAGAACTGTGATTATGGTGCTTGCATCTAGTACTGACAGGAAACAAACTAGAAGCCAAAGGACTCTTGGAGGAATTTTCACGATCAAAGACACCACAAATGTGGCCTGTAAACAGAAGGGATTGTTTTGACACCAGAAGTAACTCCTAGGTCCCCAAAATGCACCAGAGGAACTAGGTCGTGAAATCTACTCTCCCATCTCATGCCCCTCCCCAAGAACATACCAGAAATAGGGCAGGTGGCTGGTGAGGCTTTTTTCTTCCCAGAATCCCAGACAGAATGAGGTTAGAAGCCTTGCATCTGCTTTTGTGATTTCCTGCAATCCACCTGTCTAGAACTTTGGGGCCTCTGGACTCACCTCTCACCAGGGCTCCTCCTACCTCCACCTCCCTCCTCCTCTCTCGGTCCCCTGGGGACAAGCGGGGTTATTTCCACTTTGTCCTGATAGTACATCTCGCTGTATGTTTTTCTGATCAAGTTCACAAGCCTTGATGTATTAGAGGAAGAATTTAGGATGAAATTTCTTTTCTTCTCCCCACAATGACTGACTTTTGAGACTCTCATCTTGCTGAAGGGGTTAAGGAAGTTCGGGTTCAAACAGTCTCTCAGGGCCTCTCTGTTCCAGGCAGTACCTGCCAGTCCTTCCCTGGGCAGCTAGAGAGGCGGAAAGGGTGATTTACAGGGGGAATAAAAATACATGGGTTTAATATTGTTCCTCTTGCATATTTTATCTCAGTTTGTCACTCGTATTTTTACTTTGTTTATGGTGTCTTTCAAGGACAAGGATTTTTAAAAATATTTATGATGTTGAATCTGTCAGCTTCTCCTTAATGGCTTCTGGGTTTGGTGCCCCACATAGGAAATCTTTCTGTACCCTAAGACCGAACATAACTTTCAATGGCTGCAAAATAAGACATTGTGCAAAAATGCAAATGTGCCCTAATTTATTTACAGATGAATATTTAGGGTGTTTCTGCCATGTAAGTCATCATAAATAATGCAGTACACATTGTTGTAAATACATTTTTTTCTTCTGTAATTTAATCTGTTTCTTTAGGATAAATTCTTAAGAGGCCCACAGGCTGTTTTCACTGTTCTAAAAGCCTTAAGAACGATTAAATATTTACCTCTTATGAAACAAGCAAACTAAACTAAAAGGTCAAGTTTCTTTTCTTCTGCAGAATTACAGCAGCTCAGTGTAGTTATATTTATATTTCAGGTTGATTAGAAGCTCTGATAGTTACAAATGACTTTGATTAAATAAAAATGAGAAAACAATTACTAGTTAAATGAAATTTATTTGATAGGCTAAATCTTTTGAAAGACAGAGGAAAGTTTAATAAAATTTTCCTTATTTTATAGAGGAGAAGGTGGGGGTGGGGGAAAACCACCTCAAGGACATCAAAGTAATTTCCAGCAATCAGGTTCTAGATTTTTTTCCTTTTCTTTTGTACTGGGGGTTGAACCCAGGGGCACTTTACTACCGAGCTACATCCCAGCCCTTTCTTTCTCTTTTCTTTCTTTTTTACTTTTTCCCCAGCCCTTTCTGATTTTTATTTTGAGACAGAATCTCACCAAGTTGCCCAGGTTGGCCTCAAACTTGTGATCCTCCTGCCTCAGCCTCCAGAATAGCTGGGAGGTGTACACCACCGTACCCAGTTTGATTTCTTATTCACATTATCAGTCCTTCTCTTAGATGATAAAGATGACATCACCACCATCACCTTCATCGTTACCACCGCCTCTTCTATGTGTCTGTCTCTGTCCTGAGTAAACCCACATCTCTCTCCTCCCGGAAATCTACGTTGAACTATAGAGTTTTCAACACTGAAGTTCACGCATGAGAGCTGTGGTTCCACTTGAACTGGAGGGTGGGCTGCTCAATCCGACTCTAGCATCCGGGTAAAGATGGTTAAGAAATTAGGTTCGAAACTTGGAATGGAAACCCCATTTGACCCAGTTATCTCATGCCTCAGCATATACCCAAAGGACTTAAAATGAGCATACTATACTGATGCGGCCACATCAATGTTTATAGCAGCTCAATTCACAATAGTTAAGTTGTGGAACCAACCTAGGTGCCCTTCAAAAGATGAATATTGGATAAAGAAAATGTGGTACATATACACAATGGAATATTACACAGCCATAAAGAAGAATGAAATTACGGCATTTGCCAGTAAATGGATGGAACTAGAGACTATCAATGCTAAGTGAAATAAGTCAATCCCAAAAAGCCAAAGGCCAAATGTTCTCTCTGACATATGGATGCTAACACACAATAAGGGTTGGGGATGGAAGAACAGAAGTTCATTGGATTATACAAAGGGGAATGAAGGGAAGGGAGTAGGGCAGGAATAGAAAGACAGTAGACTGAATGAATGGGACAAAACTTTCCTATGTTCATATATGACTAGGCCATGAGTAAAATTCCACATCATGTTCCACCATAAGAATGGGGTCCTAATTACAATAAGTTATACTCCATGTATGTGTAACATGCCAAAATACACTCTACTGTCAAGTATATCTAAAAAGAAATTAGGTTCTTTGGGCTGAGAGTGTAGCTTAGTGGCAGAGCACATGTGAGACCCTGGGTTCAATCCCCACCACCTCAGAAAGTAAAACTTAAATTAAAATTAAAAAGAAACTAGGTTTTCAAGTTAAGCATTAACTCACTGAGATTTAATTTCTTCTGGAAATAATGAGAGTATTTGCCTCAGAGGATTAAATGAGATAATCAATAAGAAAGCATAAATTACAGGATGACAAATTATCTGTTCTATGTAACACTAAGGTCTCTAGGCAACAGATGCCCACATAATACAAATGGAATACATATAACCGCAGAGAAAATTTTGCTTCATGCTTTAATTTAAACACACTCCTACAGTTTGCCTTACCAGATTTACCTGGATAGGACTGTGTCCTGCATGCACAAGTTCATTCAGTTGAGCACACATTTACTGAAGGTCATCGCTAAGCTCTAGCAGAGACAAAGGTGAGTCCAGAAACCAGCCACATCCAGCCCCCCAGGCACTCTGTAAGCAGACCGTCTGGGAGCAGGGGTTGGGGGGCAGGCATTAACTCCATTTAGGGGAAGTCTGGAAATTTCTGGTGATGTCCCTTACTACAACAAATATCTATGGTTTCAAGAGAATGTTTTTTCTTACAATAGGAATATATAGCCTCTCTGGTAACTAAGAAGGAGGACCGCAAGTTCAAGGCCAACCTCTGGAATTTAGTGAGATCCTCGGCAACTTAGTGAGACTGTCTCAGTAAAAAATTTAACAGGACTGGGGATGTAGCGCAGTGGTAAAGCACCCCTGGGTGTGTGTGTGTATGTGTGTATGTGTGTGTGTGTGTGTGTGTGTGTGTGTGTGTGTGTACACACATTTTTTACAAGAAAATTCAGAAAATAGAGATAAAAACTGGAGAATTAAGATCACTTTTGGTTCTATCCCCTAAAGAGAAAAGCATCTGATGTGGTTTTTTCTTCCTTTTCTTGTGTATGAGTATGTTTGTGTGATCAGATTTTTAAGAAAATCCAAATGGGGCTCATCCCACACATACTAATTTTCCACTTGACCATATAAGCTAAGTATATCTGTGTGAAACGCA
Organism: Sciurus vulgaris; assembly: GCF_902686455.1. Classification (NCBI taxonomy): domain Eukaryota; kingdom Metazoa; phylum Chordata; class Mammalia; order Rodentia; family Sciuridae; genus Sciurus; species Sciurus vulgaris. The sequence continues at coordinate 88,798,588 of NC_136470.1, forward strand.
GGGCTGCTTACACTCCTGCTCCTCCAAGCGTGGTCCTAAGCTGGCAGCCCAGGCTCCTGAGCTTGATCCTAGGAGGAAAGGCAGGGACTCAGGCTGGAATTCAGACCAGTATTTTCATAAACTCCCCAGAGAATTTATATGCCCCATAAAGTTTGGGGGAACACTGCTTTATGGCATGGTTTTTAATGGCCAGATAGTGTCCCATAATATGGTCAAACCATCATTTATCTATTTCATTTCTCACTAGTGGGATTTACCCGGTGGCCAGAAGCCTGTCACTCTAGGATCTGGTGGTTCTGCAGATCCTCCTTCCAGCAGGGTGCTCTTTCCTTTCCTTTTCCCAATTCCCAGATGACCTCTTGGCCCCATCAGGGCCTACCCCAGCAGACCCAGGCTGCTGGGCAGGCGCTGTCCTAGCCGACCTCCGTCAGTCCTCACTCTTCTCCACCCAGACCCAGGTCTGGTGCTGCGCACTTCCCAGCTCCGGTGCCTCGCCATTCAGAGCCCTCTGGCAAATGCCAGCGCCCCCAGACGGCTGTGCGGATCTGGCAGCGCCCCGGGCTCCCCTCAACCTCGAGGCAACCCCGCCATTCCTTCCACCCCGCTATTCCTTCTCTGGGATTCCCTCTAATTGCTGCGACCCCCAGGTCCACCCAACGTCCCGCTGATGCTCTCCTGGTCTTTCCCATCTCCCGACCTGCCCACGGCCTGTCCCCTTGCGCCCTCCCTGACTCTGGTGGAGAGACCTCGCTTCAGCCCTCGCCCCTTCCCTTCTCACTCCCCCACCTTCCTTCCAGAAACAGCCTCCCACTTCTCACCCACCCCTTTACTCCTCCCCTTTCAACTTCCTTAATTCCCACCTCCCCCCCAAATTCCATCCTCTCCGTGGGAAAGTGAAAGCGGCCCTGGTCCCGCCCTGGCTGTGTGTGGCCCGAGGCGGGCTGGGCGCGCTCCCCCAGCCCGGAGCGGGTGAATGAGGCCTGTGTGCCCGCTCGGTGGGCGGGACGTCAATGGCCAGTGTGTCACTGGGTAAAAAGGCACGCAAGGACGCCTGCGAGGCTGCCCTGAAAAATAGGTCACCCCCGACGTGCAAACTCTGACCCCGTGACCTCACCGTGCTTCCGTCGGGACCGGGTCCCCAGATCTGAGCGCGTGGGAGGAGCAGGGTGGGCGTTCAGTCCGGAGAATCAAAGGCCAGACCTGAGGGACACCTGCCGGAGCTGCCAGCTCAGTGTCACACAGCTGCGACCAGACAGGGTCCCGCCTCCTCGTCAGCAGTAAAGCAGTTCTTTCTCTATAGATTTTGCTATGCACTGGGGGAAATCTTCCCTTAAACATCACAAGTAAACTCCCATCTTCACGAATGAACATAGTTCAAGTTTTTGTTTGTTTGTTTTTGTTTTTGTTTTGTTTTTTAATAGTGTTGACAAAACTGCTCTGGAAATGGAGTCACCCATGCATATGGAGGACCTGGGAGAGAATGGATCGGACTTGTGGCAAAATGTAATAATACAGAATAAGAGTCTTTGAATGCTTGTAGCATTTGATACTGTAATTCTATTTGTAGAAATATAGCAAAAAGAATCATCCTAAATATTCCCCAAAGCTTTTTGTACACAGATATTCTTTGTGCTGAAAAACAAGGAATAGTTTATTCAAAATTGGAATCAACTTGGGCATGACTATGTATATTACTGTGCATCCACAAGTTGGGATATGATTCTGCCATTAAGAACATTTGACTATATGTGGAAACATTTTTATTGTGAAAGAAATATATTATAAATTTGTATATATGGGATATTCACAGGTATATACGATAAGTGTAGAACACAGACTGGAAGAAAATAAATGCACCCAGACTGTGTGTGTGTGTGTGTTGCTGGGGATTGAACCCAGTGTATCTCAAATACTAGGCAACTAACTCTACCACTGAGAGTAGTATCCCCAGCTTTCCCCTTTAAAAAGTTTTCTGAACTATTTTGGTATACAACCAAGTTATACAGAAATTTACCCATCGATAAGCACTAGAAATGTAGTCACCTCCCTACTGTAGCCCCTGAGGGACCCTCCTCATTTCCTACCCTTGCTCTCTGAGGTAGCCTATTTTTATGATACATGAATGAATCGCTAACCCTTACATAGTACTGTTTTAAATATTTCAAACTTTACATACATGGAAAAGTTATATGCATACTCCTGTAACTTGCTTATTTTGGTCAATGTGAAGCTTTGGAAGTTTATCCATGTTGCTAAATCAAGCTCTGATTCATTCATTAAAGAGTTAATATGAAGAACTTAGGATCTGGCACCTGATGCTGCATGTTGATTTTTTAAATAATAAAATAATAGTAATAATAAATAAAATTCATTTTCACTGCAGAGTAGTAGAATGTTGTGGTAATGTTATATTAAATGTATTTATCCTTTCTTCTGCTGATGGAATTTTGTCATGTTTCCATTTCGTGCTTATTATAAACAATACCTGCAAGAACATTTCAGTTTGTATCTCCCTGTGTGCATGAGTTTCTCTAGACAGCAAGGTTGCCTAGCTTCAGTGCTGTAAGTTACTGCCCTGTTGTTCTCCAAAATGATCATATTGAGTAGTTGAGTTATCCTGCTCCCAACATTCAACCTGAGCACTTGTGTTCTCAGATTTGTTACTTATTTTCCAGTTTAATGAATGTGCAGTATTATTTCTTTGTGGTTTCAATTTGCATCTCTGATTACCTAGGGGTTAAAGATTTGGCATCTGTTCATATATTTGTTGGTCATTTGTATTTTTTATTCTGTAAACTCCTGTCCAAAACCCTTCCCTAGTTTTCTATTGATTATTGTCATTTTCTTATTGATTTTCAACATATCTTTATATATATTGGATGTTGATCCTTTGTCAATGGATGTGTTAGAAATAGTGTCTTTTACTCTGAGACTTATCTTGTAACTTTTTAAAGGTGCCTTCTCTGAGGCACAAAAAATTTAAATGTTAATATTGTCAAATAAATTTATTTATTTCTTTATTTATAGCTTGTGTGTTCGTGGGGGAGGTTACACCCCCAGCTCTAAAATAACCTTCCTTCTTCCAGTCATAAGCTCACTACATTTCTTTCCTTCTTTCTTTCCTCTTCCTCCCTCTTCTTTTCGAGCGGGGATGAACCCAGGACCTTACATATGCTAGGCAAGCACTCTATGGCTAAGATACATTCCCAGTCCTTCCCTACGTTTTCTTCTAAAAGTTTCAAATTTTTATTTTAGATTTGGTCTTACATCCACCTGAATTTGATTCTTTTTGGAGGGGTAGGGGTATCAAACCCAGGGATGCTTAACTACTGAGCCACACTCCAGACAGGGTCTCCCTGAGTTGCTTAGGGCCTCCCTAAGTTGCTGAGGATGACTTTGAACTTGAGATCCTCATCCCTCAGCCTCCCAAGCTGCTGAGATTATGGGCATGTGCCACTGTGCCCAGCTCGAATTTGATTCTTTGTGGAGGTATGATGGAGAGATCATCTTTCCCACACGGATAATTGCTGAGCCCCTTGAGGCTCAGCTCTTTCTTTCCCAGTCATCTGCAATGCTGGTTTTGGCATAAATTTCTTAACATGTGTTGGTCTGTTTCTGTGTCCTCTATTCTGTTCCCATTTTTCTGTCTTGAGCAATCCTGTACTTTCTTAATTCTGCAATTTGATAATCATATCAAATGTGGGAGCATATACTCCCACATTTTTCACCATCTTTCCTTTTTTCTTTTTCTTTTTCTTTTTTCCATACTGGGAATGGAACACAGGGCTGCACATGTACTAAGCCCATGCTTTACCATTGAGCTACACCCCCCCACCCCACATTTTTGTATACATTTAAGAAGTAGCTTGTCAGATCTATAAAAATCACTGCTGGGATTTTGATTTCAACAATCACTTCATAGATTAATTTTGGAAAGTGGACATCCTTATGATTATTGAACTTTTCTACGGATAAGCATGTAACATAATCTCCATTTATTTAGGCCTTCTTCAAAATCCTTCCATAAATCTTTGCATGTGTTTCCATATATATCTAACACCTTTTGTTAGATTTGTTCCTGGATACTTTATTACCATAGCTCTACAAAACTTCAGCAGTCTCTAGGATTCATAATTTTTAAAAAGTCTTCATATATTGGGCTAATTGTGGATCACTTTTAGCATTTAAGAATTTAAATCATCCAGACTGGGGTCTGGGAAGATTATCTACTCTATAGCCAGTTTTCTCTGGTTAGATAAAACTGCTAAAGCATTTGGAGAAAGGACGGAGGCAGGAGAATTTTTAAAAATACATTTAAAGCTTTAAAGAAAAAGCACAGGGGGCGGATTTATTAAAAATCAAAAAGTATCAAGGGTAAAGGATGCAGTAGAACTCACAGCTCACCTGCCTATGCCAGGTTCTCGGCACCTCCTCCCATCCTGGTAGGCTTCTTCCAAACATCTGCAGCTCACAGGTGTTTGTGAGCCTTCTAGAATTACTGTAGTCTCCCACAATTATGTATGTGATTAGGCTTTCTCTAAATCTATCCCATCTGTTTTGGTTTTTTTTGACACAGATGGAAGCCTAAAATGCAGTTGTTGAATGTTGTGTAACCATCACCACTATCTGTATTCAAAACTTTTCATCAGCCCAGTAAAAACTCCCTACCCGTTAAACAGTAACTCTCTCTCTCCCTTCCCTACCAACTCCTGGTAATGTAACCTTTAGTCTATTCTTCATAAGCATATAATATTTGTTCTTCTGTGTCCAGCTTATTTCATAATGTTTTCAAGGTATATCCATGTTGTAGCATATAACAAAATTTGATTTCTTTTAATGACTGAATAATAGTCTATTGGAGGTACATACCACATTCTGTTGATCCATTTGTCTCTTGATGGACCCTTCAATTGTTTCTACTTTTTGGCTATTGTAAACACTGCTGTTATGAACATTGGTGCACAAATATCTGTGTAAGTCCCTTCTTTCAAATCTTTAAGAGTGGATTTATGGGTCAGGTGGGAGGGAGTTCTGGGCCAAATCTAATATTTTATAAGATAAATAGATACCCCATACCTGCCATTAAGGATAAGTGAGCTCAAATTCAAACAATATTAGAAATGATCAGGGCAATATAATGCTGGACACAAAAGAGAATAATTGTAAGGCAATGTTATGCACAATTTTATGACAACCAACTTGAAAACTTAGAGAAAATTGTTGAATTCCTAGAAACATGGATTGAAACCAAAGATCTTGAAAGTTTAAAAAGGATGTTTGTTCCAGAAGATACTAGAAAAGTAATATAGGAAAGTAAACTGAAATATGATAATGTTTATCAAAAGTCAATAACAAGGGGTTGGGGATGTAGCTCAGTGTCTACCATGTGTAAGGCCCTGGGTTCGATCCTCAGCACCACATAAAAATAAATAAAATAAAGGTACAACCAAAAAAATTATTTAAAAAGTTAATAACAAATATCTTACTATAACTATGATCTCTCAAACTATTTCCATAACAAATAAATACGGGAAGGGATGCTCACTTTAATTGTTATTATTCAACATTATTCTTAAGTGTTCAATTACATTAACAACAACAAAAAAAAATCTCTACTTGCAGATGATATAATTATAAACTGAGAAGAACCCAAAAGACTGTAGCAAAAGAATTCTACTGGAAAATAAATTTAAAAGTAAATAGATATACAAGATATTTACAGACTATGGTAAGTACTCTGCTAGAAAAAAAAGTAGTGATAGAGTATGAAAGGCTGGTCATGGTGGCTCCCAACTGCAATCCCAGCGGTTCGTGAGGCTGAGGCAGGAGGACCGCTGAGTTCAAAGCCAATCTCAGCAACTTAGCGAGGCCCTCAACAACTTAAAGAGAACTTGTCACCAAATAAAAAATAAAAAGGGCTGGGGATGTGGCTCAGTGGTTGATCAACCTTGGGTTCAATTCCCAGAAAACAAACAAACAAACAAAAAAACAGATGGCCTGACTCTAGCCAGACTGGTCTAGTAGGGGAGATGGAGACCTAAGACCCTGACAATGAGAAGAGCCACACTGGGAATGGCATTTTAGCCAGAGGGAACAGCATGTGCGTGTGTGGGTTTGAGACAGTAAGAAGACCACATTGGCAGCCATTATGCGGGAGGCAGGGGGTAAGGGGGAAGTGGGAGCTGTGGGCCAGAGTAAGAAGGTGGAATTTTATTCTGAGCGCCAGAGGAAGCCACTGAAGGACATAAGGCAGACTTATGTTCTTAAAATAGGATTTATGTTTTGTTTTTGCAGTGCTGGGGGTTGAACTTAGGGTAGGGTACATGCTAAGCATGTGCTTTACCACTCAGCTACCCCCTCAGTCTTGATTTATGTTTCTAAAAGAGCATTTTGCCTGCTTTGAAGAGAAGGCAAGGGAAGGGTGCATCCTACATTTCCAGCAACTCAGGAGGCTGAGGCAGAAGAATTGAAAATTCAAAGCCAGCCTCAGCAATTTAGTGAGACCCTGTGTCAAAATTAAAAATAGAAAGGGCTGGGGATGTGGCTCAGTAGTAGAGTGCCCCTGGGTTCAGGGTTCAATCTCCAGTACTTAAAAAAAAAAAAAAAAAAAAAAAAAAAAAAAAAAAAAAAAAAAAAAAAAAAAAGGAGTTGCACCAGGGAGAAGAAGAGAGATGGAAAAGAAATGAATTTTGGAGTTGGAACCCAAGGGGATGGAGATGGGGATGTTACCTATTAAAGAATAGGTACTGACCTCTTTATTTTCAAACTTTAAATGGTATTTTGTTTAGTGATGTGTCTTACAAACAGAAAATAGGTTAAGTTGTTGTAGGTTTTTTTTAACTATCATTTTTTAAGTGGAGATATTTAATCCATCTACACTAATTTTCTTCTCTCCCGCTGTCCAGAGCCTGATGCATGCTAGGCAATCACTCTACCACTGAGCTACACTCCCAGCCCAAGATATGTGTTTTCTTCTCTCGCTCGCACACACACACACACACACACACACGATTTATTTATTTTTAAATATTTTTAACCATGATTTTCCTTGCCTATTTCTTTTGCTTCCCCTTTCTCCTTGTCTTTTATTCCGGGATCTCAAGACTTATTTTAAGTATTAGTCTTCTGTTCATCCCCCCCCCCCCCACCCCCAAGCCTTTTTTTTTCCTTAGTTTTCCCCTAAATCTTTGTGGTCGCCCCACATCCATTTTAGAAGTATGTTTTCGAATGAATAAGCGAAGTTGCCTGGTTCATTTACGCTCGCTTCTCTCTTCTTCACCCTTAAGGAGCACGAAGAACGGATGGTGTCGCTTCTAACCTGATAGGAGTGGAGGACGCACGGGCGGATGATGGAGCAGAAGGAGAGTTTCGCGCCCCCGGGGCTGGGGCTGAGTCAGACCTGGCTCATCCCGGCTGCAGGGTGCTCTCTGCACCGCATAGGTGAGCCGCACGCTCTTCCGACACCAGGGATTTAATCCCTTTGCCCAAATGCAACGAGTGGGACCTCATGGTACTTCAAAACTCCCCCGCTAGAGGGCACTGGTGCGCTTCCCAGAGGAGACTCGCCCGTGTGTGTTCGGGCTCTCAGCCAACCAACTGGATTTCAATGTCCTCACAGACAGGTTCTGCGCAAGGGGCTGCGGGCGAAGGAGGCCTGGGGCTGCCCTCCAGGAGCTCGCAGACCCTGCAGTCTGGCCGGGGTGGAAGAGACAGTGGATTCTCTTCGTTGCAAGACTGTTCCCCAACATGCACATATCCACAGGCACCACTAGAGCGTCTGGAGGCCAGACCCGCGGAAACCGTGAGGGATCCCTCCCAGAGCAGGCAGGAGTGCGTCTCATGGGACACAGCAGTATAAATTGAGACCCCAGAGGGCCTACACCATGGCCCCAAAGCCGTTTTCCCAGTGCTGCCTCCATGACTGAATAACCCCCACCCTAAATCACTCCATTATTGAGAGGACTTTTGTCAAATGCACGTAAGTTAACCACGTTTTACCAAGGACAACTCGGTAACCCTCTGAGACTTGCAGTCAGGAGGTTTTGGGGTAGGGAGCACTTTGGGCTGTAGGTCATTGGGGATATAGCTTGTCATTTCCTCAAAGACTACAATAATTGTCACTGTTCTTCACTTACTCCTTGCCAGGCACGTGCCAGGAGATTTATCTGATTATCTCTTTTAATAAAACAGTATCCTGAGATCACTTGGATAAGGTGGTGTCTGCTGGGTTTCCAAGCTGTAAAATTACCATTTTTTCCCTTAGTAAAATTAATAAATATTTGGGGGGAGAAACTAAGACTGTGAAACAATCTGTTTATCCTTAAACCTCTCCCCATTTCTCATTGTCCTTGTTGTGCCCCTGGGGTACCTCTTCCTGCTGTCATTGGTAATGTGGTGCTTGGTTCACTGTCCTATCACCCCAATCTGCCATCTGCCTGCAGCGCTGTATTAACACTCCTCACCCCCACTGTGTGTTCCATGCCTTTCACCCTGCACCCTGCCCTGTGTGCGCATGATTTCCAGTTTGCAGAACTCTTCCTTTCATCTAGCCGTGGCTACTTTCCTCTTTTTTCTCATGGTAGCTTCTTTGGTAGCTACTTCTCTGTTGAATTCCTATGTCCATCAAATCCGGCAAATAGCATCTCTTACCATTTTCTTGGGAATGACCTAGCCTCACTTCTGAATTACTCTAACTTCCCAATTCTTTCCTTATAGTCTACAAAAATCTCCACCTTCACAGCCCTCCCCTCCTTCCTTCCAGTCTCAGACAAAGAAGAAAGGCCTCTTCCAGGCCAACTTGAGCTCTGGAAGCCTGCGACAGTAGGAAGAGCCCAAGCAGGCTCTGGAGCAAGTCAGACCTGGTTGGACCAAGTACCACTACTTACTAGTTACAGCTCTGGTTTTGTTTGTTTGTTTTTCCTTTAAAATTCTGAGCACTGATCAACATGTTAGTGATATTTAAATATTCTCATTGTTAAGAATCGTAAGAATTAGTAGATGTGTGTCGAGTTCCTGAAACGACTCTGACACGTAATACGCAGTAATGATAGTAATAATTATTCATGGCATTGATCCTGTGCCCTATAAAAACTGCTCAATGCTTGATCCCTCTTCTCTCCCTTTTTTAACCTCTCCCTTCTAACCTGGTTTCCTTCTGTCAACTTTTCAATAGGGTCACATCCCTCCTGCCTCCAAAACCAAGCAAAACCCCAAACCCAAAACTCTTCTGTGAAGAAACCCACCAGCTCCTCCCCCCCCCCACTCCCCCCCCAGCACAGGCAGCCCTGGTCATGAGAGGAGAACACTAGAGGAAGGGAGTCTGGCTTAACCAACGCCTGGCTCCTGGGGCTTCCTATTTCTGGCGGGAACCTCTGCTTTGGTTTCTTACGTCAGTGGATTGGCTTATTTCATTAACTCTGGAAAATTCTCAGTCATTATCTCTTCAAATATTGCCTCTACTCCATTCTTTCTGCTTGTTTCTGGAAACCCAATTAAACACACACTGGATTTTTCTCCCTGTATCTCCTATCTCATTTATCTTTTCATCTGTGTTTTCCATTTGTGTGCCTCTCTGGACTTCACTCTATGTGTTTTGTTTTGTTTTGTTTTGTTTTTTTCTGACTTCCTTTCCACTGATTATTTGTTATTAACTCTTCGGATGGGTTCTTAATTGGGTTACTGTACTTTTTTCAATACCATGATATCCATTTTTTAAAAAATTTTATTTTTCATATCAGGGATTGAACACAGGGGTTCTTAACCACTTGGTCCCCAGCCCTTTTTAATATCTTATTTAGAGACAGAGTCTTGCTGAGTTGCTTAGGGCCTCACCAAGTTCTGATGCTGGCTTTGAACTCTTGATGATCCTTCTGCCTCAGCCTCCTGAGCCCCTGGGATTACCATGTGCCCAGCTAACTGGTTCTTTTTTAAATTGCCAACGTTGCTTTCAAAATTTCTGTGTTCTTACATAAAACTTCAAATTTGGCTGTTATCTCCATGGACACAATAAGCATTGTTTCTAGTAATTGTAGTAATTGTAGCTAGTAATTCGGGTAGCTGTGATCCCAGGGGTTATATTTCCATGGTCTGTGCTTCTGTTGATTCTGCCTCAGGTTGTTTATCTCATAGGCCTCATGTGCCTGTGAGCTTTCTGGATATTCTCTTTGAAAAAAATTATCTTAAGAATTAATTTGAGACGTAGGAATTTCTTCTAGAGAGGATCTTCCCTTTCCCAATACCCAAGGGCACTAGCAGGCCAAGAACAGGGCTTGAGAATATTCTATATAACTTCCAAGTCAGTGCCCACCCTTGTTTCCAGAGGCAGCCCTTTGGGGTCCCAGCCCAGAGCAGAGGGTGGACTTGGGCTTGTACTGGTTTCCACTTTGGTGGACATGGAATGCTCCATCCCTCAGCTCCAGGGTCCCCAAATCACTGCTCACCTCACGTGGTTCTGAGGGTTGGCAGACAATCCTGAGGACCACGGGTAAAAGTGTCAGTGGGGTGGAGCGGCTATGACTCTGGTACATCTCCAGGACTCTATGGAACTCACCTAAGGAGCTTGGCCTGTGAGCTGCCTTCTCCTAGCGGATAGACAGGTCGCAAGAGCTCCTCAGTCTAGGCTTCACCCTCTCTGTTCCACTCTATGAATTCTTCTTCTTCCCCTCCCCCCTCCTCTTCTTCTGTTAGGCCTTCAACATTATTAAGAAGATGGTTTGATGTCTCTTCTAACTTTTGTGGTCATCTTTAGAAAGACAGTGATTTATCCCAGAGTTTTCCATTGCTGGAAGCAAGTGATGGGAGCTAGTGACCTTTTATCACTTCTTTCCTAGGCGAACTTGGATCCTCCCTCTTCTCATCCACAGTTGAGCTTCACACAGGGTCCACAGTGGGCATTACCATATAGAGAGCAATTTCAAACCAACCACCAGATATGGCCTGGCCTCTACCTGGGCCCAGCTTGGAGGCCATCTTCCTGTGTCCCTGACCACCTGCCCACATAAAAGCATCTCTGATATGAGTGCTAGACTTCCTGTGTGGTACCCTGATGCAGAATTGATCCCAAGGTCTATAGGTGGGTTCTTTTATGAGTGGCCCTCTCCCAAACAAGTCACCTGGGAAAGAGGTTGGGTTTTCTCTGATTCTCCTAACTGCACAGGATGCTCTCTGCCTTATCTCCTGGGATCTTTTCTCAGTGGCACCCATGCCACACCCTACCTGGTAGAGTTGACATTTTATGGGCATGTTGTGTCTTCCCTTTTGTTGCTGTGGTTGTTTTTGCATCATTCATTTTGTTTGCCTGGGTTGAAGAAGTTCAAATTATTCTTGTTTCTCTGTCCCTGCCACATTATCATCCTTGGCCTACACAAAGCCATTTCCTGACTTTGCTGATTTGCTTTTTCTCCTTGATCTCTGGTCCCTCCTCACACAAGTAACTATTTTATTATGTTAATGGGCATCTTGATTTGATGGTGTTTAAAATGTGTTTTGCATATTTATGTGCATATATTTAACATTTTATGTGAATGGTACTGTGTAATATACCTTGTTCTATTTCCTCTTCTCTCTGTTCTTAGCATCCAACCACATTGCTGTGTGACACCTGATTCAAAGTGTCTGATTGCTGAATAACACCCAGTCAGGAGCACCTGCTACATTTTATCAGTCTACTCTGGGAGCATTGGACACTCTGTGCTCCTTTAGAAAAGTGCTGCGATGAACATCTTTGTGTTCATTCCTTATGAATCTGTGTGGAATTTTCCTGGGAAACATATCCAGAGGCAGGATTGCTAAGTAAGAAAGTATGCATGTACAGGCTTCGGTTCAACCAAAGAGAACGGATCTATTCCAAAATGGCCATGCTGTGTATACTTCCCTCAGGAACGCATGATTGAATTCTGTCTCATCAAATTCTTCCAACTTAGCATTACCTGGCTTTCTAACGGTTACCTAATGGGTGCAAAATGATATCTCATGGAGAGGTTATTTTGCATTTCTGAGGTTACCAATGATTTTGAGCATCCTATTACATGCTTATTAACTTCTTGGGCTTCTCAATTAGTGTCTCCCTATTCAAGTCCTTTGCCCATTTTTCTATGAAGCTTCCTGGGATTTTTCCTTATTGATCTGTAGGAATTCTTTGTATAGTCTAGAGTAATTTTAATACCTTGCAGATTTGGATATTGCAATATCCTCTTTTAGTCTCATTTTGCCAATCAGCTTTCCCCAAATGTCCTTCATAGAACAAAAATCCTTCATTTTATGTAATCAACTTCATTAAATTATTTTCCCATATGATTTGAACTTTTGAAACTTTAAGAAGTTCATTCATATACCTAGGATGTAATATATTTTCCTTCTGTGTTTTCTGCTAACTGTATAGTTTTTTCCTTCATGAGTAGCTTTTAACTCCATCTAGAGTCCACTTTATAAGCAGTGTTTGGCAGAGATCCAGTTTAATGCTCCTTCAAGGGTGAACCCATTTTCTCACCATCTACTGAACAATCCATCCTTTCCCTCAGATCTGGGGGTATCACTTTTGTCCTATTTTACTTCCCATAGCTAGGCAGGCAGAGCGGAGAAAAAAATCAACAACAGCTTTAAGGAACCAGAGCACCTTCAACTCTGTATCCCACACAGAACCCTGCCTCACCCTACACGCCCTTCTCACTTACACATGTGCACAAAGGTCAGGCTGGGCTGAAGCCATCCCCATAGAAAAACCTGGCCACAATGTTACTGCCCGTGCCAGCATCCACAGCCTGTATGACCAGCGCTCGGGAGAAGCTGGTCCTAGCTTCAATGAGATTCAGAAAGACCTCTGAGCTAAAGGACTCTAGAGAGGCCACAGAGGGTCTAAGGCAGCCATATTGGATCCATTCTAAGTTCAGGAGCAAAAGAATAGAAGAAAAAAGTTTGTTCACTGGAAACTACCCAAATACAAAAAAAAAATAAATACTGGCAAGGATGGGAGAAAAAGGAACACTTTTACACTGTTGGTGGGATTACAACCACTGTGGAAATTAGAATGGAGGTTCCTCAAAAGACAAGGCATGGAACCACCATACGACCCAGCTATGCCACTCCTCAGTGTTTATCCTAAAGAATTAAAGTCATCATACCACACTGATACGTGCATACCCATGTGTATTTATAACAGAACAATTCACAATAGCCAAACTATGGAACCAGCCTAGGTGTCCATCAACAGATGAATGGATAAGAAAATGTGGTATAGATAGGCAATGGAGTTTTATTCAGCATAAAGGAAAATGAAATTATAGCATTTGCAGGAAAATAGATAGAACTAGAGAACACTATGTGAAATGAGTTTAAGCCAAACTCAAAGGTCAAGGGTCATATGTTTTCTCTCATATGTGAAGTTAGAGAGGAAAAAAGAAAAGAAAGGTAGGGGTTGAGGAATCTCATGAAAATCAAAAGGAGATCAGTAGACAAAAAGGACCAGCTGCTGGGGAAAAAGTGGGAGGGGGAAGTGTTGGGGAGTGGTACTGGCCAACATATTGTTCTACCATGTGCATGTACGAATATGTAACGACAAATCCATCATTATGTACAACTATAAGGTACCAATAAAAAATGTGGAAAGAGAAGAAAAGGTTTGGGCTGGGGCTGAAGCTCAGTGGTAGAGCGCTTGCCGCCCATGTGTGAGGCACTGGGTTTGATTCTCAGCACCGCATAAAAAAAATTAATAATAAAGATATTATGTCCATCTACAATTTTTTTTTTTTTTTTGGTGGTACTGGGGATCGAACTCAGGGCCTTGTGCTTTCGAGGCAAGCACTCTACCAGCTGAGCTATCTCCCCAGCCCCATCTACAATTTTTAAAATATTAAAAAGAAAAGATTTGCAGGAACTAAAAATAAAAAGATTCCTCCAGTCACTCCCCATCATGCTGGCCACTAACCTAACTTCTAATACCTTTAGAAGGTTAGATTAGTTTTTGCCAGTTTGGGGCCTAAATATGAATAGATTCCTATGATACTACTAAAGGATTATTTTTCTCACTTAAAAAATTTTAAACAGCACATAATAATTATGTATTTATGGTATACAACATGATATTTCAATACATATACACAATATGTAATGATCATGTGTGGGGTTTCTGTCACTCTGACAAAATACCTGAGCTAAATAACTTATAAAGAGGAAAGATTTATTTTGACTCATGGTTTCAAAAGAGTCAGTCCACGGTCAGTTGGCTTCATTATTTTGGAACCTGTAGCAAAGCAGAGCATCATGGCAGAGAGTGTGTAGTGGAGCAAAGCTGCTCACTCCTAATAGCTGGGAAGGAGAGGGACAGGGAGAGAGAGAGAGACATGGAGCATGTCCCCTTCAAGGTCATGCTCCCATGGAACCTCCTTCCACGAGTTCCCACCTCCTAAAAATTCCACCACCTCCCAGTAGTGCCATTATCTGGGGACCAAACCTTTAACACCCGAGCCTCTGGGGGACATTTAAGATCCAACCCCAGCAGATGAGATGAGGGCGATCAGCATATCCCTCATCTCAAACATTCATCATTTTTTGTGTGTGTTTGGAACATTCCCAAAATCCTATTAGCTACTTTGAAATATACAGTGAATTATTTTTGATCATAGTTACCCTACTGTGATATACAACAATAGATGTCCCGTCCTATCCAAATGCACTCCTGTCCCCACTAACCACCCCCTTTACATCCCTCCTCCCCCAAACTCTTTCCAGGCTCTGGTTAGCACTATTCTACTCTCTACCTCTATGAGAAAACTCTTTTAGATCCACGTGTATTACTTGTCTTTCTGTGCCTGGCTTATTTCACTAATGAAATGTCCTCCAGTTTCATTTATGTTACTATAAATAACAGGATTCATTTTTTTCCTAGACTGAGTAATATATATACCATATTTTCTTTATCCAACCATGCATCCATGGACATCTTCTAGGCTGCTTCAATTTCTTGGTATTATGAATAATACTGTAATAAACACGGGTGCAGATGTCATTTCAAAATACAGATTGTATTTCCTTTGGCTATATACCTAGTAGTGGGATTGCTGGATCATATAATAATTCTATTTCTAGTCCTTTGAGGATCCTCTCTAACATTTTCCAGAACTGCTATACTAAGGTACATTTCCCACCAATAGTGAATGAGAGTTCCCCTTCTCTGTATCCTTGCCAACAATTATCATTTTATGTCTTTTGATTATAGTATTCTAACTAGAGTGAGATGATATTTTACTGTGGTTTTGATTTACATTTCCCAGATGATGTTTGATTTTTTGTTCTATTTATTCATTTATTTTTTAATGCTGGGGGCCAAACCCTGGGTCTCTATGTGTGAATCACTGGGCTATATTCCCACTCCAGAGTATTTTTTTCATATATTTATCCATTTATATACCTTCTTTTGAGAAATTTCTGTTCAGATCATTTGCCCATTTTAAAATTGGATTATTTGGTCTTTTGCTGTTGAGTTGTTTGAGTTCCTTATCTATGAGTAGCTTGCAAATATTTCCTCCCATTCTGTAGGCTGTCTCTTAACTCTGTTAACTCTCTTAACTCTGTTGATTGTTTCCTTTGCTGTACAGAAGATTTTTAGTTTGATATAACCCTGTTTGTCAATTTTTACTTTTGTTGTCTATGCTTTTGGGGTCACATAAACTTTACCCAAACCATTGCCTTTTTCTTAGAGTAATTTCTTAGTGTTGGGTTTTACATTTAAGTCTTCCATCCATTTGGAGCTGATTTTTGTACATGGTGAGTGGTAAAGTTTCTTTCTTCTGCATAGGGATATTCAGTTTTCCCCACACTATTTAATAAAGAGACTGTTTTTTTCTCCAGTGTATGTTCCTGGTGCCTTTGTAAAAAGACAGTTGACTGTAAATACAAATTTATTTCTGGATTCTCTATTCTATTCCAAATCTATGTGTCTGTTTTTTATATTGGCATCATGCTGTTTTATCCACTATGCCTTTGTAATATTTTTATGCATATTTCTATATACTTATTCATTTATTTACTTTTGTTCTGATTAGTTATAACAGGACTGTAGAATGTATTTTGACACATCATGCATAAATGGAGTATGACTTCTCATTCTTCTGGTTGTCTGTGACGTAGAGTTACACAGGCCATGGAATCATATATGCACACAGGGTAATAATGCCTGATTCGTAATGTGTTTGGAAGTCAGGTCGAGTGATGCCTGCAGCTCTGCTTTTTGTTCCGGATTGCTTTGGCTATTAGGAGTCTTTTGTGTTTCCATATGAATTTTACAAATGTTTCTCCATGAAAAATTCCATTGGTATTTTGATGGGGATTGCATTGAATCTTTAGTTAACTTTGGGTAATATAGATATTAACAAATTATTTTTCCAATCCATGAACATGGAATGCCCTTCAATTTGTGTGTGTGTGTGTGTGTGTGTGTGTGTGTGTGTGCGCGTGTGCTCCTTAATTTCTTTTTATCAGTATTTTATAGTTTTCATTATAGACATCTTTCAACTCCTTGGTTAAATTTATTCCTAGGTTTTTTGGTAAATGGGATTATTTTCTTGATTTTTTTTTTTTTTTTTTTTTTTTTTTTTTTTAGCTAATTCATTGGTGTATAGAATCTCTACTGATTTTTTATGTTGATCTTATATCCTGTGACTTTAATGACTTCATCTATTAGTTAAACTTTTTTTGTTGGAGTCTTAGGCTTTTTTTTTTTGGTACCTGAGATTAAACCCAGGGATGCTTAACCACTGAACCACATCCCCAACCCTTTTTATCTTTTATTTTGAGGCAGGGTCTCACTAAATTGCTTAGGGCCTCGTTAGGTTACTGAGGCTGGCCTCAAACTTCAATGGCCTCAAACTTTCAGTCCTCCTGCCTCAGCCTCCCTAGTGGCTGGAATTGCAGATGTGCACCACTGCACCCAACTAGGCTTTTCTATACCTAAAATCATGTCATCGGCAAACAAGGATAGTTTAACTTCCTTCTTTACTGCTTGGATGCCTTTTCTTTCTTTCTGTTGCCTAATCCGCTGGCTACGACTTCCCAAAGGACTTTTAAGAACAGAACTATCTAATACTCAATCTTGAGAGTTCTGTTTCTGAATGACCCAAGACCCGCTCCTCATCCTCCCACAGGCAGCCGTGCAGTAAGCCTGCTGTGTGAACAAATAAAAGCCTTCTGTAACGTGGTGTGGTGTGGCTTTCTGGATGGTAGAGGTAGAATCAAAGGAAAGAGGTTGTCTCCTCTCTGCTCAGCGCTGAAGCGGACACAAGGGAGCTGCTGCGAGACCTGATTGCCAGGGAGGCGCTGCCTGAGCAGACTCAACTGAGCCAGGTGGAGGGACGCCCACACTGGAATGTTCAGAAACCCCGGACAGAGCACTGGACTTCCTCCAGAGTGTGGGGCAGGGCTGAGTCAACATGATATACTCTTGAAAGATAGGATGACCTCTACTAACATCTGGATTACAATCTAGATGAGCATGTCATTTTATTAAGAAGATAAAAGAACTGGTCATCCCTGCGGACACATGGTCATCCCTATTTGACATTAACTGGCTGGTTGTTCTTCCTGTGTGATTTATACCTGCATGAGTCAGATGAGGGAGTAAATCAAATGAAGACTACACAAGTCTGGAAAAAGAGAGGAGGGAGGAGGTTTCAGTCACAGATATCAGCAGGGAACAGAGAAGAAAACCCCTTCTGGTGAGATTGCCATTCAGCCACCTATTCCAAAATGTTGTTGCTAGATGAGGAAGTGATACAAGAGGACATGGAGAAGGATTTGGGACCAGTCCTGGGCAGGAGTCAGACCACACATTTAAAGAAACTTCGTTAATCCCCGGTAGCAGGAAAAGTTGAAACCAGAACAACACCCAGCTGGGCCTCCCAGGGGAGTAAGGAGTCAACTTGAGAAAGAGGGCAGGACCCACCCTTCCGTGTAACCTCAAGTAAAGTGGGTTTCAATGTGGTTGCACATTTGAATCACCAGGGGAGGTTTTATATTTCACTTTTACTTGGTGGTAAAACCTACATACATAACACAAAATATATCATTTTATCCATTTTTTGGTACACAGTTTAGTGGCATTCAGGACATTCACCATCATCCATGTCCAGGACTCTTTATCTTCCTGAACCGAAACTCTCCACCCATTAAGCAATCATTCCCCAACCTCTCCTTAAGCCCCTGGCAACCGCCCTTCTGTATTTTACCTATGAATTAGACTAGTCTAGGTAACTTATACCAGTGGAATCTTATAGTATTTGTCCTTTTGTGTGTTCCAGGGGAGTTTTAAAAACAAGAATACCCAGTCCAACCATAGGTCAATTAAACTCAGAAATTTGGTGGGTCAGGGCAAGCATAGGTGCTATTTTTAAAACTCCCAGTGATTCTAATGGGCAGCCTTGAGGACAATTGGGTCAGAAGGTCTGAATCAGGTTTATTTCCAGGAATTCCTCCCCCAGAACCAACACACCTCAGCACCTGCTGACCGAGGCCTGCAATTCCTTTATCTGCGAGCGAAGTTCAGAATTTTCCTTCTTCAACTGGAGTTGAGAGGCTTAAAATGACAGAGTGAGATATCACAATGACTGAAACTCATCTGCTAAAGATTTATCTATCAGTCAACAAGTGCAAGTGATCATTATCAGACGTGTCTCCTTTGGAAAGCCTGGGGATTCAGGGTAGCAGATGGTGAGTGAATGTCGATCTAAAAACTGGGGAGGGACAGACACGCTAGGGACCCAGGGCTACTTTTTGGAGTAGTTGATAAAGGTGAGTCCTGCTTACCTTTAATTATTATGTGGACAAAATAGGAATCGAGAGGAATTTAATACCAGCACATCTGTGCACTCGCCTCGTTTGGAACATGGCCACTCGGACATATGGTTCCCATCAACTGTATTTTTGCATGATTCTTGAATCCCCTCCCCCCTTTTTATTTAACTGCGCTGACTTCATTACAAAGGAACTCCACTTACATGGGTTCTAATTGAGGCATGACCAGTGCCTTGCTGGAGGAAGAGTTCCTTCTGTTCCTTATTGCTGCAGAACTAGCAATACATAGAAATGATTAGACAGACAGAAAGAAAGAAAACAGAACAACAGGAAGGCTCCCCACCAGATCATGATATTCGTTCACCATGTGGAAGAAGGGAGGTATGGGAGTAGGGCTGGAGAGATTTGAATGTTTAATTTATCAATTTATTTAAACCCTGGAAGCCAGCAGGTCACAATGGTAGACTTGTTCATTCTAAGTTGGCATTTTTTTTTTTATGTCATAGTACTTTTCTTTGTGCTTTGGGGTGCCTTTAAAAGTCGTCAATATTTTACATATGTGCCCATAAATAATTACACACAAATACATGTATGAAGAAATATTTTGGTGCCAAGAAGAACTCTTACAAAGTGTTCCATGTTAATAATTTTATCATGAAATAAAATCAGAACAGCATATTTGAAAAACACAAAAATAGCGATTAATTTTTCCCATAAAATTACCGTCTAGAAATTGGCACATTTTGATGTCTTCACATCAGAGCCTTTATTAAATAATTGCATAATTGATTTCAAGTGTTCAGATAGTTTCTGATTGCAAAGACAGTACTGTTCATTGTAAAATGTGGGAAAAAATCAGGATAGACAAGTTACCTGTTGCCTTATTACCTGGAATGCCCCATCATCATTCATGATGACAATAAATAAAATCTGATTTTCTTTAGATCTATTAGAGCTAAGACCTAACTGGATTATGGTTTGAAGGTGTCCCCTCCATTGGTGTTGCCGAGGTGATGGTATTAAGAAGTGAGGCCTTTAAAGTTGTTTAAGCCATGAAGGCTCCTCCTGCCCTATAAATGGGATTAGGTGCCCTTGTGAAGGGATTGGGTGGGGGAGTAATTTCTACCTTGCCCTTTGCTCTCCCACAACATGGTGATCCAGTATTCATTGTGTTTTGTTTTTTGGTTTTTAGTTTTTTTTTTTTTTTTTTTTTTTTGCCTTTCAGCCTTCCACCATGTGAGGATGCAGCAAAAAGGCCTTCATCAATGCCAGCACCTATCTCATGGACTTTCCAGCTTGCAAAACTGTGAGAAATATCCAAGTGTGGTGGTACACACCTATAATCCCCACAGTTTGGGAGGCTGAGGCAGGAGGATTGCAAGTTCAAAGCCAGTCTCAGCAGAAGTGAGGTGCTTTGCAACTCAGTGAGACCCTGTCTCTAAATAAAATAAAAAGTAGGGCTGGGGATGTGGCTTGGTGGTTGAGTGCCCTTGAGTTCAATCCCTGGTACCGCCACCCCCCCAAAAAAAGAACTCTGAGAAATAAATTTTTGTTCTTCAAACCTCTTTACAGTCTCAGGTGTTCTATTATAGCAGCACAAAATGAACTAAGGTACTGAGTGTCTATGCTAACATCGGAAAAAAATAGACTTTAAATACAATTTTTACAAGAGAGTAGGTATTGTAGCTGAGTGGTAGAGTGCATGCTTAGCATATGCAAGGCCCTGGGGTCCATCCCCAGCACCAAAAAGAAAAAAAGAAAAGAAAAAAGTTTGTAAGAAACAAAGAAGGAAATCATGTATCAATAAAGCTTTGATGTAGCAAGAAGATGTAATAATTATAAACAATTACTCACCTAATACCAAACCCTCAACACATATGAAGCAAAAGAATGACAAAATTGAAGAAATATGTAGTTCTACAATATGGCTGGAGATTTCAATACTAATTCTCAAGGAAGAATAGAAGATAGAAAAGGAAATAGAGAAGTTAACACAACAAACCATCTAGATAGAACAGGCACATACAGAACACTGTGTGTATTAACAATAGCAAAATATACATTCTTCTCAAGGGCACATGGAACTTTCTCCAGGATAGGCTGTATGTTAGGCCACAAATCAAGTCTCAATATATTTAAAAAGATACATGTCATACAAAGTGTCCCCTCCAACCACAAAGGGAAGAAGTTAGAAACCCAATAACAGAAGGAAAACTGGAAATTCATAAATATGGGAAAACCAAATTATACACTCTTAAACAACTGCTGAGTCAATGTATTAGTCAGCTCAGGTGCCATAACAAAATACCATAGACTGACTTAAACAACAGACACTTCTTTTTCACAATTCTGGAGGCTGGGAAGTCCAAAGTCAGGATGCTGGCAGATTTGGTTCTTGGTGAAGGTCCTCTTCCCGATTTGCAGATGGCTGTCTTCTCCTGTGTCCTCGCATGGCAGAGTGAGCTTGGTGTCTCTTCTTCTGATAAGAACACTAATCCCATCATGGCACTGTACTCTTATGACCTTATCTACCTCCCAAAGTCCTCACCTTCCAAGTGCTATCAACTGGGAAATAGAGCTCTGGCATAAAGATTTGGGGGAGGGGGAACATAAACATTCAGTTTGTAGAATTCTGTCCTTTACCTTCACAGTTCTTGTCCTTCTCACACGGAAAATACATTCACTCCATCCCAACAGCCCCAAAGTCTTCACTCACTCCAGCACCAACTCTAAGATCTAAAACCACATCGAAATATTATCTAAATCAGAATATGGGTGAGAACTGGGGTAGGATTCATCCCCAAACAAAATCCCTCACTAGTTGGGAACCTGTGAAACTACAGAAGTTTTGTGCTTCCAGAATACCATGGTGCAACATAGGATAGACATTCCCATTCCAAAATGCAGAAATTAGAAGGAAGAAAGGAACAGATTCCAATCAAGTCCAAAACCTAGCGAGGCAAATATCATATTGAAGCTAAAGAACCATCCTTTTTGAGTCTGTGCCCTGCCCTCTGGAACCAGTGAAACATGGGCTTCATCCTCATGGATTGTAGTTCAAGAATGGTGCCACCTGTAAGTTCCCAGTGGCCACACTCCCAAGGTTCTGAGTGGCAGCTGTCTCCCTTATGGACTCAAGGAGGCAGCCCTAATGATTTCTGAATCGCCTACAGGAGTCTTTCTTCCCTGTCTTGAAGAGTAGCTGTCATTTGCAGACAGCTCAGTGACCTGGTCCTGTAGGACCTAAGAAGTCAACAGCTTTCCTTCATTTCACCTCACGTTTGTCCCCTTCAGTTCAGACTGGCAGTGTTTCTTCAGGGAGACCACACCAATCTCCCATTCTGAGGGTTGTTTGGCCACACTCTAAGGTTCAGAACATGTTTCTCATTTTGTACCAAATGGATAGGCTGGGAATTTTACAGATCTTTAAGTTCTGGTTCCATTCTATTTGACAATTCCTTCTTCCTCTCTCTCTCTCTCTCTCTCTCTCTCTCTCTCTCTCTCTCCCTCCCTCCCTCCCTCATTTTACCATAAGCAGTCAGGAGGAACCAAACCATTCTTTTAACACTTCACTCAGAAATTTTCTCATCTAATAAGAAACCCAGAATAGCTAAAGCAATCCTTAGCAGAAAGAGTGAAGCAGGGGATATCGCAATACCAGACCTTCAACTCTACTACAAAGCAATAGTAACAAAAACGGCATGGTATTGGTACCAAAATAGAAAGGTAGATCAATGGTACAGAATAGAGGACACAGACATAAACCCAAATAAATACAATTTTCTCATACTAGACAAAGGGGCCAAAAATATGCAATGGAGAAAAGATAGCCTCTTCAACAAATGGTGTTGGGAGAATTGGAAATCCATATGCAACAGAATGAAACTAAACCCATATCTCTCACCATGCACGAAACTAAACTCAAAATGGATTAAGGACCTTGGAATCAGACCAGAGACCCTGCAGATTACAGAAGAAAAAGTAGGTCCAGATCTTCAACATGTCAGCTTAGGACCAGACTTCCTCAACAAGACTCCCATAGCACAAGAAATAAAAGCAAGAATCAATAACTGGGATAGATTCAAACTAAAAAGCTTTCTCTCAGCAAAGGAAACTATCAGCAATGCGAAGAAAGAGCCTACAGAGTGGGAGAAAATCTTTGCCAATCATACTTCAGATAGAGCACTAATCTCCAGAATCTACAAAGAACTCAAAAAACTCTACACCAAGAATGCAAATAATCCAATCGACAAATGGGCTAAGGAAATGAGCGGACACTTCACAGAAGAAGATGTACAAGCAATCAACAAACATATGGAAAAATGTTCAACATCTCTAGTAATAAGAGAAATGCAAATCAAAACCACCCTAAGATTCCATCTCACCCCAATTAGAATGGCGATTATCAAGAATACAAGCAACAACAGGTGTTGGCGAGGATGTGGGGAGAAAGGTACACTCATACATTGCTGGTGGGGCTGCAAATTAGTGTAGCCACCCTGGAAAGCAGTGTGGAAATTCCTTAGAAAACTTGGAATGGACCCACCATTTGACCCAGCTATCCCACTCCTTGGCCTATACCCAAAGGACCTAAAATCAGCGTACTACAGAGATACAGCCACATCAATGTTCATAGTTGCTCAATTCACAATATCCAGATTGTGGAACCAACCTAGATGTCCTTCAATTGATGAATGGATAAAGAAACTGTGGTATATATATACAATGGAATATTACTCAGCCATAAAGAATGATAAAATTATGGCATGCAAATGGATGAAATTGGAGAATATCACGCTAAGTGAGATAAGTCAATCTCAAAAAACCAAAGGACGAATGATATCGCTAATAAGTGGATGATGACACATAACGGGGGGGTGGGAGGGATTTGTGTTAGGGTTAGAGTTAGGGTTAGAGAGGGGGGCAAGAATGGAGGAAGGAAGGACTGTTTAGAGGGAAAAGAGGGGGGAAGGGAAAAAATAGCAGAATGAATCAAACAACATTACCCTATGTAAATTTATGATCACACAAATGGTATGCTTTTACACCATGTACAGAGAAACAACATGTATCCCATTTGTTTACAATAAAAAAAAAGAAAACGATTAAAAAAAAGAAGAAGAAAAAAAGAAATTTTCTCATCTAAATACCAATTTCAGCCAGGTGTGATGGCCCACACCTGTAACCCCAGCAGCTCGGGAGGCAGGAGGACCTCGAGATCAACACCAGCCTCTGCAATTTATCAAGGCCCTAAACAACTCAGTGAGACCCTGTCTCTAAATGAAATACAAAAATGGGCCAGGGATGTGGCTCAGTGGTTGAGTGCCCCTGGGTTCAATCCCCAGTACCAAATCAATCAATCAATAAATGTCCAATTTCATCACTTGCAAGTTGTACCTTCAACAAAATCCTAGAATCTGAGCACGTTTTCAGTCACATTTTTGTCCGCTTTATAATAAACCTTGCCTTTCCTCCTGTGTCCAGTAACATGTTCTTCATTTCTGTCTGATCCCTCACCAGGATGAATGACCTATACAATCCACATTTCTATCAATATCCTCTAAATACCATCACATTGGGATTAGACTTCCAAAGCATGAATTTGGGGAGTCACAAACATTTAGTTCCATAAAGGTACCATGTTGATTTTATAATTATTCATTACCTATCAATGAGATTTAATATCATATTTCAAGTTTTTTAGACATTTATAGTTTCTCTTGGTATAACAAGATATTTTACATCCTTTGCCATTTTTAAACTAAGGTGTTTATTTTTAACTTTTTTACTTATAAGAGCTCTCTATATTGTAAGGAAATGAATACTTTGCTACATAAGGGGTAAAATTTGACACTTTGCTTTTCTTTTAAAATTTGTTTTTTAAACTAGTTTTAATAAATAAATGTAATGTTTAACTTTCATTAATAAAAACTTAAAAATTTTAAAGATATAATTAATTGTTTTACTTATTTATGTTTCTTGCTTTGGTATCATTTACAGAAATACTTCTTTGGGGGTCATAGGAATTTAGCATGAATGCCACTAATAACAATAGTGAAATCATTAATCACCACCTTTTACTGAGTATTTACTATGTATCAGATATTCACATATATTATCTTATTTAATCTTCATAGCAAACCTGTGAAGTAATTATTATTCCCATTCTACAGGTCAGGAAACTGAGGCTCAAGAACACAAAGTAACTTGCCCATAGTCACATAACCTGCAAGTGTTGGAGCTGGATTTCAGCCATTCCGCTATGAACGAACTCTGTACTTCTGAAGACGAGTGGACTTGCGTCCACACTCTGGCTCCACCACACTAGCTACTAGATGAACAACCCTGTGCATGTCCTGTCACCCCTCTTTATTTCACCCATAAAATCTGCTGAACAATACTCACAGTGTTTTTGAGGAATTTAAATGAAAGAAAAATATGTTATATGCCTGGCACCAAAAGACAGTCCCCCTGAGAGAGTCAGCCCGCCAGGACTCTTGCCGGAGCCCCTTGCTTCTGGCTCTCTCCTCCCTGGGGGGCTCAAGGACCAGGCACAGGGACCAGCAAGAGAAGGGGCAAAGCAGCATGGGGGAGCAGATGCTCACCGAGAGGTGCAGAGGTTGAAAGCCCAGATCCAGCGATTTCAATAAGGAGCAGAGGGAGATGGCTGAAGTGCCGCAATCTACAAAGGTCCCACCCTGGGAGAGGTGTAGGTGTCTGCAGCCAGAATACTCCTGTGTGTGGGAGGCAGGGTGGGACTCCTGGGTGCTGTCTCTCTCTCTGGCTCAGAGGCTTGAGAGGACGGCCGGTGACCGTGTGGCTTATTTGCGGCTGCTGTCCTGTCGGTCTGTCTTCACATACACGCTGACTCCATGGGAACCATTGAGGGGCACCTGCTGGCAGCAACATTCTTCCTCTTCTACGCACTCTACTATTCAGTGCTGGTGTCCCTGGCTCTGCTCCAGGGACAGAGGGTCCTCAAGCCACCTCTTCCTCCAAGGGAAAAGCAGGGACACAGGCTGTGGCAGCGAGTACCACTGGAAGGAATGGTGAAGATGGCTATTGCTCTCACTGGCATCTTATCTGAGTTCTTCTACCCACTAGGGGTAAACCGGTTAAAGATGGTGGACTGGCAGGACCCCCATCGACCATTCGTGTTCAAGGACTCCTGGCAACACGTCACCATGTACTTGTTCTTCATGCTCAGTGGCGTGGTGGACATTGTCAGCCAGCTGTGTCTGGCCCGGCAGAGCGTGAAGCTGGAGCGAGCAGCCGAGGCCATGGCCTTCTATGTGCTGGTGCTGCTGATGGCTGCCCACATTGAGAACAAGAGCACCCTGGAGATCCGGGTGCACATCCTGTTCATGGTGCCCACCTTCCTGGTAGCCCTGGTGCTCAACATTGAGGTCTGGGTCCCTGACCAGCCTCCTCTCTGGGTGCTCAAGACATGGATGGGGCTGGTGCTCAGCACTTGGATGCTGCAGTTCTCTGTGCTGATGTACAGTCCTCCTTCTGGACAACCCTGGCAGGCAGACAACCCCGGGGACCTGGCCTTCCTTACCATCTTCTTCTGCTGGCACCTGGGCTTAGGGGCTGCTCTGCTGGCCGCCATCTATGGTCTCTGCAGTCTCTGGCATCATC
Source organism: Sciurus vulgaris (assembly GCF_902686455.1). NCBI lineage: Eukaryota > Metazoa > Chordata > Mammalia > Rodentia > Sciuridae > Sciurus > Sciurus vulgaris. Next base: position 88,825,009 of record NC_136470.1, read on the forward strand.
GCTGCTCCTCCTGGACAGAGGCCCCGGGCCCCAGTTACCAGCCGTGCCCCACAGAATCCAGTGGTGAAGAGCTAGACAAGCTCGCAGCAGGGGCCACGCAGCAGGATGCAGGTATCTAGGTACAGAAACTGCCTTTGTCCCATGCATATTGTAATGAGGACTTTAAGGGTGCCCACTGCACGGATGGCACAGAAATGTCCTGGAATCTGCAGTATGGTTTTCCATCCCAGGAACTGTCTTCCTGGTTCCAAAATAAACCTTTCAGCTCCAAGAATGACTTCTTACCTATCACTGTTCTTCCCAGGTTAGTCCCTTGCCTATTTCATTATCCACATGGTTCCTGGCCATGCACATCTATGCGTGTGAACACACAGTAGTGCTTCCTTCTGATAGCTTTTGGGATCCCAGAGGAGGATACGAAGTGAGGAACTGGGAAATAAGTGAAGGGGAGGGTGGGGTCCGGGGAGGACTGTATCTGTCTTCCGCAGGGCAGGGCTGGTGTGTGCTTAAAGCAGCAGTGTTTCATAGTGTGGAACACAGAGGGGTCTGTTCATAATAATGGTGACATGTTTTCTTCCTTTCTCTGTTTTTTTATTCACACTGAGTATAGCAGGATAAATAACTTGTATGGATTATTTTTCTTGTAACCTAAACTAAATGAGGCTACTTCTGTTTCCTGAGAAAGGATGGGATGAGAGGTTGGTGGCAGGAGAAAGTGGAGATGATCAAATTAGCAATTGTCAGAGAGAAAAGGTCAAGGAGAAATTCCCAAAGGTGGTTATAAAAAATTGGGATGATTTAAATGTAATTAAAATTTTTTTTTTTGCTGTGATGTGAAACAACTTTGTGATTCCAACTCCTTCAGTAAAGCGTATTACACATATTGTGGCTTGTGTGAATGATTCTGGGGAGAAACCAAAGAAAAGGCCAGATCTGAACTGGGGGGAACACAGCGGGAAGGACTGCCATGAAGTGGACAGTGCCACTGCTCTCCTCATTCTGAAGACGCAAGAACTCAGAGCTCAGAGAGAGCCTGCCATGTCTGCCCCCTGGAATTTCCAGAAAATTTTAGCCAGTCATTGAAACGCTCCTGAAGTGAGACACAAGTAAATTCATGCATTTGGTGAAATACATGAAAGAAAATAGTAACATGAGTCAGCTTAGGTGAGATAGAGACACCCAGTATTTGGAAGTCTGAATGAAAGGACAGGAAGAAGGGAGGAGATGCTGGCCAGGGATGTGGAGAAAGAGCCATGAAGAAAATGAAGCTGTTGCAGCCACGCCTGGCCCCATGCAACCAGAAGTGCTGTCCTTGAAGAACGGAGAGCATCAAGAAGCAGGAAGCTTCAAGAAGCAGAAGGGGCAGGCTGCACACTGTCCTTGGAAAACATCACTGAAATCCCTCTAAAGAAGCAGCTTGCAGGGGCACAAACCACAGACCTTCGACACTCAGTCAAAGGGGTTAATTTTGGAGAAGGGAGCAAGAGATAGGAAAGAGGAGGGCCAGGGCATAGTAACCCACTCTGGCAAGGCTTGGATGGGGAGACTGGGTTTCAGAGGAAGGAAAATGTGTCTTCCTGAAGCAGGAATCAAGCCAGTCCTACCTTCCCTCCTTAGGGAAGCAGGCACCAACTTAGGGAGAGACCAGCACCGTTCTTTCTGACCCACCCCAAAAGCCTAGAAGCAAAGCCAGATTTACCCTGTGACTTATCAAACTTAAGCTTCAAGTACCCTCACTTTACAAATCCTGTCCAAAGTCCTGGGAAGGTGTTCACGTGATCATACCTCACTGAAAATTCACACATCATTGAAGATTTGCAAAAGTGAGACTGTTTGGTATTCTTTTTCCTAAAGAAGTTTTTCCAATTTGTATGAGCTTTAGGTTCCACTAAACCTGGCTCTGCCCTCACCCCAGGAGGCTTGCTGCAGATTAACTTTCAGGGTGCTTCACCTGCCAGTGGAACATTCTTTAGTTGGTTGATTAGTTTTAGTTGGTTGGTTGTTTGGTTTGTTAAGATTCTCCCTTCTTCAACTTGGGAAGAAGCAGCTTAAAATGTTAATGATATCACACACTGGCTGAAAATCACCTTTATACAAGAAATGTCAGTGAGGGGCTGGGGATGTAGCTCAGAGGTAGAGCATTTGCTTAGCACATGCAGAGGCGCTGGGTTCCATCCTCAGAACCACAGGAAAAACCATTGTAAATGAGTGTTACTAGATCCTAGGAATTAGAGGCTCAGAAGACCAGTGGCTAGTGGAGGAGGTGGGAGTGAGTTACCCAGGCTGGCCCTAGTCACTTTGTCCTGGGGGCGGGAGTGGTTGTCTGCACATCCAGTCCTTACTTAGTGTATTAATCAGTGTTCCCCAAAGAAAAAGGGATGGACAAACAGATAGACAGACATAAGGACGATAGATAGATATTTTAAGGAATTGGCTCATGAGATTGCAAGGGGTGCGCAAGACCAAAATCTGCAGGAAAGACCTGTAGGCCAGAGACCCAAGGGCAAGTTGATGTTACAGTCTTGAGTCTGAAGGTGGCCTGGAAACAGATCTTTTTCCTCTGGGAACATCAGTCTTAAGATCTTCAATTAGATAAGGGGTGGGAGGTAGGGAGAACGGAAGTATTTTGGATTAGACAAAGGGGAATGAAGGGAAGGGAGCGGGGATGGGTTTAGGAAAGACAGCAGAATGAATCAGATAGACCTTTCCTATGTTCATATATGAATATACCACCCATGAAACTGCACTTCATATACAACCAAAAGAATGGGATCCTCATTAGAATAACTTATATTCCATATATGTATAATATGTCAAAATACACTATACTATCATGTATAATTTAAAAGAATGTTTAAAAAATTTTCTTTAAAAGATCTTCAACTGGTTGCAGGAGGTTCATGAATATTATAGAGGGTAATTTTCATACTCAAAGTCCGCTAATTTAAAGGCTAATCAAATATTTTAAAAAATACCTTCATAGCAACATCTAAACTGATGTGTGACCAAAGAACTGGGAACCACAGCCCAGCAGAATTGACAAAAAAATTAACCATCATAACCTGCATATCAGAATATGACCACTTAGATGTGATTTATATCAACTGTGTTTGTGATGATTTTTGGAGACTTTCCAAAACAACAATAAACTCCAATTACATAATCCTAGCTGGACATCTCCCTTTCTTCCACATTCTCTCCAGTGAGAGAGAGGGATGGGTGTGCAGATAGGTGGCAGTTATTTTTAGAGATTAAAAAAATACATGTTTAGAGGGTTTTTAAAAAAGGTTTATTAATTTTTTACACATCTTATAAAATATTGAAAAGTATTTTGAAATCTACCTTGTGCTCCCATCCTGAACTAATTACTGTCTGGAAGAGCCAAAAGGGTGGGAAGTTATTTCAGTCACAGGGTGGATTAAGATTTATGCATCAAAGATGAGGCCTTTCCTGGTGGTGAGGAGCCCAGATATGCTTGGTGACTAAACTGTAAACAAGTTAAGATCCTGAAGATGAAGACATCGAAAACTGGGAGCCTAATGTTGTAGGAAGGAATTGGAAAGGGACAATGACATGCCAGGAAGAAGGCAACCTTGGGCTGGAGAGAATCCCTGGTTTTAGGGGTGATCTTAATGTGTCCAGGAGGGTCAGAAGACAGGAATCATGGATAGCATGACTTTCCAAGGAGGAAATGATCAGGGTTAAGCAGAGATGTAATGCTATTAAAAGCAAAAACTGAGACCAGTTAAATTTAACAAAATTGACTTGAACAAGAAAAAAAGGTTCTAGAACCAGGCAGCATTCCAGAACAAAGATGGTTCAGCATGCAACCTGGAACCATATGCAGGTTATATTTATAGCCAGAGAAAAGGAGTTAACATACTGAAACAACCTGATTGACTGCAGTTGCCAATTGCTTTCTATGGTCATGTTTTGGCAGTTTTCAGCTTCTGACTGGCTATAAGTTTAAGTGCTATGATTGGTTAAGACTCAGTTACTCGGGCTGGGAAGATGGCTCAGCTGGTAGAGTGCTTACCTTGCAAGCACAAGGCCCTAAGTTCAATCCCCAGTACTGCAAAAAAAAAAAAAAAAAAAAAAAAAAGACTCTGTTACTTGGTTACAAGGATGTATGCTTAGGTTAGACTACAATTTCTTTCACATCAAGTCAGTTGCAGATCACTACATAGGGAAGTAACTGTTAAACCAAACATTGCTCAAGTGCAAGTATTTTTTAGTTAATTAATATCCATTTCTCAAAGGTATCATGAGAAATAAATGAAGCACTCTGTATACAACACTTGATACAGAGCATGATGTACAGTAGATGCTCAATAAGTACAAGGTTCAGAGACTGAATATACAGACAATGACCAAAGTCTAACATAAAAATAGAATTCTGGGGCTGAGGTTGTAGCTCAGTGGCAGAGCGCTTGCCTAGCACATGTGAGGCACTGGGTTCGATCCTTAGGCCCATGTAAAAAAATAAACAAATAAAATAAAGTTATGCTGTTCATCTACAGCTACAAAATTTTTTTTAAAAAAATAGAATTCTGACCCATAATCTGCAGCAACCAGCCTAGGAAACCAACTGCTTATCAACAGTAGCCAGCTGAGGAAGCCACCCTGCTATCTAAAACTTACATAAGTTGTAGACTTCAAGAAAGTCACTTGGCTATCTTGAACCAACCTAGATGTCCTTCATGGATAAAGAAACTGTGGTGTGTATATATATATATATATATATATATATATATATATATATATATACACACACACACAATGGAATATTACTCAGCTATAAAGAAAAATAAAATTATGGTATTTGCAGGCAAATGGATGAAACTGGAGAATAACATGCTAAGTGAGATAAGCCAATCTCGAAAAACCAAAGGACGAATGATCTCGCTGATAAGCGGATGATGACACATAATGGGGGTGAGAGGGGGGCAAGAATGGAGGAAGAAGGGACTGTATAGAGGGAAAAGAGGGGTGGGAGGGGTATTTGAATGAATCAAACATCAAAAAAAAAAAAAAAAAAAGAAGTCACTTGGCTATCTCTAGTAACCAGGTTAGGAACAAAACAATAATCCCCATAACAATTGATCCCAAACAGTAAAGACTTAATTAATAATAACTTATAGTTTTCCTAATTTTTGCACCACTTCCACCTTCGGACCTACCAAAGGAAGTCAAATAGGCACCCTAACCAACCACATAAGTTGCTCTTTTCTGGTTAGCCTGCCTACTGCTTCCTCAAGCCAATGGACTCCAATCAGGCACCTGAAGACTTCCCTTTTGCCCACCCCTCTACCTGCCTTCTAGTCTCTGTCCAAGCATGTGACTTGATGGTGGCTGCCTCCCTTGTTACGGCAAACTCTGTACCAATAATCTTTGCCTGTTCTCATTTGTCTGGTCTTATTTCTACCAATTTAATAAATTTTTTCATTAATTCAACCAAGGAGTTACTCAATATTTATTGTCTATTATATGTCAGACTCTGCAGAGCATTGCCCTAAGAATAATGAACCTGAGATAGAGCAGGGAGGGCCCTGATTTCCCTCACCAAAGTTCCCCACTTCACACAGATGCTTTCAAAATTTTTTTTTCATCAATGACTAGGTTCAGGAGCTGCCAATGCCTCACCTGAGCTTTCCCACAACCCTGAATGCACAATATGCCTGAACTTGACTGAAATATGACTTTCCTGGGGCAGTGGTATTGAGAACTGCCACCATCTTCTACCAGCTGGAGGCAGACTGAACTAATGCGTGTGAGCATATTATTGTGTCAAGTGCAGACCCCAAAGCTAAGAACAGAAAACTTGACAAGACTTCTGCAGAAATCCTGGGATCATGTACCACAACTGACTGTGCACCTGCGCAAGCCTACCTTTTGACTATAGAAAAGGTAGCATTCTCAGGAAAGCCAGCCTGGGAACTCTATCCCATGTGCTATCTCCCTTCGGCTCAAGTATAAGCTTCAATAAAGCCTCATTCCATCGGTATTTCCTCTTTGTGATCTCTGTCTTCAATTGAACAAAAGAACTAAAGACTGAGCTGGTAACATGAAGAGCTGGTAACACTGAGCTGTTAACAAAGTGACCCAGATACCAGGATCCCTGCCTTCAAGCTCATTACAGTTCAGAGGGAGATGAAAGACCAATAAACAGCAAGCTAAGTCCAGTCTGCAAAAGGCTATAATGAGGGGCATCAAAGTCAGACAAGGGAATCAGGGAAAGCTCCCTTAAAAAGGGATATCTCCACAGGGACCATAAGAATGAGCATGGCCAGAGGACAGAGATGGAGAAATATTGGGGCAACAGGAAATATTTGACCATAGGGAAACCCCCAGGCCATAGAGAACATACAGTTTCAAGGAAACAAACCAAAGTGAAAAACGATGGGACCTTGGCATTTGATCTGGTTGTGGTAAACCATGAAGTCAGGTGGTCAGACCAGGGTTAGTGTCCTTCTAGGCAATGTAAGGAATTTGGCATTTATCCCGAAGTACTGATCACATATCCATTTTAGAATATGACTTCATATGGAGTGAGGCCTGGAGGAGCACAAACCTGGAGGCAGGAAGACCAGTGAGGAAATTTATAGGTGATGGTGGCTGGACAAGAGGAAACAGGAAAAGTACGTGGGTTGGAGAGCTGATTTTGATGGGTCCTGATGGGATCCTTAACTGGAGATCTGTAGGGGAAGAAGCCAAAGCTTCGGCAGCTGAGTGGAAAGCAGATCATGAAAGCCAGACAGGGAGATGAGGGAGAAGAGATAAATTCTGGGTGGAGGTATGACATTTGAGGCATCCCCAAAACAGCCAGTTGCACAAGTCTGAAATTCAAAAAAAGGGGATGGGTAGAGAGGGAAGTCTGGGGGTCACAAGCAAAGGCACAGCCATTAAAACCATGAAGATGGGTGAAGTTCGGCAGGAGAGGGTGCAGAGAAGAGAGCCCTCTGGAAGGCACCACATCTGACTGGGTAAAAGGAAAAGAAGCACTTAGAAGGCAGACCAAGAGAGAGCAGCCAGGGAGGAGGAAGGAAAGCCAAGCATGCTTTAATACAGAAGCCAAACACTGACATTGTTCCAGAAAAAGAAAGTAGCCAACAAAACCTCCTTCCTTATTCTCCATTCTTCCCTTTTCCTTTCTTATTCCCTACCCATCCCCCTTTCACTTCCCAGAGAAAGATGTTCCTGGGACTTTGGGAGGAAATGGCTCTCAAAACCAAATGGAACTGGTCTGCCATTGCCCTACAGTGTTGCCCAAGCTTCTTGGTGGACACCTGCATTCCTGGAGTCTTAGAATAGACTGGACTGAAAGAAAATGGAAAGTGAAAGTTCTTAGGATAGACTCCCCCCTAAGATATACCCAGCTGAGGATTTTACCAGTATCTTGATAAGGTGAGACTGGAAGTTAATTCCTGGACTACATTGACCATTATTTTTTGTCTGATGAGTGTACGTTATAGTGTTAGCCATTTAGTCCATTAGCTCTGGTAATTGAGTGCCTTACCACATACCAGGTGGAAAACGGAAATCGAATTTCCTCTCTCCTCACTGGCCTGTGAAAGGGACCACAGGAAGAATAATGATCCATATTTCATGGTCCCCCACTCCTCAGAGCCTCACCCAGGCAACTGTCTGAATTCTAACAGGTGTCTCTCCCGCTCCCTTCTCTCTCCCTTCCCTTGTTACTTGTTGCTGTGGGTGGCCTTCAGGCTTCCACAGAGTCCAAAATGGCCCCACCCCTTCCTCGTGGCTGAAAGTGTCCTTGGTAAGCAGGAGGTTTTTTCTAATACTTGCAATTCTTTCATGACGCCCAGCGAAGGAGCGCCCAACCCGAAGAACGCCCTTCTACCTGCACAGGGCGCCCAACCCCACCCACCCTCCTGGAAACAGTCCCTTAACCTCCCCCTCGAAACCTCCTCTTCAAGGACGCAGAACCCAAGAACATCTCTGAGATGCCGTGTGCTGTGTTGCAGCAACCTCGCAGTCTTGCAAATCAACGTGTCCCCACGTCCAGTCCCGGGACAGGCTCTGGAGGTGTGGAGAGTGAGAGAGATACTTATTTTCACTCCCCTCCCCTCACTTTTGTTTTACCATATTAAAAAAAAAAAAAAAGAAAAAGAAAAAGAAACCAGTAATGTGTGTGTGTGTGTGTGTGTGTGTATTTTTTTTTTCCCCAATTTGAAATCAAAGCATGAAGTTGCTAGGAACCCAATTCTGCCAGACTGACCCGGCTATGTCCCCTACACTCCTCTGCCTCCTTGTTAAAAGGGGGCTTCTGACCTGACAATGGCCCTGGCGCCCCCTCCCGCGAGGCGGTGAACACCAACACAAGCCCAGGAAGGAGCAGCCGGGATGCGCAGAGCCTTCGAGAGAGCGGGTAACGAAGGACGGAAGACGGCTGGAGCTGGCGGCCAAGGGAGGAGCGCGCTGCACCTCCGTTCCTGCCCGAACGCACTGCCTCGACGTGGTGTACCGGTCTGTTCTGGGGCCCGGGTTGTCCTCAGCGCCTTGCCGTGCGGCCCGGTCCGGGTCCACGAGAATGGGCTGCGGAAGTGTTCGTTCCACGCGGGGTCCGAGGTGAGCTCTCCGCAGGCAATTCCTTCTTCCACAGTGGCCTGGTTCATTGGGCTCAGAAGTTCCCACATCCCGTGTGGGGTAAGGAGGGAAGATGAATGGATGGCCACTGATGGACAGATCGATTTTTTTTTTTCAGTCTATAATGCATGCAATAAATTAATTTTCTTCCAAGCTCTTGGGAGACATCAAAGAACAATACAAAAATCCGAGCCTGCCAGAACCTGAGGCAGGGGAATAGTTGGATAAAAAATAAACAGTGAACTTATTAAATCATATATTGATTTTTGGCCCTTAGTAATCGAAACTATCTCCTCCCACACACTATTAAAAGCCAAAGTTCTACCACAAACTGCTCTCCCACACGCACCATGGAAGGTATGCACGAAGTGGGAAACGGCCTACACAAGCCGCTAAACTTTTTTATTCATAAAACATCATTTATCTTAATCATGGGGGCTCCTGAGAATTTCCCAAGTGCCCTTTCCCTCTTCTTAGCAGCTAAATTTTGAAGGGTAAGAAAGAATGGCAATTTCATTCCACAGGGTCATAAAAACACTTTTGTCCACTTATTTTACAGAGACCAGATGTGCTGACAGAAGGAAAGCATACGTTTGAAAAGCAAATGATAGGAATACATAAGTGTCCTAAATGGAAATAACAAAACTTAATGTCCAAATAATAGTGCCCAATATGACAAAGGGGATCAAGACTAGAGGACAAGATCAATTTGGAGGCCCTCGCTAGGCATTTTTCTTAAGAATAGTTTGCCCTGTATTTAGTTTTGGACAGTTTCGTGGGGGTGGGGGGATGGCACTAACTAATCATTTAGGTGATATCTCCACGCACAGCCTACATTCACATGTGAACTTTATATGTGAACACAGCAACACACCACAATATAGTTAGAGATGGAGTCATTATCAGAAAGTTTTTATCAGTGATTCTACCGGACTTAGCCCATTTATTATCTTGAAATGGAATTCATAGATAATATAATCTACCTATATGCATAACTGCAAAAACATCACTCTTCTCTGAATGACTCATAGCTAAAGACCCTCAGGAACACACTTGCAGCTGCACAAGTTCACTATTCATTCACGGAAGGAGAATGCACACTTAGGGAAATGCAGGGCATCTCCCTAGAGCATCTAATCGTAGGACTTAGGTTTTTATTAAGCAGCGTTGGGGAGGTTCATGGAAGCAGTGCCTCATGGATTGGACTGTGGGAGTAGTTCTGTGGTTGGATATTGGAATACATTTTATCTAGAAGGATGGAAGTTTAGAGAGAGGGCTGAAGTGACAATTACAAAAAAGTAGCAGTCATTCATATGAGCCAGGACAGGGGAACTTGGCCATCTCTGTGGTTTGGAGAATGCACATGTTTTGTCTATGTTCAGACATCCGTGGGGAATGCTCTTGTGCTTCTTCAGAGCTGCCACTGGCACGGAGTGCCTTATCTGATATTGGCATTCTGTGAACTGTCTTTGTGCAACAGGAGAACACCAGAGCCTTGCTGTGAGTGCCAGGCCAGTTCCCAGGTGTCAGAGACTGTTGCTTTTCATATCCTAATTGTAATAAAAGAAGAAATAAGATGATTGATAATCAAATGTGTTTCCTCTTGTAAATGACCTGGCACAACTTTTCTATAATAGTTCAATGTCAGTTTGGATTTGTACGTGTGTGTGTGTGTGTGTGTGTGTGTGTGTGTGGGTGGGTGGGTGTGTGTGTGGTCCGGTGCTGGGAGTGAACCCATGGGTACTTTACCACTGAACCACATCCCCAGCCTGTTTCATTTTTTAATATCAAGACAGGGTCTTGCCAAGTTGCTGAGTCTGGCCTCAAACTCGTGATCCTCCTGCCTCAGTCTTCCAAGTCAATGAGATTCAGTTTGGATTTCAAAGTAATAATATTGGAAGTGTCTTCTCACAAAAATTAAGAAGAATGAAAGATAGCAGCTATGGATAAGATCAGAATTAAAAATTGTGTTATGATACATAATAACACACTATCATATGATAAGGCTCACTATCATATGATAAGAGAAAGAAGAAATAAAAACAGGAATAACATGCTAAGCAAATTACAGGCTATCAAAGAGGAACATTAAGATAATAATATTCTCAGAACAGCATTTTTAGAAGTAGTGTCAAAAAATGTCCTATGTGTAACATAAAACAAAAAGTAATGATGAAACATTATCCAGAAATCATATCTCCTATCTTTTTTATGGGGGCTACTAGTTATTAAACTCAGGGGTACTCAACCCCTGAGCCATATCCCCAGTCCTATTTTGTATTTTATTTAGAGACAGCTTCTCATTGATTTGCTTAGAGTCTTGCTGTTGCTGAGTCTGGCTTTGAACTTGCAATCCTCCTGCCTCAGCCTCCTGAGCCGCTGGGATTACTGGCATGTGCCACCATGCCCAGTCATAGCTCCTGTCTTGAAATGTCAATATTCATGCATTCTGGTGTTTGAAAGACCTTGAAGATCGTATCCACTAAACCCTCAAGATAGTGCATATTCTAATACAATTGGATTCACTCTGGGCTCCTGTCCCAACTACTTTCTCAAATCTGAATCTCAAACTGAGGCAGACTAGAGACATGATAACATTTATCCTACAGGAAAGTGCTCACATTACAGATAATGCTTGGGACGTGCCTGGCTCATGGTGCTCTAAAGACTGGCCATTGTCTGTTTTTTTGTTTATTCTGTTATTTGTTTGTTTTTGTTTGTTTGTTTTGTGCATGGATCAAGAGAAAGGGCGAGTGCCTATGTGGGTCTCCCAGGTTGAATGGAAAGTGCTTGATTAAATGGACAGTGTGTTTGCACAAAAATCCCAGGCAGTATTATTGAAGGTATCAATGCAGGACAGGTACTGGGGGCAAAATGGGACAAAAAGAACAGGTTTGGAGGTAACTAAACTGGGACTTGCTCACTTGGATATATCAATAGTTGTGTACAATGTATTTCAATATTTTTACCTTTGTGGCATTTAATTTGAATAGTACAGACTTCCCGAAAAAGTTTTTTTAATTAATATCACAAAAATGCAACTGAATATTGGACACGATGGCCTTTTGAATACCTTTTATTTTACTGTGGACGTTATCATTTGTTTCAACAGGTGGAGGAGAGTAGAAAAAGGAGAATGAAAGAGGCCTCTGAGAGGTTAGCCCCTCAAAGGTGAATCATTTGGAACTGTTCCAGAGTCACAGTGAAAATGCTAAATCATAGCAAAGAATCCAGAATAAATAAAATAATACACAATCTTCACAAAATGCTTTCCTTTGCATTGTGCTAAACATCTGGTGCTAATTTTTTTAATGGTCTACAAACCCACATTGCCAACAAATTATAGTTGAGACTCAGTCTGTGACACAGACAACATAATAACATTAGAAAATGGGATTATTATTTCTATGAAATAAGTTTTTAGGGTTTTGCATGCTGTCAACGCCTTTGTGTATGTTGTCAGTAATTTTGAAAATAAATTTCCACTGTGGCTTTTTTCATTTCTTAACCTTATCCATGAAAGCAGGAAAGCATCCTTCTCCCCGCAGGGGCTCTCATCCATTAGTAATGAAAAATCGCTCCACAGATCTCGTTACACAACTAACATTCAACAGCTTTCACCATCTCATCAGTTTTTCTTAGAACAGTACCATCAGTATTCAATGGAAGAAAAAACTATTTCTGATCAATCTAATAAAATTTTTTTAAAATCTTAAGTTTTTTTCTGAGGTTTTTATTTTTTCTCACAGTATTAGTCTGCAATCATTTATATCATTCTGAAAGAAATGAACAACTGTACCTTCTACTCAGGGTTTTTTGTTTTTGTTTTTTAACGTTCAATGACAATTCTAGTTTCCAAGCTTCTCTGTTAAATCTCAGAAGTCTATGGTATGCTGTCAACTTTAATAACATATTTCTTTGTAAAACTTTCCCTTTATCTTGATGGGGTCACTGTTTATTAAATATGAAGTCCAGAGTGGGCATGTAGACAGTTGTTTATACGTGGGTAGATATAAAAACCAAGTTTTTGACAGTCAACTGAATGTGGCTCACCCCTCTCCTCTGTGTTTGACATTTTGTCACAGAGGCTACATCAGTAGAGTTACCCTGAAGTGGATAGTTTCAATGCAAACAGATTTGGTGGCTCCAATAGTACCAGCAGGATTGCCATAAGTGTTTTTTCAGAATGGTGAACTCTCAGTAAATTTCCAAATAAAACAACACGATCTTTCCTTGATAGAGGTAGTCGTGTCTTCCTAGGAAATTTGGTACATACCAAACCTTGAAAACAAAACTAGTAAGCAAACAAATGAAAACCTTGGTATTTTTTTGGACAGTAGAATTAGTCCTAGGCTTAAAAAATTATAAGTGGATTTTTCATCTACTAAATTCTGGGTTCAGTTAGATTTCAAAATCTGATTATCATAAATAGATTTGTTACTATATTTACAAGTCCTTAAGGACCCGGGAAGAATCTCTGTATGCCAATTGGCCCCACTAAATGCCAGCAGTAAGTCCTATTCATTATGACCAAAATGAAAGAGGCATACAAATTTCCAAAATATCCCTGGAAACATTGTTACTGTAGAGAACCAATAATTTTTATGAGGACACAATCACACATCTGTGGTTTACAATATGAGCTGCATCTGATTTACATAAAAATATAAAGTCATGCAAACATGAGCAGGGTTGTTTTAAGACTTTCATGAGACTTGGTCTTTTTTCTTCTTCCTCTTCCTTCTTCTCTTCTTCCTTTTCCTCTTCTTCCTCTCCTTCCCCTCCTCCTCCTCCTTTACCTCCTTTTTCTCCTCCTCCTCCTCCTTCTTCTTTTCTCTCTTCTTTCTTCTCCCTCTTCTCATTTTGCTTTATTGGGATTGAACAACCCAAGGGGGCACTCGGCCATTGAGCTATACCCCTAGTCCTTTTTATTTTTTGTTTTGAAACAGAGTCTCACTAAGTTTTCCAGGCTGGCCTCAAACTTGTGATCCTCTTGCCTCAGCCTCCTGAGTTGCTGAGATTACAGGGATGTGCCACCACACCTGGCTCAGACTGTCTTGCTTCCAGGGAGCCTATGGTGTTAACATTAAGCATATTAGAATGCACCCCCATCCTATAGTAAATATAATAGTAGCCAGATTTGTTATATGCCAGACACTGTTCTAAGTATTTTACAACAACCCTCTGAAGTAGGCATTATTTTTCCATTTTACAGATGAGGAAGCAGGAATGGAGAGATTTAGTGAGTTGCACAAAACCACTCAACTAGCAAGTGGCAGAGCCTAAATAAAAAGCTTAGGCACTCTGATGCTAACATGCTATGGCCTATACAATTCTTGTAGAGTTTCAGTTTGAGAATAATTAAGATACTATCTATGAGTTAGTTGCATTGCAGATGAAATAAAAACTCTACAGCAAATCTCAGCTGTAGAGTTTTTATTTTGTATTTTGAGCCAATCATCGAATTTAAAGTCTCAAACATTATTAGAAGACCCTTTGAAGGCACTCAAGCCCCCAGTACCAGGCCTGCACTATGACCTATGAAAGTGTTGCCTGGGATTCTTTCCAACATGATCATATGTGTTCAACCCAGCA